>NC_044353.1:20714793-21376043 GCF_007364275.1 Archocentrus centrarchus | reverse complement strand
TTTGGATGTAAGCTGCCTGGAATAACTAAGTAGGCAGGGTGCTAATCTCACGAATATGCAAAGCTGTGGATACCACGGACGCTGGTTAAGAGGCAGAGTGGTTTGAGCGGAGTTTTTAGAGAACATTTACAAAAACAAAAACAGAAACAACTTCCACAATAAGAGGCGTGATTATCAGAGGAGTGACGAGTGGAGGTCTGTTTATGATCCCGCCCGAAAAAAAAAAAAAAAAGACAGAGAGAGAGAGAGAAATCGTGGATCCGTGATCACTTGACACGCGGAAATTGATCGAATCATCAAGGACCCTAGTAAAACTAGAGATAAAACTATTACCACTAATAATAAAATACATCTTTCCTACAAGGCAAGTTTCTTTTCGGAGGTCAGTTAAATCTACCTGAGTTACCTGTTGGAGAGGTGAGCGGAGCTGCTCTCACTGGAGTCCAGGTAAGAGATTCCTAATATACAGTACAGTAACCTGCATTGACTCTGCTTATCCTTTACCTCATATTATTTATACCATCATCATCATCATCATCATCATCATTTTTTTAAATTTAAATTTGCCGTTTTTTACTACCGTGAAATTATCGTAAATAATGTGCTGTCCTTTGAAAAGCATGTCCTGTTTTCTGGTTCAGTGGGTTTCACATAGTTATTGAGCCTGAGCAGCAGGACAATGTTCTCATCCCACACAGACACCTTTACCTCAAAACTTCACAGTTAGACAGTTCTTATAAAAACAATAATTTTTTTAATCTAGTCTCCTTTTTACTTATATTAAAGGTACATTCAGAACAGGAAAAATAAACAATAATCAAGTTGACATTGAATAATAATTGGTTTGAAAATGTATCCCTACAAATTCATTCTACAATTAAAATAAATGTAATTGCTGAATGAGACCAATGTATGTAACAGGGATGCTGGGTAGAAATACTCATTATGTCTCGTGGTAAAATGCTGAAATTATGCTTTTCCTAATTAGGTGGTCTTTGGAGGCTAGAGTGAACTGTGACTACAGGTCACTGTAGAATGATTCCATTTTATAATTACAGCCACGGTTATAGTACATAATTCCTGGATTCTTCAGAGACCTGAATGAATGTTTGAATTTACAGTAATTAGTATGGCACATTAAGACTCCACAAAAGAAAAATGAGATCAGGTTCATGTTGAAACTCCAGTTGAATGGCACAATTGTATATGCACGGTACTGTTCATTCATATTGCAGACATAGTAATATTTTAACCCTTTCATGCATGAATTATGAGAAACTCAGTCAAAAAAATTTTTCCTGAGTGTTTTCATTCCTCTTTAGACATGAAAAACAAAACAAACAAACAAACAAACAAAAAAATGCAATTGAAATTTAGTTTATGAACCTATTTTTCATGGAGTTACAAACATGTCCACTCAGCTGCACTCCATGTGTTTGACTTTTAAACCAGAGAAATATGTATTTAACAAACCAACAACAGAACATGATAGTGCATCCCCAGATCCACTGTCACTACTGCTAGCATTGACTAATCCTGATCCTGCTAATTAAATTCAAATAACAAAAATAAAAACAACCTCCCATGATTGGCTAACAGGTGGCAGTATATGGGATGATACACAAGCATCCACTGTGTTGGTTGATATTCAACCATAACAACAAAACACATGCATATACAAGAGAACAACTTTTGAATAGTCAGGGGTGCAGCTAATGAAGTCTGTAACTGCAATATTTACATGCATGCTGAAATGATCACATTTTTTTTGTTTGTTTGTTTGTTTTTTGTTACAGAAGTTAACCTAAAATCTGCAGTGAAGCAATGGACCCAACTAATGTTCCAAATGGATGTGGTTCCGACATCAGCTCCATTTATTATAATCTGTGTGATCTGACAAAAGTTTGGGGGGTCGTAGTGGAAGCTCTCGCTGCTGCTGGTGTAGTGACTTCCTTTGTCCTGTTTGTCATTCTGATGGCCAGCTTACCATTTGTGACAGACAAGAAAAGAAAGGGTATGGTGGCCCTGCAGGCCAGCATTTTAGTGTTCACACTGGGTCTGTTTGGACTTAGTTTTGCCTTCATTGTGGGGCAGTATTCTACCAGCTGTGCTGCTCGGAGGTACCTGTTTGGAGTACTCTTTTCAGGCTGTCTGGCCTGCCTGGTGATGCACGGGCTGTGGCTTGCCCTGCTGCAAAGAAGAGGCCGGGGGCCCAGGAGCTGGATGTTGTGGCTGGGAGCCCTTGGTCTCTGGCTTGTTGAAGTCATCATCAATACTGAGTGGCTTATCATCACAATGGTCAGGAACCCAAACAGAGGAATCATCGTTCCTGACCTGGCCTGCAGCATTGTCAACTGGGACTTTGTGATGGCCCTCATATATGTAATGGTTCTGCTGCTAGCTGTGGTGCTAACAGCTGTTCTCTCACTAACACACAAGCAAAAGGAGTGGCGCCGAGATGGAGCTTTTATCCTGGTCACAGGGCTCTTCACTTTGGCTCTTTGGATAGCTTGGATTGTCATGTACATCTACGGGAACCAAGCAGTTGGGAATCCCAGCTGGGATGATCCAACTCTGGCTATAGCAGTGGTATCAAATGCCTGGGTATTCCTCTTCTTCTATGCAATTCCAGAAATCTGTTTATTGACTGAGGAGGACCCAAACAAGGAACAATCCCATGATGGAGAAGAAGTCTATCCTGCCACAAGCCTGGTTTATGACAACATACTTAAGGAGCCAGACCTAACCCAGCAGAACGTCTACATAGAAAATAAAGCCTTTTCCATGGATGAGCCTCCAGGTACAGCATAGCACATTATGGTCTACCATTAATTTGACAGTGACCGTTTCATACTGTTTAGGTGGGTGCTGAATCAATAAGCAGAATCAATAATTAATTAATCAGCAGGAATTGTCTACATTTCATTGAAACACACATTTGGATTATTCCAAATTGACAACCAAGCACAGGTGTGGTATATTAAATGATGCAACAATGTGGCTAATGAAAACCATTTATGTGCCCGTACTGGCTCTTGTGCAAAAGTAAATGATTGCAAAATAAATCAAAAATCTTATTTATGTTGTGAAATTTTTGCCCTTTGGTGAAATTATATAACACAAGTAGATCAGTCACTTACTTTGGCATAACAATCACTGCAATGCAATCCAAAGTCTATTGCTTGCAAGTCTTACATTATCACTTCACATTAAATACTGAAATAAATGAACAGGTTTAGCCGTTTACAATGGAGAACCCCATCTGATATCAGCCAGTACGGATACTGTGGATACATTACAATAGTATCATTTAGAGTATGTAACCCACACTACACACCATGTGCTTCTTTTGTTAGAAAATATCCGGGTTGTGTATGGTGCCTGATTTTCCCCAAGAAATGCTGAATATATTGATTTGCCTCACTGCACAATTTTAAATGGCAGATTTATTAAAGATGTGCAATTTCAGATTTTAATACCAGTTTTGATGTTGAGCCCATGCTAAGTCTGAGCTACAGTAATCTGCAAGAGTCTTGAGCCTGCCCCTCATGTCTTTATATTTTGCTAAGAAAATGGGAACTAGATGCAGCAGTTTATTGAAGCACGTGCAAACATACCTGACAAGACAGTACGTAAGCCGAAAACACAGTTTGCACAATTCTACCAAACTTGAAAGTCAATATTTTGCATGGCCTGAACTCTCTTAGGCAGCTTTCTTGTAATTTTGTTAAATACTCTTCATAAATAGTTCTCCAGATTTCTTGAAGTTTATTTGGATTTACTTCTGCCTTCTTGCCTTCTGACAGTGTTCTGCCAGCTGTGCTCTACAGTGGTACCTGTTTGGAGCATACCTGTCAAGTCTCCCGTTTTGGCTGGGAAACTCCCATATTTTACCCCTCTCTCCCGCTGTCCTCCCGTATTATTATTTCCCCGTAAATTTCCCCTATTTTAATATAATAATTTTAAAAAGCATTCCTGTGGTGCTCCAAAATGAATTCTGTCACAAGGTTAATGCCAACAGCGGGAAACAAACCCAGAAAAACAACTGGACCTCAGTTGGCCTCACTGTTGTCAACTTAGTAGCGACTTTTTTTCCAAAAAATGACTCGTGACAAATTTAGCAACTTTTTCTGGTGACATTGGCAAATTTTGGAGATAGACCATAAACCTGAAATCCTCCGCTGTCGCCGTGTTTTGTGTACATAAAGCCTTCTTACTGCATCACTTCGTACGCTTTAGCATCGCCCAGACCTCACTTTGACTCCACCCTCCAAACCCTGGACCTCACTTAAACAGCCTGTCTACCCGTTCCCTCCACTCCCATCCCCTTGATTGCATCTACATGCAAATGACCAGTTATGCAAATTAGGTGATGACGCCATATAGTGACTTATATTTTCAGCAGTGGAAAATCCATGTGTTTCATCTATCAAGGGATGCTTTTACTGCATTGGTAGTGTGCTCAGTATCATTTCCACAGTGAAACATGAAGCCTTAGCTAATCATAAGCTTTCTAGATGACATGACATGGTGGTTCAAAACCTGACAGTACTTTTCTGAATTTAAAACACCACTGGCTGAAATGCAGCCACAAACCATAACAGACTCCACTGTGTTTTACAGATGCCTGTAGACAACCACTGTTGCCATGACGTCCTCCATACATATTGATGACATATTGAACCAAACATTTAAAATTTGGATTCATCATCTATAAGACCTGTTGCAGCTGGTTTTCAGTCCAGTTCTTGTGTAATTTGGCATACCTCAGCCTTTTCTCCCTGTCTTTCTGAAAGATGGGTCTTGATAGCCACCCTTCCACTGAGGCCATTTCTGATGAGGCTTCAGTGAACAGTAAATGGATCAACTGAAGATCCAGATGCATCTCTCAGGTCTTGTGTCAGTTCTTTGCTAGATTTTTTCCTATTTCTTAAGAACGTGACTTTCAGATATTGGTCATCTGCTGCAGGTAGTTTTAAGGCCAGCCAGTTCTTTTATCCTCCACTTGTCCAATTTCCTCAAAATTTTTAAGGACACACTCCACACCGTCGTGAGATATGACAAACTTCCAGCTAATAGTTCTTCGGGAATCACCTTGTTAGTGCAAAATTCAATTTCATGTTTGTCAAATTGTGTTATCTTTGGTACTTTTGGAGATTCAACTAAAGAAATGGGAGCAAATTATGTGTTTTTGTGACAGGTTGCTAGGAACAAAGTGCCCAAAGAAACAATTGCCCAAAAATAGTTTCGATTCAGACTTAAGTGTTAAGTGACATAACAAGCAAACAAAAAAATACAAACAACAACAACAAAACTTTCTTCTTAAAATGGTCAGGTACAACGACTGAAATGAATATGAGTGAAAAAGCAGCCAAAGAAAACTTTAAAAGACCTTCAGAAAGCCTGCAACTCAAGCTCAGGACCACTTAACAATTACAAGAAAGTCTGGCTCTTTGGAAGCAAAATAAATATAAAGAAATGAGGGGTAGCTCCAGACTTTTGCACAGTACTGTACAAGAACAACAAATATATTCAATAATAAATAGTAAAATTACCTTTTTTTCTGATTCTCCCCCACCTTTCTATATCACAAATCCAGTGTCTCCATATGGGGCGTACAATGGTATGTTACGAAGTTGCGTATACCAGCCCACTGAGATAGCCTTGATTGCCAAAGGTTTGACAAAGGTGAGTGTGAAAATGCTATTTTTGACCACAAAATGTCCCCTTTCCATCAGATTACATGTGAAATAATCACTATGTGTGTTTTCACAGAACGACCAAGACTCCATGATGCCTCGAGCCACACCCCTCCCTGTGGGGAATCGCAGTTCCCTATCCTGTTCTGTGGATTCCTTAACATCTTCAGGACTATCATGAGATAGCAGCCTGAGTTGTACTGCTACTTACAACATCATGTGGTTGTTACAGCAATTAAGTAAATCTGCACTGGGTTTTTCCTCCTCAGAGCTCAAGGATCAGATGTTTTATATCTCTTTCTCTTAAGTAATAGCAGAGTGAATGTCCAGTGTATGACTGCTTTGTTTCCATTCATGCTTGTGTGCTGTTTGCTCTGTTCGCCAAGGCCACACGTCATAAATAGAAGATTTTTAATGACTCTAACGTCACTGTTGCCATTGATAGATTACAGAGGCTATATATATATATATATATATATAGCCAAATAGAAGTTTTTCATATTGGAAATGCACACCTCAGCTCTTCTGTTTCAGTTCTGCTTTGATCACCTTTATAAATATTAATTCAAAAAAAGATGTGACATATCTTTATAATGGAAATGTAATAAATTTACCCTGTAGCTACAAGAAAGACAAAAAATCATTCTGCCTTTTTGTTGTTGTTTAAACTTCCCAAAGTGGATCACAACTGACTAACTGTAGGTTTATGAAGGAGAAAATATAGAAAAGGATCAGGATCCAAGAGCTGAAGGCAGTGGACAAGCCTAAGTGTGTGTCTATGTGTGTATATATATGTCAATCACCATCATATGACATACTTGCTTACAAGGAGAGATACAGGATAGTAAAAGAGGAAGTGTCACTAGGATTTCCAAGTTTATTGCTCCGAGTATTTACATATGTTTGCCTAATAAGCCCGATGTTGCACTTGGCGCCGGGTCTGTGACATTTAGGTTTTGCTTCCGCACAGGAAACTACTGTACTCAGACTGATGCTGTTGTAACAGTGCTAGACCCAAATAGTAAAATCCCATCGATGAATTCGAATAACGTACATTCTTGTTTATAAATAATGAGCACATTTTAACATATTTATCTTTTTTAAATACTGCTGTGAGTACTGACAATTACAACTGCTTTGACTCACAAGAGGTACTCTGTCTTTTCTCCATGGATAAGAAAAACTGTTTACATGTAATTTATCTGACACACACACACACACACACCACTGTGGCTGCCTAGCAGCAGGCTGAACTGTCTCTCTCAGCAGCCATGAGCACTTGATTGAAAAAATTGCTCACTAGCAGGAAATTGGACTGAACAACAGACTACATAAGCAAATAAGATTTTCTTGTGTAATGACAACCTTTTGATCTGATGCAAAACATCTACTTAAAAAAAAAAGAAAGAAAAGAAAAAACTCTTGCATACTATCCAAAAGGAAACACTGGATCTGGAAGTAAACTGAGCATGTAGCAGAATATTTCCAATGAAACTATCTACGGTCTGGTTAGCTTCGATTAATGGACAACATTTCAGCCTTCCCAGAGGACCTTTGGATGGTTGAGTAACCAGTTCATACAGGGAACAATTGGCAATGTATCAGTTTCCAGAAGAGAGATTTCACAATACAAATACATTTTTTATTTATTTATTTTTATTTATTTTTTTTTGGGGGGGGGGGGGGGGGGGGGTATTACATATTAACTCCTGGTCAGTAAATTAAACTAAGAAGAACCAAAAAAAAAAAAAAAACAGCAGCAACTGTTAAATTCCTGATAATGTGAACAGCTGCCTTGCACACAGGTGGAACATGACCAGTGGTGAATGTGCTCAGCTCAAGGGAGTCAGCGCCTCCAATCACCAGCAGCTGTCCCCACTTAATACATTTCCTTGTCACTGTGACAACCATCAGAGGACAAACATGGACTGAGGGCTTTACCAGTCAAGCTGATTAAATAGAAGTGACTGGACCCGCGGACTAGATAACTGGAATTCAGTATTGACATGATCTGGTCATATTATCCAGCTGATCACTATTGCAGTACATTACCAATGTTACCTTTTTTGCTCTTTTCTTAGATTCAGGATGCTTAGAATGATAAAGTTGTTGAACAAAGATTTTAATGTGTACAGTTCGCCTCAAGTGCCAATATTTCAACAAAGGCCTTGTTCATGAGGGTAAAGCCTTTCAAGGATTACGGATATAAATAGCCGTGCCAGGCTCTAATAAGTGTTGCACACTTAAAAAGGTGATGTCATTTATTCCAAGATTTGGGCTATCGCAGAGGTACACATAAAAACAAATTGCATTTTTGTGTGTTTATTCTTTTTGAATAAGTTCAAGGTTAAATCTAGACCCTGAAAACAGCAGCTGCGATGGAATTCAAAATGCAAGAACAGCTAAATAGGTCTCGTGGGGAGATTTGCTTTCTTAACTGCTGATTCTGAACATCAGCGCTGAAGCAACGTTGATGAAAATTTCAGATTTATCCAAACGCTCTGGAAATATTGGGAATATGAAAACAAATGGCAAACATCTGTTGAGGATCATGTGAAATAATCCAAAACATCTAATAAGGCTTATTTAAGCCTTGTGGCTTCTCTCAACATAAATTATTCTACATAATAATTTTAGATATATAATATGGCACAATGCACCACCAATAATATATTTTTAATCAGCATGCTCTCTGAGGGCCATCCATGAAATAGGCTTTGTACAGGAGGCCTGCCATCTAGTGGGACCATTAAAAAACAAGCGAAAGTTTATCTCTTCTTGGAAACAATGATTTTACTGTCTATCACAAGTGATGCTCCCAGTATTTGTTTACCTGAACATGCAAATCTGAAACGACTGTAAATACAAAAGACAACCTGCCGCTGGAAATGCATCACATCGATGCATTTTCCATCAAACTGAGGCAACAGGTTTGTGTTTTTATTAAGGCATATCAAAGGCCATTCATTCTTTTAAATATGGCATCATTATAAAAGTGTCAGGTGAATGTTGTTTAGTATGCATCATACAGTAAAAGGGAAGTACAACGCCCTTCCAATCTTCCCATAACAAGCTACATTCACAACGCTCACACATTTGAATACTACTCAGACAGGCTGTTTTTTTTCCCCCTTTTTGACAGTCTGGGTGGGGGAGCAGTATGTTGCCCAAGTTCATTACGGTCCTAGAATTACAGTCTCCTCTTGAGCTACAGCAGCCCCCGACAGTGGCCTATAGATGCAAAAGGTTTCCCTTGACAGTCATCTTTATTGTGGTTAGCTCTCCACCTGGCACATCAGTCTACTGATGATTATTTAGCCAGTTTCTGCAGATCACTGCTCAGTGCTGCTGCCCCCCGACACTGACTGTGGCTGAGCCGAGCGACAGGCGACGTCAATGAAGGTTCTTGAGTTTTTGCATATTGGCGGTCCTAGCCTCGTGCCGCTGCTGTTTCTGTTTCTTAAGCTGACGATAGGCCTCCACTGCTCGTTCCCGCTCCTCTTCCATGATTCTCTGTCGGGCCATGGACGGCTTTGCTGTGGAGGTTGCAGCGTGGCCAAGAAGAGAGTTCAGAAGCAGCTCCTTTGATGCTTTCTGGACAATGAAAGAAAAAAAAAACCAAACAAACAAAGAGTTAGGCTTTTACTCAAACATCAGCAGCCATGAGATATTGCGATCGCTGCGTGGCGTGATTACCTGAGATTTGACCTGAGCTTTCCTGGGTTTGACATTTAAAGATGGAGGAGCCATTGTAACTTCACCAAAGGGAACATCATCTACAAAACAAAAACCATCATATGAAAATCTTCTTGCCACTCTGGTGTAGCCCTACGAGGACTCCCTTTTGCTGTCATCACTCCTTTAATTCTTCATTGCACAGCTAGATTTTGGTTCATGTTAACCTGACAGCATCACACAGTTGCTGCAGCTTTGTTGACTGCACAGCTGTGATGAGAATCTCCTGTTCTGCCACATCCCAAAGGCGCGCTTGGTTTGAGATCTGGTGACCGTGGAGGCCATTTGAATACAGAAACTAATTTTCATGTTCAAAACAAAAATCAGTTTGAGATCATCTGAACTTTGAGACATGGCACGTTATCCTGTTGGAAGCAGCCATTAGAAGATGGTACACAAAGAGATGGACATGGTCAGCAATTACACTCAGGTAAGCTGGGATATTTAAATGATACTCAGTTGGTACTAAGTGGTACTCAAGTGTGCCAAGAAAATATCCCCCACAATATCAGAGCACCACCACCAGGCTGCATTGTTAATACAAGGTAGGATGGATTCAACTTTCATGTTGTTTATGCCAAATTTTGGTCCTACCATCCATCTGTCAAATGGATGTATGTGATGAAAAAGAGTGTACATTTATGAAGCCACAGACAGAAAAGATGAGTAAACATCCATAACCATGTGGTCACTATTTATGACAGCAGTTAGAAGGCGTTCAACACTGCACCCATTGTGGCTTAACAGGAAAGCATGATATTATGAACTTGAATTGAGTGTTTACTTTAAAGTCAATGACTCAGGTGATTTGTTTTTGTGTCATTTGGTTTTATGTCTCTGCCTAAAACAGACAAGCTTTTTGTTCATGTTATTCTGAAAGCCGAACCTGAGATTCACAGTGGCGCTTCAGCCGGAGATCTGAACATTCCTCAGAGCAGTCCTGCAAGAACTTGCTTGCTGGTTCTGCACCCGTATGTGACCAATAAAACATGCAATGTTTGGTGGTATGTTACAGAAGAGACAAGCCCCCCTGATGCTTGGCTTTGAGCACTGATCTTGACAGCAGTGTTTCGTGAACCACGCTTCAGACACTCTTAAAAGAAACTTGGTCAATGAAAAGGAAATCTGGTTAATGCAGCCTCTTGCTGGTAATACCAAACACATTGAAAGTACAAAGAGCCTCCCAATGAACACAAATCCACCAAAACGCGGTCCAGTGTATTCACATACTTGCAGATGTTCCTTATAAAACCTTCATTTCTTACCTACAAACATCTCTTCTTCCAGCTTGTCCTCTTGTCTGTTCAGCTTTTTCTGCTGTAGCTTCTGTAACTTCAGTTTACCATACCTGCAAATAGAAAATCACAAACATACAGTACTTCACAAAAGTCTTGAGTGACCCCTCATTTTGATAGGAAAACGGGGCAAAGGTGAAACATGTGCAAATATAAATATATATATTAAGTTTATAACACAAAAACTGTTTATGTAATTCTAAATGAGAGCAAAAGTCAAAATATGGTAAGACCATCTTTATTCTTCAACACAGCTTGAACTCACTCTCTCACACTGCTTCAGTGATGTTGAGGTCCGGACGGTATGCTTTTACTATATTGGCACTGTGTTAGGGATAACTGCCATGATGAAAAATGAAGACTCTTTTTAGATGTTAGTGCATGGCAGATCAGATTCTGATCTTTTTCTACATTTACAATTCCATCAATTTAGACAAGATCCCAACACCAGCAGATGAAAATGCAGCCCCAAACCCTGACAGTCCCCACTGTGTTTGTAGACACTCAGTGTGTCTCCTGATTTGGATTCATCACTCCATAAGACTGGTTGTCGCTGGTTTTCAGTCTAGCTCGTGTGCATTTGGCATACCTCCGCCTTTTCTCTCAGTTTCCCTTTCAGAAGAATGGCTACATAACAGCCATCCCTCGATCGAGACTATTTCTGATGAGGCTTCATTGACCAATAGATCGATTGACTGAAGGCCCAGATACATCTCACAGGTCTTGCATCAGGTCTCTGCTGGATTTTTGCCTATTTCTTATGGACATGACTTTCAGATCCTGTTCATCTGCTGCAGATGTTTTCTTTTAGGCCTGCCACTTGTTTGTTCTCCACTCATCCAGTTTCCTCATATTTTTTTAAGGACACACTGCACACCTTGCTCAGAGAGGTTTCCAGCTAACAGCTCTTCAGGAATCACCTTTTTGATACAAAATTATTATTTCATGTTTGTCAAACTGTTGTCTTTGGCCCTGGAGAACTACTGCTCAAGGCCACTAAAAATTACAAGAAAATCTTTAAAAGTTAGAAATATATTTTTAAATATTTTTAAAAAATATATGTGGGATAGCTCTACCGCTTTTGCACAGCAGTGGATTAGAGTATGCATATTTATTTACGATAATACTTCACTGTTATTTGATCTATGGCATGCAAAGAAAAAATATCAGTACCCAAAAACCTGCAAAGAATCCCAGTTATATATCAGGATAAGCAAAGAGCATCTGTGCCATAAACACCATTATAAGGCTTTGGTTTTAATTTAAACTGTACTCACTCCTTCTTTCTGTCAGATCTACTGTGCGCAGGCCTCTCTTGTTTGTCTGTATCCATCTCAGGCTGTCTGTCTACTTGGTTCTTGGAGAGGAACATGATGTGTTTGGTCTCACGCTCCATCCGCTGCACGTAAGCTTTCTCGCTTTCCAGTTTGCCCCTCTTGAAATGTGGGATAGGTATGTCTCCATCCTGAGAATACTCTGGCTTATCTTCAGGGAAGATGGGTAAAGAGACAATAACGTCATCATTAGTTAGACACAAAGTCACGACTCTATAATGTATTAAAAAAAAAAAAAGTAAACAACACCCCCACCCGCTCACCCTCTTTCGGCTTTTTGGCTTTTAGGGACCCCGTTTTCATTCTGTCCTTGGCCTTCATTATTTCTTGTAGTTTGAAGGGGATGTGTTGAAGATGGTCCACTTGTTTGGCTTTCTTGGGTTTATCACCTCTTTGGAGCTTCGTATTACTGAAGGTTAGACAATACAGACAGGATCCAGAAAAAAAGGAATACTTTTTTTTTTTTTTTCAGGCACACGTCTTTGCTTAAAACTCTGTCTGATTTAATCTGACAGTTCGCAGCTTGACCTGGAGAGCCAGTAACAGCTAGCTGCTGCTGCTAACTAGCTTAACTAGCAGCTTTTCTATTACACATTAGCTTCCACACGTTACCTTGGGCGTTGTCCGGTTTTTCCCTCCTGTTTCCCCGAATCGGGTACTTTGTTCTTCTTATTCTTCCCCATGCTACAACGCTTTATTTGACTGCAAAGCAAAGCAACACAAAACAACACAACACAACACACGTGGAGCAGCGCCCTCAGCCTTCTACTGAAGCTCAATCTGAAGCTAGGAGTGAAGGATAGAGCACTCACTCTGTAGCTTTTTTGGGTCCTGAACAGGACTCACAGGTTGAGTGGCATTTACCAGGTATGCATTTACCACTGTTACACACTAATGCAACAATGGTATTAATGGTAGTAATTCCACGCTTATTTATCAACTCACAGAGTCGTGGGAAAATATAAATACACTGAGCTTTTTACAACTTTGGCTTCTCAAAAGACCTAAAGTGGAAGCTCGAACATTGGTGAGAACTTTAAAAGTAAAACTCTTGCTTTAATGCCAGTGTATAAATAAGTTAATTGCATAAAGTATGTACTGTCTATGAAAAAAGTGAGAAAAAAATACATTTTATTGAAAGGTACAATGATTTTATCCGAGAGGGATACACATGAAATGTGAGACGATCTTTGGTCTGGAGGCCAACTTCATTGGTTCAAGAGACGCTTGCGCTTCCTGCCACCGCTAGAGGGCGTCGTCACATCAGTTTTGGATTACAAGTTACTCATTTCACGAGAGATTACTGTTTGGTTCGCCATCTAGACTTCCACTAGCAGTCTACTGCCCAGTTTGGTGAGTTGAAGGTCCCCTCCTGGGACCTATGCCAGGAGAGGTGTTCCCAAGGAGGTGAGTGAGCAAAAAAGAGGTGAAAGAGAGATAAGAGTACCCAGACATTATCATAGGTTGTTCACTTTTAAAATGGCACACATATTGTTGTTCAAAATTTAGATTTGTATATGTATGTACAGTACCAATCAAAAGTTTGGACACACCTACTTATTCAATGTCTTCATTTTTTTTCCTACATTGTAAATTAATACTGACGTCATCCAGACTATGAAGGAACACATCAGGAATCATGTAATAATCTTAAAGGTGTTAAACAAACCAAAATATGTTTTAGATTCTTCAAAGTCGGCACCTTTTGCTTTGATTACAGCTTTGCACACTCGGCGTTCTCTCAATCAGCTTTGTGAGGTATTCACCTGAAACGGTTTTCCAACAGTCTTGAAGGAGTTCCCAGAGGTGCCGAGCACTTGTTGGCTGCTTTGCCTTCACTCTGCGGTCCAGCTCATCCCAAACCATCTCAGTTAGGTTTAGATGTTGAGCTGTTTGAGCTACTTGACCTCTGTGAAGCATTTAGGTGGGCTCTTATCTGGAGTGTCGTTAACTTGCGGTTTCTGAGGCTGGTAACTCTGATAAATTAATCCTGTGCAACAGATCTTCACCTGAAGGTTTGTGTCTTGTTTTAATTTGAATGTTCAATAGCACTCAAACTGCCCAACAAATCACTGTGAGTCCCAGAAATCTTCTCTTACCTGTGGTGCAGGTGGAACCTCGGATTCTTCTTCTCTTTTTGTCCTAAAAACAAACACAGACTTTTAATGAGCCGACACAAACTGTGCAGTGACGGTGTTTCATCAGTGATGTAGACATGCACTACAGGACAGCTAGTACACATGCACAAACATGAGCAAAACACATTAACAGATGCATAAATCTATGCCGAGTTACACACTTAAACTCTCTCCCACGACTGCATTCACAGTTGCACTCTCATTTATACTGAATTCAGCCATCGCCTTTGGCCTCTGCTCCTTCAAAAAGCAAATGAAGGCATTTGGCAGCTTCTTAAAGTACGTCCGGTCTTCATCCTGCCGGTTATGATGCTTCCTCTCTCTACAGGAATAAAACACAGAGTAGGAGTACATGTTACCGCTGTGTACAACTGTGAGGAAAGTATTTTAAAAACAGTAAAACTGAATCAAAGCACCGTCAAAGGAGGCTGATTACAATAATTCACACAGGCATCTGCAGACAAATACCTGCAGATCATCAGCCAGTCCCACTCAAAAAGAAGTCTAAAAGCAGTCAAGCAAACTTACTTTGCAGTGGGTGTGTTGAGTGGAGGAGCAGAAGAGGCAAAATCACACACCAACACACCATTCCTGCACAGATACAGAGAGACAGATATGAGATAACAGAAAGAGTGTGCAGCTGTGTGTTGTACTTAGAGTACTCTGACAGGACGCACATACTGGACCATGCTATCAGGAAGCTTGAACACATTGTTACACTGGAAACACACAAAGCGCAAAACAGGTGATCAGACAAGCTGCAATAGTATCATCTATCCACCAGGTGGCAGAATTAATCCTCTCTTTTAGACGTAAACACTGAAACTGACCATGTGACATCTGTGAGACCAAAACACATCTGGAGGATTGAAACATGCAGATGAATAATCATAATATGCCTGAATGTTTCTGCTGAGACTCACAGAGGTCAGTCATATGTGGGAGACCACAGTGTGGGAACAGGAGCTTACTGGGTTTGAAGGAGCAGCAGGAGGAACAGTGGCTGCTGTGGGGACCCTGTTTACAGGCCACTGATACAGCAGGCTCTATGGAGGGATGGAGGAGGTTCAAAATTCATAATACTGACACTTAGACCACATGAAGAGCAACACAGAAATACAGTATGTGTAGAGAGACTAAACCCTTGGTAATCTAATATTCACCAGATTTAGAGACGATTGCATCTCCTCATCCACAATCTTCATCATGGCCAGATCAACCTCCTCGGGGACCCCAGGGCAGCAAATAGTTGGTGGGCCCCCACTGAGCCCACAGTACATATCACAATCCATATTCCCTTAGAAACCAAATTAAAAGACACAAAACACAAAACAGTCCTCAGAAATCTTAATATTTGTTTTCTGTTTGGAGCAATTTTTTCTTTTTTTGAGTGTGGATTGAGTGTATTCAATATTTCTAATACAGTATGCAAAGTAGTTCATCAGTTACTGAAGAAATCAGCTGTTGTTCTTCAAACTTCAAACACATAATGCTGCTTAATAGCAGAGCCGGCTCTAGCCATTTTGGTGCCCGAGGCGGTTTGAAGGTTGAATGTGGCCCCTTGGGAAAATTAGTTTCCCACCCCTGATCTAGACCCGGCTCTTGAGCATTGATGGTTGGAATCTGCAAAATCATGCACATCATTTGGACAACAGTCATATAAAATGAGTAACAGTCATACACATGAGGGGCCATTCGGGACATTATTATTGAAACATGCTCACACACCACTGAAACACTCTAACAGCCCCTCATAGGCCCTGTCCAGTAAACAATGTTTAAGTAATCCTAACACAGGGAGGAGGAAACACCGTATTTCTTTATCTGAAATAAATGTTTGAACTCTCATTGAATCCACACTGTATGTTGACCTCATGAATTTAGAATGTCAAACAGCTGATCATCAAATTTGATTTATCAGCTGGGCATAAAAAATACAGCAATAAAAAAGGGGAAAAGGGGTATCATTTAGTGTAAAGAATATAATAAACAAACAGTAATCCACAATTAATATAATCACTGTTGGTTTCATAGTTAGTTGTAGCTCATTCAGCATTTTGACATTTATGTTTCCATCCTATGTGCTCCTAAGGTCTCCATGGGTTTGAGAGGTGTGAAATGACTTTTGCATAAGTCACCGTTAAAAAAAAGTTTGCTGTATTAAATACACCCCCTGATCTGAGGCATCTTTTCAGTATTTTTTTTTTTGTACAGGTGACATGAGGAGTGAGTGTCCATACATGTGCCCGATGAGTACAGATTACAGCTGTAGTAAACCTTCACATGAACGGAGCAGGTGTGTGTTTACCTGTGAGAGGGAGGGAGGGAGGCCGGGATGGATTACCAGCCATAATGCAACTCAATCTGAGAGACTGCTGATGAAAGGGGAATGTCGCTGTTCATGCTGGTAAGTTCTCGTCTTCAAGTGTTACATAACATTTGCAGATAGTGGAAAAATAACCCACAGCTCAGTGCTTCTATTTGCACATATTTGAGAGGTTATGGATATAATACTCAAATAATCCCTGTTCAAAAACATCTGCACTTGCCTCTTCAGGACAAAGGTCTGTTCAGGACAGTCTCAGGAACAGGAAACTGCTGCCCCCACCCCCCCACCCTCCCAAATGCCAGTAGGCCAATCCCTCATGAATGACCTGCGCAGGTACAAGTGATGAGGGAATCATCAGTTTATTGGCAGGTGGGGTCATAATCTTCTCTAAGACTGTACAGTATAAATGGACTGCGCTTATCATTTAACAGCAGCCCAGACCTCTATCACACTACCCTCGTAATCAGCTACCAACAAAGCAGCACAGGGGTGAGTAGATGAGCTTAGATAATATTTTTTTTAGATGCTGACCGATTTGAATGCTCTGATTCTTTTTGGACATAGAGGCTGATTTTATCATAGGAAATTTATTATTGTTATATATCAATTTTCATCCTTTTGACTTAAATTTCACAAATTTTTAATACTTAAAAGAAAAGTGGATTTCCTTTTCTAGAACTTTTTAGCATTCATCCAGGAATGTAGGCAGCAGTTTATTGTCCAGAATAGTAAGTACTTAATCAGTAATTTATGGACGGATGAAATGTTATTGGAATAGAAATTCAGTCTGTGCTTCCTTTATTGCATAGGCCTGTATAGCTCTGTCAATGAGGTATTAATTCGAAAGAGTTGATTTTATTGGAGGCATAAAGAGCAGATTTATATATATATATATATATATATATATATATATATATATATATATATATATATATATATATATATATACACACACACACTAACATACAAATTGCATTGATTTGCTTTTTTTTTAACTGGGAAAATAAATATATAAATTAAATTTCAAGCTATTGTCAGGGTAAATCTAGAAGCCACTTCAGCACATCCTCACAGTAATCTGATTATGAAGGTGCTTTGAAGCCTGAAGGGATCGCAGTGTTTGATTAGTAACACGAGCACATGTCTTGATATGAGCACATTTCTTCAGTTGTTTTTTTTTTAAAGATTTTGTGACTGCAGTCAGATGTCTAAGTCAATGTTTCAGGCACTGCATTTTTTAAATGACACAGTGACTGTTCCCAGTCGGAATAACGGAAGCATGAATATGGAGGTGGCCAAACCCGAAGGAAAGACCGGCAGCAAAGCTCCCCTCAGAGCCACGGGCCCTGGCACCCCACGCAAGTCTGCGCCCAAGTTCAAGCAGAGGAACTCGCGGCAGTTCAAGAGCAAGCCGCCCAAAAGAGGAGTGATCGGGTACGTCTCTCTCTTTGATAAGCTCCCATGAGTCATGGAAGTTTGTCGAATTTCCTTCATTAAAGCTTGACATTTTCTTTCCTCACTAGTTTTGGAGAGGAGATACCAGGAATGGAAGGCCTTGGAACTGGTAAGTAGAAAAAAATAAGTCAGGCCATTACGCCACCAAACCCTACTTACACACATACACATGACACTACTGTTCTTTTGATTTGTTTTTTTCTGTTTTAGACATCACTGTAATCTGCCCGTGGGAAGCATACAGCCATCTAGAGCTACATGAACTTGCTCAGTATGGCATCATCTGACTCGTTCTCTTTTTATATCTCAGAAATGTTTTGATATTTAATTTCAACAACCTTCACCAATACTGGCTAAAAATGTAATATGTCTTTATATGTCTGTGAATCCTGTTTTTTTTTTTTCTTATATATTTTATATGGTAAACCTAATTTGATGATGATCTCAAGCTGCCATGTTCACACACTGTAACTTGAATGTGTTCTTGTGTCATTGCTCGAGGCTGCGGTTTTAGCTAGACGTGTGTTAGCTTGGTTGCCTGCCAAGAGGAGTTTCAGCACAACTGTCAGCGCCGTCTTTATTATATTTAATCAAACTCTTGAATAAATCTTGAAATTTTAAAAGCAATTTCAGTGATTTGATTTTGTCCTTTTATTTAATGGTGTTTTACCAACCCACGCTGTGTGTGAGAGATGTTGCATAATTCCCATTCTAAAGGCTGTATTTTCCCTCTATTAACAAAAAGAAAGAAAGAGGGTAACAAATGTGATCACTGGTGATCTGTAAAGTGGCAAGCCTGTCACTTAAAACTGCTCTTCCATCTCTGTGATCATTATGGTACATTTAGTGGTTGTTGGAGCAGTTGTGTAGTGTAAAAGAGAGCAAGATGTGTTTGAGTGTCTGTGTGAGTGTGTGCAATATTAAAGCTTATTAATGCTGGTGACAAAATCAAATATTGCTTGTTTAATATGTTGCAAAACCAGTGTTAGTCATTTAGTTTTATGGGGTTTGCCCAGGTAAAAGGGTGAAATACACTCTCTGGCCACTTTATTAGGCATACCTGGCTGTCTGGTTGGAACCCTTGGAAGAAAGAAACATACCAGATTCAAAGTCACTTGACCATTACATACTGTTCATATTTACATATGGTCCCGGTTAGAATTCCCTTATAATAAGTGTCTTTACTGCATGTTGAACTACAGATCTATTTAGAATGCTTAACAAGTCCGTCTGATATTAATAAATGCATGATTAAGTTCATGTTTGTAAATGAGAACTGGTTCTCAAACATTTTACCTGGTAAAATAAAGGTTAAAATAAAGTTTCAGAAAGCAGGGAGAGTGTATCTTTTTAGGTTTTCCAACACTGAGTTTTGGAGAAAAAAGATCTACTGTAACAGAATATCATGTCCTTTTTCACCTGAGACATGAAAGCATGAACAGCCATAATGCTTTAAATACATTTTATTAAGGGTGAAATAGCAAGAGCATTCTGGAGCTGTTGGAAACACTGTGCTCACTTCTATATCATAAAAAAAAAACTCATAACTACCATCTCTAATTATCAATAACAATTCAATATTAATTAACACTCAGAACACAAAACATTCAAAAACACTTGCTCGTGGCAAACTAACCTGTGCTTTCAAAGCAGTGGCAGGAAACCTTACATGTGTTTCAGTGTCTCAGTCACTGAAACGGCAGCTCAGGTGCCTTTACATCTTCTAACCCAAAGCCCCTCTGTTGATCTCAGCTCAGATTATTTATTTACATTGCAGGTGCTTGTGCTTGCACAGCGAGTATCATATCTGTGCTAAGGCACCCTCTGACCCCTGTATGTCCTCTGTTTCTCATGTGCACCATATCTATTTCACTGCTTTGAGATTCCCCTCATGACCCTTCAAAGACCAGTACAGTATGTACCTGCCGCTGCATGAACCTGGTCATATGTGGTGGGAACACAGACAGTGTTGCAACCGTCTCACAAAGAAAAACACAGATACGACACACACAGACTCCCTAAAACCACCATGTTCCTTGATTTGACCCACATTGGTGGATCTAAAATCCATATGAGTAGTTATAGGTCAAATTTGACCTGAACAGTGTGTAAAGGTTAAATCACCTTTCTTGCCTATTCTCATACTGAGTTGTTGAGTTGCTGCCATATAATTGGCTGATTAGATATTTGTGTTTATAAGCAGATGAACAGGTGTACCCAAAGAAGTGGCCAGTGATTATATGCTGTCCTTGAAAACTGAAGGTATTTTTTAGCACAGCAGAGGTGTATAGCTATTGCCAAACTGCAATTAAGAGGTAAAACATTACTTTTATGTAAAAGACTTAAAAAAAATAAATAAATTCTTGGGATTTTCAACATTTTCTCTTGATAGTTTGTGTTGGAATTTGCTTTCCTCCTTTAAATCACGCCTCATTTCCATTTGCAGTTCAATCTGAAGTTGAGTTGCTTTAAACTTGTGACAAACAATGTCAGAACTCACTGAACATTGATCAGCATAATGCTGTATTCATCACTCCTTGTCACATCTACGCTTTATGACGCTTGATGCGTTCCATCAGTCGTAGGGTAATAAATAGCATCAGAATCTGGACCCCAAATATGATGGTCACAACTGTTCCTAACAGGCCCTCATGCTGCTCGATCCAGCGAGAGATTCCACCCAGGCAACCTCCCAGGAAGATCACACTCTGAGCAGTAAATTCATCCAGTAATTGGGCCCCGACACCACACTGAGAGTTCCACACTGTGCCGTTCTCCAAGGGATCTACACAGCACGTCGCAGGGACGCCGCAAGCCAGCACTCCTGGAGCTGAGCAGTTGTAATATCTGAAGAAAGGGGGGGGAAAAAATCCAATAAAAACCTCACAGCTCATTAACTTGTTCAACTCATTCCTACATCATGACCAACTGGCTTTGATATACTTTAAAAAAGTAGAAAATATTTCCAAGCTGCTCACATGTTAAACTCCCAGTCTCTGTAGTTGTCCGCCCCACAGCACTGCAGATTTGACTGAATCTCATCTGTGATGAACCTCAGGTCCAGGTCATCTTGGTAGCGTGACATTGCAGCTAACATACCTGACCGCAAGTAAACTCCAATCTGATCTCGTAGAGTGTGGGCCAAAATGGCGATGATGACTTGGGCTGTAATGAGCACCAACACAGTGGCTGAGAATAGCTTCAGTAAGCAGTGGTTCTCTCTTAGGGCACCTACACAGCCTGTCAGGCACAGCATAGTGAGCAGAAAGCCCACACTCACAAGTATGAGCATTGGGTCAGTGCCGATACTGCCGATCTTCTCCTGAGCAAAGGATTCCTTGCTGATGAGACCCCAAATCCCCAGACCAAGAATCATCAGGCCCAGAACTGTGAACATCAGATTGCATAGGATCAGAAAGTATTTTAGGAAATAGTCCCCCAAAGAATAACTGTAATAGGGATGGATCCTTGCAAATTCATGACTGTTGTGTTCCTGTCCACTATTTGTCCCTGCTTGAAAATCAGCAGTGACCAAGCCAAGCTCCTCAGCATTGTTTTTTGTAGAGCCTGTCTTTAGACACACAAAAACAAAGAAATAAAGCCAACTCAGAAATGTAACTACACACAGGAACGCACTATTCTGAAACAAACTTAATAACAAACCTACCTTTGGTAAGAGTGGGCTGGTTTCATTCTGAGTAGCGTCTCTTCTCAGCCATGGCCAAGTTATTCTTTTCATTGGCAAAAATCGCCTCATCTCGTCAAACACTGGGAGATATTAGCTGGTCAGAATGACACAAGGTAAAATGTAACACAGAGCACTCATTTCCTACAATACAGAGGAGCATGTGAGCTGAGGTGGTGTAACCATTGCTGTGTTTAGCCTCAGGCGTGGGATTTCTTCATCATGTGAGAGTCACAGTGAGGGGATTAAAAGGGTATCGCAGCATGTTGGAGACACACACACACACACACACACACACACACACACACACAAGGGGATCTGAATAGCACAAACTATGCTCGATTCAAGACTCACATACAGTAGGAGAAATAATTATTTGCTCTCCTGCTGAATTTGTAGGTTTGTTCACTTACAAAGAAATGAACAGTCTCTAATCCTGGTGGTAGTTTCATTTTAATGGAGAAAGAGACAGGATATCAACCAAAAATCCAGAAAAAACTCCACATTATAAGTTATAAATTGATTTGCATGTCACTGAGTGAAATAAGTAGGCGCCAGAATTCTGCCTCCCCCTGATTGGCTGTGTGCCCGTGTGCCACACAGATTACGATCAATCAAGCAAGCATGTAATGTTGTGTATAAAGTACATCTGTCCACAGAATCAGTTCCTTCCACTCCAACTTCCCCTCCAGCATGGCCAAAGGCAAAGAGCTGTCAGAGGACATCAGGGACAAGATTGTAGAACTGCACAAAGCTTGGGGGCTACAAGCCACCAGCAAGAAGCTTGGTGAGAAGGTGACAGTGTATGTACAGGCCTGTCATTTGCCAGCATCTAAGTGATTCAAAGAAGGCTGTGGAGACAGTGGTCAAATGAAACCAAAATCAAGCTCTTCGGCATCAACTCAACCCACCGTGTTTGGAGGAAGAGAAATGCTGAGGACAACACAAAGAGCACCATCCCCACAGTCGAGCACGAAGGTGGAAACATTATATTTTGGGGCTGTTTTTCTCCTAGAGGTACAAGATGACTTCATCACATTGAGGGGCTATGCACCCTAAAATCTTGGACTAGAACCTCCTTCCCGCAGCCAGAACACTGAAGATGGATCATGGATGGGTCTTCCATCATGACAATGAACCAAAATGCACCACCATGGCAATAAAGGATTGGCCAAAGAAGCACTTTAAATGGAGTAGCCTAGCCAGTCTCTAGACCCTCATCCTATAGAAAATCTGTGGAGGCACCAGGAAACCTGAAGGATTTAGAGAGTTTCTGTAAAGAGGAGTGGACCAAAATCCCCTCGGAGATGCTGAGATGTGTGCAAACCTGGTGATCAACTGCAAGAAACATCTTACCGCTGTGCTTACCAACAAGGGTTTTTCCACCAAGTAATAAATCATGTTTTGCTTGAGGATCAAATACTTACTCCACTCAATGACATGCAAATCAATTTATAACTTTTATATAATGTTGTAATTCTGGATTTTTAGTTGATTTTCAGTCTCTCTCTCCATTAAAATGAAACTACAGTACATTAAAATTAGAGACTGTCAATTTCTTTGAAAGTGAGCAATACAGACAGATGATACTTATATCTACTAAAGTAAAAGAACACCAGTTAGAGCTGTTTGGCCGTGCAGTCAGGTCAGGTTGCCCTGGTATCATAGACAAGAACTTATTTTGCCATTTTGAATGCAATAAAATCCCTTAAAGCATGAAATGTTCTTCTCACAAATAGAAAAAGTGCAAAAAGCCCAGGCTCTTCTAATGTATGATGTGATCCTCCATGTTCACGCCCGGCCTGTCAGATTAATCCAGGTGTTCGTTATCAGTCAGTTGTAACACCAACCAAACTCAGAAATGGTCATAGATTACGTTCAGTGATAAATAAGAGGAAATGCAACAATTCTCGTGGTGGGGCTTCTGTTTGTATTTAACACCTGACATATATTCACTGTAAAAACCCTCTGTTTCTCTGATAAGGTCATTATGAAATGATGTGCTACTGAGAGTCAATAACAAGCAGCACATGAAAGAGCAGATGTGACACTGAGTCAAAAACCAGAAAGAGAGAGGCCTGGTTATCTCACTCTCTGGCTCTGCTGGTCCACTGCTGTCATTCTTTCCTGTGGCTGTGCCGAACTGAGCTGCAGGGAAATGAAAGGAAGTCTGCTCACTGCTGCAGGCACTGACTGATGATGGACTCCAGGCTTGCAGTCCTTCCATAAATCTGCTTCCACGTTAATATGATTAATGAAAGAAAAACTAATTGCTCATGGTCACTGAAACTGACTCCCTAGAAACCTTTTGTGGATACACTGTAGCTATTTATGAGACAGAGATTTAGCTGTTTACTGACAGTGGGGATCGGTGTTTGTGGTGTGACTGCAGATCTCTTAACACTTGTATTTACTTACAGTACAGCAATATATGTGTTAATCACCAGTGGAAAATAACTAATCTACCGGTAAGTAATTTTACACTGAGTATTTTCATTTGATGATACTTTTTACTCCTGCTCGCTGACATTTCTTTTTTTGTTACTACATCATAAATATATTATGACTTAGTGAAAATTGTTGATTTTCAACAACTACCCAAAGCAGTAATTTTTTTTTAAAGCAGAATATTGACTTCTATGTTTTACTTTCTATTATCTCTTTCCCATATATCCTTTAAAAATAAATAAAAAAATCTGAATACTTTTTCCTTTGTTGCACACGATGCAGCGTTTGGTGTTTGGCCCTGCAGTTTCTCAGCAGGTCACGGAAAATCTCACTGGGGAAAATGAACTTCAGTTTGGTAGGGTAAAAAGACAAATAACCACCATCAAAAATGTTTTTTTTCACTTAATTGTAAGTTATGAGTCTCCACTTCAATAAGAAAATATATTGATTGTGACAGTTTGCTGGCAGGAAAAAAAGAAGTTGGATGTCAGATAGTTGTTAGTGAGCAAATCTTCCTGTTTCCTTTTAAATCTTTTGGGAGGATGGGATTTAAAAAGCATTTAGTTCCTGCCTGTTTTCATCAGTGAAGACGTATTGGCCCATATGGGGTGATGTCCATCCCACCTACAGCATACAGTGCAGTATACCATCTCTGTGAGTGTAAATGTGCTGCAGATGGAAGGGACCACTGCCCAGTTACATTCCTTTTCAGCAGTGATGGGTGCACCTCAGCTCATATATCACCAGGACTATCTGCAGACATCAGCATGCCCAGCAGCACATCTTTCAAACAGAATGAGGAACTCGGATCTGAAATAAATCAGAGCTGGAATTTTATTTAAAAAAAAAAAAAAAAAAATCAGAGGCAAGAGAAGGGACTTCTGTTGTCCAGTATTTCATACAACCAGTTTTTGAGCTGATGATTGCAACCCAAAAGAGGCAGAAATATAAGTACAAGTTAAAAGTCATATGAATGGGTGAGTGAGTACTGTATATATAGTGGGTTATAGACTGTGTAGGTTACAGACTGGGGGGAAATCATTTGTTCAAAAGTGTCCAGGTTATGAAATCTGTGTCAGCCATGACACTATAGGCAGTGTATTGCATCACCCTGTGTGAAATGCAAACCAATTCCCATAGTTATTGAGACTTTTTTAAGGGTGGATTCATGCCAGGCCGAGTGAACAAATTCAGTAA
This sequence comes from Archocentrus centrarchus, assembly GCF_007364275.1. Classification (NCBI taxonomy): domain Eukaryota; kingdom Metazoa; phylum Chordata; class Actinopteri; order Cichliformes; family Cichlidae; genus Archocentrus; species Archocentrus centrarchus. The sequence goes on along the minus strand of NC_044353.1, from coordinate 21,350,728 downwards.
ATCAGACAGGGACTTAGTATAGTTAGAAATGAAGGCAGCTGAGGTGTTGAGGAATATCTTCAAGGCTGTAAATTCTCTCTTTAATGGCTCATTCAAAGTTAACTTGGACATCTAGTCCATTTTCAAAGTCTGTGATGGTGTTGAAAATTCTCTTTATTATTAATATCACTGAATGCGTGTTTTTATTTTATTATTTTCATCAGGGAAGTATGGCTCACCAGGTTTTTATCACCCCTGACTATTAAAGTGTTGCTGTCATAGCCCAGATGTTGAGCAGATTGCATTACAGTAGGCAGTAAGAATGTTATCCTGGAGCCATACGAATACATCAAACACCTTCTCTGGATTGAAGCCCAAAGGGAGCACAGTTGTCACATACCACCCACAGCACCTAAAAGACATGTGGAGCAGAGATGGAAGATCTGGGATTATCAGGACCTCCCACTGTGACTATTTTAGAAGATGAAGAAAATAATACATATCAGAGATGAGGCGCATATGTGTGAATGTGTTTAGGGAGATTTTGCTTTGGTGCACGTGAATGCTGCAGTGTGCACACATGCTAAAAGAACTGAGCATGTCACCGCCCTGAATCCATGACGTGGATGGGGTCAGGTGGGGAAATTGCTCCGGGAGTTTTGGGAAGGAGTTATAAGAGAGTGCTGCAGAACTCATGTTTTCTCAGTGTGTCAGTGCTTAGGATCCTTCTGGACCCCTGGAACTTGTTCCCAAAAAAGGTATTGTAAACCAACTCTTCTTCACTCTAATTGAAGATAGAATTTTTTTTTTCCTGTTGTTTGTGGGACAAAAACCTGGTGATCAGTTGGTGAACAAAAGGTGAGCTTTTCTTCAACCAAACAAGTGTTTAGTAATTTTGTAACTTGGCTTGGCAGGACTTTCCGTTGAGCTTGTTCCTCAGCAGGACCCATAACGTATCTTCTTTTTTTTTCTTAGATGAGAAAGATGAGGATAAAGGTGGCTCTCATTATGCTGTGCATGATATCAGTGTGTGGAGCTCAGAAATGGAAACAAGAAACCTCTCGCTGGAACCCTAAAGGTCTGAGATGATGCAGTGTCACCACTTCATTTCAAAATATTATCAGTGATGTAACCTTTGAGCACTGAAATTAAGGTTGTGTTTGTAGACGGTGGAGTGAATAAAGGCCAACTTACTTTTACTGTTAATTTCTGTGCACAGCAGAACAGACCAGTGGTAGGACATGCTCCAACCTGACTCAGGTGCTGGACAACTGGAAATTTGCTATTCTGACCCAAGTGAAAGACTTGCTGATTAATGACCATGCTTCTGTTCTTCCTGAATACAACAGGTGAGTAATATCAGCTTCTGCCTAAACTGACTGCGCACAGCAATAATAGCAGACAAACACGATATTCGAACCAAAAAAGTCTAAATGTTGAGCAAGAGTAAGTTCAACTGTGCAGGAAAAACAACACTCGGTGATGTCAGTGAACATTTGACTTGCCCTCAGTGTTGTATGATTTAGGAATTATGTAACCTGCTCTGTGCTGCACATGAAAACACAACTGCCAGTGCCTGTAAAGTGATCCATTATTGCAGTTGTCCACATCAGGCCAACTCTGTTTCGTAAATGACCTCAGTATGCTTACTGTGCCAAAAGAAAACTGGAAATGTTTCTTCATGTTCTGGCAGACATTAGTAAGAGTCAGTGACCATTTCATCTGGTGATGGAGTTCGGGACCATGATTCCAACACCCAGAATCATAGTTAATAAGACCATTTCCCAGTGATCATCTAAGGTCAGGCCAGCTGTGCTATTTTTGTACTTTCATCAGGAGACTTCTGATCTTTACGTCTGTTATCCTGATGTTTTCTGTTGACAGTGAGGCTGTTTCTACTTAACAGCATTGTCGTGACTTCCCTGTTCATGCTGCCAATTTGACTTGGTTCTCTTCTAAGTTGTGTTTTGCCAATAAACATTGTTTCTATTTCATTAAATCTTGCAGTGCCAAAGTTCTTTGAATGGTCATTCAAATGTTGAAATAATTTCCTGTTTGTTTCCACATGTCTCCTCTTGTGTCCAGAATCCAGCCTCTTTCAGATGCTCTGGGAGACCTCTACCGGCAGTTTAACACTCTAAAGGAAGAGCTGGGGAAGTTCACCACAAAGCTCGACAGAGTGGAGGTTTTTGTGGACGAGCTCAAGGACGGCAGATACGCTCTGCCTCAGCGACCTGCACATAGCGGCCTACACAGCTTTGGTCTTAGGTCTCCTCTGCGTGCACAGATGAGGGCTCGTGAGAAGAGGATAATCACTAGGCCGAGACTCAGAAGAGCAAGGAGGAGAGGACCACAAAGATCTTAAACCTGTTGGCTTTTTCTTTGCAATTAATACAGATTTATTCCAAAAATGTTTATATATTTTTCAGATGAAGATGACTATTTTATATTATTTCTTTGATGATTATGGTGTGATTAAAAAATAAGATGAATAAAATTACTTTAGTGAAGCATTGATAAAACAAATTATGTTCACTTATTTGTACAAAGTCACAACAAACCACAAGGTGGCAGCATTTATCAGATTATCTTCACTGTATCTTCTGTTTTACACGCATCAACAGCTGGATGTCAAGTCAAATAAGTGGCTAAAAATGTAGTCGAGTGTTATATAACACCTCAGTCAGATTTTTGCCACATTGATTGGCATTGTAAGTCTTTGGTTTGTATTTGATTTGTTTATCCAAATATTATTAAATTATAGATTTATCTGCAACAATGTGCTATTACTTCATGGTCACATCAATGGCAGCAGTGCTGCTATGCAAAATACTGCATCTCTTGAAACAAGGACACCTTTAGTGTTGGAGAAATTACCGCTAATCACTTCAAGCAAGAAAGAAAATATCCAGAGAGCTACAGAACTGTTACAAAGATTATTAAACTGTATCTAGACAAAGAAGTTCAAGAAATACTTAAAACTGTGATGTCAAATAATGAAGCCGGCCATTTAGTACATGTCATGGTAAAATATATAACAAGGAAAAAGTTGCATACCTGTAACAAATACTGCTCAGTTTTGTTTGCTGTCAATAGTTCCCACTTACTCACAGGTAATACAGACCTCCACATTTATCACAGTCAAAAACATGTCTTTCTGAAACTAGGGTCCAGGTGGGCGTGTTGCATCAAGCAGGATTACTCAGCTTGTCTAAAATGGTATTGAAGAAATGCCCCAGATTATTTTTACCAATAATCAATTGCAATGAATCTAGTAGCTTAATTATATGTAGTTACCCTCTCCCCGACATTGCACATCCTGTAATATGGGCAAGGTGTTTTTAAACTAGATTTAAAAACAGCAAGTGAAGGAGCCTGTCTGACATACAGCGGCAAATCATTCCATAATTTTGAAGCTGCAGCTGCAAGAGCTCAATCACCTACGAGTTTGTGTTGCGTCTTTGGAACGAGTAAAAGCATCTGGTCTGCAGCCCCAAGGGAACGTAAATAGTAAATAATAAACAAATCGTATTTTTCGGACTATAAGGCACACTTAAAATCCTTAAAGTTTCTCAAAAATCGGCAGGGCGCCTTATGTATGAATTCTTGTTGTGCTTACTGACTTTGAACCAATTTTATGTGGTACACTGCACTCAAAAATCTTTCAAAATGTGTTAGTGCGGCTTTGGTAAGGGACGCTTCAGAAATATCGACACATATCGACAAATATCGACAGAAATAGCGCACAAAGCGTACGACGGGGGGAAGGGGGGCAACACCCAGCATCCGCTTTTCAAATAGTTGAGCGCTGCAGTCTGACCGCCGATGGCCGAGCCGAGGCATCCACACCACTGCACCATTGCGTGATATGGCCTCCGGTCTGGCAGATCAGTTCAAAGGCCTCATTGAATTCTCTAAAATAGTCCATCATCGAATCACAAAATGACTCTACTGACAATATTAGACGGGAACAAGTTGTGAGTGCGGCGCAGCAGGTGTGGAAAGCAGAGGGAACCCGGCATGCTTGATGCAGAAATCGTCCAACTGTTCAACTCAGACACTGAAGATGAGGAATTTGATGGATTTGTGGAAGATGAATGATTTAAAATGTGAGTGTATTTTTCTGTATTTGTTACAACAATATTCTGAGTTACTGTGAATGAGTTGAATAAAGTTTGACTTACCTGACGCTTTTGTTTCGTTCTACATATGTTTTATCATGCGCCTTATGTATGAAAGTAGACCCATTCATACTGTCAGTATAAAAATGTTGTGGTTAGACAGGAACACAGGCTCAGACAGAGAGAGATAGAGTGCACACTCTTACTCCGAGTCCCCACATGCATGTGTGTATTTTTCTGATTCTTTAATATATTAAATGAATTACTTTTTAATTAGTGTTTCAGGTGTCTTCCTTCATAAAAAACCTGTTTACCTGACAGCAGAAACATCCCTGTCTCAGTGACAGAGGGATGTATCTGCTTCCCCTCTGTCTATAGACCTACGGATGCAGATAGAACAAAGTTTGGAGAAAATGCAGATCTGGCTGAACAAAGCCAGCATGTCTTGCCATGGACTGTGTTTTTCCGAGGACAAATGTGTGCTTAAACAGACAAATTTCTCAGACTGATTTTTTTTTCAGAAAAGTTAATTTCTATGGACATATACAACACACACACGGAAGATTTTCTTTCCTCCTCTGGTTTATATTCAACAGTATCACTCCGTACACACAATTATTGTCAGTGTGATAAACTGTATATTGTTTGAAGGATACAATGATAAAAAGTTAATTTTACTCCATGTAATGTTTGGGGGGGGGACAGTTAGGCATGTTCACAGATAGATCCCAGACGGTGCTCAAGCACCTGCCCATTTGGCCTCTGTCCTTTCTTCTCTTTGTGTGAATAGATGGGCTACAGCAGCAGACACCACACCGGGTGCCACTCGTGTCAGATAAGAACAGGAAACTGAGGGTACAATTCACACAGGCTTGACAAAATTAAACAATTATTGCCTCGACTGATGAGTCTCAATTTTTAAAAACATGAATAACAAGGATATTTTCTTGCCGCACTTTGGGTCCCTCGGTACCAACTGAGAATCATTTAAATGCCACTGCCTACCTGAATATTGTTGCTGGCCATGCCAATCCCTTTATTACCACAGCATACCCATCTTCCGATGGCTGCTTCCAGCAGGATAACATTCGGTATGTGGTGGAATGGGAAATTCATATCAGGGTTGTGCAGATTACAAATCTGCAGCAATTGTGTGTAACTATCAAGTCAGTATGGACCAAAATCTCAGAGTAATGTTTCCGGCGCCTAGTTTACTCCTTGTTGTGTAGAATTAAGGCAGTTCTGAAGGCAAAAAGGGGCTCCAACCCGGGACAAGCAAGTTGTACTTAATAAAGTGGCCTCACCAAGGCCTAAGGCGTTCCAAAGACAAAGTTTTCGGAGTTCCCCTGAACGCCTCGCGGCGGAGGCGGTCTTAGAAAAAGTTTTGAGGAAGTTTTTTCGACAAATCGAAACTGCCGCAGTGGTGACAGGAAGATTTGTCAGTTTGTCCTTAAACTGTCTGACCATCTAAGGGGGGAAAATGCAGAGCAGTGCTTACGGGGCCTCTTTGGCCGGCGGCGCCTTTGATTTAGCGAGCTTTGTAAAACAGCCACAGACTATTTTGCGCTTCCTGAGCTGGGTGAGTGACTCCACGGAAACGTTAGCATCGGAGTTAGCCAGCTGTCACTGCACCGAGTTTATGTTAACAGATGTAGGCTGCCAGCGTCCACATAAACTAGTGAATAACGTGGCTTTTCAGCTTCATGTGCCGTCAACACGGGGCACGAACTGAGGGTCACGCGTAGACATTTTAATAAGCTTTCAATAAAGTGTAAATAACGTGTTTCTCTGGCACTTGTAGATGGTAGCTAATAAGTAGCATGACCGCTGCTGTGTCACTACACTGACTGCCACCTGATGATAGGCGATCGTCCTGCTTTTAATTTAAACTTTCTTTGTTCCCGTGGTTTAAAAACGGGACCAGTGACAGGTAAAAAATGAAATAAAATTAAGGTAGAAGCTGCTTTTTTTTTTTCTCTGCAGTTTTTATAGTTCAGATAATTCTGAGAAATTCAAGCTTCCTTCGTCATCTGTTGTCAAGTCAGCTCCAGTTGTCAGGTGATTGGAAATGCATAACGTAGGAAGTGCAAGCAAAAAAAAAAAACAAAAAAAAAAAATCGGGCAACTGGCAGTTACTGCAGCTCAAATCGGTTTTATAACGGAATCATTTGGCCTATAAAGTGTCATGGTGTAGTGAGGAAGTTCACACTGCTGTCTGTAGATGGCTTCATATAGAAGGTTTGAAATAAAGTAAATCCACAACCTGTTTAAAATCATACAAAATACATGCAATTTTCATATTTTAAGAAGCTGGAGCCTGAAAATCATCAGTTTGTTTGATTGAAGCACTATTTTAAAGTCGTGTCAGCTATTTAATAACTGAAAAGATGACACTCTATTCTTTGCACCTGTTGTTGTACTTGGTTGGATTGGATTGGCTTGGCATTTTTTTTATGAGTTTACACTTATTTATTTTGATAGGGGAAGCTTAATGTGAATGATGGTAATCGTGGGAATCTTAAACTTGGCTTTGACCTTGTGTGTCTCCTCCATGCAGATATTCTCCATTGTGGTTTTTGCGACCATCACGGCCGAGGGCTACATTAACCCAAATGATAAACAAGAAGCCAATTGCATGTTTAATGAAAATGACAGCGCCTGCAGTTTCGGTGTGGGAATCGGAGTCTTGGCCTTCTTGGCTTGTGTTGTGTTCCTCATGCTAGATGCCTACTTTCCAAACATCAGCAATGCCCAAGAACGAAAATACATTGTTATAAGCGATCTGGTATTCTGTGGTAAGAGTCGAGTTTTAATTGTTATACCACGTAATTTAATAAAGGAACTGTGCCATAAATCAGGAAGTGTGACCTAGTTAAAGATAATCCTATCATCATGTGTTTTTTTTTTTTGTTTTTTTTAAATGTGTTTCTCTGCTGTAAACACCTGACAGCGGCTTGGACATTCCTGTGGTTCATCTGCTTCTGCGTCCTGACCAACCAGTGGACTAAGACTAAAGCCCAAAATGTCTATGCCGATGCTGCCCGAGGTGTGATCACCTTCTCCTTCTTCTCGGTCATCACCTGGGTGAGCCTGATGCACAGCTTGCACTTAGCTTAGAATTTGTTGCGCTACAAATTCCAGGAGCTAATTCAGCGTTTTCTCAACAGGGTCTTCTGACCTACTTTGGACTTGGAAAATATCGCCAAGGAGTTACCGACTTTGACCAGAACTACAGAGACCCAACCAACGACCCCAATGCCCCATATCAGAGCAGCCCGTACTCCAGCACCAGCAGCGTACCAGGCTATCAGCAGTCACCTTTCTCCAACCCCCAGGATCCAGGAGCATATCAACCTCCATCTTATTGAAGGACTAAGATTTAAACACACGAATCAAATGAGGAAGTTTTCTTTTTAAATATGTGTGCCAATTGTTTCATTTACAGCATGGACCGTTCTGTGCACTCCCCTTTTGATCCCGCAGAACGTGTTTGCATATTTCTGGGTGCACTGAGATCTTTTTAAGTTTGCCACATTGTTGTAAGTTTTTTGGTGAGCGGTTGCTGTGTTGTTCACAGCAACCGCGGGTGTTTGTTGGAAGGTGATTGTCTTGACAAAAGAGAGGATAACCACGCCTGTGTTGCCTTTGTACTGAAATGACTGCAGATGTCTCAGTGCTCTCTTTAGCTCTAATTCTGAGTGCAGTTTTGCTGCTGTTCATATCAATGCACTAATTATCAGAAAGATTGGGCTTTATTTTTTTTTTCTTTAGCAAATCTGGTTTGCATTAAAAAATAAATTACTGTTTATTGTTAACTTCAATGAGTGTAATGCAGAGACAGCTGAGTATAGACTGTCTTTGATCATACAGCAGACACATATTCAGTCGGTTGGTACATTGGAAGTATTCCCTCTATAACTACTGTAATGCTTGTTTCTCTTTTTTTTTTTTAAGTAATCAACCACTAAAAAAGGCTTTTGTGCACTAAAAAAAAAACCATTTTGTTTCTTTTTGGCTTTTTTTCATATTCACTTCTGTTGTGGTTTGGCTTTCACAGGTGTTTTAAAGTCTAATGTGCCTCTTTTGTTTCTTTTTTTTTTTTTTTTTTTTTCAATGGCATAAATGCTCAGCCATACGTTTACGAACTCTTTGATGCTGTGGTAAATTTTGTATTTATTTTCTTTTTTAATACTGTTTAATCCAGATGCATGACAATCAAATCGAATCATTTTCCACATTACTTTTTCCTCTCGCTTTTTTCCTCCTTTGCACTGCACTTTTGCATTTTCACTGCTTGACAAATGTTCCTCATTAAAGTGCCTTGCACAGTGTCCTGTATCAGTGTGCCAAATAAAAACGGATCTCGTTTTAAAAGTCTGAGTCTGACCTCTTTAACAGAAAAGGCGGGGCTGTGTTGCAGTTCCTGTATCTGCACCTTCATCAAATATTTGAATAGTAAATGTGGAGGAACACTGGAACTGTGGAGACAGCAGGATCCAGACTGTAAGTTACTACGTTTCCAGTAATTATAGCATTATAGTTTAAAATTAAAGTAAGCAGCCAAAGTAAGGAGAGCTACTTTCAGCTGCTTCCTTTTCATAAGGGGTCACCACAGCGGCTGTCCCAGCTGTCACAGGGTGAGAGGCAGGGCACACCCCGGACAGATCACCAGGCTAACACGGAAAAACAGATAATCATTCAGATGTATGGGCAATTTAGAATCACCAATTCTAAATCGCATCGCTGAGTGCATGTTTTTGGACTGTGGGTGGAAACTGGAGTACGCAGAGAAAACCCATGCAAACACGGGGAGCAGCAGTTGGTAAACCATTGTGGTTTTGTACTTGCGCTCTGTCCTCTTCTCTTTTTTCTTTCCCTTTTTCTTTTTTTTGTTCTAGCTTTTTTGCCCCACCTGTCATCTCTGGCATTGCTACAATACATTTACATTTATGTGGGGAAAAAAATAAATAAATAAAAGGAAAAACCCTAACAAGAGAATCTGTAGAGCTTCAGATCATAATTCTGATTACAAAACCTGCCAGACAAGAAGGGCTTTAAAAAAAAAAAAAAAAAAAAAAAGGTAAGTGAACTTTGTGCTACATTAACATAATAAAATAATAGAAATATAGGAAAATAAACATTTGCTTTTTTTACTTTGCCTCTGCACCTAAATAGAAAAATGCGTATCGTCAGGACTCAGAGTGGGGTCTGGCGCATGGGGGGACCCTAAGACTGGTTGTAGTGGTTCAGTGTGGGGAAAAGAAACTTGCAGTAATTTCTATTGTGAGCTCCAGTAAATTTTCTTTGCGCACAGGGTGTGATCAGCTGACCAGTGTTAGTGAATGTTTTAGGAGCTGAATTACATCCCCTACACCAGTGTTTTTCAACCAGTGTGCCGCGGCACACTAGTGTGCCGTGGGAGATCGTCAGGTGTGCCGTGGGAAATTATCCAGTTTCACATAATATGCCACGAGTGTCTGTGCTGTAGTAGTGACTGGAGCATAATCATGTAATACTCTTCCATAATCACTAGACTAGATAGCAGCAGGTAGCGAATTGCATTGTACAGAGAGACAAGTGAATTAAGCCGCGTTTCCATACGGAACGACTCCCCGCGGGTCGACTCGACTCCCCGCGATTTGACGGCATCTCCATTAGAATCAGGAACACTTTGCCGGTCCTTTTTCCTTACTCACTCACCCGAGGTTCTAAGCGATCCGAGGCGAGGCGACAATGTGACGCGGAGTACAGCATGCCACTGATTGGGCAGGGAGTGTCGTCACTAGCGGAGGCATGAGAGCGACTCCTTCACCAGAATCATTTTTAAAAACCCCACAGCAAGAAACTGGAGGCACGCAAAGCACCGGTTGAATGCCCAGACCGACAGTTTGCAGCGGTAGTTCTGCAACATGAGAGCCATCTGAAACGCACACACAGCGTACATATTATAACCCTATACTGTCGGGCGATCGCCGCTACCGGCCGAACAGCTGGTTAGCACAGAGCCTGAGGCGGCTGATCAAAGGAACGTTGAGTTACCGTAATAACGCGACTGTTTGTCCAATCGGAAACATTGAAACAGTTTCTGAAAGCTGAGAAACTGCACTTCACAACCAACATAGGGTATTATTACAGTTTTATTACGGTAATTGCACTTTTGAAGTACACTGAGCCTATTATTATGTTCGGTGGTATAGGGTTATAGTTAACAATGATAACCTTCATCCATTAAAACATTGTACGGGGACTTATGCGTGATGATGATATTAAACTGGCATTAGCTGTGAGCTTGCCTCTTTCTCATGTATTGTTCTGTTGTGTTATTCCTGGTAATAGAATACTTTTGGACAGAATTAGAGTTTGCAAAACACTGAAGTTTTTTACTATAAGACCACATTGTTGTGGCATTTGTTATGTTCAAGCTGCGTTTTTGAAGTGGACATGTTAAGTGCACTTTTTATTTGAAAGAAGATAAATATTATATGATAAAGTTCTTTTTTGTGTTTATTTGATTCCTATTCAAGACACTTTGATAAGAATGACTATATTGGTAATATAGGCTACAGAGTATCATTTTTAAACATTTTTGGCTGGTGGTGTGCCTCGTGATTTTTTCAATGAAAAAAATGTACCTCGGCTCAAAAAAGGTTGAAAAACACTGCCCTACACCGACAGTGTGCTGTTTATACTGTTTATACTGGACAGTACACACTTGGTGTAAAGGTGGATTTCAGTGAATGAATCTAAGTATCATCAGCTTAAAATCAAACTGATCTTTGCTACATTTGATGTAACCTAACACTGACCATGAACACCACATCCTCTGTTTACCCGTCCAACACAGAGCTTTACTGTAAATGCATCACAGTACAGCAAGCTGACCTGTTTATCCTGCACTAAACTGCAGTATTTTCATGTAACCTTTGCATAACAAATGTACCTCAATTTGTTTTGCCGGATGTTTCACAATATGGGAAAAAAAAAAAAAACAGAACTTCACATCACATACAGATGCAACATCTGATTAAAAAATTAGGACATTACATGTAAGCTTTAAATTTCCACTATATCAAAGGTCACTGAGCTTTCCTTACCTTTAAATATTATCTCTCCTCTTTCTCACATCTTTCTCCATCTCTGACTGAACTTCTCTCTCATTCTGGGGAATACGACAGCTGGACCTTTAGCTCGCAGACACACTGCGTGACAAACTGTGGATTTGCTAATATTTGTTGAGCTGATAGAAAGATTGTATTTGAAATTACCTGCCACTTAAAAACATTGCTCCCTTTATGCTCACTCGTCTTCTGTAGCACTGGCTAGATGCTGAAGTACTGCAACCACCGCTTATGGACATTTGTGCTCAGTCCACTTTAACCTCTGAGCACAGCGCTCCAAATGATGCATAAATTATATGTTTTTGTCTTTTTCATCTCTTTGTATGTGATAAGCCCCGGGTGATGGAGGATGCACCAACAGGATTGTCTTTCATCTGTTATTGTTCATTTAGGCTCAGATCAGTTAGATGTTTGAAGGCGCAGCAATGTGAAATAAAAACTTCCCTCATATGTGTTAAACCTAAAGTAACAAGTCTGTTTTGAAAATGTAAGCAGTAGAAAGTACAGATATTTGTGTAAAAACTTAGGGAGTAAAACTAAAAACTTGTCAGAAAAATAAATACTCAAGTACAGACACCTGAAAATTCTAATTAACTACAGTAACAAAGTATTTTTACTTTGCTACTTCCCACCTCTGGTCTTAAGTGAATAGCAGATGGATCAACTGAAGGGCCTGAGGTCGTCAGTCAGGTCTTTGCTGCATCATCATGACTTTCAGATACTGCTGATCAGCAGTATCTGAAAGTCATGATGATGCTGCTGGAGATGATGCAGATTTTTAGGCCTTCTTCTTTTGACCTCCACTTGTCCAGTTTCCTCAGTGTTTTTACGGACACACTGCAAACTATGCAGAGAGAGCTGCTGTTGAAGAGCTAACCTTCCAAATACTTCTGTGCCACCAGGTCCCAAGGGTGCTATAGACTTGAGATTCTGACAAAAACTAAATAACATATTCTGCACTTAAAAACTGACTATACAGGAAATGTATATTTGATTACATTTGTTCAACTAGCTTGATAATTCATATGTTTATTATGATTTGGCTGTCTTCTTTGAGCAGTGTTTGAATACGTGTAATACATATTCTGAACCTCTTAAATCTGACAAAAGCCACCTATAAAAGAAACAAAGATATTATTAACAGTAAATCCAATAAAAGCTCGTTTAAAACTGAACATAAAAAGCACCCCTGAAACGGTAAAACTTAATATAACTACAATAAATCTGGCAGGCAGATTTAGATCGCACATGAGGTTGCCATATTTCTGCCAGCCCCTGAAAGCAGCCTTTTACCCCTCCCCTTCCCCCCATCTACTACGCGTAATCACTACATGGCGCTGTCGTCATCTAACTCACATAGGAAGTAATGATCGGCTGTCTGGACAACGCAAAAAGAGGAAAGGGAGTCGAGAAAGGAATCGACACAATAATGACATCCGTGCTCCAACCACCGGCGGACTGAGAGCTGAAGATCCCACATCTGCGGTGAGTACGAAGCTGGAATGATGGGAAATGCTTCGGGTTGCTCATGAGCGCAGCCATTTCTGGTGGCATCTGCGTTTTAACCTCTGCGCTCCTGGCAGGAGAGAGGCGCAGCGGCTAAACGCACACATACAAATGGGACGATCGCGTGTGTCAGTCCGGAAGCTATGCATTTCCCAACCGAATGAACCGATGGCCCTGCGTGCAGTTAATTTGCCCATAGGTTTAGCGTTTTTGCGCTTAACCCTTTAGAGGCCTGGAAATGAGAGCGTCGGCATGCTCCTGGTTCAGCCGGAGCTTCTGAGATGTTCCGGGGATCTGCAGACAGTGGAACCACACAGCATGATGCACAATCTGTTTGTGGGTTCTTGACACGTAGAACATTTAGAACCCGAGTTAAAGTACTCAGTAAAACTGTTTATTGGCCTCACAGACACACTTTGAAGGCCAGCCCCACCAGATGTTATCTTTTATGGAGGCACAGAGGCTTGTTTATGGTCAGGGAGGAGTTGTAAAGGACGCCTGTTCAACACTACCAAAAGCGACTGCCATTAAAAATCATAAATTACAATCTTACCTCTGACTTGCACTCAGCAGACACTTTTATTAGGTACACCTTACTAGTACCGCACTGGACCCCTGTCTTAGTTCTTTATGTACAGAGTCAGCAAGTTGCTGGAAACATTCCTGAGATTTTGGTACATATTATCAGGATAACGTCACACAGCTGCTGCACATCCATGATGTGAATCTGCCGGGGTGGATCCATGCTGTCATGTTATTTATGCCAAATTCTGACCCTGCCATCTGAGTGTTGCTGCAGAAACTGAGACTCATCAGACCAGGCAATGTTTGTTTGTTTGTTTTCTCAATCTTTGATTGTCCATATTTGGTGAGCCCATGTGAATTGTAGCATCGGTTTCTTGTTCTTAGCAGACAGGAGTGGCGCCCGACGTGGTCTTCTGCTGCTGTAGCCCATCTGCTTCAGGGTTTGATCTGTTGTGCATGCAGAGATGCTCTTCTGCACACCTTGGGTGTATTAAGTGCTTATTTGAGTTACTGCTGCCTCCGGCTTCAACAAGGCATTTCTACCCAAGAAACTGCCACTCACTGGATAGTTTCTCTCTTTCAGACCATTCTCCAGAGATCACAACACTAGAGATGTTGTGTGGGAAAATCCCAGTAGATCAGCAGTTTCTGAAATACTCAGAACAACCCGTCTGGCACCAACAACCATGCCAGATTGAAAGTCACTTCGATCACCTTTCTTTCCAATTCTGATGCTCAGTTTGAACTGTTGAACTTCAGCAGGCCGTCTTAACTATGTCTACATGCCTGAATGCACTGAGTTGCTGACATGTGATTGGCTGATTAGTGACTGGTGGCTATAACCCTAAGCTCTAATTATTTTACGGGCTATTTTGAGATGCAACGAGGCATCAGAGACACAGCTAGCCAAATCTATTGGGTCTTTAATGAGGAGAAATGCTTTCAGCTGTGCTAACATAATTGGAAAAGGATTATTCCAGGGATCAGCAGCGTGTCACTGAAACACTGGAGTGATGTTTGCTCAAAGTAACTTTTACATACTTATGAAAATATCCCATTAAATCTTCTGCAAATAACTGAATGCCATTTCTAAGCAGTTCAGTGTGATATTAGATGAAAACAAACACGCTTTCCTTTGAAAACAAAAAAAAATTATTAAAATTGATCCAAAATTTTTAAGCATTAGTGAATGTCATCTCATCACCCAGCCCCACAGTCTTGTCTGTTAGGTCCTTTCATTGTGCTGCATTTTAAATGGAAACTTTCTAAAACAATAAAAAAAATCAGGTTGAGCAGCTGAGAAGTTGCTTGTGTGCTTAACAGGTCTTCAACTAAAGCCCAGAGGGTGTTAATCGTGTATTAACAGACATTACTACATCTCAGAGTAAGTGAGGTTTCCTGTGTGACTGTTGTTCTGGCAGTCCTCAGCGTACTGATTACATCACAGGAATGGCTCTGATTGTAGTGGCCAAAGGTTTGCAGGTAACCTCTATTTAGCTTTCCAGAGCTGCGGCTTTTCACCATTATATGTATAGTTACTGAGCACTTAATAAAGGTTTCCATAACCTCAGTACCTGATCATTCATAGTCTGTGACTAATGACAAATGCAGTGAACTGTGTTGGCTCTTGAAAGAGTTTGCCCCTTTGGACTCATAATCCCCCGAGTGTAGGTAAAGTTCACTATGATTGTAACAACTTAATCGTGATTGCAGCGCAAACAATCAGTGAGTAGAAAGAGCTCTTTCGAGCTCAGGACTAGTTGTGGAGATACAGTGAAGTAAATTTAATGGCACAGGATCAGCGTTTGGGCAGGAGGAGACGAAGGGGTGAGTCGGATCATCTTATTGTGCTGCGGGAAACAGCCTGAGTCTGTTTAACAACATATTTTTAAAAAAAGCTGTAATTAATCAACCACACTGGATGTATTCCCAGCCACTCTCTGAGAGCAGATACAGTGTCAGGCCTCACAGTGTGAGACCTGATGTTGGTGCCATAATGAATGGCTGTTTGGCTCTGGGCCCTCGCATGAAAGAGCCTTTCAGCTGTAACTCTCCTTTGAGAAACATGTTTAAGTCGCAGAGTGTGAAGCTGCTGAAGCCGAGCTTAGAAACTGCTTGAATGTGGAAGCTTTTTAGGCTGTAGAAGCTTTTTGGGAGACCGTCTAACAACAGACAGTTCCTCTGGTGTGTTTGAGTTGTGTTGATTCAGCTGAAAGGTCACATTAGTATATTGGGTGTATAAGCAAGTAACAGGAATGTAGTTTCTCAAGTTTGTAGCATGCTGTTAAAGACCTTTCTGTGTTCAGCTGGACGTAAACGTGTAAAGTAAAATGAAAATGCATTTGTTTTAAATGATTAAAGGATAGGAAGTTATGACAGATGAATCTGTTTAATACAGTCTTTATTTTATATATGTCTTAATGAATATGTTGGGCTTCTGGATGGCTAAAGAATAAATAATGACAGTAATCCGGACCCGCTGTCCATCTTCAGACATCTTTATTTATTTGAATGCCCCCCCCCCCCCCCCCCACCCCCCATACACACACACACACACACACACACAAATATTCAATTATCAAAGAAGAAAAAAAATCACCACTTTAAAGCAGCTGGAATTTTGGGAGTGAATTTATTGTTTGAATTATTAGTGAATGTGCATTTTGACACTGATGTTTATAAGATCACTGTGAACGTGACGGTGATCGGTGTGACGGTTGCCTCCTGGTTGTGTATTTCCTGAATCACTTGTTCAGCTGCACCCAGCTCCTCCCTTCCACCACGTCGACAAGACGCATTGTTGGCTACTTAATATTTACCTAGACGGGTGTCTTCCTCATTCAAGTCAGTTAGCTTAACTGGTAGGTTTGCTTTTGTGTGAGCTCTTAATCTAGTGCTTAGTAGAAACTAACACCTGAAATGAGTGCTCTGCCTGCCATCGCTTATGGAAAGTATGTATGTTCTTTCTGTTATGTATAGATTAAGAGAAATGTCTAAAACAAACCTTCTGTTTAAAACTTAATTGTAGATTGTCTACTTAGTTACATCGTTTTTGTTAATACTTTTGCATTGTCATTGTGGAAAGCCACAAGCAGCTTTATCTGAACAGTTCGTTTCACCGTGCCTTGTTGCTGAACAAAAGGATCTCCTATAACCTGCTTGGTGACACCAGAGATGCAAACTGAACCATATGTAATGCTGTTTTCCAATGACCTCTCTGACAGTCAGAATTACTAACCATTTCTCTGTTTTTCTGTAGGTCACGCCACGCCTCGGTCCTCCATGCCTGCTCCCCCAGGCTATACTCGACTGGAGCATAATGAGTCTATGAACCCACTGCGTATCTCTGTAGGAGGCCTTCCCATGCTGGCTTCCATGGCCAATGCCACAGATCCCCGGTTCCGACTTAAGTGGAGGCCCATCGTGGCAGTAGCTGCCTTCATGGCCTTGATCCTGCTGCTTTTCATGCACTTCAGCTCGGGCTTGCGATACCGCTCTTACGGCTCACGCAGCTGGAGAATCAGTCCGAGCGACGGCCACCAGTCAGATTTGCATTACAATGACACCTACCCCCTCAGTCTGCCTGAGCGCACGCCGGAGGGCACCCGCTATCGCATCGGTGTCATTGCCGACCTGGACACTAGCTCTCACAGCGACAAGAAGATGACGTGGTTCAGCTACATGCGGCGGGGGTACCTCTTGGTGTCACAGAGTGGTGACAAGGTGGCAGTCGAATGGGATGCAGACAGGGTGGTGCTCGAAAGCCACCTGTCGGAGAAAGGCAGGGGTATGGAGCTGTCTGAGTTGGTGGTGTTCAATGGGAAGCTGTACAGCGTCGATGACAGAACTGGTGTAGTCTACCACATAGATGGAGACAAGGCTGTGCCCTGGGTTATCTTACCTGATGGCGATGGCAGCGTTGCAAAAGGTTGAAAACTGAGAACACTGTTCAAAATGATTTGGACTCGTCTACTAAATGTTTCATTTTGCATTTGCTTTGCATTTACGTTGTGCTTTCTCCGGATAGGATTCAAAGCTGAGTGGCTGGCAGTGAAGGACGAGCACCTCTACGTTGGTGGCCTCGGGAAAGAGTGGACCACCACTCAAGGCGAGTTTGTCAACAACAACCCCGAGTGGGTGAAAGTCGTGGGCTTCAGAGGTGATGTACAACACGAGAACTGGGTTCCCAAATATCAATCCCTGAAGTCTGCTGTAGGGATAGAGCCACCAGGTAAAGACTCAGATTTGGTCTAGCTTACGACCGCTTCCATTTCGTGCTTTACTCATGACCGTATTCCCCTGAATCTCCGCAGGTTATTTGATTCATGAGTCTGCAGAATGGAGCGACACTCTACAGCGATGGTTTTTCCTTCCTCGCCGTGCGAGCAGCGAGCGTTACGAAGAGACAGCGGACGAGAGACGTGGCACCAACCTCGTCCTGAGCTGCTCGCCGGATTTCAAAGATATCACAGTCAACCGAGTGGGTCTGCTTAACCCTACCCACGGTTTCTCATCCTTCAAGTTTGTCCCCAATACAGATGACCAGATCATTCTGGCGCTCAAGTCTGAGGAGGACGCTGGAAAGATTGCCACATACATTATGGCCTTCACACTTGATGGGCGGATTCTTTTGCCTGAAACTAAGATTGGGGATGTAAAATATGAGGGCTTGGAGTTCATATAGAGGGCTCAGACGCAGAGATGCTCATGTTTAAGGCCACTTCACTGTGGTTCTAGTTTGTTTACAGTCACTGTTTAACTTATTGGACTCGCTGCTGCCTCATTGAGCCGCATCGATGTGTAAAACACATCGCTCCAAGCGTTGAACCGTTACCTTCAATACAAATAAAAGAACTAAAGGCTGAGAGAATAAGGTTTTGAGAAAATGCAGATCTGGCTGAACAAAGCCAGCATGTCTTGCGATGGACTGTGTTTTTCCGAGGCCAAATGTGTGCTTAAACAGTACTTTAGCCTTTCTTATAATGAATGTACAAAAGACACATTTCTCAGACTGTGATTTTTTTTTTTTTCTGAAAAGTTCATTTTTATGCACATATACAACACACACTCAGATATTTTTCCTCCTTTGGTTTATATTCAACAGTATCACTCTGTACACACAATTATTGTCAGTGTGATAAACAAAAAGACTGTTTTTATTCGGTGTATTGTTTGAAGGATACATTGATAAAAAGTTAATTTTACTCCATGTAATGTTTTTTTTTTTTGGGGGGGGGGGGGGGGGGGGGGGGGCTGGAAGGAATGAGTAAAATCTTTATTCCCATTTTGTGAGTCCTGTCATGTCTTTCACATGTGCAAAATACAATCTGCAAAAGTTAGACATTGACCTCAAACAAGTTTTGTTTGTGACAGGTAAACAGGTTTTTTTTATGAAGGAAGACACCTGAAACACTTAAGATAAAAAAGTAATCCATTTAATGTATCAAAGAATCAGAAAAAATACACATGGCCATGTGGGGACTCAGAGTAAGAGTGTGCACTCTCTCTCTGAGCCCCTGTTCCTGTCTAACCAAAACATTTTTATATAGCTTGCTATCTAAGCATAAACAATCTCTGGGCGCTATGAGTTGACCTTTGTCATTCAGTCTTGTTCTGGCTGGTTTTTCATGACCCAGATTCCTCTCAGTCATAGGCACATCTTCTTCCTGATGTTCTAATTTAATCAATACAGAGAAATCTTGTCCAGATTAATGACAGAACATGGTGACGTTGCACGCTCTGCAACGTCACCATGTGGCTGGTCCTCAAGATAGATGCACTGAAACAGAGAAGTTGGTACTTTCTGATCTGTTGCTCTCTGTCTAATGTATTAATTGTTTATTATTTGATTGATCCACTGTTTAATAGTTAATTTACTGGAGTTTACCTTTAAACATTTGTACTTTATTCACTGAGTAAAAAATAATCCCTAACAACTCCTTCCTTTTTCACACCTATCCAGGTGTGAAAAATTTAACACCCCTATGGTTAATAACCTAGTGATTAAAACTAAAAACAACATGGCATTATAATATATTTTAAAGCACAATAAGTCACTACAAACCAGAGTTGCTCTCAAATGATATTTCTGTGACCCACAGAGTTCTGCTGTTGACATTTAACATAAAGAGAAAAGTTAAACAGCTTTTACAAGTTTGATATTCTGATCATCACTCTGTACATGAGGTGCTGTGATTTCATTTCAAAGGTTTCTGTGTCCTGGTGAGCCATTTGCACTAACCAGTGACAGTTAAATCAGAACATATTTGTAATTGAGATCCCAGATTTGGAAGAGATGTTTTGTGTTCTTTATGCTTCAGGTTCACAGCAGATGGAAGGAAACTCAAACAGCCACTAATGTAGCCATCGTGCTGACTGTAGACTGAGGGATCTCTTCAAATTGTTGTATTCCTCCTCTTCCTCGTCACCCACTGCTTCAGATCTTGCTGACACCATCAGACCCTCCCAAAATTATGGTCTACTTTATTTTTTTCAGGCTTTTCAGAAAACACAAAAAAACTGAACCGAATGTTGAAAATTTAATTTAGACAAAAATAAAAATTTAAAAATAACTTTGACCATTTTTTAGGAGGGTGACAATATATAACCTTGTTCAGCCTATTTAGGAAGAAGCACTGAGATCAATAACCTAATTTCCAATGCAGATCTGGAGGAACAGCAAAAACCAACGGCACCCTACACAGCCACAGATGGTGCTCCAGAGCTAGAAGTTCTAAACCATAATCACCAACTTGGGAACTTGCTAAGCGTGACAGGTACGACGTCACCCCAGATACAGCCCAGCCACAAGGTGGACCAAATCTTTCAGATAATGACAACAGAGAACCAAATGCACCTCCCTCCTAAACTAACCAGCCTGCACCAACCTGACATTTCTCCTCCCTGAGTTAAATAGATGAATGGAAGTTAAGTGGTTACAAACATAAAAACCACTGGTCCACAGACAGGAGCAGTGAGCTGAAATCAACAGTTGAATCACACAAAGCTACCTGAGACACTGTATTGAACTACTATATATACAGTGGCTTGCAAAAGTATTCGTACCCCTTGAAATTTTCCTTATTTTGTCACATTACAACCACAAACAAATATATTTCATTGGAATTTAATGTGAAAAACCAACACAAAGTGGTATACAATTGTGAAGTGGAAAGAAAATTATACATGATTCAAAACATTTTTACAAATAAAAAACTGAAAAGTGCGGTGTGCAAAAGTATTCAGCCCCCTTTTCTCTGAGTGCAACCAATTGCATTCAGAAGTTGCCTGATGACTGCTAATGACTAAAAAGAGTCCACCTGTGTGTAATCTAATCTCAGTACAAATACAGCTGCTCTGTGATGGCCTCAGAGGTTGGTTAAAAGAATATTGGGGATGAAACAGCATCATGAAGTCCAAAGAACACAGCAGAGAGGTCAGGAATAAGGTTGTGGAGAAGTTTAAAGCAGGCTTAGGCTATAAAAAGATTTCCCAAGCTTTGAACATCTCACGGAGCACTGTTCAATCCATTATCCAGAAACGGAAAGAGTATGGCACAACTGTAAACCTACCAAGACAAGGCCGTCCACCTAAACTTACAGGCCGAACAAGGAGAACACTGATCAGAGATGCAGCCAAGAGGCCCATGGTGACTCTGGACCAAATGCAGAGATCCACAGCTCAGGTGGGGGAATCTGTCCACAGGACAACTATTAGTCGTGCACTGCACAAATGTGGTCTTTATGGAAGAGTGGCAAGAAGAAAGCCATTGTTAAAAGAAAACCATAAAAGGTTCCGTTTGCATTTTGCCAAAAGCCATGTTGGGGACACAGCAAACATGTGGAACAAGGTGCTTTGGTCAGATGAGACCAAAATTGAACTTTTTGGCCAAAATGCAAAATGCTATGTGTGGCAGAGAATTAACACTGCACATGCTCTGAACACACCATCCCCACTGTCAAATATGGTGGTGGCAGCATCATGCTCTGGGGCTGCTTCTCTTCAGCAGGGACAGGGAAGTTGGTCAGAGTTGATGGGAAGATGGATGGAGCCAAATACAGGGCAATCTTGGAGGAAAACCTGTTGGAGTCTGCAAAAGACTTGAGACTGGGGCAGAGGTTCACCTTCCAGCAGAACAACGACCCTAAACATAAAGCCAGGGCTACAATGGAATGGTGTAAAATCAAACATATTCATGTGTTAGAATGGCCCAGTCAAAGCCCAGACCTAAACCCAATCGAGAATTTGTGGCAAGATCTGAAAACTGCTGTTCACAAACGCTCTCCATCTAATCTGACTGAGCTTGAGCTGTTGTCCAAAGCTGTTGTCCAAAGAAGAATGGGCACATCAGTCACTAGATGTGCAAAGCTGGTGGAGACATACCCTGAAAGAAGAAGCTGCTTCAGAGAAGTGGGATTCATGGTCTCAGTGCACAGGCTGCCAGTCACACTCATATACTGCAACATGTATTTTCACTGCCACAATCAAAACATTGAACAAAATCTATGTATTGTTGTCTGGAAACGTGCCACATTACTGCATGCTAAGGTGTGCTATTAAAGAAAAAATTGATTTCTATTTTTCTGGTTTGATGACATCCCAAGCTTTTGTTTCAAAAAGTTTATTTTCTAGTGGACAAAATATTTACTGTTAGACATTTATTTCTCATAGGGAAATGTTTTCCATATTTCTGTCTCTGGTTTTTGAGAGTCATGGCTCTATCTGGTCTCTGACAGAGATCCTTAAAAATATTAGAAAGTACTGTAATATTTATTTAAGGCAGAGAACAAAATACAAGGACACTTGACTTAGTAATAATCAGGGGCGTAGGAATGAGTTTCCTATTGGGGGGACACATATCGGAAACCTGACAGATCCATAAATACTGAGAAAAGCATTTAAAAAAATGCTATTTGATCTTTTACTTTCTTTTTTTTCAAATGTTTCTTGGAAAAATAGTGTTGTGTACACTTATATGATTGCATATATAATTTACATATGTATATGTTTTATAATCATAGGACGTGGGCAAACTGGCTTGATCACAGATAAATGTTACCAGTGCATAGATAACTGTTACCAGTGCATAGTTACCAATGCACAGATAAATGTTGCCAATTCACACATAAATGTTACCAGTGCACAGATAATTGTTACCAATGTACAGATAAATGTTACCAATTCACACATAAATGTTACCAGTGCATACTTACCAATGCACAAATATTACCAATTCACAGATAAATATTACCAGTGCACAGATAAATGTTACATTGCACAGAAAAATGTTACCAATGCACAGATAAATGTTACCAGTGCACAGATAAATGTTACATTGCACAGAAAAATGTTACCAATGCACAGATAAATGTTACCAGTGCACAGATAAATGTTACCAATTCACAGATAAATGTAACCAGTGCACCGATAAATGTTACCAGTGCACAGATAAATGTTACCAATTCACAGATAAATGTTACCAGTGCACAGATAAATGTTACCAGTGCACAGATAAATGTTACCAATTCACAGATAAATGTTACCAGTGCACCGATAAATGTTACCAGTGCACAGATAAATGTTACCAATTCACAGATAAATATTACCAGTGCACAGATAAATGTTACCAATGCACAGATAAATGTTACATTGCACAGAAAAATGTTACCAATGCACAGATAAATGTTACCAGTGCACAGATAAATGTTACCAATTCACAGATAAATGTAACCAGTGCACCGATAAATGTTACCAGTGCACAGATAAATGTTACCAATTCACAGATAAATGTTACCAGTGCACAGTGCACAGATAAATGTTACCAGTGCACAGATAAATGTTACCAATTCACAGATAAATATTACCAGTGCACAGATAAATGTTACCAATGCACAGATAAATGTTACCAGTGCACAGATAAATGTTACCAGTGCACAGATAAATGTTACCAATGCACAGATAAATGTTACAGTGCACAGATAAATGTTACCAATGCACAGATAAATGTTACCAGTGCACAGATAAATGTTACCAGTGCACAGATAAATGTTACCAATTCACAGATAAATATTACCAGTGCACAGATAAATGTTACCAATGCACAGATAAATGTTACCAGTGCACAGATAAATGTTACCAGTGCACAGATAAATGTTACCAATGCACAGATAAATGTTACAGTGCACAGATAAATGTTACCAATGCACAGATAAATGTTACCAGTGCACAGATAAATGTTACCAGTGCACGGATAAATGTTACCAGTGCACAGTGCACAGATAAATGTTACCAATGCACAGATAATTGTTACAGTGCACAGATAAATGTTACCAATTCACAGATAAATGTTACAGTGCACAGATAAACGTTACCAATTCACAGATAAATATTACCAGTGCACAGATAAATGTTACCAATTCACAGATAAATGTTACCAGTGCACAGATAAATGTTAGCAGTGCACAGATAAATGTTAGCAGTGCACAGAGAAATGTTACCAATACACAGATAAATCATCCCCTTAGAATTATAAGGTTCTGACATTTTTGACAAAACTGAGTTATTGTCATATACTTATTTGCTGACCACTTATCAACAATATGTAAGAGATTTCTTTCAAATATATATATTTTTGGGCGTTTTATTCACAAAATAATAAGGATCTGCAAAATCAAGCTTTAACTTGGTACTATAAGGTTCTATCTGTGAACCAATAGGCACTTGAAATGTTCACAAGAGAGCCAATCAGGGTGCTTCTTTTTTGTAATGTTGGTGCCCAATGTCAAGCAAAGGAGCAGAGGAGATGCTAGAGAAAATGTTTCATGGTAAGCTGGGGCTGTTTACAAGACATCTAAAGCTTGAGGATTTCAAAAATGAGTTGACAACAGACAGAAGTACTAATGGCAGGAAAATTCTTAACTTTTGATTTATTTTTTTTTAGATTGCACTGAGCTGTTTCTTTGCACTGTTAGCTACGAAGCTAGCGAGCTAACACTAGTTTTGTATTGTTTGTCTGTGGTCAGTGCTAACATAAAAAAACAAACAATGTAGTTGGTAATATTGAGAATAGTCAAAGGTCATAATACAGTATAAGTTACCTCACTTATAAAATATTATTGATTGAAGAATGACTTCAGATTTTAATATATTCTATGACCTAGCAGTGGTACCATGCTAATGAGCTCTGTCCATTTTTATTTCTGTCATCAAACTCCAGAAGAGCAAGTAAAAGGAAAAAACACCAGAAAAGGGACGGCAAAGAAATTGTTGCATTTTTCCTGAATAAATACAACCGAAAGAAAACAGTTCATTGTCAGTGACATTTTTATAGCAGAATGATTTTAATTAAAGATCCAAGTTTAAAAAATCTACCTTTTAAGTGGGATGAGTTTTTATCTGGATTTTTGTACTCAGTGGACATGGACTCAGAATCTAAATGTTTATTCAGAATTTTAAAGAATGCTTTTTCAGGCAGATTGCAGCTTGTAAAATTTAAAAAGATCTAGGCTAAATGGGAAAAAAAAATACTGTGGTAAATTATCCAGAATTTGTTTGACTCTCTGTACAAATTTTATGAAATTTGAGTTTGTTTATATGTCAAAGTATACACCTTTGGAAAAATATTTTCATTAAACTCAAGCCAGCATGAGTTTAATGAAAAGTTTGATTTTTTTTTTTTTTTTAAATTGTACAATTTTAAAATTGTGTAATAGATGTTGTGCAGCAAGGCGGCATGGTGGTTAACACTACTGCCTCACAGCTAGATTGACATCTAGGTCTGGGTCTTGGCCCGGGTCTCTCTGTGTGGAGTTTGCATGTTTTCCCCGCGTCTGTGTGGGTTTCCTCCCACAGTCCAAAGCCACGCAGTTACTGGGGTTAGGTTAATTGGTCACTCTAAATTGCCCATAGGTGTGAATGGTTGTCTGTCTTTCTGTGTTAGCCCTGTGACAGGCTGGTGACCTATACAGGGTGTACTGTGCTTCTCACCCTATGTCAGCTGGGATAGGCTCCAGACCCCCCACCCCCCACCCCCCTCACGACCCTGAACAGAATAAGCGGAAGAGAATGGATGGATGGAGATGTTGTAGCATTGAAACATTCAAAGATAGAACTTTGTCAAGCATCATCTTCTTCTAGTAAAGGGAAGGGAAATGTGTCCGTAAAAACAGTTTGCCATGAAAGAAGAAATTTTTAAAAATGTCACAGAATTCATTAAATTTGATTTAACCATACTTGTGGACACTCTATTATATCTATAATTTTATGGTTTAAAACTTAGGTTAGCTATTTTTCATTCCTTGAAAATCAGTAGTAGTTATCACATTTTGCAGAGAGAACCTTATAATTCCAAACAAAAAAGGAGTTTTTAGAATTAGAAGGTTCTATCTGCATTATACTTGTTCAAAAACAAACGATTTTGATATTAATGATTTAGAATACATATAGGGTGTGTTTAATAATCATGTGTGAACAAGACTTATTCCATGTGTAATTTTTGCTATACAGAGTGCAAAAACTTTAAAGCTCAATATCTCAAAACTGGTCAGAACATAGACAGAACCTTATAATTCTAAGGGGACAAAATCTTACCAGTGCACAGATAAATATTACCAGTGCACAGATAAATGTTACCTGTGCACAAATAAATGTTACCAGTGCACAGATAAATGTTACCAGTGCACAAATAAATGTTACCAATGCATAGATAATTGTTATCAATGCATACACAAATATTACCAGTGCACAGATAATTGTTACCAGTGCACAGATAAATGTTACCAGTGCACAGATAAATGTTACCAATGCATAGATAATTATCAATGCATACACAAATGTTACCAGTGCACAGATAATTGTTACCAGTGCACAGATAATTGTTACCAGTGCACAGATAAATGTTACCAATGCATAGATAATTATCAATGCATACACAAATGTTACCAGTGCACAGATAATTTTTAACAGTGCACAGATAAATGTTACCAATGCATAGATAATTATCAATGCATACACAAATGTTACCAGTGCACAGATAATTGTTACCAGTGCACAGATAATTGTTACCAGTGCACAAATAAATGTTACCAATGCATAGATAATTGTTATCAATGCATACACAAATATTACCAGTGCACAGATAATTGTTACCAGTGCACAGATAATTGTTACCAGTGCACAGATAAATGTTACCAGTGCACAGATAAATGTTACCAATGCACAGATAATTGTTACCAGTGCATAGACAAATGTTACAGTGCACTAGCATAAAGTTTCATTACAAATGTATGTGAGCTTCGGGGCCCCCTGGTGGTGGTAGCCGCATATGTCGCCTATGCCTCAGTCCGGTTCTGTTCATGGCAACGATCCCGACAGACTGTTTTACCTCATTCAAGAGTTTCTGACGCCTGCCGCTGTCTCCCACCTCCCAAACACTCAGAGCCGTTCAGAGGAAGGGGGGAGCGCATGTTGTGCCTTCAAAATAAAAGCACGCGAGTTAAAGATTTCAAAATCAAGTATTTTTCTCCTCTGCTGTGTAATTTTTGGTTGGGACAAATGCGCCTGTCTCCAATATTGGGGGGGACACGTTCCCTCCATCCCCCCGGTTCCTACGCCTATGGAAATAATATAACTTTATTTATAATCTAAGACTTAAAATCTTTTAAGAGGAACTCAGTAGGACAACCCCAGACAACAGACACCAAAGATGAGCTCAGGCAAGGTTCTCTCTCCAAAATGACTGCACCCAATCACAGCAAAATAGAAATCAGCGCATGCTATTCCATAACACACCACTGCAACCCAAACGGACCGTCACACTACCGGTCTAAATCACTCCACTGCAAAACACCACAGAGAGAGAAGGGGGACCATCCCTCACAGCTCTGCTGCTGCTTCCTAAAATTATCAGACCGGTTCCATATTAAAACAGTCAATTGACGCAAAAAAAAGTTTAAAAGATTTATAAAAAGTCACTTAGCTGCCGGTCTGAGTATAGAAAACTCCCTTGGTTGATTGGACACACCCTTGGCTTCCGGGCTCTTCTCACAAGATGAAGGAACTCCAGTTGCACTGTGATTCCAATGGACAGGTGTGGCTTCACTCCAAACGACTGAAACACACTTCAATCTAATCCAACCACAATGTATGGCTGGAGGGGCACATCTAAATCCCCAATCCCTAGCTACCTAAAAGAGGCAACTAGCCTCTCCTCCTCTCACAGTAGGGATGGGACGCTCGAAACAGACGCTTCAACACTGTGTCGAGCTTCCGAAGCGCAGATGTTTCGAAACACTGCTCCGAAACCTGGTTCAAAACACCCATGTCACATGATCGTGGCAAAGTGAGGCTTTGGTGCATTTCACCGTAGCTGCGAAAGGTGGCTTACCTGCTGACACTGCCAGAAAGCATAAAAGTCAAACCAAACACATCGAAACTTCGAGGGTTTTTTGTGAGAGGCGAGAGGTTTTGAGAGAGGAGGAAGAATTTGATTTAGTGACATTGCAATTGATAACGTGATTTAGTGAGTGACAGATTAGTCAAGTTAGAATATTTATTCATAGGTTACTTAAAAGCAGACAGGTAGGGTTACATTAAATTAATTCAGGTTAAAATATAGTTAGTGATAGTAGCAGCGAGATAAAGACAGGTAAGAGATAGTACAGCAATTTCAGGTGTAGTCACATAGACTAGATAGATTAAGATGGAACATCCCTGTAAGAGATCCGATCTGTAGTGTGGGAGCATTTCCATTTGGAAACACCAAATAAAGTCAGGTGTATGATTTTGTGCTAAGCAGCTGGCCTACTGCAATAATACATCTTCTATGATTTGGCATTTGAGGAGTGCCCATCCTGCCATTTTAGAGAGTTCAGAGGGAGGTAATGTTCTCTCTGTACATAGGCCTGCTCCTGGGCCATCTAATCAAGGTATGCATTGTTTGAAAGACTATTTGAAAGCCTTAATGCATTAAAACTCACTAAGAACAGTTTGAAATGGGACTCAGTAATGCCCAAACAATGATAAATCTCAGCCACATTACAGGACTCCATTATCAACACTGAAATAGCAAACAAATGCTGAAAAATGAAGAAGAAGAAACAGCCTTTATTGTCCCACAGAGGGGAAATTTGGGTGTAACAGCAGCCGCAGTTATTATAAATATAAATATAATAATTTACACTATTAAGAATATATATATATATATAAAAACAACAAACAAGATTAACCTTAATAATAATAATAACAATACTACTAATAATAACACTATATACAATGTACATGATGTGCCTGTGTGTTGAACCTTAACAGGCCGGACTATTTACAGTATATTATATATTATCCTACAATGTGTAGGTTATTGTGGTTTTGTTGGGAGCAGTGACGGTTATAAAGTCTTACAGCTGCTGGGAGGAAGGATCTACGATAACGCTCCTTTGTGCATTTAGGATGCTGCAGTCTGTCACTGAAGGAGCTCTCCAGCTCAGTAAGAGTTTCATGCATGGGGTGGGAGACCTTGTCCATCAGTGATGTTATTTTGGTCAGAGTGCTTCTGTCTCCCACCACCTGCACTGAGTCGAGAGGACATCCTAAGACAGAGCTGGCTTTCCTGATGAGCTTGTCTATCCGCTTCCTCTCAACTGTAGACAAGCTGCTGCTCCAACATACTGCTGCATAGAAGATGGCTGATGCCACCACAGAGTCATAGAAGGTCTTCAGGAGTGCCCCCTGCACTCCAAAAGACCTCAGCCTTCTCAGCAGGTAGAGTCTGCTCTGACCCTTCCTGTAGAGTGCATCAGTGTTATGAGTCCAGTCCAGTTTATTGTTCAGGTGAACACCCAGGTACTTGTAAGAGTCCACTATCTCAATGTCCACTCCCTGGATGTTCACCGGTGTCCGTGTGGTGGGTCTGCGCCTGCGGAAATCCACCACCAGCTCCTTGGTTTTAGCGGCGTTGATCAGGAGGTGGTTCCGCTGGCACCAGTCCACAAAGTCCTGAGTCCACTGTCTGTACTCTGAGTCATCCTCACCTGTGATGAGGCCAACTATGGCAGAGTCGTCAGAGAACTTCTGCAGATGGCAGCGTGGGGAGTTGATGGAGAAGTCTGCAGTGTAGAGGGTGAAGAGGAACGGTGCCAGCACAGTTCCCTGTGGAGCCCCCGTACTGGAGACCAGCCTGTCAGAGACACAGCCCTGTGTCCTCACGTACTGTGGGCGGTCAGTGAGGTAGTCCAGTATCCACTCGGACATGTGGTGGTCCACTCCTGGCAGCTCCAGCTTGTCTCTCAGAAGTCCTGGCTGGATGGTGTTAAAAGCACTGGAGAAATCAAAGAACATGATCCTCACAGTGCTTCCAGGCTTCTCCAGGTGGGTCAGAGCTTGGTGCAGGAGGTAGATGATGGCATCATCCACCCCAATGCCAGGCCGGTAGGCGAACTGTAGCGGGTCCAACGAAGACGACACCATGAGGTGTCGTCATGAGAATTGTATTGAATCATTATGTTTCCTGCCTGTCTTTATTTATGCAAAAACCACCAAAGGCACAATATATTTGTGTCTGTGTGTATTTGACATAATATTAACTTTAGTTCCCAAAGGCTTTTATTATTTTCAGATGGAAATGTGACAGCACACTGAACAGAAACTCCCTATAACACAGCTTGGTTGTTTAGCGTATCTTGGCAATGCTGTTGTATGGCCAAGTAACAGCCTCATACCCAAAGTGGTTATTGAAGATACATGTACTTTTACTCTACATTTACTCTTTTGGGATTGATTTTATGTTCCCTTTTAAAAGGCAGGCAGAAAGAGTTGGATGAGGCTCTGGTGAACTTGGTGGTGAAGGATTTGAAGCCCTTCACTATTGTGGAGGATGAAGGTTTTAGGGCCTTTGTCCAAAAGCTTGACCCCAGCTACTACCTGCCATCAAGAAAAGCACTCAAAGAAATGGTGGTGGAGAAGTACAAGATCACCAAGGAGAAAGTGAAGGCAGACCTACAGAAGGCTGATTTTGTTAGTCTTACAGCTGACATGTGGTCTTCCATAAACATGGATGGATACCTTGGTGTGACTTGCCACTATAACACAAGTGACACAAAGATGGCAACAGTTCTACTTGGGGTGACCAGGTTTCAGCAGTCCCACACAGCTGAGCACATAATGGAGGCAAAAAGTGTGCTCATGGCTGAGTGGGGAATAACATCAAAAGTTCAGTGCCTTGTCACTGATAACGCAGCAAACATGGCTTTAAGTGTTCAGTTACTGAACCTCCGCCATGTTCCCTGCTTTGTGCACACACTTAATCTTATTGCGAAGAAGGCTCTCGACCAGACACCTGCTCTGCTAGAAATCCACAACAAAGCCCGAAAAATAGTTGGATTGTTCAGATCCAGCACCAAGGCCAAAGACAAACTGGTGAACATGCAGGGCTTGATGGGCAAACCACCAGTAAAACTGATTCAAGAGGTGGAGACAAGATGGAACAGCACGTTTGACATGCTGCAACGGTTGTATGAGCAACGTGAGCCTGTGGGTGCTGCACTTTCCAATCTCAGCAGTGATATTGTTCCACTGACAAGTTACGAATATGGACTCGTTCAAAAATGCATGTACTCCTTCAACCATTTAAGCTTGCAACAAAAGAAATGTCAGAGGAGCAGAGAGTATCAGCATCAAAACTGATACCACTGTACAGAATGCTGCAGTACAAACTGTCAGCAACAATTAAACATGTAGGACTAGAGCCTGCTATACAACTAGGTAAGTTGTATAAGTTGTCAGAATTGTGAGAAAAAAGTCAGAATTCTGACTTTAATCTCAGAATTCTGGCTGCCCTTTTTTTTCCCAATGCCCCATTTTTTTTTTTTTTTATAGTGGCCCTAATCCTCGTCCGTAGTGTTGTCGACCAAAAATGAAAAATTGTTGGTTGTCCGCTTTTTGTCGCTCTTCATTTTTTTCGAAATACACCCCCTCCCCAGCAGCTGCTTCCACAATCAAATGGTGAATGCTACCGCTTAGTAAAGAAAGCGGGCTGGGTGATACCAAGTTTTTGTGGGGAGAGGGGGGGGTTACATTACCAAATGATTAAACATGCTAGTATTTTACCCAAAATTGATAATGAATAAAGAAAATTAACATGTTGTTCATGTAAGATGTTTTTTGTAAATCGAAATGATGTGACTTTATTGGGGGGGTTACAATGATTGGATCAGATTATTGGGGGGATCATAACCCCCCTATCCCCCCCGCAAATTACGCGCATGGGTGGACACAATATTAGCATTAGGGTGTTATGGAAATTTATTTATCAAATGAGAGAGACAAGATTCCTTTACATGGTTTATTACTCATACGAGGAGAAGTCATACACACACAAAGGAATGTATATGAGTTCTGAATCTTGCACAGAAACACAATGTACTTATACCCTTTTACACCCCCCTGTTCTCCCCCTCCTTAACCCAACCAATAAAGAAGAGGAGATCCTCTCCCAGTTACATATTCCTGCATAAAGAGAGACTAACCAGAAGGACAATAAAACTAAGGAATGTGACTCCATTAACACAGAGGGTCCTGAGAGAGGAAGGGTGTGTGTAGGTTACAGATAAGGGAATGGTCATCTGGACAGTTTCTACAGCCTACAGGTCACTTCATGGTCACACACTCCATGGTTGAACAACATGTAAGTGGTTAAAGTAAAATTTTCCATCACAGGGGTTAGGGTTAGGGTTGGGCATGCTGATGTGTGAGGCCTCCCTACCAAGCATGCTTCATGTTTCTGAGCCACAGTCTAAGCTAATTGTGTAATGTGAGCGACTAAGCATGAGTTATTGTAGATACACACAGGTGCATACAGGTACAGACTGAATGACTTCAAAAGTTAATGTAGCATGCCCCCCGAACAAGGATGAGACTTTACTGATGGTTTATGGCGTTTTTATTGAGCTACGACCTTTCAAACAACAACCAACCAACCAACGTAAGAGCTGAAAACACAAAGTGCAGTCTTACATTTATACATACAAATAGATAACAAGCAAAAAATGTTCCTGTATTTTAACTTATATTAATTCACCTTTTGCCTCTTCGGAGGGGCTGCAAGTGTGAAGATGATTGAAAATACAAACAGGATAAACCGTGTCTCTGTCCGTTTCATTGCATAGTAAACAAGCAACGATCACCTTCCGATCACTGCGCTAAACAGGAAGTGCACTTCAAAATAAAAGCTCATACGCGGATGCTTGCAAATTTACAAAGTTTTCAAAAGAAAAACCACAATCAGTTTGCTGCAATAAAACATGCTTATGGTTATTTACAGTTAATGACTCCTTGTTCTTCTGATCTCTGCTGATCTGTTATGTGCAGGGCCTGTTTGAGCCTTCATCAACATTTATTCTGATACAGAACAGAGCTATAAGTCACACAGTCAACTCAATTATTCATTAATAGTTGTATGGTTAATTTGCCATAGACACAACAAAGGCAGAACCATCTCTGATTTGAGTGTAAGTATGTCTGTGCAGTCTGACTTGAGAAATGCACATTTTCATCAGGTTCAGGTCTGATTCTGACCAATGAATCACAGAATCATGTTACATGAGGTCATCCATGCTTTTTATTTCCATATAAACTAAAAATCACAATCAGTAAATCTGGATATTTAGTGATCTATTTAAATCTGGTCCTTTCATCGACACAGTGTGTATACATACATCAAACTGTCACTCGACAGCCTGTAATTAGAGACCACATTTAATGTACTGCTGCTTTTGAGGGTGAGATCAAATCACCATTGTTTTTATGAAAAAGACATCAAAAAGGAAAACAGTGAACAGCTCTCACTGAGTGCTATAAAAGCCTAACACCACAACGTGTCCAAAATATAAGAAACTTTATTTTTCCCAAAAGGAGCTTAATTATCCAATGAATGCAGGTATGAGGTGGTAAAATATCTGTGAGAATGAAGCTGAAACAGCTTAGAGTCAGTGCTGAGCTGCAGTGAGGACTGCAGATAATCTGGATGAGCTCTGCATCAGCTGATGGAGGAATCTGGATTCAGTGAGGAATTCTGTCAGGGAGGGACCTGCACCACCACTTCCTGTGCAAAACACATTAACATGTAATTACTTTTTTGAGGATCAGTAACTGATAGAAAAGGAAATGCAAAGCAAGCATGTTCATAGGTGTCAGGGTCCATGCTACGCTGTGGCCAATGCGCCAACAAAGTCTGTGCAGGAAATCACAGTATTGTTGTTAGGCAGCACAGTAAATGTACACACTCATATATGACAGTGTTAGACCGGTGGAAATATTCTACATGTTCATGTAAAAAAATGATGGAACTACTTTAAGATGAACAAAAACATGCTTAAAACCCAGACTATTTTGTTCTGGAGAGATCACTGCTGAATGACGGGAACGTGTACTCCTTTCTCTAGGCTCATTGTAGCACTGGGTACCTTGTGTAGTGCAGTGCAGTGTGAGTAAACTGTGATGTTTTGCAGTTATATTAGAAGCCTCAAAGTCATTCGGTGCTGAGATATCAACCTTTATGCTTCTCTCTGTTCCCAGTTTCTTTGATGCAAAGGTTTCTCAGCTGGGATGGACACTGCGCTTTGGAGAAACAACAACACACTTTAAAACACACAGAAAGAAGAGGCAGTGTGTTCCTGCAGTGATTTAATATGTGTGTTGTTCCTTCTATATGAGGTTGAGTCATGTTTTTATAAGATGAATCTCTGAGCAGTTTCCTGCACCATGACAGAGCTGTGGGCAGAGTCATCAGACTGACTCAGGCCACTTCACCTGGATGGTACCTGCATCTCAATCTCTCCATTTAAGAAACTGAATGCTGTGTGCATTCTGAGGGCTCGTTTGTTGCTTCTAGATTATTTTCTTTTTAGTTTATTCCATAACAGCAGCTTTCCATAAGCTTCTCCAAAGTCAGAGACTAGCATACATTTATGCACAAGCACACAGCACTGACTCCCTTTATTACCGCTAATAAATTATTATTAAAACACTGACAGGAGCACTCAGGAAATACCAGCAAATGGCAGCGACATGTGAGCTGTCATTAATAAAGCAGTTTTAAAACGGTCTGATTGTTTACTAAAGAGTCTAATTATTAGGTTCTTTATATTCTAAGGTAACCACCACAGTATAATTACAGAGAAAAAGTAAGCATCAAACTACAGCTCCTGAGTTAAGAAAACTCAAACCTGAGGCATCATATACCTCTCTAGCGCTGCCCCTCCTTCTCCTCCTCTCTCTGAACCTGGAGCCTCCTCCTCTGGTCTCTCTGGAGCTGCTGTCCATCCTCTCATATTGATATTAATATGAAGAAGCATACATGAGTGAGAGTCTAGCCAAGATGAACAAATGTCTGTGACCACACGAAGGCATGGCATGCAGGAACCAACAGATAAGTACCTTCCAGTGGAACCTATAAAGTATTTCCATGGCCTTGGCAGGGCTTTCAAATTGTTTTGGAGTAGCGGGGGGGGGGGGGGGGGGGGGGGGTATGCCAAAGTAGCAGGCGCCTTATGACCGAGACCGAAGCCATGACGGCAGCGGGCGATATGAATAGTCACATGGCAGTCGTAAACCAATCAAATGGCTCAGATTGAAAGCACGTAATTATTGCCACGTGCGTCCACATGGCGCTGGAAATGGAGACGGCAGACGGCGCAAAATTATTTTTTAGGAAAATTAAAAAGTAGACGGCGCAGAGCGGTGGAGTAGGTGGAAAATGCGCCTGCCGCCGACATAATTTGAAAGCCCTGCTTGGTCTGGTCAGGGAGCTCATAGGAGCAGAGGCCCTCTGACCTCCATGTCCTTTTCTTTCCAAGCAGAAGAACGGCTCACACATGGAACAACAAGTTTTTACACCTAAGGAGTTGAAAGTGAACCATTTAAAGATGTCGTTTTGGAGGGTTTGAGCACATATTCATAAGCAGCAGAAGCATTTGTGTAGAAAAACCGGAAACTTGTAATGATGTGTGCAGAAACGCATTAATACTGCATCAATGCACTGTTCTACTTACATCTGTTTGTTGAATATGCTCTAGAACAAGTGCAGCTCACCATGACCTGAGAATCATCTTCCACATGTTTCTGCTTCACTTCATGAGCTGCACCCATGAGCTGCTCTGGGCCCTGAAGGCCTCTGACTGCTGGTAGGATGGAGCTTCAGCGGCTGCCCTGCTGCAGGTTTTTGCCCCAGTATAAAGTTTTTAAAGCTGGAACTGCAGCTCCAGATGTTTTATCTGTAAAAGCATAAGAGGACAAATCCTCATGAATATTACAAAATCAGGCGATGACTAAATAACACAGGGTACCTATGCACTTAAACCCACAACACATCACAAAATAATAAACTAATTACAAGGTAATAAATAAATGGGTGCCGTTGTATATTTTTGCTTTCTTTATACATTTATTCTATGCTAAAACCTCAACAATATGTAGCATTGAGCTTAAAACACCACAGAAAACACACTACATAATAAATTGTAGGATCTGTGTTAAAATTAGTGTATTTGAATGCATTAGTTTTAGTTAACAGTACCAACACTCCTGCAGTTTAGTATTCGATTCCCTGATTCAACAGGGGTGCTCGCTCAGGGCGCCAAACAGGCTAGGACCGCCACTGTTCATAGCACCCTCAGTAAAATGCTTAGCCCCCCCCTTAGCACCTGCAGAAAAATATTTCTGGAGCCGCCACTGAGCTGAGGCCTGTACGAATCGAGATTAATGGCTCTGCGAGCTATGTCGAGTTCAAAGTCACAGTTAACCTGGCTAAATCACCGTGGCAACTTATACTGAACACATAACCAGCAGGTTACGTTCAGAGGTGCACTTTAAATCGTCACTTTGATCATCTGGAAGCGCCACGTTCAAGCTGTTTCTTTTATTTTCAGCATGTTTTAAGTGCAGGACGTGTCATTATGTACACAGCATCACGGAGAAAACGCTGGCTTCACACACACATGCATAATCCTTGAGTGCAGGTGTTTGTTTCTCCCCATAAATCTTTTATTAAGTGTCCCTTCACTGCCTCAGTCCTGCTGCTCATCAGTATTTCATACAATTTATGTATTGTTCAGTTTCCTTTTGAAATGCTAAGAGGGCTTTGAGTGACTAAATTTTGCTTTATTTATATGATATTTCCCTGTAATTATTATCAGATTTATGATGTATAATTCTTTTTGTTTTTTACTTTTGACATTGTGGAAGCCAAACAATACATTGTTCAACTTAAAATAAATTCTGAGTCTATCTTCATCTTAATGAAACGGATTACATCTGACCAGAAGGTGGCAGTAAAGTGACACTGCCAGAACAGGTGTTTCACAGTTTCAGATTCAGTTTCACACACAAAGAATAGTTCACACAAATATCTTTCTGAAACTTCAACAAGTAATGCTTGGCCGGATAACAATTATGAATTAGCTTATATCTCACTTTGTTTGCAGCATCTCTCTCATGTTATGTTGGCCGCTTTTGCCTCCTCCAATATGGCGGCGACGTTGACGTACGAGTCAGTGCTCAATGCGGCGCCTACGTATATATATGCCTATGATGACAGCAGCCTACCAGGCAGAACCACTTTAAACTGCAGCATTCAGCACATCAGGTTCAGAATGTATATATGTGCATATTTATAATGAAAGTTTAGCATGCACAAAAACACTGCAGCTTACCAAGAAGATGACCGGAGAGTCAGCACAGAGAGTTAAAGGTTAGCTAGCTAACCTCGCAGTTATCACTGGATTACATTAATAATGAAAAAATCTAAAAACTCTGGCAAGTTCTGTTGCGTAACCATTGCTGCCTCCATACACAGAGGTTCACTATCAAAATAATAATGCCCCAGTATAAAGTTTTTAAACAAAAATACATGCTTCAAATGAAAAAAAAAAATTATACTATTAAGAAACAGAAACAAACCTGCAATAAAAGAAAAGATAGAATCACATTTAGTGGATTTTGTGCTGTCTCTGAAAACAGTGAAAACCTGCTAATGGACTAAACACACCTTCATCATTTAGGCTAAAATCAAAACTCCTGAGTTGGAGCATCTGGATATTTTCAAAAACTTGTCCATTACAGGATTTAGTGTTACTTTGAGTCAAATATAGAAGCCATTAGCAGGACTCTGGAGAACTTGACTGCATACTGAGGAGGTAATGCAGCCATTTGAATCAGGAGTGTTGGATCACGGACCACATACATACGCCGCATTGCGGTGCGGGCGGCGCGGGCTCGAGTCCCGGCCCGTCGCCAACTTACCCGCGTGTCTTCCCCTGTATCTTTCCCCCATTTCCTGTCTGTCTCCACTGCCCATAAAAGCCGCTGTGGCCAAAAATGCAATAATATACACCGGAAAACTGTTAGGCATAAAAAATAATTCTGTTGTTAAAATGGCCAAACACAATCAAAAACAATTCCTCAGTCTTCCCTGTGAAAGGTAATCCCATGTGATCCCATTTTGACTGTAAAATGGTTCGAACAACTCCATGGTCCGCACGTTCTGAAGCGCGCGTCCGCGTTCTTGATTACGCGCTTGCGAGATTATAGACGTCCTCATTTTAAGACTCTTTGATCTTCTTCCTGTACATACACCCAAAGCCTCACTAACTGAACTCAAATTGTCTGTGAAGAAAGGTGACATTTGACAGATTTTCTATGAGAATAACGAAAAAAGACATTTGAACCTATTACTAACATTGAATTTGAGGACAAAGTAACCAATTTGACTGAGACAGAAATGGAAACGGTAAGAAAAACATAATTTTTAGGCCATATGTCAAGAAAATAAGAAAACACCATTTTTAGAAATCTGTTTAAAACTAAAACTTATATTGTTACTTATTAGGCAAAGAAGAAACTGAATTCATGTTTTTGTACCCAAATTTGAGCAGATAGGACTTCTCTAAGAAGTCAGAAATTAATCCAGCGTAACATTCAAAATGAATTTCTCTGTTCAGGAATGCCACTAAATAAACAATACACCTTCCAAATAAAAAAAATAACCACGTATTTTAGTGTGGGAACATTAAAAAAGAATATATATTTTATATTTTATATATTCTAATATATATATATATATATTAGAATATTTTCCATTGTGTTAAAAATCATTCATGTGTTTTGCTCTAATGAAGCCCTTAAGTTATGAAAAAATAGGGAGAAATAACTAAACACCTGAATAAATTCTCTTCGCTTTTTCTAAGGATGAATAGTCAACCTCTGCTTGATGGGCGCAGTTACTGCAGAGTGACACAGGCTGATGTTCAGGCCAGCTTTGCAGACATTCTTGATACTTGTTTTGGTGAGTTCCTGGGAACTGTACAAAGGCAGTCCTGTGAGTCAGCCAGGCTTCGTGCTTTACTTTCAGAGGAGATTGCAAGCATTTTGAACACAAACCTGAATGTGGAGACATTGAACTATGTGGATATATTAATAGAACCATATACGTTGCATATACTAGCTCAGCTTATGTTCAGCATTTTATCCAAATGCATGGCCACCCAAGACGGTCTAATTTCGGTTTGGAGAATCCCGTATAGAGAGGCAGTGATTCCTGGCTCCCCAAACTTTGAAGAAGTTGAAGATGTTCCAGAAGACCCTGAAGCATCCTGCAGAAAGACCCCTACTCATCCATGTGTGGTTAGACAATATCTGAGTAACGATGGCCAGAATCTTAACTTACAAATCACTGAGGTTAAAAATCTTGAGCAGCACCGTGCAGAGAGCTTTGAAACGACTCACTCCACAAAGCAGAGTGCTGATTCTTTGTCTTGTTTGACTGCATGTCCACTTCCACAGCTTCCTAAGTGTTCAATTGATGAACAGTTTCTCAGGATGTGTCTTGCAAAGTTAATCGATCACATTGCTGTCAAAACCCATACATCAGTTGCAAACTTAGATTTCGATCTGATAGTGACTCGTGTGACAGAGAGCCTTGTGGGAGAAGAGAGTTACACTACACCACAAAGTGTTAAAAACTTCCACATCACCATCTACAAAGAACTCTGTCGCAAATTTAGATCCAAATATTTGCTTCAGGATTTGGTGGTAAATTGTGATCAGGCTTTTGTAGCTGCCTTTGTGGAGATGTTAAAAGGACAGCTTAAAAAATCCATGGAAAAAACAAACATATTTAACAAGATGTGGAGAAAATTTAGAGGGAACAGCAAAGTTTCTCATGCCTGTGAGACTACGGCAGCAGAGTCTCACAGTGAAGAAAATGAAAAGAAGAACAGACAGCGCAGCGGTACCACGAGGACCTGCACTTCTATATTTAGTAGTTTGAGGAATGCATTCACTTGCTGCATAACCAAGCAGTCAGTAACAAAAACAAGTGAATAACTAGAAAAAGCATTTCCTGAAGAAAATGCACTGTGAATGCTGCAAGCTGAAAGATTGCAGCTTAAATGCTAAGAAATGCTTCAAAAAGCTGAAACTTTATTTGCTGAATGAGATTCAACAGCTGAACTGCTGAACAGCTGAAAGGCTTGGCTTTATTTTAAAGCCTGAATGGTGTCTCTAGCTGAAATGCCAGGAAATGCTCCAAAGAGCTTAAATCTGGCTGAAAGAGTTTAAGCTGGTGAATGAATGCTCAATGGAAAATTTTTAAAGTTTGGAGTAAAGTGGGACTTGAACCTGCTCTGTCTGCTTCTTGTGCATTGATGGTCCCCTTTTCTACCACTGAGCCAACAGTAGTGTCACACAAACTGTGAGGTTTGCAAGCATACATATTGGAGAGCTCTGCCAAGCTGAATGCTTGTAAATGCGCCAATTGAAAACACCTGCCAGGTGCACTGCTTACCTGCTGAGATGCATGCACTCTGTCAAATTTGCCTCAGCGCACCTGTCAAATAACTGCTTCTAAGTCAAAAACCGTAGCTCCTATCAAAGTCATTTTTGAACTGTGAGCGTCACAAGGACCTGCTCTAAACAGTGGTGTAATTTTTATTTTCCTGGGCTCAAAAGTGTGGCTGTGGGAGCAGTTTTAAAAAGGTGCTCATTTCTGCTTTGGAGAAAATCAGCTCTCTGAAATTACTATGGAGGATAATGAAGGAGTTGGAAGGTACTCCCTCTGTTTGAACGCCTACAGTTTAAAAAGTTTACATTTGACAGGGTTTAGAGACACATTGTTTGAAAGTAGAAAAGCAGCTCTACATTTTGAGCATAAAATGATGGCTGTAGCGCAAAGAGTGTGGACACAGTGGCAGTTTAAAAAAATATTTTCCACCTGAAAGTTTTGAAGTCTCCCACTCTACATATCAGGCTCCCACTCAAGCAAATGCAATACACAACCATTATAAACTCTGAAACGGCTGAAAAAACTCCTTAAACTTAAACGCTCACTGTGCTTAAACCATAAAAGATTTTGAAACACCAAGTAATAGCTGAATATCTGAAAGGCTTGGCTTCATTTTAAAGCTTAAATGGTTTTTCTAGCTGAAAGTATGCTGAAGTTATTATCTTTTAAAGCCTGAAAGGATTTGAAAAGGATCTGAAACTTCCCCATTCATTTTGAATGGCAAAAATGAAGATTATGAAAAGTTCAATATCTTAAAAAGTATAAAGGTTACAAAAAAGAAAAGTAATAGCACAAATCTCCAGAACAGGCTGAACGTTTTGATACCAGAACGGTGTCTGTAGCCCAAACGCTGCTTGAGTTTTTAGCGACCGAAGTTTTTTGGAGTACAAGAACAATACTGTGAATGCTGCAAAGCATTCACAGTAATTACCTTGAAAAATTATCATAAGTTCATTTTACAAGCTAAATAATATGCAAAATGGCTAAAATTTTGTATAACAATGTGCTAGCTTCAGGAAGTAGGTTTGAGTCCCAGCTCTAATTGTCAAGCTCTTAATTTAAAAAAAAGATCTACATAATGTGATGTTAGAACCCTCTTTTCAAATAGAACAACTTCAAGTATTTGAAAGTAGCCTAAACTAATGCACAGGCAGAATGCTGCCCCTCTCTAAGCCTGGTTCTGCTGGAGGTTTCTTCCTGTTAAAAAGGGAGTTTTTCCTCCCCACTGTCACCTAGTGCCTGCTAATAGGGCATTGTCTGATCATCGGGGTTTCTCCCTAATGCTGTAGGGCAGGGATCCTCAAATCCAGACCTCAAGGGCCAGTGTCCTGCAGCTTTTAGATGTTTGCCTGATCCAACACTCCTGATTCAAATGGCTGCATTACCTCCTCAGTATGCAGTCAAGTTCTCCAGAGTCCTGCTTATGGCTTCTATATTTGACTCAGGTGTGTTGAAGCAGAGACACATATAAAAGGTGCAGGACACCGGCCCCGAGGCCTGGATTTGAGGATCCCTGCTGTAGGGTCTTTACCTTGCAGCTGTGATCAGTCAGGCTACAGGATAGTTTTTAAAATCTGACTCTGTCCACCATAGATTGATTTTGAATGAAAGGAGGGTTGTAAAAGCAGCATGATGGTTCTGTGGGCCCTCCCACAGTACAAACATGCACCTTAATTGACGCTGAATTGTTCACATAATTTGTCTCTTATTTGACAATAAAATTAATCAGAAAATTAAATAAATGCATGTTTGTTTCTTTCTCCAGAATGTTTGACTTGTTGACTTGTAGTAAATCTAATCAGTCACAATATGGAGCCAAACACTGTGACCCACAGAAGCTGAAACACGCCTGTCACTGGTTTTGTTGTTGTAGGTTAGATGTAATAATAAATGCAATACTACCTATTTGACTCAAAGTAACACTAAATCCTGTAATGGACAAGTTTTGGCTCAGAGTGAAAATATCCAGATGCTCCAACTCAGTAGTTTTGATTTTAGCCTAAATGATGAAGGTGTGTTTAGTCCATTAGCAGGTTTTCACTGTTTTCAGAGTCAGCACAGAACGCATTAAATCTGATTCTTTCTTTTATTGCAGGTTTGTTTCTGTTTCTTAATAGTATGATTTTTTTTTCATTTGAAGCATGTATTTATGTTTAACACCTCAATTCTTTTGTTGACATTGTATTTTATCCCTATTGTGGCTGGTTGCTTCAGTTATTATTTTGCATTTCATCATCCAGCCCTGTCTGTGGCTGTGAACAGCCAGCTGGAAGGTTGGCTTGCTCATCTCAAGAGCTGTGCTGACTATCATAATATGTAGTGGTGTGACAACATGTATGCCTCCACATCTTCAGCACTGACTCGCTAAATCTCATTTTCATCATCTAGTCATCTTCCCTTCCACTCTCCATCCTTACAACTACCTAATCCTTTCCACCGCTTGTCCCCACCTTCTACTTCCTTGCTCCATTCTCCAAACACACACACCTCTCTGGTCTTTGAGGCTGCTGATGTGTTATGCAATGCCGCTCCCCTGTGTGTCAATTTGATCATTACGCAATATCGCCTACTCCACTAAAATACTGATGAGCAGCAGGACTGAGGCAGTGAGGGGACACTTAATGAAAGATTCATGGGGAGAAAAACAAACACCTGCAGTCAGAGATTATGTGTGTGTGTGTGTGTGTGTGTGTGTGTGTGTGTGTGTGTGTGTGTGTGTGTGTGTGTGTGTGTGTGTGTGTGTGCGTGCATTAAGGATGAGGAAGGTGCCTCCATTTGTTCACCAGTCTGTGCTTCTTTTTTTACCCGCCACTTGTCACTCAGCACCAGAACAGTTGAGCCTGTCCTCCTTCCATTTCTTCCACTGATAACTATCAGTGGATTATTTTGATAATGAACCTCTGTTTGTGTATGGAGGCAGCAATGGTTACGCAACAGAACTTGCCAGAGAATCCGCACGTTTTTAGATTTTTTCATTATTAATGTAATCCAGTGATAACTGCGACTGTGACCAATAATACACAGCACAGGAAACTGTTACTGGTTAATCTGGCAAATTAAAACTACTAGAAATGTAAAAAAAAAAGCAAAAAAAAAGGACTACAAACGGCTGTTCCTGTTTCAAAAAAATATCTATAAATCAAAAAAAAAAAATTATAAACTTTTTAGAGTTTATAGAATCCCAAATTTACTATTTGGGATTCTAATTTGCATTTTTTTAAGTGCCAACAAGATTACCTACTGCACATGCCCTGTGGAATTCATTTCCAGGTTAGCTAGCTAACCTTTAACTCTCTGTGCTGACTCTCCGGTCATCTTCTTGGTAAGCTGCAGTGTTTTTGTGCATGCTAAACTTTCATTATAAATATGCACATATATACATTCTGAACCTGATGTGCTGAATGCTGCAGTTTAAAGTGGTTCTGCCTGGTAGGCTGCTGTCATCATAGGCATATATATACGTAGGCGCCGCATTGAGCACTGACTCGTACGTCAACGTCGCCGCCATATTGGAGGAGGCAAAAGCGGCCAACATAACATGAGAGAG
This sequence comes from Archocentrus centrarchus, assembly GCF_007364275.1. NCBI lineage: Eukaryota > Metazoa > Chordata > Actinopteri > Cichliformes > Cichlidae > Archocentrus > Archocentrus centrarchus. Next base: position 21,307,105 of record NC_044353.1, on the reverse strand, counting down.
ATGCTGCAAACAAAGTGAGATATAAGCTAATTCATAATTATTATCCGGCCAAGCATTACTTGTTGAAGTTTCAGAAAGATATTTGTGTGAACTATTCTTTGTGTGAAACTGAATCTGAAACTGTGAAACACCTGTTCTGGCAGTGTCACTTTACTGCCACCTTCTGGTCAGATGTAATCCGTTTCATTAAGATGAAGATAGACTCAGAATTTTCTTTAAGTTGGAACAATGTATTGTTTGGCTTCCACAATGTCAAAAGTAAAAAACAAAAAGAATTGTACATCATAAATCTGATAATAATTACAGGGAAATATCATATACATAAAGCAAAATTTGGTCACTCAAAGCCCTCTCTCTTAGCATTTCAGAAGGAAACTGAACAATACATAAATTGTATGAAATACTGATGAGCAGCAGGACTGAGGCAGTGAAGGGACACTTAATAAAAGATTTATGGGGAGAAACAAACACCTGCGCTCAAGGATTATGCATGTGTGTGTGAAGCCAGCGTTTTCTCCGTGATGCTGTGTACATAATGACACGTCCTGCACTTAAAACATGCTGAAAATAAAAGAAACAGCTTGAACGTGGCGCTTCCAGATGATCAAAGTGACGATTTAAAGTGCACCTCTGAACGTAACCTGCTGGTTATGTGTTCAGTATAAGTTACCACGGTGATTTAGCCAGGTTAACTGTGACTTTGAACTCGACATAGCTCGCAGAGCCATTAATCTCGATTCGTACAGGCCTCAGCTCAGTGGCGGCTCCAGAAATATTTTTCTGCAGGTGCTAAGGGGGGGGCTAAGCATTTTACTGAGGGTGCTATGAACAGTGGCGGTCCTAGCCTGTTTGGCGCCCTGAGCGAGCACCCCTGTTGAATCAGGGAATCGAATACTAAACTGCAGGAGTGTTGGTACTGTTAACTAAAACTAATGCATTCAAATACACTAATTTTAACACAGATCCTACAATTTATTATGTAGTGTGTTTTCTGTGGTGTTTTAAGCTCAATGCTACATATTGTTGAGGTTTTAGCATAGAATAAATTATATATCTTATATTTTAGACACGTTGTGGTGTTAGGCTTTTATAGCACTCAGTGAGAGCTGTTCACTGTTTTCCTTTTTGATGTCTTTTTCATAAAAACAATGGTGATTTGATCTTACCCTCAAAAGCAGCAGTATATTAAATGTGGTCTTTAATTACAGGCTGTCAAGTGACAGTTTGATGTAAACACACTGTGTCGATGAAAGGACCAGATTTAAATAGATCACTAAATATCCAGATTTACTGATTACTGTGAATACTGTGAATGCTGCAAAGCATTCACAGTATTGTTCTTGTACTCCATTTAAGCTTTAAAATGAAGCCAAGCCTTTCAGCTATTCAGCTATTACTTGGTGTTTCAAAATCTTTTACAGTTTAAGCACAGTGAGCGTTTTAAGTTTAAGGTGTTCATTCAGCCGTTTCAGAGTTTATAATGTCTCTAAACCCTGTCAAATGTACACTTTTTAAACTGTAGGCGTTCAAACAGAGGGAGTACCTTCCAACTCCTTCATTAACCTCCATAGTAATTTCAGAGAGGGGATTTTCTCCAAAGCAGAAATGAGCACCTTTTTTAAACTGCTCCCACAGCCACACTTTTGAGCCCAGGAAAATAAAAATTACACCACTGTTTAGAGCAGGTCCTTGTGACGCTCACAGTTCAAAAATGACTTTGATAGGAGCTATGGTTTTTGACTTAGAAGCAGTTATTTGACAGGTGCGCTGAGGCAAATTTGACAGAGTGCACGCATCTCAGCAGGTAAACAGTGCACCTGGCAGGTGTTTTCAATTGGCGCATTTACAAGCATTCAGCTTGGCAGAGCTCTCCAATATGTATGCTTGCAAACCTCACAGTTTGTGTGACACTACTGTTGGCTCAGTGGTAGAAAAGGGGACCATCAATGCACAAGAAGCAGACAGAGCAGGTTCAAGTCCCCCTTTACTCCAAACTTTAAAAATTTTCCATTGAGCATTCATTCACCAGCTTAAACTCTTTCAGCCAGATTTAAGCTCTTTGGAGCATTTCTTGGCATTTCAGCTAGAGGTACCATTTAGGCTTTAAAATAAAGCCAAGCCTTTCAGCTATTCAGCTGTTCAGCAGTTCAGCTATTCAGCTATCCAGCTGTTCAGAAGTTCAGCTATTCAGCAGTTCAGCTGTCCAGCAGTCCAGCTGTTCAGCTGTGCTTTGAAATAGAACAACTTCAGCATACATTCAGCTAGAGACACCATTTAAGCTTTAAAATAAAGCCAAGCCTTTCAGCTATCCAGCTGTTCAGCAGTTCAGCTATTCAGCAATTCAGCAGTTCAGCTGTTGAAGCTCATTCAGCAAATAAAGTTTCAGCTCTTTGAAGCATTTCTTAGCATTTCAGCTGCAATCTTTCAGCTTGCAGCATTCACAGTGCATTTTCTTCAGGAAATGCTTTTTCTAGTTGTGATTTTTAGTTTATATGGAAATAAAAAGCATGGATGACCTCATGTAACATGATTCTGTGATTCATTGGTCAGAATCAGACCTGATGAAAATGTGCATTTCTCAAGTCAGACTGCACAGACATACTTACACTCAAATCAGAGATGGTTGTGTCTATGGCAAATTAACAATGCAACAACTATTGATGAATAATTGAGTTGATTGTGTGACTGTTATAGCTCTGTTCTATATCAGAATAAATGGTGATGAAGGCTCAAACAGGCCCTGCACAGACCAGATCAACAGAGATCAGGAGAGCAAGGAGTCCTTAACCTTTGAAGTCACTCGGTCTGTACAAGTATGCACCTGTGTATCTACAATAACTCGTGCTTAGTCGCTCACGTTACACAATTAGCTCAAAAACATGAAGCATGCTTGGCAGGGAGGCCTCACACATCAGCATGCCCAACCCTAACCCTAACCCCTGTGATGGAAAATTTTACTTTAACCACTTACATGTTGTTCAACCATGGAGTGTGTGACCATGAAGTGACCTGTAGGCTGTAGAAACTGTCCAGATGACCATTCCCTTATCTGTAACCTACACACACCCTTCCTCTCTCAGGACCCTCTGTGTTAATGGAGTCACATTCGTTAGTTTTATTGTCCTTCTGGTTAGTCTCTCTTTATGCAGGAATATGTAACTGGGAGAGGATCTCCTCTTCTTTATTGGTTGGGTTAAGGAGGGGGAGAACAGGGGGGTGTAAAAGGGTATAAGTACATTGTGTTTCTGTGCAAGATTCAGAACTCATATACATTCCTTTGTGTGTGTATGACTTCTCCTCGTATGAGTAATAAACCATGTAAAGGAATCTTGTCTCTCTCATTTGATAAATAAATTTCCATAACACCCTAATGCTAATATTGTGTCCACCTAGCAGTGGTTACTAATCACAGCCACTTAAGTATTATTGTGATCATAGTAGTAGTCTCACAGTAGGGATGGGACGCTCGAAACAGACGCTTCGACACTGTGTCGAGCTTCCGAAGCGCAGATGTTTCGAAACACTGCTCCGAAACCTCGTTCAAAACACCCATGTCATGTGATCGTGGCAAAGTGAGGCCAGAAAGCATAAAAGTCAACCCAAACACACTGAAACTTCGAGGGTTTTTTGTGAGAGGCGAGAGGTTTTGAGAGAGGAGGAAGAATTTGATATAGTGACATTGCAATTGATAACGTGATTTAGTGAGTGATAGATTAGTCAAGTTAGAATATTTTTTCAAAGGTTACTTAAAAGCAGACAGGTAGGATTACATTAAATTAATTCAGGTTAAAATATAGTTAGTGATAGTAGCAGCGAGATAAAGATAGGTAAGAGATAGTACAGCAATTTCAGGTGTAGTCACATAGACTAGATAGATTAAGATGGAACATCCCTGTAAGAGATCCGATCTGTAGTGTGGGAGCATTTCCATTTGGAAACACCAAATTAAGTCAGGTGTATGATTTTGTGCTAAGCAGCTGGCCTACTGCAATAATATATCTTCTATGATTTGGCATTTGAGGAGTGCCCATCCTGCCATTTTAGAGAGTTCAGAGGGAGGTAATGTTCTCTCTGTACATAGGCCTGCTCCTGGGCCATCTAATCAAGGTATGCATTGTTTGAAAGACTATTTGAAAGCCTTAATGCATTAAAACTCACTAAGAACAGTTTGAAATGGGACTCAGTAATGCCCAAACAATGATAAATCTCAGCCACATTACAGGACTCCATTATCAACACTGAAATAGCAAACAAATGCTGAAAAATGAGAATTGTATTGAATCATTATGTTTCCTGCCTGTCTTTATTTATGCAAAAACCACCAAAGGCACAATATATTTGTGTCTGTGTGTATTTGACATAATATTAACTTTAGTTCCCAAAGGCTTTTATTATTTTCAGATGGAAATGTGACAGCACACTGAACAGAAACTCCCTATAACACAGCTTGGTTGTTTAGCGTATCTTGGCAATGCTGTTGTATGGCCAAGTAACAGCCTCATACCCAAAGCGGTTATTGAAGATACATGTACTTTTACTCTACATTTACTCTTTTGGGATTGATTTTATGTTCCCTTTTAAAAGGCAGGCAGAAAGAGTTGGATGAGGCTCTGGTGAACTTGGTGGTGAAGGATTTGCAGCCCTTCACTATTGTGGAGGATGAAGGTTTTAGGGCCTTTGTCCAAAAGCTTGACCCCAGCTACTACCTGCCATCAAGAAAAGCACTCAAAGAAATGGTGGAGGAGAAGTACAAGATCACCAAGGAGAAAGTGAAGGCAGACCTACAGAAGGCTGATTTTGTTAGTCTTACAGCTGACATGTGGTCTTCCATAAACATGGATGGATACCTTGGTGTGACTTGCCACTATAACACAAGTGACACAAAGATGGCAACAGTTCTGCTTGGGGTGACCAGGTTTCAGCAGTCCCACACAGCTGAGCACATAATGGAGGCAAAAAGTGTGCTCATGGCTGAGTGGGGAATAACATCAAAAGTTCAGTGCCTTGTCACTGATAACGCAGCAAACATGGCTTTAAGTGTTCAGTTACTGAACCTCCGCCATGTTCCCTGCTTTGTGCACACACTTAATCTTATTGCGAAGAAGGCTCTTGACCGCAACAAAGCCCGAAAAATAGTTGGATTGTTCAGATCCAGCACCAAGGCCAAAGACAAACTGGTGAACATGCAGGGCTTGATGGGCAAACCACCAGTAAAACTGATTCAAGAGGTGGAGACAAGATGGAACAGCACGTTTGACATGCTGCAACGGTTGTATGAGCAACGTGAGCCTGTGGGTGCTGCACTTTCCAATCTCAGCAGTGATATTGTTCCACTGACAAGTTACGAATATGGACTCGTTCAAAAATGCATGTACTCCTTCAACCATTTAAGCTTGCAACAAAAGAAATGTCAGAGGAGCAGAGAGTATCAGCATCAAAACTGATACCACTGTACAGAATGCTGCAGTACAAACTGTCAGCAACAATTAAACATGTAGGACTAGAGCCTGCTATACAACTAGGTAAGTTCTAGTAACAGGATAGCCTTGGAGTTGGTGCATAACCATCAAGATATGTCAGTTAATTTTATTTATACTTTATATTTTGTTCCTGTTCTACATTAGGCTCGCATTTGAAGGATGGCCTGCACATGAGATGTGGGACATACGAGTCATTCCGGGTGTTTTCCTTGGCCACATTGCTCAACCCAAGGTTTAAAAATCTACCTTTTGGGAATCCGATGAAAGCCCAGGAAGCAGAGAGGACCCTGACTCTGGAGTGTGCGTCACTGATGCACTCAGCCATCTTACCAGCAAATGATGGTAAGCAGTTTATTTTCATTTCACTGTATGAGGTGATATCAGAAATAATGCAAATTATGTGTTTGCTATGCCTATACTGTATAACTAACTGGCTGATCCTACCATTAAAACTGTTTTCATTTACTCAGAACCACAGCCATCAACATCTGCAGGCCCAGCACAAGCACCACCAGCAGCAGAAGAAGGCAGCTTCAACCAAGGCCGTAAAACCTTTGGCAGTTTGTGGGAACTTTTTGACAGCCGGGTTATGGAAACGCAGAGTACCCACAGTGCAACTGCTGATGCCACAGTAGAGGTCAAGAAATACCTAACAGATGCATTTCTTCCACGAACAGAGGATCCACTGATTTATTGGCAGGAACGACATGCTGTTTATCCTCACCTTTATTTATTGCCAAAAAAATATCTTTGCATCCCTGCCACAAGTGTGCCATGTGAACAGATTTTTTTTAATTAGCAAAAAAAGATGTCGGCTGAGCCCCAAAACAGCTGAGGAAATAATATTTTTGAATAAAAATCTTTACATATGACAGTTGTTTCTTGAGTTTCCCTTCCTTAATTTCCATAAGTAGATTTGTAGGTGACATTCAAATCCACCAGACCTGTGTTGTTGTCACAAGGAACAGCAGCCTTGTTGCAAAATATTTTATTTCATACATTTATTTGTTGTGCATTACACTGAATTAATAAGCAACTGAAACATATTGAAACACAGTTCTTTACAGTCACAGCTTGCGGTCTTTTTCTTGCTTTGTTGGATGGCAGTTTCTCCCAAAACATGTGTGGATCATAATTATTGATAGTGTAGAGTAATAAGTACCCTTGCTTACAATTGTTCAGCACTTGTGCGTTTCATTGTTTCAGAGAACATTATACAGATGCGGAATGAGCTAAAGTAGCCACTGGGTGTCACTATAGAGATGTGTTTCAGATTGTTTCGAAGCCTCGACACAATTCCAGCACAATCGCTTCAGACGGTTCAGTGTTTCAGAAAGCCTCGCTTTGCCCATCACTAGTGCATATTTATAATGAAAGTTTAGCATGCACAAAAACACTGCAGCAAAATTAGAATGCAAATTAGAATCCCAAATAGTAAATAGTTAAACAATATATATATATATATATATATATATATATTTTTTTTTTTTTCTTTTTTTTTTTTCATGCGGGAACAGAATTTCGCACAACACGTGGCTGTCTGACATGGATCAGGAGAGCAACACTGCAGAAACATCAGAGGTCAGAAAAGCCAGGCAGCAGTGTCGCAGTTCTTCATGCCACAGTCATCTCCGGACACTGATATGGCACAGGACATTATGTTATTATTGATTCAGTTTCTTATTGTGCTTTAGCAGACTATTATGGTTTGATTGATTGTGTAGGATGTTGAGATTGAATGATCATTAATTGAATATACAGTAGTATTAGTATACATATATATGGCCATTGAAAGAACAAATCATGCCAATAGATTAACAGTAAACCTCTGATTCTTGAGACTTTGGCAAAAATCATGTCCCACCAAATTGTCGTGACATGGTGACAGTTTTAACAAACATGTAAAAAGCAAACATATTTTTTATAAAAGTTACATACTGCAGCTTTAAGAGTTCTATTAAGTTCTCAACTTATTTAGTTCATTAGTGCACACTCTACACAAACAGATCAGTTTAGGCGCTAGTGCTACTGTCATGTGGTTGATCATACAGTATATCACTTACTAGTTTAATAGTGCAATAACTTGTGCAGAAGTTGTGTTTCGTTGCACTTTGTTATATATTTTCATGTAATGTAGCCTTATTTAACAGCACTTTTTATGCAACAATCTTTCACAATAAAGTCTTCATTGCTAAAAAAGTATTTCAATTTAATGTATGACTAATTGCTTTCTTGATCACCCCTTTACAAAAAAAGCCGGGGGGGGGGGTCCTACCCTACCTGAAATGCATTATCACATAGTTACCAGTTAACAATATAAACCTTAGGGTACTTTCGCACCCACCAACAACAATCCCTATCCTAATAAGGACATAAGTTTGAACACAAAAGGCGCTGCTTAGTTCGCTGGGTAGAGCAGGTGACCCATAAGGCTAACGCAGAGGATCAGGTTCAAAACTGCTATCCTTTTATCCTAAAGGCTAAAAAGCCCCCAGATATATTAAAATAAGTTTGAACACAAAGCAAAGTTGAAAACCAGCCCAAAGAGATTCTACTGTAGAAACATTTACATGTAAAAATGGAGGCTGCAATGCAGAGATTTTGCTTTAATTTTAAAAGCATCCATACGTTGTTTATCTAGCTTCGTAACATAATGCTGTAGTTTTGCATCGTGACCACTGGAGGGCCAACCATGATTTTAAATGAGCGTTATTCTTCCAGCTGTCTTCAACGCAGATGCAATACAGAGACTGACACAAAATAATATTAAAGATTAGATATATTTACTATTATTCTTTTTTATTCATTTACTCATACCTGTCAAGTTTTGGTTACAGGCTACAGGATAGTTTTTAAAATCTGACTCTGTCCACCATAGATTGATTTTGAATGAAAGGAGGGTTGTAAAAGCAGCATGATGGTTCTGTGGGCCCTCCCACAGTACAAACATGCACCTTAATTGACGCTGAATTGTTCATATAATTTGTCTCTTATTTGACAATAAAATTAATCAGAAAATTAAATAATTGCATGTTTGTTTCTTTCTCCAGAATGTTTGACTTGTTGACTTGTAGTAAATCTAATCAGTCACAATATGGAGCCAAACACTGTGACCCACAGAAGCTGAAACACGCCTGTCACTGGTTTTGTTGTTGTAGGTTAGATGTAATAATAAATGCAATACTACCTATTTGACTTAAAGTAACACTAAATCCTGTAATGGACAAGTTTTGGCTCAGAGTGAAAATATCCAGATGCTCCAACTCAGTAGTTTTGATTTTAGCCTAAATGATGAAGGTGTGTTTAGTCCATTAGCAGGTTTTCACTGTTTTCAGAGTCAGCACAGAACGCATTAAATCTGATTCTTTCTTTTCTTTTATTGCAGGTTTGTTTCTGTTTCTTAATAGTATGATTTTTTTTTCATTTCATCCTAATAAGGACATAAGTTTGAACACAAAAGGCGCTGCTTAGTTCGCTGGGTAGAGCAGGTGACCCATAAGGCTAACGCAGAGGATCAGGTTCAAAACTGCTATCCTTTTATCCTAAAGGCTAAAAAGCCCCCAGATATATTAAAATAAGTTTGAACACAAAGCAAAGTTGAAAACCAGCCCAAAGAGATTCTACTGTAGAAACATTTACATGTAAAAATGGAGGCTGCAATGCAGAGATTTTGCTTTAATTTTAAAAGCATCCATACGTTGTTTATCTAGCTTCGTAACATAATGCTGTAGTTTTGCATCGTGACCACTGGAGGGCCAACCATGATTTTAAATGAGCGTTATTCTTCCAGCTGTCTTCAACGCAGATGCAATACAGAGACTGACACAAAATAATATTAAAGATTAGATATATTTACTATTATTATTTTTTATTCATTTACTCATACCTGTCAAGTTTTGTATTTAGAAATACGGGAAAATTTCCGCTGCTGAAAATAGAGGTCACTATATGACGTCATCACCTAATATGCATAATTGTTCATTTGGATGTACTGTAGTTGCAATCGAGACTGCAGATAAGAGGAAAAACATCTTTGGAGAGACAAAAAGTGAAGAAAAAAAACACCATAAATATGTTTAGAACTACAAATGAACTTTATGAAATAATTTAATAACTTTAATGCTTTGCCTAGACCCGCATTACATAGATCAGTTTTGTCCCGTATTGTTTAATGTTAGAATATCAAATTTAACGAAAACACTGTGGGGTGAGACTGCAGTTATATTCAACTCTCCTTCTTTATCTGGGACACTGTTGCCAACTTGTCTCAGAAAACTCGCTGTCGCCTGTCTCAAAAGACCGAAGCGAGGACCGGGGATGGGAGCGGAGGGAGCGGGTGGGCAGGCGCGGTGTTTAAGTGAGGTCCGGGGGTTGGAGGGTGGAGACAAATTGAGGTCTGGGCGATGTCAAAGCGTACGAAGGGACACAGTAAGAAGGCTTTATGTACACAGAACACCGTCACAGAGGAGGGTTTCGCTGTCGCTATATCGCTTTATGGAGCAAAAACAAAAAAACGCTAAGTTGGCAACACTGTGCCCTAGCGCGGCTTTCTTCACGCTGCTACACTAAACCGGAAACACGTCACTGCACTCTGTGAAAAGGGCGCACTGAGGTCCAGTTGTTTTTATGGGGTTGTTCCGGCTGTGATTATGACAATTCGGTTTGGAGCGGCACAGAAATGCTTTAAGAAAACTGAAAATACGGGAAAATAAAAATAGGGAATGACGCAGGGACAGAGGGGTAAAATAATTTCCCGGCCAAAACGGGAGACTTGACAGGTGTGTTTACTATGTGCATGTGTGCGCTGCACTTCGTCGGGTCATGAAGCTTTATACCAAACAAGGCACAGCTGTGTCGAAATGTGAAGCACTGACAGGAAGTATGCATGTCTTTAAATAGTCAAGAATGACTAACCTAACTCTAACCTCCTCTTCTTTGTTCTTTATTCGTATTCAAACAAATAATAATACAAAAAAAGAAGCAAAAAAAAAAAAATAAAGTGAGGAAGCTGTTGATGCATCAGTAGCTGTGATGAAGGTTGTGGACAGGATGTCACATGCAAAGCAACACAGTGAATTTATCAAACAAGTGAGTTGGCACTGCGGGGAAACACATTAGTGGTACTCATTCACAGGCAGTTTATTTTCAGACACACGCTGCAGCACTGCTCCACTGCACAGTTGATGAAGAGCAACCAGACTGGACCTTGTGATCATTAAACACCATGGCACACAATGTCAGCATTTGTGAAACCGATGTCGACTATGAGTAAGTTTATTTTGTATTTATTTCTAATTATAGTTCTCTGTGAAGCAATTAACGTGTGATTTTGTCAGAGAACAAAAACACAACAAAGCTTGCTTGTTTCATCCGTGACTAAACCAGAGCCTGTTGTGTTATTAGCACACATTATTTTCTGTAGTACAATTTACAAATGTCCTCTAAAAGACTTACATGTGGACAACTGATACAAACCCTGAGGAGCAGAACTTTTTCTATCCAGATTTACTTAATAATCAAAGAGAGAGTTTTCTTGCATTTAGTTTCTCACTGACTGAAAGTGTTTGAAATAAACTGGATGAGCGATTGTGGATGAAACAATCGGGAGAGAGAACATTTTAAGTGTTTTTTTTGGGTTTTTTTTTTCTTCTTATGCTGACTTTCCCATGATTCTGGAAAATAGAGCAGTCAGCCACTCGCTGATGTTCAGTCTTTGGTTATACCTTCCATATGCAAGGCAGGCCAAAACAGCCTGTTGAGAGAAATTCAAATTAGTAAATGGACTGTTTACACAACAAATTCTAAACCAAGCGTGACTTGTGCGTCAGACTGACCCAGGTGATGATTGAGAAGAAGGAGAAGGCGATGGCAACTCGGGCAGCATCAACCATGACATTTTTAGAATTAGTTCTTGCCCACTGGTTTGCCAAGACACAGAAGCAGATGAACCACAGAAATGTCCCCGCCGCTGTCAGGTATTCAAAGCAGAGAAACACATTTAATAAAAAAAAGATAAGAGTTAATGACAGCATTAACTTAAAATTGGCTGCACTTCCTTCTTTTGCATGCAGTTCCTTTAACAGTTAAAGGTGACTTACTGGAGGAGGCCAGGTCTCCTATAACAACGCGTTTTTTCGCTTCGGCACTACAGAACTTTGAAGCGATGATGTCCAGTACGGGAATCACAACACAAGCCACGAAGGCCAGGACTCCAATTCCCACCGCGTAGCCGCAGGCGCATTCATTGTTGTTAAACATGCAGGTCGCGTTTTCTTTACTCATGGGGTTATAGTAGCCTTGGTCTGAGATTGTTCCAAATACCACAATGGCAAATACCTGCGAAGTAGACACACTCAGGGTTAAGTCCATGGGGAGGTGGTGAAAACCACAGGGTTTAAGCAAGATATGTGAATATATGTGTAGAGAGCTACAACAATGTGTAATTTCCACAATTTTTACATTTTAAGAAGCAAGTAATCAAATGATGGAAACCATCTTAAGCTGCAGCACCAAACTTTTGTAACTAGTGGCCGCTTTGGCTTTTTCAGAACCTGGTTACATGTCGCAAGAAAAAGCCGATCAGACAGTTCTGCAGGCAGGGCTGTGATCTAGATCTCAGACTGGTGATCGCAGACAGAGAGAGCTGGTTTTATCAGAGCCAAATAAGTGTATTTTTAAATCAGTTTATCAGAGATATGTAAATAAACTGAAACAGTGATAGGCCTACTGATAATTAGGGAAAAAAAGCTAAGTAGTAGCCCTTTTTGAAAAAAATCTGAATGTTGTTGACAGCTTTCTTGTTTTGTGTCAGTGTTGATTTAATTGAAGTGTTTGTGGGTGGGTGTGTGTGTGTGTGTGTGTGTGTGTGTGTGTGTGTGTGTGTGTGTGTGTGTGTGTGTGTAAAGCATTGTGCATGTAGATTTTTTACTATTGCACGATTAAGGTTGCATTGCTCAGCAGAAAGTACTGGAAATTTTAAAAGTCATCTTCTGTGACTTTAAAATGCCCATTCAAACCAGAGGAGCAAAGAAAACTTTCAAAATCACCCGTCATCACATGGCAGTGTGGTGAGACACAGTGAGCATGTTTACTATTAACTACTATAGCTACTATCAGCTGGTGCCTAATGTGGCTGGCTAACTCTGATCCTTATGGAATACCACTCACCCAGCTCAGGAAGCGCAAAACAGTCTGTTTTATAAATCTCCATAAATCAAAAGATTCACCATCCAAACTGACTTGAGCGTCACCGTTTTCCATTTTTTTCCTCCACAAAAATGCGTGTCAGAAAATTTAAAGATGAAAAAAAGTCTTCCTGTCACAGCCGGGAAACTTTCGCTTTGTTGAAAATTCTTCCTGAAAACTTGAAAACTGCCCCGCAGTATGTGGCTCCATGGAAACTGGTCTTACAGCATGCTATGCCTAGGTGAGTTCATAAGGCAACACGGCACATCTGACAGCACTAACAAAATCCTTCCTTTGTGAAAAAACCAAAACAGGTTAAACTGGTTTGCAATGCATCTGCCAAGTGGATGAAAAGTTGTAAAAATTATGAACATGACACACACAGAGACATACAAAGATTCTTTAGACCTTCCTAGTACTGTGCAAAAGTCTGGAGACACCCCACAGTTCTTCATATTTTGGTCCTGTGTCAGGTCTTTGCTGGATTTTTTTTTCCTATTTCTTAAACAGCACGACTTTCAGATCGCTGCTCATCTGCTGTGGATAGTTTTTTAGGGTTCCCACTTCTTCTTTTGTCCTCAAGTTGTCCAGTTTCCTCAAATTATTTAAGGACAAACTACACACTGTGATAAGATATGCCAAGTTTTCAGCTAATAGCACCTTGTTGGTGCAAAAATACTATTTTATGCCTGTAAAACTGTCTGGCATCTTTTAGATTCAGCTAAAAAAAAAATGGTTAGTTGTCTGTTATGTGTAGGTGCAATACTGATTCATCCCTTGAGTTAAGGGCCTTTTTTAAAAATCCTTGAATGATTTATAGGGCACTGTTAAATGGCTTAACAAATGGGGAAAAAACAATTCCTCTGAAAATGATCAGATATGAGCACTGGACTGAAAATGAGAGAAAAAAATGCAGCCAATCTCCAAAGAAAAACTTTGAAAGCTTTTCAGAGAGCCTTGAGAACTATACAGCACCCCTTGTGCTATATGAAGCCCTCTTCATGTTTTACCAAAGCTTTTAGGACTTCATCATTGTCATGATTCGGAGGTGCCGGCCGTGTGGCGTGGAAAGAGGTGAGGACCCAAAAGCAGGACACAGGAGATAGTGTTAGATGGTGAACCAAAATGAGCCTTTATTATGGCAACAGAGAAAGGGAATGGCAAAATAAACTGGAGCAGCAAAACAAACAAAGAGACCTACACTGGAAAATAAGGAGGTCTGGAGAACACAGGGAACCACAGGACAACAAGACTCTGACATCTGACCAGGGCAAAACTCAGACAATAAATACACAGAGGAAACGAGGGGTGCGTGGAAACAGCTGGGGTAACAGGTGAACAGAATAACACTAACGAGACTCAGGGAGGTAAAGCAAAACACAAGCACACAGGATAAGGAACTGTCAAAATAAGACAGGAAGTAACCCACTATGGTACACACAGACTTGACACATAAGGAGACTGGCACACAGAGGGAATCTAAACATGACTAAACAGAATCCAACAACTCCTAAGCTGACACCGGACAGGGAACAACTGAACAGGGAAGACACAGACACCTGAGACACACACAGTAAAGACAACCACCAGCACACAAGAACACGGGGAGACAGATACACAGAGGAGCACAGACACAGGAGCATAAAGACACAGGAAGATGGCAACCCAGGAAAATCAGAATAACCTATAATTAACAAAAACCAAAACAATACAAAACTACAACAACTGAAGAACTAAACTGTAAGAAAAATTAAGAACACTAAGAATAACTAAGAGAACTCAAAATGCAGGGCCACTGGCCCAGGATCATGACAATCATTCTCTTTACTTCCTTGCAGGAATCTTGGAGAAGGGGAACCGGCTGAGGGTTTCTCCTTCCACCTCATCAATGAGCCAGCAACCAGCACCCAAGAGTGCCCCGAAACCGTGGAGATGGAAGACTTTAGAGAATGCACAGGTACAAGCACTTAGTGTTTTCTATTTATACCCTATTATGGGTTTTAAATCTGTAGATTAGAAAACCGAGGAAAAAAAGAGAAGCCTATGATTAAGGCTGCAGAATTCTGTTTCTCATAGATATACAGGCAAACAGAAGCAGCTACACGAGTGACGAGTCACTTGACAGGCAACAGATCAGCTCTCTGCAGAGACACTGCTGGTCAGCTGCAACAGTAAAAGTGCTCGCCTCCATGCCCAGTCGCACTGCAGGTGAGGAAAAATCTCTTTGTAGTGTCTAAATGTTTGCTAGATTTCATTAACTACAATATTTGTTTAAAATTAAATTCCTCATCCACGCAGGGTTAAATAATCCTGCGTCCATTTCCTGCCGAGCCCGACATCAGGCCTCATCCCGTGAATCTCATCACCGCTCCACACCAATCCAAGATGCCTCAGCTCTGGCAGACATGGAGGAAATCAATACTGAAGGTGAGACTGCTAAGCTGCCATCTGCTCCAACTATTTGACAGGTGTTAAAGTGTTTTTGTTCTACCTCTAACCCTTTTGCTGAAAATAATACAGATCAGCTGGTGTCCAGCCTCCGAGGCCTCTCGCTGACTGAAGGCACGCGCAAGCTGCGGGCCATGCCGCTTAGCCTGGCGGATAAGATGGAAATCAGGTATGTGTGACCAGAGGAGTAAAGGAATAGAAATTATGATCAATACTGAAATTTTAGGTCACCTTTAAACATCTCAAAATCTATTTGGATGCACTCTCACCGTCTTTGGCAATAACTCCTTCCCCTATCTTTTACCAGGAAAGCTGCTTTCAGAGTAGTAACTGAAAGCTCACTCAGCAGATCTATACCATGCTACACTTATCTAAGCGTGTACATTTCACGGGTGAGTGCAAACAGTGTCCTGCAATGATATGATTTTGTCGTCTGTGTAGTCGACGCACTCATGTTTCTTTCCCCTCAGACTTGGCGCCACTGCCTCTTTAGCTGCCTGCCTGTCTTCAGTTCGCTCAAATTGTGGCATTCAGCCATGAAGACACTGAGCGCACGTTATGGAACCGGTGTGCTCTCTTACTTCCTTTTTCTGAGAACCCTCCTGTTCTTTAACCTCCTCCTTTTTGTCATCACGGGCTTGTTTCTAATCATGCCACAAGCCATCAACCCTCCAACTCCTCCTGCTGACTCTTCTGACTTCAGTGGCTTGGAGCTTCTCACGGGGAAGGTGAGATGGCTGCACATCAGATCCCAGCTCTATTTACATGCTCTTGAACCAGACCACTCTTTATTCGTTTCTTTTGCAGGGTTACTTTTCTCAGAGTTTGATGTTTTACGGCTATTACTCCAACATCACCACCAGAATTCATTCTACTGTGCCGTACAGCATACCAGTAGCCTATTTGTTGGCCATTGCCTTTGCCTTCTTCATTATCTGCATCATCCTCGTGTACAGGTTGAACATGAAATCAATTACTAATGCTTTAATTCTATATGAGTCTTTTTTTTCTTTTGGTGCATCTTTTATGGTTATATTGTATTTTATTTGCAGGTTGTCCAAATCCTTTGGGAGAAATTTTCAAGCCCTCCAGTCTAACAGGAATCTGGCTCTAAAGGTTTTTTCCTGCTGGGACTTTAAAGTCACCAAGAAGACATCTGTCAGACTTCAGTCTGAGAAAATCAGCACTCAGCTCAAAGTATGAAATGATTTGAATATTCACTGATGTGTGAAACTCTTTTCTTTTTTTTTTTTGGTTTGCTTCTTATTTTGTTAAAATAAACATTTTAAACTGGGAAGGCACGCTTTTTCAAAAAGTTTTCTCAACACTGAATGTTTTTTTTTTTTTTTAATCATTCTTAGCAGCAAGTATTGCAAAGTTATGCCACAGTCTTTGTCAGTGAGACACTAACATCACACTGGTGTTTGTGGTGATTATTTTCGCACAGGAACCTGATCACATGTCCACATGCTATATTTCTCCAGGGGCCATGTCCTTATTTGAAAGAGAAAAAAAAAGAAAAAGAGTTAAATATCTGTTTTAAAAGCACCGTGTATGATTGCAGATCAGTCAGTTTCATCATATAAAAGGCTCAGCCTAAGAAAGAGTGCTTTCCCAACAGGAGCAGCTGTCTGAGATGATCAGGGGAGAGGACAGAAGGACCTGCATGCAACAACTCTGTTGCCTCATGGTCCATCTGTTGGCATGGGCCGCGTGTTTGGTTAGCATCGCCCTGGGCACCATAGGAGTGCACTACCTGCCAGAGGTCAGAAAAAAACTAAAGCAACTGCCATGCACCAGCTGCTGGGCAACAGGACATCATGCACACTCCATCAGCACTTTAAGTGTCTACATATTTATCACAAAAACGACTGATTAACCCCCCCACCCCCAATCACTGTGGTTAGTTACTTCTCTTTTTTCTTTCCTGCTAGACTCTTGATATCTTTTTTCCATCTGCTGAGCAAAAAACAAACATGATAGGCGAGATACTTGTACTTCACAACTTTGTCATGGTACGAGAAATAATAAACTCTGGGCTTATTTATCATCTCGAGACTCCCTGAAAATTAAAGCCTACCCATAAACACAAAGCTCAATATTATCCTGAATACCTGTATTTACAGTGCTGTGAAAATCCACTATGGATTCCTCTTTCCCTCCTGCCTGGCAGCTCCATCTTCAACATCCTTTGTCCAGTATATCCACCATCCCTCCTCTGCATGTGTCCAAACCACCTCAGCCTTGCCTCTCTACCTTTGCTTCCAAACTGCTCAACCTGAGCTGTCCCTCTGATGTACTCATTTCTAATCTTGTGTTTCTCACTGTGATTTAGGGCATTCTCAAACTCCACAAGAAGAATCTGTCTGAAGAGACTGAGCTGCTGCTCTTGTCTGCCGTGGTTTCCGGCATTAACTTGTTGCTCCCTGGCTTCTTCAACTTATGTGTTTGGGCAGAGAAATATGAGTCACCTGCTGCGCGTGTTTATGTCTCCATCTTCAGGTGAGGGGAAAAAGGAAAACATGCTAAATAAATTATATCACAAGAGTCTTCAGATGATTCATATAGGACTGCATTAAACAGAGCAGGTTCATTTAACCTGTAGGGCAACATGATGTCAAGTTGTAATTTACTGATACAAGCACAGATAGCGACAATGTTCAGTGAACACTGATTTTTTTTTTTTTTTTTAATTCTTATTATTTTTGGAAGTTTTGACTCAATTTAATAATAAAGTGTTTCATCATTTCTTTTATCAGGAACCTGTTGTTAAAGGTCAGTGTCATTGCAGTTCTGTGCTACCGCTGGCTGGAGAGAATTCCCCCCAAATCAAAAAGTGGTGAGCTGAAGGTTAGAAACATCCTCATACTCGAACCTCTCACAGCTATAATTGTGACCCAGCACTCACTTGCTGTATGCAATAATCTTCATCCCTTAGTAAAAGTGTTTTGGACACAAATAATTAGCTCTTTTGATATTGTAGCTATACTTGTTTTGGATTTTGAAAGAAGCTTGTGTGTGTGTGTGTGTGTGCTGTCTTCAGTGTTGGGAGAATTTCGTAGGCCAAGAACTGTATCGGCTCCTTGTGATGGACTTTATCTTTACGGTGCTTTACACTTTTTTGGGAGAGTTCCTATGGAGGTAAGTTGGTATTTCATTTACAGCCAAATTCAGGTGATTGGTTTTTGTTCTGTTGTATACTGTGTGACTGTGACCCCCCCCCCCCCCCCCCCCCCCCCCCCTTCCAGGATCTTTTCCAAGAAAATGCTGAAAAAGAACAGGAAGCCAGTGTTTGACATTGCTCGTGGTGTGCTGGAGCTCACATATGGGCAAACTCTTACATGGTGATTATTCATGAATACCACAGCTTTAAAAACTAGCAGGTATTTAATATTAAAATGTAACTCAGTTATTTGTTCCGTCTGTTCTTCTAGGATTGGGGTGCTGTTTGCTCCACTGCTTCCTGCAGTCCAACTCATAAAACTATTTGTGTTGTTTTACCTGAAGAAGGTTGGTGTAGTGAATACAGAGTGACTGTCATGCAGTAAATCAAGTTACAAACGTGACTCTTTTGCTTTCTTTTCCAGAGAAGTCTCATTCTCAACTGTCAGGCCTCCAAAAAGCCCTGGAGGGCGACTCAAATGACAACTCTGTTCACCTGTCTGTTGTGGTTCCCCTCATTTCTTGGTGCAGTTGGCTCTGTCATTTATACAGTTTGGATGTAAGTACAACAAACTTCTTGGAATGCACACGTACATTTTTGTGATTACACATCCTCAAACACAAAGCTTGCTGAAAACAAACCTTGTGTACAACAACAATCTGTAAGCACAAATTACTACTACTACTACAGCAAGTCCTACTGTGTTCACTCAATATCAATGCCCTTAAGATAACTGGCTGGGAATCTTAGTTTCTCGAGAAAGATCAAAACCAACAATTTTAACTTTTAAAATTTACAATTTGTGCATCCAAACCCATATACACTCACTGGCCACCTCATTAGGGACACATTGCTAGAAGCAGCTGGAAGAAGCCATCAGAAGATGGGTACATTGTGGTCATAAAGGGATGGATATGGTCAGCAATAATACTCAGGTTGGCTGTGCTATTTAAATCATGCTCAATTGGTACTAAGGGGCCCAAAATGTGCCGAGAATATTCCCCACACCATTACACCCCCAGCAGAAGCCTGAACTGCTGACACAAGGTGGGATGGATGATCTATGCTTTCATGATTTGTATTACACCCAACTGGGTATTTACGCCCAGTTTATCAATCTTCTGTTGTCCAATTCCATTGACCCTGTGTGAACTGTGGCCTCAGTTTCCTGATTTTTCTCTTTTTCTGACCACTCTCTGTGAATCCTAGACATGATTGTATGGGAAAATCCCACTAGATCTGCAGTTTCTGAAACACTCAGACCAGGCCGTCTGCCAGCAACAACCAAGCCGCTTAAATCATCTTTCTTCCCCACTGTGATGCTCAGTTTGAAATTTAGCAGGTTGTCTTTACCTTGTCTACATGCCTAAATGCACTGAGTTGCTGCCATGTGATTGGCTTATAAGATATTTGTGTTAATGAGCACCTGAACAGGTGTAACTAATGAAGGTGCTGGTGAGTATGTATAGCATTCCTCTGCACTGTAGGGGGTCCAAAAACTATTTAGATCACATAACTGACCCACAGTGAGTGCACCGTGTGACATATTTGTTCATTACAATTGGCAGAGCCACTGCAGTTTGTTTTAACAGAAATCTACACATGCTGCTGCGGTGAAAAGCACCCATCAGCAAACACAGCATCTATTCCTGTTAGGGAATGCCAGGTTGTGGAAATTTCTCCAGCTTTCTAAAAGTGTAAGAATTACATTTCTTTTTTTAACAGTGGGTCACAGCATCCCTTTAAATTACATCTGCCTGTCATGCACAGAATCAAACCCTCGGAAGTGTGCGGCCCCTTCAGGAATCTCACCACAATGTTTGAGGCAGGGCAGATGTGGACCAGGTACCTGGAGGACGCTCATCCAATCCTGAAAGGGCTCAGCCGGGTCTACGACTGTGTCATAGAGAATCCAGTGTTGCTATTCCTCGTCAGTGGAGTGATGCTGTGAGCAATGATGATTACGCTTCTGTCTCTGCTGTGTATTTCATATTTAATCTATATTGCTTAACATGCACAGTAAAGTCAGTATAACTTTGTTGGTAGTAATTTATGGCAGTAAATTTTATGACTTCCTATAACTTGTTTACGGTATCCTTTTAAAATTTGAACTGACCCACTGCTACCTTTGTTTTGTTGCCAGGATGGTGATATACTTTCAGGCTCAAGTTGTTGATGGCCAGAGGAAAATCATCAGCCGGTTAGAAAAGCAAATTGAAAATGTATGCATGATCCAAGAAAAACTGTGTCTTTGTTAGTTTTTCACACCTAGAGTTGATTCACTCTAAGTAGTGCTAACACATGCACCGTATGCACCAAATGACAGCTGAAAACTCAATTTTTTCTCATTATTTTTGGTCCTTGTTTATTTTTCTGATGTGTATATGGAGGTGTGTATGCAGGAGTGACCGTAAGACCATATGTTTGATCATGTGTTTGTATGTTAGGACATAGCCAAACTGTGAAGCACTGTGTAACTGTGTTATTATAACTGTGTTATTATGATATTCCACCCTGTGACTGGTGGGACAAAGAGACATGAAAATGGAATTATGGACGGATTTATGATGACTTGTTTGTAAATGTTAGTCCTGATTTCAATGCATTGTCTTTCATTTTAATCTTGTTCACAGGAGGGTAAGGACAAAACGTTCCTCATAGCTAAACTGCAAGATTTATGAAACTGACTGGACTGTTTTCCCTCACAGGTGAGTGTTTTCAATCCTGTATATATTAATTGGTGTTGCATATTTTTAAAAATTTTTTTAAATCACTGCACAAATGTCTCTGCTTCTCAATGGCCTTTCATATTAAACGATGTCCTTTTTTTCTTCCCCAGTCTCTGGATGAAGAGCACAGAGAATATAGTACACTATAGCACACTAAACAGTAGTCTGGCTGAGTGAAAAGTATTTTGTTTTGAGATTACTTCATCAAAGCTGAGTCGATGATCCAGATCAACAGGAATAGAACACAAATATTTTTTATATAAATATATCCCATGTTGATCTTGTTGATAATGATTAATATATTTATAATATAATATTTATATTATAAATATATGATGTCAGAATGTAAAATGATCAATGAAAAATAAAATTTTGTATTTGTTTATTGCTTGTTTCTGTTCCTTGTGTTTCTTTTATCTGATTGGCTCAAAGGTGGCAAAGATTCCTTAACGTCATTCATCAGCACACTGTGTGAACACCAAATGGATTTCTTAAGAACACATTCCACATGACATCATTTAAATTGCCTGCAGAACATGCAGATGTGCAAAAGAAAAAGATAAATGTTGTATGTTGCTGAAGGAAATGTGAAACCCACTGAGGACACTTTTTGTTTTGTGATAGAAGTATAGATAAGGTCAGAGTTGAATTACGTGTTGTTGTTGTTGTTCCACTGAACAAAAAACTGGGTCAAATTATGCATGCGTAAAGAGTCGGTATGTGTTCATGTCAGGTCACCTTGGCCTTTACCTGACCTTTGTCATCCTTGAGTTCAGGTGAACATTTGTGCCAAATATCTAGAAGGATGGACGAGTATCGTAAGAACATAAAGGCTTGTTCCTGTGTACCGCCGTATATTGTCGCTTGTCAGCATACAATATGAAAATGAGCACACTGCCACATAAATAAGTGTTCAGCAATGCCAGCCATCCCTTGACACAGTTTCCCCCTAGCTGCTTAACAAGTTAGGTAACTCTGACCAGTAATTTAAAAATTCTTCTTAACTTCACTAAAATACAAAATGAAAGTAGGAGGAGACTTTGCTTCTTGTTACACAAAAGGATCCTTTTTCAACCCTCTGTGCTGCAGGTTATTTTATTATTTACCCTGAAGAGCAGGTTTGTCTCAGATCTGAATGTCAACAATGAATTCTGGTAAGTAAGCGCTTTCTTGATTTCATGTCTCATCGTAAAAGAAAACAAAATTACAAACTGCCGTGCGACTACTTTAGACGTATCACACTTTGACGTTATAATTTTCCTGCTCATCTTTCCCACAGATGGTGCGAAGACCGTGTCTAAAAAAAAGCCATACATCTGCCTTCCAAAGAAATACATAGATATTTTGGCTAAAGAATATGAACTTGTAAACAACTTGTCTCATTCCTATATCTATAATTTTGTTTCCTTTTATCTTTTCAGTATTTTATGTTTAAATGTTCCATGACACTCGTGATTTTCTGTCATTCAACAGGAGCATGGATTGATTGTGGAAGAGCTGAATCCCTACGTGAATGAAGGATATGTACAGGCTTACTTTCGCCAATGGGGCAGCATCACATCATGTAAGGTAAAGACTGAAAACAAACAAACAAAGAACAAGACTACAGCTTTTCTCTTTTTCCCCCCCAAGAAATTAGTGTGATGCTTAACAATTACCCTTTGTGTTTTATATCGGATGTTAGATTAGGAAGAACCCCAACTCTGGGAAAAATAAGTCAGTGGCCTTTTTGATATATTCTACTGAGGATGAGGCAGACATGGCAGACTGGGTCGGTCCTCACCACGTTGCAGGCACAGAGGTTAAATTAAGGCGCTTTGTTACTTTCAAGGTGAGCAATGGGAGGTCATGTTATGTCAGAGGCTGTTCTGATCTTAGCCCCAAAATGATGAAATAATTTTAAAAATGTCTTTCAGGCTGACAAGGGTTCAGAGGAAGAGGTCACCACAGCACCAGTTAAAGCTCGACCACGGCCTTCAATGGGTCTTGGCTACATACTCGAAGATGCTCAGTGGCTAGAGGAAGAGGAAATAATAAAGAAAGATTAAAGGTGTATAAAGATTTGACATTCTTGAGGGCATTGTTTTTTGTCAGTGTGCATAAGAACATACAGGCTAACATACATTTATTCACGTGTGTGTCTATCTTTAATGTGAATTTCTGACTATATACACTTTATTGTTTATTATATATTATTGTTTATTATATATTATGAATTTGCTGTGTCTGACATTTTATTTTATCTTAAATGTTTGTCAAGGTCTCACACTATAATGCAAATTAGCCATGTATATTGCATAAAATAAAAGAATAAAAATGTCAAAGGAATTATCTGCTTCTGCGTTGCTGATGCCTTTCCTGTTGTAAACTTTTCTTTGTGAAGATTTTATATATATATATATATATATATATATATATATATATATATATATATATATATATATATATATATATATATATATATATATATCCCGCGTAATGTCCGTAGGCAGTACAGTATACAAAGAGCGGTGCGTTTTGCGTCACTGTTGAATGGCCAATCCCTGCGCAGAGCGCCAAGTTTCTTCTACAGCGTAAAAACATGGCGGAAAGGGACGTCGAAGTTTCCTTTAAAAAGGTAGGTACATTTCGGTAAGATATTTAGATACGCAGAGGAATAACAACGTGACTACGTACGCTGAATAAAACAGTGGGTCCTAACGATTGCTTTATGATAACATTTTCTTTTACAACCTCGGTTATTTGCGCTGACAGTATAGCACGCGTTAAATTAACATGTTTACGAAGGCAGTTTGGTCAGGAAGGGAAAGCAAATGTGGGTTTTTGATACGGTGTTGTGTCTGTGTTGCGGGCCTTTTCGTTTTTATTGTCACTAAATCGTGTCTGTTTTGCTTCACTGGTTTACACAATTAAAATGTCATACTGAAATTTTACTACTACTTTCTTTAGTCAGTGGAAGACCTTCTGGCACACACACACACACACACACTGTCCAATTTTATGTGCTCTGTTCTTGGACACAGGATACAGTAAGCAAGCTGTTGTCTAGCTTCTTCAAGGAAGACAAAACAAAACGTGAGTGAGATAACTTTACTGTTACCAGTGATTTCATGCTGTCTTTGTGACCATGCTAAACAAATGTCACTTTGTTACAGTAAGCGGAGATGCCACACTGCTCATGGCAGAGATGCTTAAAGTGTTTGTCCAAGGTAATGAGCTTTGGCGCAGTTGCACACGGTCTGAGACACCCGACTGACAAATGGTCAAATTCTGAACCTGTTTTCTTCTTTTCAGAGGCTGCTGTGAGATCACAGAAACAAGCCGAATCTGAGGACTGTGACCAAGTAGAGATTGAACATTTTGAAAAGATCCTACCCCAGCTGGTATGGCGCTCAATAGGCTCGAGAAAATGTTTTTATTATTCTTATTTTGGTTCGGATTTTTAATTTTTCTGAAAAATGGTCGACTTTTGTTAAATATATGCATATTTTTCCTTTTTGAGACTCGCTTGGTAAGCATGCATATTGCTCTGGAGGAGCATGATAATTCAGAATCCTCCAGTTGAAACAATGCAGCATTTTCATATATGTTACAGTTCTTGCAGCATTCATTCTGGTAGTCAATATACCGATCGCCTGATCCCTGCTAGAGTGTAGCAGTTGTAGCATCAGGGTTAGGTTTTAGGGACTTGTATCAGATTGCTGATTGTGCCAAGTGGACACAGTCACTTTGTCTTGCAAGAGTAACCATGTGAAATGAACTACTAATTTGTTTTTCACTATGCTTAGTATATTTTATTATATATTTATTTTATCATATTTTATTAATTTTTTTTTTTAAATCTCTTGTTCAGTTTTAAATATAACCTGACTCCTCCATGGCAGTAGGTCTTGAAATGGTAGGTAGAGTAGGCCAAACAATCATTAAATATGTCCAAACTTTGGACCATAAAATTTGTAGGCAAATCGGAGATTGTTGAGCAGAGGAAAAAAAAAAAAAGAATGAATCGGGATGGAATGACCCATAAAACAAATTTTACCTGCGAATAATTGTACAAAACCTTTAAATATGTAGACACTGAGAGCTCTTGTCAATCAAATGTATTAACCCTTTTGAACAAAATAATTTTATTTCCACTATCTGACAATCTTGCATCTCTTCTCCAACACAGCTTCTGGACTTCTAGCGCAGTGATGCCACAAGATGGAGCCAGAGTGCTGTCAATATGTCTTCAGTTCAGCCCCTGCACTTCCACCAGCTGCAACTTTTCTTTTCCTGCTATTTATTTTTTCAGTATTACTGCATTTTCATAAATCCCCAATTCTGAGATAATATTCTGATTATGTATTTATTTGAGCTGTACGATTTTAGCAGATAGTAGCATTGCAATCTGCACGCCACCACAGCACCACCAATAAGGGCCACCTGTTCTCCTGTGTGCAACAACAGGTGCTTCCAGTATGCTCCATGGCGCCCTTCATCAAAGCCTCCAGGAGCAGTTGGAAGCAATTAGAGTAATAAGGGGAGCAGCCAGTCCCTCAGATGATGACAAGTGCCAGGAAAAAAGGAGTACCCCCTCCGGCCACTTTGAAGTTCCCTTTTGCTGTCCTGCGATGTTTAGTTAGAGGAGGGGGGGAGGGCAAAGGGGACCTCTGGCACAGGGGGAAAGTTGAATGGGAGTGTGTGTACACGTATGTGTGCATGTGTTAGCCAAACATGGCCAGAGACCACACGCGTAGATATTCTGTTTGAAAGGAAACATAACAAAACACATTGGAACATGGTCCAAGAAGAGCAGGCTGTAATTCTGAAGGTAAATAAACAAAGAAGGCGAGTAGCGGAGGTGCTCTCTCTACTTTCATCACAGCAGAGGGGGGAAGCTGGGCCTACAAGGGAGAGGGTAATGTGGGGTTTTCTAACCTGAGTGGCTCTGATGGTTTTCCACCAGTGGTGTGTTTGACTAGCGTGTCTTCGCTGTGAGTCAGCATAGCTGTACAACACCTCACAGTATTTATTTGTGTGGCTCTTGGGTGACTTGTCATGCCTGCGAATGCTGCTCACTGACAGCTGGAACCAACTTAGGCTAAAGCCAAGAATCCAGCCTCAAATAGGTGTTCAAGGACACGACACCTGGAATTTGACCCAGCATCTTTTTAGTAAGGCTCAGGCTGGATTTGTGTTCCCCAGGGGTAACTTCCAGAGCAGACCTTGTTTTAAAAAAAAAAAAAAGGTTAAGCACAGCTTAAGTCATCACCACAGTAACAACTAATTTGTAAAGGGTGTCTTTTTGTGCCAGGCCTTTGTGGAGATTTACTCAAATTGAAATGGATCCTTCCCAAGAGTTGATTCTTGTACATGAAATAAAAAAGATTACTATCTTGGATCTGTCACTG
This sequence comes from Archocentrus centrarchus, assembly GCF_007364275.1. Lineage (NCBI taxonomy): Eukaryota > Metazoa > Chordata > Actinopteri > Cichliformes > Cichlidae > Archocentrus > Archocentrus centrarchus. The sequence continues at coordinate 21,280,707 of NC_044353.1, read as the reverse complement.
ATATATTTTTCCCCTCCTTATGCATCTTAGTGGAACAAATTCATCTGAAGTCAGTGTACGAAAGCAACATACGAAAGCAGTTAGGACAAGAATGGGGAAGGGCGTTGTAGAGAGTAATGAGTTAAAGCTTTTCTTGATCATACATTAAAGGCAGGGAGTGTCGACAGTCAGTCCAGACGCTTTGGAGAAGCTCCGCAGTGAGAAGCATTTCCCAGGAGACAGAGACTGATCTGTCTCCAGCTTCTGGCTGGTCTTTCGACAGCACTACACGTGGGATCGAGCACTGAGTATGCCTTCAGTACATCCACAGTCAATGTCAGTAGAAGCACCTGTGACTGCCAGGAAGATTCTTCATCTTTTAAATTGAATTTGGTTGGTGAAATAAAAATTAGTGTGACTGTGATAATGACATAAAGCTCAGCCATCGTGATGAAATAAAACTAAAGTTAAACACTTTAAAGGAATACCTGACCTATGTGGCTGTATGCTTTAAAGAGGGCTGGACGCTCACATAGCTCTAATGAGAATTTGTGGTTTATGGTAATATTTGTCTGGGGTGGAGTTGTCTGCATTTGTCTAAAGAGTCCCTGTGAGGGTATGTTGGGATTATGTCAGATTTCTCTCCTTAATTCTCCATTTACCAGGATGACACAGCTTCTCCATCTCTTCAGATTTCATCTCAAAGCTCCTTTCTTCTGAGGCCCAAAGTGAGAAGCTGTGACAAGTCATAATACGCCCTTTTCCCCCTGAGTGCTGCCTTGTTTTTGAGATGGTAACGTCCGGTCAAAGTGTGTGAGCTTACATCAAAGTTTAAGACTTACATGGCTCATAAAATAGTCTGTTTTCACAATGAATGTGTGAATAAAACCATTTTAGTGTCATATAGAACATTGTCATTACTAATGCTGCAAATCTGCTTTGTGAATCTGGTTAAATTTAGTTATTGAGACGCTTCACTAAAGAGCAGAAAGTGGAAAATCACAATCCAAATACAGCTACAGGTGTTGTCTGCCTGTTATTTTTTCTATGCATGTTGCAAAGCACTTGCATAAATAAATATGTGATGCATTGCATCTGTTCCTGGATGTCTGTGTGCATATATTGTATATGCTTGCATGAATATTGTGCTTCATCTGGGGCTGTGATAAATTAGGAGGTGAGGCCCTTGTGGCTCCCTTATGGGCATGAAACCGTCTTACCGTGGAGGAATGCTTCAGGGGACACAGTGGGAGCATTCCTTTTATATACCCCATGGGTAACTCTCACACTCATGAAAAATTGCTGGCATTTATGGTAATGTATGAAAAAAAAACAAAAGCACAGTAGCAGGCGATTTCTTTGTTTTACAGGAAGCTCGCGTGTGTGGAGGCAGCATCTCCACTGACTGTATATACTGCTGTGACGTGGGTTTCTGGGAGGCCCCAGGCCTCACTAAGGGGCCTGGGGTCCTTAGGCTAAGCTTTGTTAAGGAGCCACAGAGCCCATGCTGGGGATGATTAGAACATACCTGGTGGGTTGAGCCACTTGGGCACGCTGCTGGGATCACTCCTAAATGATTGTGGCGCTTGGATGTTAGTCTGAGGCTGAAGATGGTTTGCTGCTGTGCTCTGTGTATCGGCTGGAGCTTTGGTAGCCACAGGGGCCCTAAGGGGCGGAAAGTATTCTTCCGGAACCAGTGAGGTGGATGATAAGGTCAAAGACCTTGGCACGCAGCTGAACAGGGAATAGGGAGCAAAAGAGATGTACAATTAGGCCTGCAGCTTGGTTATTTCTGGAGCCCTGTGCTACTACCTTAACTACATTACCCCCCTCTTCCACCCCAAGTCCTCTACTGTCCATGTCCACCTCCCTCCTCTGTGTGGTGGCCTACTTAATCTCTGGATATGCAATAACAACAGAGTAATCCCCTTACATAACACTGCACAAACTCAACGAAACAAGACCATTTAATTAATTTTGGGAGCATCTAAAAATAAGCAGTTCGTTTGAGGTGACATGCGGGAGGCTAAAGCTGCCGAGGACCAGAGGTCAACGGAGCGCTCTATTTTTAGGTCTCATCAAAAGCAGTGATATAAAAATACTCCAGAACTGAGCCTCACAGTATGTGTCAGTCATGCTTAGAGAAGCAGTAAACCTGAAGGTCACGCACTTGGAATGATGAAAGGGCCGATGTTTGATGATATTTAAAAAGAAGCCAAGTAATGACCAAAATCTCTTTAGCTGGTGGCAGGTGGCACAGTGTGAAGTTGGCCTTTGTTAGACTTGTTAAAAGACTTCATCAGCTGACATGTAAAGCCCTCAGCAAAGGGGCTAATATTCCCTACAATAACACCAAAAATGTGGGCAAAACTGGTGAACTGCTGCCGGACTTTGATGTCCCAATTTAAAACAAATACGGATATCAGACCATCAGGCTGCTGACGTTAGCATCGCATTGCTGTACATGCAAATTTGAGCTCACATTGCCATTTCTCGTGTTGGGTCAAACAAGTCTGTCTAAAGTTTCCTCCAGTGTCCAGAGGCCAGCATGTTGACTGTCTGTCCTCACAGTGGTCAGGGGCACCGGAACTCTAAATTAGCCCCGGTGAGTCAACAGGACAGCTTTCATGTAGACAAGGACTCATGTCAGATTGCAGGAGAGGTCAGGATCTAAGGGTTAGAGGTTAAGATGCAGTGTTGGTCCTTGTCTTTAACAGCTTCCTGTCTGCTGTGTTGTGCAAACCTGGGCAGTAATCCCATGATACAGGTTCAAAGTAAGGAGATTGCCTCTCTCTTGATATTATATTGATACTCAGGCAGGTTTTTTTTTTTCTGCAGTGGAGTGACTCTACAAATGGCAATGAATGTCTGTGGGATTAGATGGAGTGGCATGAAATTTCAGACATTTTTATACAACCTCCAGGGAGCCTTTGGATTTTTTAAAAACAGCCTAACAATTACTTGATGGATTGCCATTAAGTTTAGCGTATAATGCCACGGTGCTGAGCGGGTCCAATATTTGGATTACAGGTGCTAATTTCAATAACATGATTCAAAAGAGCACCCCACAGGAGAGTCACTGAGTTGTAAAAACAGGAAAAGGTTTCCCACTCTGTGAACAACTGTATGCAAATAGTTCTACAGTGTAAGAATAATTCTTAAAGTTGTAAAAAAAAAATAAAAAAGAGCTAATATCTTAAGCTATATTAGTATTTTAGTTCTCTAATATTAAAACAAACAAGCAAAAAGACAGTCTGAATTATATGCATATGCTGCTATATATCCTGCATGCTGTATATGTAGTATATATAGCAGCAATTAATTTCAAGCAAATCCCATACAGCAATGTTTGCTTTTAAATGTGTATTTGATCTTTTACATGTCGCTGCAAAATATATAACAAGTTGCACCAGTGCTCCATCTCACATTTGGACTTTGAAAGTACACCTGTTTCTGCACATGTTCTGTAGGACTGCAGGGTCAGTCGGCGACACAGCAGGGTACTCTAGGGTGATGTTTGCTGCTGTGGGGCTCTGCAGTATCGGTAAACCCCTTTTTTTTCTTGGCTCAGGGGCAATTTCTAATAACCAAGTAAGAATAGATAAGACAGAGTCCTCTACTGCATCTCATCTTTGAAGGCAGGTACGTTGCACCATTCTCTTCATCTGACGGACAAGGTAATGCTTTTATTTCCCCAGACACAAAATATAAACCCTCTCCAAAAACAGCAAAAGAACAGATTCACTCACAATGAGCTGTATTTATTTATTTATTTTTTATAAAAAGGCTCCCCTGGAAAAACAACAATAAATTTGTAAGAGCTTCAAAGTGCTCTAACTTTTCTGTACATAAAACAAAGCACCGGCAAGTTCAAAAACTGCTCAATCGCTCAGCCCATCATCAAACAAATATCCTGCAAAAGACTGAGACAGACGCTGAGAGAGAGAGAGGAAGTGGTGGGAGAAAAAGAGAGAGGTTGCTTTGAATTTGACTTACTGTGTAGAAGTTTTTATGGTGTCTGACTAGAGGACTCCTTTCTCTTTCACATTCTCTAACTTTGTTTGCAGTCATTCTTTATATGGTGATATTTTCCTAGAAAGGACAGAAGTAGCCAAAAAAGCTCCCTATTTGTCCGCATGCTTTAAATCTGTAGGTTCCTCGTTTGTTCTAACAGCTAATATTCTGTCATATAAAAGCAGAGACTACTGCAACCAGATATCCTGGAGGAGCTGTTGGGATACACTACACAGGCGGAGTATCAGGACGCACATCAATGGGAGGGCAATATCCTGCATTCTGATTCTGTCAAGAGGCACAACCGTGACATGTCTGAGTGCCCAAAGAGAAAAGGCCAGGTGTCCCCGGGTCCTCTTCCATTTCTTCCAATCTAAAGCTGATCTTACTAACTAACAGCACCAGGGGATCTACCACCCCTGGCACAGGAACCTGAATCACTGAGCTGTGGAGCTGCGTGGAAAAGAGGAATTAGATTACTTACAATTGCTGCTTGGCAAAAGACAAAAAAAAAAAATCTGAAAGAAGAAAACAGGAGGTTTAATGTTCAGTGCTGCAGCCGGATGTGAGGAGTTAATAATGTGGTATTCAAATAACACAGAAGAAATATATTTATATTAAATGATTTAAATAAAAACAAACACAGATCAGGCACAAGAAAAAGGTAAGTTTACCACTATTATTATCACACCCTTAAGTCAATAAAATCTAGAGAATCGGGGGGCTCCAAACATGAGAAGGACTACTTTATGGAGGGAGGCTGTATTTAATAAAGTCAGTAAAGCCAGCCCAATTGCAGACGTTATGATATAGTTCTCCAGATATCCCAAAATGCCATTGCAGGTTCTGCAGTACCTCTTGAAACTGATAAAGTTTGCCCAGCCCAGAGCCTGTCCCAGCTGTCTGCAGCCAAACCACCATTCACACTCATGGCCAATTTAGAATCGCCAATTAACCCAACACGTCTGACTGCATGTCTTTGGACTGTGGGAGGAAACAGGAGTACCTGGAGAAAATCAAACATGCAAACTCCACACAGAAAGGCCTCAACCAAGGTGGACTCAAACCGAAGACCTGCTGCTGTGAGAGAGCAATGCTAACCACCACACCATCATAGGTGTAGCCCTCATAGGACATACGTTTTCATTCCACTGAGGTCATGGGTACATTTTTACACAAATTGGAGTCTCATGGCACGGTGCTGCTGACCCAGCTGGTGGAAACACTGACAGGACTGGATGTGACATGCACTGTGCTTTTGAGGTTATGAAACCTCGCATTTGCTGACGGCAGCCCTATCTCCTTCCTTCATCTTTCTTTGCTGAAGAAATATTGTCGCAATATGAAAAGGAAGGTTAGATGCTTAGCTACAATGTAAAACCACAGCCACTGCATCTCTGATGCTGAGAAGGGAAGCAGAACTTGTTCATCTACAGCTGAGTAAACTACTTAAGTCTATCTTATATGACTACAGACATGATTTTTTTTTTAAATGGAAAAACCTCAAAATGTGGTAATGATAGAGATACATAAACATAGACATGTTTGATTGCCAGACTTCCTTTTGTTGTTTCACAGTGTGTTTGAAGTCCGGGGAGAGCGAGTAAAACCGTACATCGCTGCACTTTCTCGGAATCAAAAACCAATGATAAAAATCTGCTGGATGAGATTCATAGATACATCTACCAAGTGCTGCACAGGCAGCCAGGCCTCTGAAATCTCTCACTGTCCTCTCAAACCAGCTGTGGTAAACCTGACCGCAATAAGGTAAGCTGTGGGTCTGTTTCCTGCGCTGCCAATAAATATGGCTTAATTACTCTCCAGCGGAACTGTTGGGACAGATGTTACAGTTGCATCCCTGCTCCTGGCTGAACTACATATTGATGGTTCACAGACTGTTTACACACTTCTCATTCATCTGTGCTATGACCATTCCCGGTTGCAGCCGTTTGCCAGCCCAAGTTTAGTGGTTTACATAGCTGAGCCCCTCCAGCATGTGGAGTCCATGCTCTTTACCCTCTGCTTGTTTCGTGACTGCACGCACGCAAATAAATAGAAAGTGAAGATGTATGTTCAAAAGTAATCCATAGAGGAGTGGGCCTCGCGGGCATGGGATCTAAACAGACTCTGATGACTGTATATGTGGAGTGAGTTAAACAAGTGACACAGAACATTATGCTTTGATCTGCTAATTATAGCAAAAAACAACCTGGAAACGAAGCCGCCGTGATCTGATTGACTGCATTACCTGCGTTTTCCACATTGCACACACTAAAAATAAAAATGACTTAAATGTTGAGGTCCAGCAGGTTATGCCCTTTGTTCTGTCAGATTTTTCTCTCACAGTGTTTACAGATTCACAAACAAAACTATAATGATTCTTGAAAACATCCTTTCCCGGTCTCAAGAGTTATGAAGCTGCTGTTTTTTTTGCCACTCGAGGGCAGCAAACAAACTGTGAGCACAGCACTGGCATGCAATGAATTTGCTGGCTTAATTACACATCCAGCAGTTGCAGATAACCGCTGTTGGTCACATGAGGACTGCATGGAGCAATTATTGCTTTTTAGCTCTGTTCTTAGTCTTAACTAACTTCTGACAGAAAGTTCTGGCTGTTAATTTACTCAGCTGTGGTTGCCAGCGATCACTGATTGTGTCTATCTGCCATACTGGTGCTGCAGCCAAAAACAAAGCTGTAAAGAGCAGTGACGATGAAGCAAAAAATGTTATTTCCCATCAACTTTACAGATACCAGTCAACTTTAAATGATGACAAGTTTAAAGAACAAAGAAGAGGATGAAACTGTTTTACAAAATCAGTTTCAGGTTAGAAAGTTGGGAATGTGCTGAAACATAGACTGTATATAAAATGTAAAGGACTCTGCATTTTGAAGCCTCAATGTTTGTTCTTGTGGGAGCCCAAAGTGGCCACATTCAGACAAGAGGGAGGGTCGTAACATAATTTTTATGAAACTGCAAGACCGCCATGCACAGAGAGTTTCAAATTAGTGCAAGTGGCGGTGGTGCAGTGGGTAGGCGCTCGCCTTGCAGCTGGAAGGTTGCAGGTTTGAGCCCCTGTCCCTGCGCTGCATTGTGTCCTTGGGCAAGACACTTAAACCACATTGCCTAACGGTAGCGCCAGCCTCTGGCTGCAGGACTGCAGATGCTCGTCTCTGGATGAGTGATCTGGAACGATCATTTCGTTGTGTGCCTTGTGCGCACAATGACAGTGAGTTGAATCTAACATCTAATCCAAGGAAGATACTGATAAACTACTAGAATTTCACCCACAGAAACGCAAACTTTTTTTTGGCTGTACAAGCACAGTGAGCCACATTATTTTGCCATTAAAAATGCTGCACACGACACAAGCAGCGCAAACACAGTTGAGAGGTCCAGTTATGTGATGTGCATTAGTGGAGGCAAGGCCTAGAAGAAAGCTAAATTATAACCTGTGTCAATGGCACACCTGTCAACTGATTTTGAACAAATTTTAGGCCATAACAAAATAAAAACAGATAAGTCATATAAAAAAGAAATCACCCCTGTACTGTACTTTTGACACAAAGAGGGAAATTTTCCATAGAGACCAAGGCTGTAAATTCAGTATAAGGTCAGCATCTTACTCATGAATCTTTCTTCCAATGGCAAAAGAAAACATTTGATTATTGTTGAGCTGCCATTTTTATCATGCAAAGATTGTGCCGTTCTCAAAGGCATTAATACCTGCACCTCAGTGATGCCTTTAATTGCCATTTAGCATTAAGCTGGCTGAACAATAAAACCCAGGCTGCGGGGATGTTGTCAGGTTTAATGAGGCCCTTGGTGAATGAGGTCTGCTGTGTCGGCACCACCAAAGGCTGCTCCCTGAATTCGCCTCCAGTGGACCAGAGGGGTCCCGTGGGGATTTGATGGGCTGAGGGAGCACAGACTGCCCCCCCACTGTGGGGCTGTGAGCGCCCACAGTGGCATCAGTAACCCTTGCTGTGCGTGGATACGCAGACAGAGTGCCGCAATAGAATGACATGGCATTAAGAGGATCAACGCGTGGAGAGAAGAAACTTTTATGAGGTCCAACAGCAGCTGGTGGTCGTGCACATCACCTGATTGTAAAGAGTAAAATATGGCACATTTTTGTCCCATTGGTGGAATTAAAGAATGAGAACATACAGTGTCAGCTGCAGGGACAAACAGAATTATGGAGACACTGACATGAAACACAAAAGAGAACAGAGCCAAAAAAAAAAAAAAGTAAAAGCAATAACAACTGTGAACTCTGGGCCCAAATTTAAGAGGGCTACATGGTTCACAGTTTCACATGGAGTCCTCCGCCTTCAGACCCCATTCCAGTTACTTTGATTCTTTATTCACCAATCCCCTCTTCTAACCCCCACCTCCCCATCCTTAAGTCCAGCTGATGGAGGCTCTTTTGTCAAGCAGCACCCAGGCAACAACATCAAAGAACTGCTGGGTGACTGAAAAACAAAACAAAACTAAAAACTAAAGAAATCCCCGAGGGAATGGAGATATTCAGCACCCTGGAAAGGGGAGCAAAAAAAAAAAAAAAGAGCTACTATGTTTACGAAAGAAAGAAAGAAAGAAAGAAAGAAAGAAAGAAAGAAAGAAAGAAAGAAAGAAAGAAAGAAAGAAAGAAAGAAAGAAAGAGAAAGAAAAAAAGCTGCTGGATATTTGTCATCATTAACTGAATACACAAAGGTGTAGGTTGGGTCATTCTCAGTTTGATGACAACAATAAACAAATGAAAAAAGACATTAGACTTTGCATAAGACCTTAATGACACTTTCTTTGTGTTGGATCATCAAAGCCCATTAGGGGACAGAGAAAGGGCCTCCACTGCTGTTCGTGACCACTTCCTCATTCAGTGACAGCTGAATTGCAGGATAGTTGGATTGTTGTGCAAGACAATGTCATGCTTTTGGACTGGATGCTTTGATCTCAGGGGATGCCCTTGAAGCTTCATCAAGGGTTGATATGTTAACAACCTGTCTGGTTATTCTAGTTCTATTCTCCACCTACTTCCCTGCCAGTCAGAGCTCCAAGGGAAAGGGGACAGTGGGAGGGGTGAGGGGAGATAAAAGCCTTTCATCTCTTTGCCCCATATGGGAGTCCTGTAGAGTCTCGCTCTGCATGGCAGCATGCCTTGTCTTGTACCCACAAAGTGCCCGCCAGTGACACACTGACTCCAGAGCTTGGCACCAGGTCTTCAGTCAGCGCTGAGCAAACCCTCTATTCAGCAAGATGGAGGAAACACAACTACATTGGGCCCGCAGCTTATAATTAAAAGTCCTTAGCCTCAAAGAGCACAGCATCTCAATCTTAATGGTAGGCTTCAATCTGAGGCATTGGTTTAATACTTACTCTGGGTCCCATCAGATAGGGATGTGGACATAGTAGGAAGGGAGACATTAGGACTACAAAGAACATGTGTCCCATCAAGGATTAGAGGTTCATTCTTCCCTCAGTAGCCTAATTGCTGGATTGGCCGGATCAAAATCACTTCATCGAGATCAAGGCCACTGTCTTCTTCTTGTCTCACTACTCTGTTGCACAATAACTCAACAAAAGCAGCGGCAAACCAGGGGAGGGAGCGAGGGTGGTGGTGGTGGTGGGGACCAGAAGTCATGGAGCAAAGATGAATGTAGTTCATGTTTAGAGAGCATGTTGTGTGATTAAGGGAAGCCCACATCAAACATTGTGGCTTAAGAAAACCACCAGTTGAAAAACAAGTTGCTTCTTCAGTGCAGAGTAGCGCAGCCTGGAGATGCTGTTCAGAAGGCTGCCCAACCCAAAACTGCCCGCCTGTCTGTCTTTTGAGACAAGCGGGGAAATAAGAGGCATCATAGGTTTGCAGAGCACTAGGAATTTGTTCTCAATGAGCAGGATGAGCTGCAGACTTTGAGTAAAATGTAATATAATGGCGTAAACATACATGAAATTCAAGAATGAATTCAAATACTTCAGAATTTTAAAAGAGCATCCCTTAACTTATTAACTATCAAATGCCCAATGTATTTTAGGTGTGGAGACATCAGTATCATAAAAAAAAAAAAAAGCTTATCCTTTTGCCCATCATCCACTGTTTTGCATAACAGGAGACAGAATTCTTCTCGAGTCTTTTGTTTGGCTTAATATTTCTATATATTTGGACTAAACCTCAATGCCCTCGTGGGTTCTCTCATACATCTGTGAGAAATGCTAAATGAAAAGGATGGATAACACCCCCTTTTCCCACAGACAGAACTTCACTGGACAGAAGAACAGCAATGTTGTGGCCACATGTGAGATCTTGTTTACTTAGCTTGCCTTTTAACTGCGAGAATCTCGTGATTTAAACAGCAACATGAAAAATTATCGGCACGTTAGACTCTCTCCATTTGATTGGAGCAAGAGAAAGTGTATATATGTTGACCCACATCAGGTAGATCACGAGAGGAAGATGCACGTAAGCGAGATGTCTCCCCGTCTCACCCACACAGAAACACACAAAATTCAACAGCCTCTTAAGTAAAGATATGTTTATTTTATAAACCATAATCATGGAAATCTCCTCTTTAAACAATAAACTTTCAACTACTTCATCTCTCTCCTTGCCAGGACCACATCAAACAAACCCTGAGGTCAACAAGGGTCAGCAAAAGGATTTGGATAATGATGAGGCTCAGAGAAAAAGGCTGAGGGTGGTAAAAGAGAGATGGTAAAAGAAGGGGAGGGGAGCTGATGGGAACCAGAGGAAGAATGGAACTGGTAGAGAGAGGAAAGGTGCAAAGGCTAGGTCTTGTAACGACAGACCCCTTGATTACATTGTTGCACAAATAAACAGGCCCTCTGCAGGCTCCCTGGAGCCCAGCTGTGGTGCAGGAGAGGAAAGCTTTCATTTCAAGGGGCTGAGGTCGAGCCAGGCAAGTGATAGGATGAGGCTTGACCGTCTACCCACACCATCTCCATCAGCAAGTCAATGAACAGAGGAACAGGGAAACTTCTCATTGCAGGAGCTCCCATGCTTATATGCCATTTCCTGCACTTACAGATCGCCTAGAAATGCCGTCAGCATGTGGATTAATAACTGTCAATCTCTGAGAGCTACAGAGACGAGCTGTTTAGGTTGAAAAGAGGAGAGAAATATGTTGTGCCTTTTAATGATGATGAGGGACCATCTGTATGGGGTCAGATAAGTTTCAGAGGCAAGAAGCTGAGAGAGAGAGACAAGGTTCAGATGCCCTTGAGCCACATCTGTAATCGTCTTTCATTCACCTCCGACCATTACAGAGTCCTGGTCCTCTTTCTCTCTGTGTCCTGCAGCTATCAAAGCCCACATCAAGGCATGCCCCTGCCAAATGTATGCTGCCCCTATTAAGGGGCCATCATCAGATAAACAAGATAAACAAGTCTAATTCCTGGCAAGACTGATCAAAAGACTCAATGTTAACCCCATGGCCAATTTCAAGTAGGCAAAAATCAAACACAGATGAGGTCATATGGAAATGGGCACAAAAGGGACAGTGAAGAGGGTGGAGACAAGAATGGAAATGGTTTGGAAACTGGGTGGGGGGGGGGGGGGGGGGGGGGGGGGGGGCATGCATCTTAATATGCCCAATGAATTGCACCCTTATCCTCACAGGAAAAACAACATTCCTGCCCTTTGCACGGACATGTGCACCTGTTCAGCACCACCACACATCAACAACAACACAGCACCAGACAGTGAATCCCTCTGACACATCTTGGAGTTAACACTAAGGGACGTACTCCAAGTTGTAAAAATCATCTTGGCTGCTGATAGTGGGAGCAACAACTTGGCTGCACACTTTTAAAAAAATGATACATACGCAATCCTCCACTTTCTCTTGGATTTCCCTGAAAGATAATTGCGTCACGCAGCCCAAACATTTGCGTATATGTCGGTGTTTTATTAATCTGTAATTTTTCCCCCCAAAGCCCTTCTTCTATAAATCACCCCAAGCCTTTCCAGACTCTTCCCAGATCCACACATCAAACTAAATGAACAGCTGACTGGGCTTGCCAAGTAGGGATACAGTTTTTTTTTTGAGTTATTAATTGCCAGCTACATATTCTTTGAAAAGCACTGTTACATTCAAAAACGGTTTTGTTTTCATTTTTTTTGATGGGGTGGGGTGGGGTGGAGACAGATGTGAAAGCAGTGCCAAGCAAGTGCAGAGAAGATGTCTGCCTTTGCTGGAGTAATTAATTAATTCAGGCTCTCTCTCAAGAGGGTCATACTGAACTGCAATCAAAAGATTAATCCAGAATAATCAGTCCCCCTTTACCCACCCAATAGGACCACCCACAGAGTCTAGAGAGGAACGTGAGGCTGGCTGCATGTTCTGTCATTCACCAAGAACTGAATGGACTGGCCAATACAGGAACGAGAGAAGGACACACTTTTAAAAGGTGTCCCTTTCTTGACTGGCATTGTCTCGCATTGGTTAGCCTCAAGTGATGGAAGCATTTGCATCAGTTCTTTTATGCATCCGAGTTCATAATTTAACTGCGTATCACAGATAATTCACTCTACATAATAATTAGGTCACACTACCCCAGTCTACTCCATGTCATTGTTTGTGTTGCTGGCTTATCACGAAATTGGAAAAAAGAAGCTTCAAGCAAAGCAGCAGCTTTTCTCTCAAATGATCCTGATAATGATAGGTCTGGTCTATATTTAGCGCTTGTCTCTCTGAAAGACCTCTGACTGTCGTAGCTGCAAGGGAGAGATGTAAACAAAGCTGGCAGAGCTCAGACAAGCATGTGATGGCTGAACTGTGCTGCCTGAGATACAAACCATGGAGGCCGGAATAAGGGAAGGGTGGTCGTTGGGGGGGATACGTGAACCACTGGTTGAGGTTTGTGGTTCATCTCAGAGCTCTGACTGACAGAAAAAAAACAAAAACACATGACAGACATGAAGCCTTTGCTACTGAGGAATGTCCATGATGTTATTTTCATCACAGGCCAACTCTGATTGAAGAGATCTTTTTAAGGATCAATGTGTCAAGTGATGACTTCAGCTCACATTTTAGGGGTTAAATAAGAGGAAAATGATTGTGTATTAAGAGTAACTCTCATTTTCCTCTAAGTCTGGGGTGTTGGGTGGAGGTGCTTGCGGTAGGTGCTGGGTACAGGGTAGACAGACCCAACCCAGTTTCTTTAGTCCTGACTAATTAAAGGACCACAACTCATCCAATTTTTGATGGGTTCAAAGAGACCTGAGTGTCCTCTTCTGTAATTTCAAATTACTGATTTCTGTTATTAATTATACATCTTAAGTGCCTTTGAAGAACGCTGCAGACTATCCTTCATGAGGAAGACATAATGTCTGGTGCATGCATAGAAGACTTAGAAAAGCAAAGAAGCTTCAGTTCATTGGCTCTAGTGAATCACAGCTTCCAGGAAAATCAGCAGGCCCTGTCTTATTGTATCATTATTATTTTTCTGCCTTGGTTTTTCTAGCAAAACACCCGCATTTGACGTCAGTGTATCATTGTCATTTCAAGAGTAGTCTGGAAGCAAAGCAGGGGTTGTGATTGAACTCTGAGATCTGCCCCGGAGCTGTACTTTGAGGAAGAAACCACGGAACCACAGATAATGCTTTACAGTCCACTAGTCTCAACTACTGTCATCAGATTTTCACTTTGTAAGAGACTTGAAAAAGATTGTCATTCCGCGTTCCTCCAGAGCAAAGGGCATTGCACTCATGTCAAAGTGAAGACATGCATCCCAGAGCATGAGATTTATGCAAAAAGTTAAAGACACTGAATAAAATGTATGAATGCTTGGAAGCTGGCCAATATGAGAACACGTGAGACACTTTATTCCCCATGACATGATCAAACTATATGGAGACAAAACTAAAGAAAAAATATTAAGACCTCTCGACAGACAAAAACCTCTGACAGTATTGGGATCATCTAGGGTGATCTGGCCAGTATTATGCACAGAAAACAAAAGCATCATAGTGTCGAGTACACAATAAAAACGAAACCACCTCTGTTGACTTGTTGAAGTCTAGGAAGGCACGAGACACAAGTTCAAACACAACAGTCTCTTCCTCGTCTACTTTCCACTGGTGTAAAGACTTTTCAGGAGACAGGGAAAGGCATCTCCCTTTCATCCTTCACCACAGACAAACATAGACACATAAAAACATCCATGCTGAAAAGTGGCAATAGTCCTTTTAATTCCAGACAAACCCAATGTGTAGAACTTAATTACAGAACGGGGGCAACCCAGCCCTTTTGAAAATTACACTTACAGTAAGACCTTTGAAGCAACTACATCCTTTATCCTATTTTCCTTTTGTTCAATGTTTGTCTCTTGTAAAGCATGCCATTGACTACTGTGGTTTCTAGTGGGTCTCTGGCTTTTCTCGTCTGTCTCCATCTTTGTCAGGAATTCACTCATCAAAGGCACATCTTTTGGACACACAGCAGAGGGCAAAAAATATATATAAAAAAAAAATTAGTGTGTGGCTTTTGGACATATTTTTATTTAATCAATTATTAATGCCAGACTTGGAATCAAGCAAATTACACAAATCAATGAAAAACAACAACAGCAACAAAAAAAACGCTTTGCAACTGGTGCTTTTGTGGCAAACAATTACATGAAATAAATGAGGGTTTTTTTTTTTTTTTTTTTTGTTTGTAGCCTTGGTATTGACTCAGTGAAGAAGTATTAGGAAACCAAATTTGAAATTAATGTAGCTGATAAATAATCATTATAGCTCTTCAACCTCTTTTTAAGCTAGCTTTTAATTGGCGGGCCCATCACAAACAGAAGGTTTGAACAGCCGGTGTGTGGGACTGCTGTGATTACAGCCAGAGGTGTGTGTGCCTGAGATGACCACCGAGAGCATGCATACAAGAGCAGCAGATGCTGACCTCATTATCTGAAACTTTGGCCTTGTTGAACATGAACATTTTAACAGTTTACAGTTATGGTAATTAAAAAAAGTATACCCTCTTTCAATTCAAAAGGTTTTATGTATCAAAACGTAATAAAAATCATCTTGTCCTTAGCACTTAAAATGGTCTAAATTAAACCTAAGATGAAAACCAGACTTACACAGTGTAAGAAATTAAGCTAAAATTCAGAAGCAGGGTGTGAAAGTGCCCCATTACTGCTTCCACAGGAATTAAAAGGATAATTTAGGTGCTCATTATCATTTGCACTTGATTAACTGATCATCAGCAAACATCACCAGTGATCTTAAAGTGGCAACTGCTGCTACGCATCAGTCAGGGAAGGGTTGAAAGGTCATTTCCAAACTATTTGAAGTCCATCATTCTACAGTGATAAAATTATTCATAAGTAGCAAACATTAAAGACAGCTGCCAATCATCCCAGGAGTTGACATTCCAGCAAATTCACCCCAAGGCCAGACCGTGCAATGATCAGAGAAACTGCAAAAAAACCAGGAGCTACATCTAAGTAGTCTCAGTTAGCATGTCAAGATATTACTGCTAAAAGAGGTTCTGCAATCTACTGAATCACTTAGTTTTTCATGTTTCCAATTCCAATTTTTTTTTATTATGTCCTTATATGTAAAACCTTATAATTGAAATGTGGTGTACTTTTGTTTTACCATGACTGTACGCAACTGGAAACACTCAATTTCAAGAACTTGCCAGGTGCGTTTTACAAACCGCTCTAAGTTGCCGACTGCCAACACAAGTATCACAATCATCCATCAACTATTTACTCTGCACAAACATGTGGGAAGTCATAAAACCACACTTAGGTAAATCAACTTCAAAGGTGAAGTGTAATCCCATGACGTAATACCCAGAAATGAAAAACAGACTTTTCAATTTGTTTGACAAGAAAGCTGTTAATTCCTTTCTGCTGTATGTGAATGTCCCGTACAAGTTAAAGATCTCCTCTTCATTAACTCATTAGGTTCTATCACTGAAGATAAAACAGAAGGCTCTGTGGTTGGACAGGATCAGAAGGTCTGGCATTAAACCTGCACCTAAAGTCATTGTAGTAAATTGCCAGAAAGTGAAAGAGGTATGTCGGGGGCTGTGTGTGTTTCACTCTCATCTTTCTCTCAGGCAGCTGCAGGTGATGCTCTGCCAGGTATAAGTTTAGGTGTTGGGTTCACCAGTAAATCAGCATGGTCTCCGGTGATCAAACGCTTGTTGTATTTCCCACACTTTCATGTAATCTCATAAAAGGCCAAGAGCTCTGATGGACACAACCTGCCTGCCAAGCCAGCTGGGCCTCCCATGCTCTGCACCAAAACAGGTTTAGTTCAGCTGGTTTGGTACTCATGTTAGACCTCTAACAAAAAGACAAAAAAAAAAAAACCCAGCATAGGTGCAAAGAGGAGTTGCCCTGAGTAGATTCCGGAAGGTTATTGTTCATTGATTTAAAAAAAAAAAAATCATTTATCAAGTTTGTATCAACTAGGAAGAAACAGATGAAGCAGGCTAAAACCTGCCATTGGAAAACAACAGTAGGTCAGGTTTACCTATCAACGGTTCAAATGTTTGGTCATGACCCGGCAGCAATCTCCAGGCTGAAAATTAAGCTAATGCAAAAGTGCCCCAAACTGCAGTTCCTTTATTGGACACTTGAGGCTGGCTTCAAAAGGATGTCAGTCCCTTTAGTCCCTCATGTTACAATGCCAAACTTCAGTGATGAAACAAACTGCACCTCTATTAATTCAGGTCACTGAACTTCAGGACCAATTTTAATGGAACTAAATGACAAATAAGATGGCCTTATTTATGGCAGAGCCCATCCTCAAAGTCTGTGCTCATGTGAAATTCTAGCACTTTGTTAGTCTGTTTCTTAGAGCTAAAAAGCAGGTAAGTGTGTCTGGGCATTGTAGCCATACATTTTAAAGATACAGTTTGTTAGCAAGGTTTGCTAGACTCATAAGTTGTCACTCCATACGTTGCTTTATTTATGCTACTGTGATTGCATCCATTGTGTAGGTAATTGCCTGTGGAAAGCCTATGGAGAGTGGTTTAAAAATGTGCTCCCGTGCAGTCCTCCAGAATCCCAACTACATGTTGCTCAGCATGACTGGGTTGGCAAGTGGACAAGGAAGGGGGCGACAGCAGAGGTAACCGGGAACAAGAGAAGTGTCAAAAAACATCAAAGATCAATAATACAGTATGAGAAGTACAGATAGTGGCTGCAGTGGACACTTTTCATTGTTTTTAACACTTTGTTTTGTTTCAACTTTTTTGGATTTTATATCTTCACTCATCTTCTCGGCTGGCTGATGGACCAACAGCACAAGCAAGAGTAGCCCACAGACTGGTTTTACCGCATTTTTGTCACTGCCGAAATCAAACAACAGATGCTCTCTGCAGGTAGACGGGCACTCCATAGCTGCCTACAGACTACCTCATAATATTGTAACTTCTGGCTCCAAAAAAACATGGCAGTAGTCACTGAAGCTTCAAAATGTGGAGTCCAGAAACGAGTGGGTGATGTCATGGTGGCTAGGTCCACACAACATATGGGTAAAAGTTAGGGAAGACCCTGAACATTTGCACCAGTAAAACACGAAACATAGGCGGCAGAAAGAAGACATGCAGCGTCTTTGTGAAAGACTAATAAAAAGTCTGAAACTACTGTAACTCAAAACAAAAGAGACGACCATCAAAGTCAAAAGACTGGCTGCTTGATCTCCCCAAGTTTTTCCTCTCTTTTTAAAATCATTCTGGCCTGTTTACACTCTGGTCTTCCTTAGCCTCATTTTCTCTTTAAAATCATTTAAAATCTATCTGGGTCTGACACATGGCATTAAAGGTAAACACAGCTTTTCAGATACAGAATAAGTGAGAACTGTACAGAGAACAAAGCATTTACCTGCCATCTCCTTTGAAACTGCACTTCTTATGGACGGTACGATGTCATTTTTAATAGAGCAGTTAGGTAGCTTCAATGGATGTTCTGTTCTCAGCCTCCAGGGATGTTTATGGCTTGCTTTTTGGTCAGACGCGAGATAAAACGCTTACACACAGCACTCCATCCTCAAATAACATAAATCAATAATCATAAAAAGGCAGCTATTAAAGTGTTGGAGAGCAACACATTGGGAATAAAACTGAAATGTTGGCTGCTGTGTTAAGTCAGAAACAGTGCAGGCCGCACACATCACCGATAAATTAATGTTGGGTGCTATTGTGGTCAGAATGTATCAAACGTGCTGGTAGGCCAATAAAAAAACTAAATATACAGTACTGGCAACTGCAGGACAACTCAATCATAGCATTCTGAGATTTGGCCAGCTTGGCTTCCTCTACTGAAACACTTTCCCTGTGTTAAGTATTCCTGAAATTTCATCAGGATATCTGTCTGAGTTTATGGCTAAACTAGCTTCATGTTTATCTGTGCCATTGTGTGTTTTTACACTGTAGGTTCTACTCAAATTTGCGTGTATACGAAGCCTCAAAGAGACAAGGCCACTTGTGCCCATGGCGTGTGGTAGAGCTCGTGACTGTGCCTGTTTAACTCCACCAACAGAGCACCATTCCACAAAGCCCATCACGCAACCCACAGATGTCCCACA
The DNA here is from genome assembly GCF_007364275.1 of Archocentrus centrarchus. Taxonomy (NCBI): domain Eukaryota; kingdom Metazoa; phylum Chordata; class Actinopteri; order Cichliformes; family Cichlidae; genus Archocentrus; species Archocentrus centrarchus. The sequence goes on along the minus strand of NC_044353.1, from coordinate 21,262,149 downwards.
GAACAGACAGGACTGTGCTGCAACCAACAAGAGGCAGTCATAACACCCCCCACCCCCAAACCCGAGCATGCACACACAGACATGCGCACACACACATGTGCGTGCACACACACACACACAAGCAAAAAAAAGCAAAAAAAACAAACACATACGCAGAAACACGGGGGTCTACCGGGCTGCATTCAATCTTCTCCAAAATGAAATGCAGCTTTAAATTTGATAAAAATAAATAAAAAAATATTTCTTTATAAAACTGTTGTGGTATTTAGCTATGAATATAGTTTGCTGTTGTTGTTTTCAGGTGTCCATAATTATATTTTTCCCCCTATTTTAATACAATAAAGGTGACTGAAATTTTGTTTATGGTACTCTGTGCACAGAAACGTACAGATAAGCATCCCCATTGCATCATGTGCTCCACAGAACCAGTTCTCATAGGGACTACTTCATCTGTAGAAAGCCATTCAACCTCACAGCTAAACAACAAAGTCATGAATAAAAAAAAAAAGTTATGAATATTAATAATAAAAATGGGAAAAAGGAAATAGATTTTTTTTTAATTATAAATATAAAATATATTGAAGGGACAATTATACAGTAATATGGTAAGTTGGAATACAGGAGAAAGTATCAAAGATAAGCTAAAAACTTACAGCACTGTGCAAAAGTCTTGACCCACCTCTCATTTCTTTTTAATTTTTTAATTCCAAGGAGCCAGACATATTTTTTTAAGTGGCATTGAGTAATAGTTGTGGAGGCTTTCTGAAGGTCTTTCAAAGTTTTTCTTTGGACATTGGCTGCTTTTTCACTCATTTTCATTCCAGTCCTTGTACTTGACCATTTTCAGAGGAATGTTTTTGATTTTTTTTTTTTAAAACCATTTAACACTGACCTATTCAATCATAAAAAGGAACTTAACTCAAAGGATTATATTTGCACATAACTTAACAAAGAACCAATTATTTGTCACAAATAACATGTCACAAAAACACATTATTTGTTCCATTTCTTTAGTTGAATCTATAGAAAATACAAACAATAACATAGTTTGACAGACATAAAATTGTATTCAAGGTGATTCCCAAACAGCTATTAGCTAAAAACTTGGCACAGTGTGCAGAGTGTCTTCAAAAAGTTTGAGGAAATTGGACAAGTGGAGGACAAAAGAAGTAGCAGGCCTAAAAAAATCTACTGCAGGTGAACAGTATCTGAAAGTCATGTCCTAAAGCTTGTCTAAGCTTGTCTAAGAGCTCAAGCTTGTTAGAATTGTACAAACTCTGTTTTTGCTTGGTATACTAAATTTCTATTTATGCTTGCACATGATTCCATAAATCGCTGCACCTATTTCCCATCTTCCTAGCTAAATTTAAAGACATCAGGGTTGGCTCTTGCACAGTACTGTATATGGGATCTTTTTAAATCAATAATCTTTTGCTATTTTTGTACATTTAAAAACAACGAGGTTTTGTGATGAACTTATGAATTAATTGTGAGTTGCACACTTAAAACTGAGCAACACATAATAGAGAAAAATTGTAGTGACTTGCTCAGGAGACTGGTTAATTTATAGATTTAGCAGTCTGACACCTTATGTTCTTTGGATTAAACACACATGTACCCATTATAAAAGCCAGATATGTGGGCTATAAAATAAAGTCGGGCCTTTTTTTTTTTTTACTACTTAAGAGTAAATCACTCTGGAGATAGAGATTTCACTTGGGTGGCTTTAGAGAACATTTCTCTTTTTACATGATATGGAAAGTGCGTCAGTGAATTTTGTATTGTATCTGTATAAAGTTCACCTTTTTATTTGACCTATAAGGAGCATTTAGAGCAACAGCTTGATCACAATTAACAAATATTTTATAAGATGTAGAGCCTGCTACTCAGAAGAAATACAGAAATGTGTTTTAGTCAAGTCTGAAAGTCCTCAGAGAGGTGAAATCAAGCTATTTCTTGTTGTCTTTGCATGCATGCACAGGCTACTTTTCCGAGTTGCCCGGGGCTGACATGCAACTTGGGCCGTGACTTCAAAGCCTCCAAAGAAAATATATAAATACAAACCATTAGTCGGCTTGTTTTCTTTTGGTAACATTTCAAACACACTGCGGAGTGGATCATGTTTTCAGTCCCCCTCCCTGTAACTTGAATGTTGATTTTGTTTTTCTGATGGTCCTCGGGCAAACTGCGGTGGCACAGCTGGAAAGTCCTCAGCATCCTTGAAAAATGGCTGCGCAAACACCCGAGCTTCCCTGCCAGCTGCCCTCTAGGATACAATTTGCATTTGGCCCTCAGCACAGTAGAGCCACAAGTGCAGGGTTCAATATCAGTAACAGGTCAAACACACATACACACAAACGCAGAGGTGGCACCATAACGGAGGAGAAAGAACAGCCGATGCAACTGAAACACATCATTATGTTTGACACACGATTCCAAAACATGGCGGCAGTAGAAGCCATTTTTATTAGAGACACAAAGAAGATTATAAACAGAGCCACTTGACACAGTGAACTTCAGATTTGAGGGTGAACCTCTGTGTAGACAGATTACCACTTCATTAAACAAACAAAGACCTCAAAGAGTAACGAGCCCCTTGGAGACGCATACCGCAGAGAGAGAGAGAGAGAGAGAGAGAGAGAAAGAGAGAGCAAAAGGGATCCTGTAGCCACATGAGACAGCAACAAGCTGTCTGTCCCAGAAGTTATTACAATTCCAAACATTTATTGGAAGGAAATCAAAAAATGTGTCTCTTTTTGTCTTCCTTTCTTATTTCTGCCCACAAAATTACAATTGAGCAATAAAAATGTTTATATGTTAAGTGCATAAATGCTTGGGAATAGAACTTTGGGATATTTTTAAGCCAGCTTGGAGCTGAAAAAACATCATAAAAAGGACACATGAATCAGTAAAAATAATGCCCAGAAAGAAAATAAAAACCTTCCTCTGTTTCAAGTAGCTATTACAAAGGCACAGACAGCTGTCAGCAGAACAATTTGAAGCGTGCGACCACAGTGTGAGTTTGACCGGAATAGGCCATAAAAACATAATGAAGCACTGGCTTCAGCAGCATGAAGGCATGCATGACAAAAATCAGTAAAAGTGAAGAAAGATACGATGATTACGGTCTGAGCAGCAAACTTTGAAGAGGGGGCATTTTTGTCAGTGCAAGGCTTCAGCTGTCTTAAGGCCAATGAATTTATATATATATATATATATATATAAAATAAGTGAGAACAGTCATTTTTTTTGTCTCACCCCTTCTGGAGATTGGCAATGTGTACAGCATTGAAAACTGTGCAAGTGAGTTTATGTATATGTACATGTTTATGGATGCAGAAGAACAAATAAAAGTGCAGAGGGAAGGTGTTTTTGAAGAAATTTTCAACCCACAAATTTCCCAATTTTACCCTCTGGAGTTGACAGACGTGCCGGCGCATCCAAATGACATCAGTGATTTAAGATGATACAGCCTGATGCAACGTGCCAAAAGTAAGGACTTTACAACTATATACCGGTTCTTGAATTGTGGTGATAGGCCAAGTAAAACCAGACGCATGATAAATAAGTTACACCATGCTTTTTCCTGAATACTGTCGTCATATTTGATGTGCATTTGGTCCAGGAAGAAATGGTTAAAATGGGATGTTCGCTAGCAGAAAGCACGTGCCAGTAAAAATCACAACATCCCCTTTCCTATTGGTGGAAAAATGCACCACATCAATCAATCAAATAATTATGGTCATGCATGGCACTTGGTTGCTGAACAACAGGTGAAAGTTGTGGGAGTGCTGGTGGCAAAAGAGAGACAGCAATATTGATAGTAAGTTTTGAAATTTCTGAGATTTTAGCATGTTTGGAATACATAGTTAGTGTGTAGTGTAGTGTGTTTAGTGTAGTCATGGACAAGGCAGATACTAGCCAAAAAGCCACGAAAGACAGACTCAAATGTAAATGCTGTATCGTGGTGTACAACAAGAGGAGGGACACACCTAGAAGCGTCAGGCCTGTGATGTGCCCATCTAAATTTGTAGAGAAGTTTTTGAAATTTATATTTGTATTTTAAATTATAAAAATTGTTCGTTAAACATGTTTTTTGTTTTCACAGTAAAACAAAACAAAACCACTTTTTTCTACTTGGATTTTATGGGTTTTTTTTTGTGTGATTTTAGGGCCAATGTGTTAACACAGTATGTCAAAATGAAAAAGTCACACATGTGAGGTTGTGCTGAAAAAATGATACCAAACAAAGCAAGGTAAACTGTTTTTAAGGTGAAATATAAAGGTGAAAAAAGTTGTCCCCAGACCCCAGAGGGCTGAATATAGAATTTTTTAGGATTTCGATGATGTCACAGCGACTGCACACAGAGGAACTGGCACCAGTGTGCTCAATGAAAGGGACTATGACAGAGAGTGATTTGTTCATGGAAGTAAGCGTATGCTTGGATAGACTGAGGCTGAAATGGGACAAAGCGGGAATGCTGAATAAATAGTGATAAAATGCTGGTGTTTTGGTTGAGTTCTGTTTATTGGTGCGGCCCTCTACAACAGATGTAGTTTCACATGTGGCTCCTTGGGAAAATTAATTAATTAATTAATTAAAATAGTAGGGTTCTCAAAAAAATTAATAAAAAAAAAAATCAACACTCAGATACTAATCGATACTAAAAATTCATGTTGGATTAGATACTCATTTGCAACTGTATTCATACCAACAGTGCTGTTTTCACCTCCTCCAGCTGAGACACAACTCTGAAAAACACTTCATGAGAACTTTTGAAAGGTTGGCAAAACTCACCTTTTGCATTAAACAGTTATCATGAATGTTAACCTGGCCGGAACACACATTACTGTTAGCCGTTTAACTATTAGCAATTACCTGAAAGCCACATTAGCTGCTAAGGTAGTGGCTAGTGGCTGTGGCTAATAATAAAATGATAACTTTAATGTGGGAGGTAGGCAGCAAAACTTATCAGTCCTCCCCATCCGTAACGTTAATAGATAGGGTTAATTTAACAGGATAATGTAATTATTTAGAAAACTCTAATGTGAATATTCTACACCCAAAAACAGGGAAGGCTTAAATCCCTGCTATATGTCAACACATTTTTCAGTTCTTAATTTATACATGGCAGAGATGATGCAAGACAACTAGTGTTCAAAGATTTGCAAACATACAGAGCACTAGATGGGGACGCTGTTATGTGTATATGTGCACAGATTTATTCATTAACTATTCCTTTAAAGGTCCTATAAGGATAAAATATACTTTACAGTAAGTCCCAAACATATCTCTTGTAATCTTCTTCTACTCAGCTGGGATAAGTCAACAGATTAGTCCAAACACCTGTTAGACAGAACTGCATTTTCAAGTGTAATTCTGTGCTCTGCTGCAGAGAAACCTGACCAGACATTTGGACATTGAAAGGGGATTCCATTTGATCCAATAACAGACAAGAAACAGGCAGGCAGTGACACCATTACGGAGGAAAAACAGACCCATTCTCACTTCAAAGAGCCAGGGGGGATGCTTTTAAAAATCGCGCCGGCAATAAATTACAACAGAAGTTCATCGCTTGTCCACAACATGAAAGGAGTTTTCAAAGTTATGTCTCCTCGAGCAGTCCCCTCTCTCTGACCCGATTCTACCCCTAAACAAAGTTCATATCAGCGGAGGGCTGATGGCGGTAAAGCTGTTTACATGGGGATGTTACCATGGGAGCAGTCAGATTATTTACATTTCAAAGGATAGGATAACATGCTAATGTTTAATATAAGGAAGGGGGAACAAGCAGGCTTCTTCTTCTTCTTCTCCTTTATTTAAAGGCACTACTTATAAATCACAGCACTAAACTAATCTCACTTCTTTGTATGAAGGAGGTTCACTACCCTCACTTTAGATTCAAATGACTACTTGAGTGAAATCTTGCAACAGTGACATGGGAGTAAATTATAATCCCAGAACCAACAGCTGAAACCCCTCCCTCCTCGCATGACTAATTGAAGTAATTACAGAAAGGAGATGAAAGAGGTGCCCAGCCCTGCCAAATAAACAAGCACATTATATCAACTCTTCACTTACTCTGACAGGATAAATATAATAACAAAGACAATACCAGAAAGGGATGGAATTACAGGCAACGTGCACCAAACCAAAATAAAAAGAAGAAATAATTGAGACACTGTGGCATCATCATTTGTCACCTGGAGGAAGTCATCATCCAACAGGCTGTCATCATCTGACTCAGCAAAGGAAATGGTGGACAGATCAGAGGACAGGACAGAAACGCTGATATTCTGCTGTCATTTCAGTTTCAGTGAGGGCAAGAGGCTCATTCACGTGTCTCTCATCCTGTTGCTTATGTCAAGAAGGGATAGGGCGCAGAAGCGTGCAGAGAAGGTGAGGTGACAGAGTCTGCAGTCAGTGGCTGTGACTGAAATTAGAATCATGAGCAGTTGCAGCTCCCTCCTGAGGTAGATGCTTGAAACAGCATAAGCTGCTCGAGACACCTCAAAGTGCTAAAGTTCACATCTGATGTTGAGATCATGTGAAACATTAAAACATTACCACAAACTTCTTCTTTTTTTTAAAGGCTTACAGAAGTGCTTATTAAGACATGTTTTGTGTCTTTTGTGATGTGAGGAATTGCCAGGTTTTGTTGCATCGACCTGAGCCTAAGTTGATTTCTTTCTTACACGCAAGAGTAGCAGACACAGACAAATTCATTTCACTGATTATAGATATACCAGTATACTAAATATTCAGTCTTATCTTTAATATTAAGAAAAAAATAAATCTGCTGTACTGACAAGTTTGTGACACCTGGCAGTGTCTTGAGACTCAGGCATTAGTTTTCCTTTTAGACGAAACATAACAGGTCATGATACATATTATATACACTATGGATTTTATGGTAATATGACTTCATCTAGGCATTATGAGGTCTTTTCTCATGTTTTAAACTACCTTTATTTTATGCCTAGGTGTGCTGCAATCTGGCATTTTTGACTACTCTGTTTTCCTTTTTTCTGTATCTTGTACTGCTTGGCTTATTCTTTCCCTGGGAGAATTTTATTGCAAGATGATGTGAACTGAATATGATCTGGGTGTGAAATGAAGTGCGGTGACACATATAGTAACAACTGTCATTCATTTTTGTGTTCATTTTTACCCTGACGCATTCCACAGCTTCTTTTGATTCCCCGCTTCTCATATGTGGCTCTCACTCTGTGCTGAAAAAAGAAAGAAAAGGGAAAATAGAGGTAAAGATGACAAAAGCATTCTGCAAATTACAAGGTTTTGTGTTTACTATTTTCAGCTTGAACATGACATTCAGTCCAACAGCATGCTAGTCCTTCAGCTTTTTTCTTCTCTTTTGGAAAAAAAAAAAAGAAAAAATGGAAGAAAATACCACAGCCAACTAGAAGCACTAAGTGGGAAAAAAAAGAAAAAAAAAAAAAAAAAGAAAGGCTGTAATCATAGCTGAAGATGAAGAGAAAGAGTGAGTCCCCATCAGGAACTCTCATCTGCTCATCTTCTATTGTCCCTCACATGAGTGCGGTTGACTCTGGTCTTGTTTAGCGGAACATGTCAACAGTCATTCCAGTAATGACTATATATGCCTTTGTAAGAGTGTTGGGAATATAATAATGGAGTTCTCTGAAGACTTACCCCCCCCCCCCCCCCCCCCCCCACTCACTCAGGTTGATTTAAACAATACACGATTAGAACAGCTTTGCAGCACTACTCTGGAGTGCTTAAGCAGCTATGACAGTGGGTTTGGCTGTCGTGGCTGATCAGAATTTGGATATTTGCACTTGTTTATATTTTTAAAAGCATGTGAGAATGGATATCATCCCTGTATGTTTTTTTTTCTTTTTTTTTGGTGAATGTACTTTTAAGTCTGCCATTTGGATACAGATGAAAATGGACTGTCAAACTGACTAAATACTCATCTCAAACATAAAAGAACATCCTAGAAAAAGAGCAGAAGAAGAAAAAAAAATCCACAATACCAACACATTCTTTGTACTCTAACAATTACTGATGTATGTGCAGAGTGATGGCAGTTACATTCGGCTTTTCTATTCTTTGATGCATCACACGCTTTTTCAAATAGATCTCTATATGTGGCTCCTGCTAGGAAAAGTAGTTTCTTTGTCACCATTAGACAATAAGAGAATTTACTGATGTATTAAAACTTTCACCTGGGGTCACAAAGGAGTAGAAGAAGACAAAATTAATGAATTCAGCTGCAACAAAACAAACTCTGAGTGCCGATGGGAATACTGACACTCCCTGTCATGTCTATGATATGCATAGTGATCATATAGCTTATGGAGATGTTTTAGTACTGCTAGGTATTGCTTCATAAGTAATTTTGCAAGAAAAACTAAATTAATTTTTGTACTTTATATTCATGTACAGCACTGTGCAAAAGTCTGGAGCCACCCCTCATTTATTTATATTTTTGTTAGGAAAATGGAAATAGGTGCAGTGATTTATTAAAACAGGCGAACATAAATGGAAATACAGCATAAAAGGTAAAAAAAGAATTTATACAATTCTACTGAACTTGAAAGGCAGTATTTGGTGTGACCACCTTTATCCTTCAACACAGCCTGAACTCTCTGAGGCAGCTTTCTTCTAATTTCTTTAAGCAGTCTTCAAGAAGAGTTCTCCAGGCTTCTTGAAGGGCGTTCGAAGTGCTTCTTTGGATGTTGGCTGCCTTTTGTTCTGTTCTTTGACAAGATGATCCCACACTGCTTCAATAATGTTGAGGTCTGGGCTCTGGGGAGGCCAATCCATGACTGATAATGTTCCATTGTGTGCTTTTCTAACCAGGTATGCTTTTACTGCACTGGCAGTGTGTTTGGGATCACTGTTCTGCTGAAAAATTAAGCCATTCAGATGCTTCTCAGGTGGTATCACATAGTTGATCAAAATCTGTACTTTTCTGTGTTCATAATTATGAATCAGAAACCTTGACAGAGCCTCCACCATGTTTTACAGCTACAGACACTCAGTGTTGTACAGCTCTCCTGACCTCTTCCGTACATACTGACAATGATTTAAACCAAAAACTTTCAAATTTGGATTCATTACACCATAAAACCTGTTGCCACTAATTTTCGGTCCAGTCCTTGTGCCATTTGGCATACCACAATTCTACCAATTCTTCCTCCAGTGTTCCATCCTCTTGTGTCAAGTCTCCTGTGTTAAGTTTATTTGTGTGTCTGTATTTTCCTTGTTTAGTTTTTGCACTTCCTGCTTTATTTACTTTATTTTGTGAGTTAGTTGTTCCTTGCACTTTGCTCTTATTTTTGCTTCCTTGTCTCATCTTCTGTGAATTAGGTCAGTTGTGTCTCATTCTCTCCAGCTGTCTCCATTTCCCCTAATCACCCTTCTGTGTATTTGTAGTGGCTGTCTCCCCTTGTCCCTTTTCAGAGCGTCTGTGCGTCTTACCCCATGTTCCCAAGTCCCAGTGTGTTCCAAGCCTTATGTTCCAGTGGTTTACGGTTTTCAGTTCACTTCTGGATGCAGTCTTTTGCCTTTTTGGATTTACCACAAACACTCCTTTTCAGTTTCATTCAGTCTCCACGCATCTGCATTTGGGTCCTCCTCTAACTCTCCACACGGTCTGAAGCATCTTCAGAACGTGGCATTTTGCTTGAATGATTCATATGTCAGTGTTAAGTGGGTTAAGAAACAAACAAACAAAAAAACATCCTTCTAAAAATGGTCAGGTACAAGAACTGGGTTGAAAATTCATGTAAAAGCACCCAGTGCCCAAAGAAAGCTTGGAGAACTCTTGTTCAAGACCACTTTACAAAATTACAAGAAGGTCTGGCTCCTTGGATGCAAATGATAAAGAAATGAGGAGCGGCTTAAAACTTATTCACATTTTATTACCAACCCTTCTCTGATTCAGAGTCAAAGAATTTCAAATATCATTGTTATACAGCTTTGATCAGGAGGTCATCCCCATGTTTTCTTGGCCTCTGCCATATGGTGCCTTGTCTGTCTATCTTTGTGAGCATGTGCACGCACATGCTAAGATGCCTGAGCATCATTGTGTTTCCCCTTCAGGCTCAACCTCCTGTTCTCAAGTAGATATCAAAGGACTGCATTTACAGTTATCTCTGCTTGGCTGCGCCACGGAAGTAATCACTGCAGGTCAGGGGTCAGTGCTCTGGCCCAAGACAGAAACGCAACTGACTGACGTTGACTTCAAAGGAAAGTGATCCTCTGACAGACTGTTGTTTTAGCCGGGAACTCAGGATATCATAATCAGGAGGGTGGAAAAAGGACAGTAAGGAGAGAGAGAGCAGAAGAGTGAGTGTGTGTGGAGGGATGGTTGGGTGGGGTGGGGGGGGGGGGGTGGGGGGACTTGTGTCTCTGAAGCGAAGTCGAAGAGAGAAAGGCTTCTCTTGAATACTCAGACCCAACAACATCAAAGTGCAGGTTCAAGTTTGGTCTGCTTAACCTTTGTAAAGCAGAAATGGAGCACAACAAAAAAGCGGAATTTTATTCTGTCCTCTTGTTATTCCTCTGGTTGGCGAAACCCAAAACCATGTTAAACATAATGGAAAATATTTGAGGTCTTCTTTTATTAACCAAGAACGGCTTTGATGTTTGACGTCTTTATTTGTTTTACAAGAAGAAAGGGAAGGGGCAATATGGCATGCAAGCGATCTTCTTTTGGAGGAACACACGAAAAGGAGGAGGAATGAATAATATGGGAGCAAACCAAGCTAGTTCATTCTACATAATCAATTAAACATCATTATCGGCCTTTTCAAGAGTACTGACATCAAAGACCAGTAAGAAATGATCAAAGTGACAGCATTTTGCTTGAGCACTAACCCCTTCCTGCTGATGTTGCTTTGCTACAGAATTGATGATATGACAAAAGTCTGGTTTGCTGCAGTGTGTGGTTTACATCTTATACCAATGTTGTAAAGAAGACAGGCTTATAGACTGCACTGAATTTCCTACATGTAATCAATGTTTTGTTATTTCTTCAAAAAGCCTTCCCAAAAAATGCTGTAAATAAGGGAACAGACAAATAGTGTCAGAGGGAGGAGTGTAACAGCTCTGTCACACTCCTTTCAGATCAGTCTGTACATTATTCTGATGGTATCTGAGCATGATGACTTAATGTGTCTGTAAAAGCTGAAAACACAATCTTACTAGATTATCTTACTAGATAACACTTAATAGATAACACAACAGTAACATTTAGATATCACCGAACTAAATGCAGTCGAATTAATGCACAGGCACGAGCTAGGTTGTTTGCCTCTTGTGCGTCTGTGAGTTGCTCAACTTGCTAAAGAAGCCATAATCTGTGTTGGGTATAACACATTCCAAAGTAAACACATTACTGTAATCACATTACATTTTTCAGTAACGCACTAATGCAATGCATTACTGTACTAAATAATCACATTACAGTTACAATTATGTTGTTACTTGCGTTACAAAGGTTCTTAAGTTATCTGCACAACGGGCAAAGTGGAGCGGCCTGCAAATTTTGAGGAGTGGAGATATGGACATTACTATTATTTTTATTGCACAAAAGACAAGAGTATAATGGTAAAGTGCAAACTGCATCCAGGACAGAAACAACTGCATTGTACACAACAACACAACATCGGCTCTTTGCAAACATCTGTGCAGACAGCATGCTAGCACAAAGCTAGCCAAGAACTGAGAGTGACGTTAAAGCTGAATGTATGCCGACCCTGGCCCAGCAGTCAGAGTCTGATCTACAGCATGTAACAAAGGCAGTGATGAGCATTGTAACCTCCATTTCTAGCTGTCCATGTTCCTATAATAGAATCAGTCTTTTTGGGCAGGTTTTCAACTTTTGTGTTCATACATAACAGAAATATTGTATGTGTGTCCTCATTAGCAAAGGGATTTGTAATACTGTGTGGAACTGTAGCCTCAGGTTTATATATTTAACCGCCAATTATGTGACAATACATTTCAGGTCATGTTACGGAGTAATGTGAGAGTCATGTAACAAGTAGTGCAACAAGTTACTTTCGCCAGCAAATAAGTAACGTACTGCATTACTTTTAAGAAAAGTAACAAGTAATGTGCAACAGATTGCTTTGTTTTTTTGAGAAACAACCACAACACTGGCCATAATAATGTACATAATAATATTTCATCTCATCAACTGTTTTCCTAATTGTCAGTAAGACTTAAAAATTCATCTCTGTTGCATTTTTGCTATTTCAAAATTCGGAAGACAAGGGCAAGGGTGGCTCTCGCACACTACAACACCATACAGCATATATACATGCACTTCTACATGCATACGCATACGCACACACACAAACAGCAAAAAGAAACAAAAGTTCAAAGTGTGCTTACACATTACTGATATTGATATGCTCACTGCAACACAAGTCACTACAAACCATGTCTTTGGCACACATGCACTTTGCTCAAACTGTTGCGTTCTCCATCTCTGCTGTAGGTATATGTCTGAATGAAGTCAAAGTGTCAAAGGATGAAAACTGTCTCTGACAGTTGTGACTGCTATTGTATTGGGTGTGCTATTTTAAGTATCCCAATTAGTGGCAAATTTTAACAGGTTAAGTGGAAATAGATGGTTATTATTGGTTAGGAAAAAAAATAACAGTAAACGGATGAAATAAACTACCATACAAAGCCACTCCTGTGTCTACTTGTCTGCAAAGCTGGAAAATAAATTGGCTTACGGTTGTAGCCTTTTCACCCGTAACTGTGTCAGTAAGTCCAAAACAGCATTCCGGTTATCAAAGGAACAAACCGCAGACCATCCTAAGTGTGTGTTTTAAGCAAATCAACACTTGCAATGCTTAGCGGCAGCATGCAAAGGAGCCAGAAAACAGGTAGTGGGTGGAGGAGGGAGTCTTTCGTATATTTCCTGCATCCTTGTTGGCTTCAAGCTTCCTACCAGTTTTCCTAAGAACCCTCATGACCAGTGTAAACCACTGACATTTAGTTTGTCATCAGTCTTAGCTCCTCCTCACCTGTCGATTGGAGGTAGAAGAAATATCCAACCACAAAATTTTTTTCGTTGGCCTTTTTGTTAAATTAACAAACTCTTTATATTTATCTAGACCGCCTCCCTTTATTTTTTACTAGAAGATGTTGAGAGCAAAATTAAATGGATCTCATCTTTTATGAGGAGAAAGTGGTGAAGTGTGGGCTAGTTGGTTTTTAACTGTGCTGTATCTGCATTTGGAGAAGCTCAAGATACACCCTTCTCCACTAACACGTATGTACAAAAATGATCAGCAATCAATGCAGGAAGGTATCTGTAGAAATACTGTTGCCTAAAACATATAATCTTAGACACATTCTATAGAGCAGAACTGATGGATGTTTTATAGGAGCTGATAATATGTCAGCAAGTCAGATCAGATCGTCCGCTGTGTAAATCTATCCAAACAACTTTGGTTGGACATGGCTTTTTGGGGCCCTTCTGTAAAAGATCTTACAAACTGCATTACAGGAGCACAGAGGAGACATTTGATCTAAAGCCCAAGTGGGGCAATGTTTTGTTTGAAACAATTCGCACACATACACATTCATTGACACACATGCACATATTGCTGAATCATGCCAAAAAGGCCATTTGATCAGCGTCAAGCCCATGAGCGGTGACGTCCAGTCCGACAGTATTCACACGCTCCCCTCTCTTCAGCACAAAAGGGCAGAACAACAATATTATGGTGTCCACTGAGCGCCCACCCCCCAGTAAAAACATTTCTGTGAGTGGAGGCTTGACCTACCTCTTCTCTCGTACATAAACACAAAGCTGAGTGTATTCTGACAGCTGCTGCCTGGGTGCCCTGTGGAGAACAGAAGGAGAGCTTTGAAGATCTTGACCTTCTGAAACAATAAAACGGCATCATCAAACACTCTCCTGAGACAGGCTGCTGACCCATGGATCCAAATGTCTGCTTGAGGTAATTCATATTAAACTGTAGGGATCACTTTGTGTTTGATTCTTGCAGGGGCACTGACAACGTTGATTTGAAGTGGTCCAGTGCTCCTGACTGACAACATGTGGAGTTCACCACTGCCATTTGAATTATAACACAATGTATGAGTCACAGTGTAACCATCTGGCCAAGATGTTAGTCTGGCATAAGCTAGCATTTCTCACGTTGAATAACCCCAAAACCTATTACTATTATTGTCTTATTACTCAGTAACAATAAGAAAGGAAATGATAAGACACAATAAGAAATTGAATGTCATTTAAATAAAGGTTATTTAAGTAGAATGAACAAATTATGTTTGTTTATTTCATTAAAAAAAATCACATTAATCTAACTTAACATTATATTTTTAAGCTGGTTATCCCTGTCCCATCTGCAAGGCGCACACCAGTGAGCCCTCACAGTTTGAGAGCCACTGGGTTAGACCATCTTTACCCTCAGGACCACCTCCAAAAGGGACAAAGGAACTCTCCGCCAGCTGTTTTAGAACTGAAGTCTTTTGGGTAAGAGGTGAAATGGCTTCACAAACCTAAAGAAGTCCAGTAGCCCTCTTTTCTCAAGCTCTCAAGACCATCTCCAGCATAATGTGAACTTTGTATTTAATGCCTTTAGTAACAGAAATTACATTTTCAGAGATATATTTCCTCAAACCAGATATTTCTGCACACTGGTGGGTGAATCTGCAGAGAATGCATTTAATTTATTTATTTATATAGTGCCAAATCACAACAATAGTCACGTCAAGGTGCTTTATATTGTAAGGTCAAGACCCTGCAATAATACAGAGAAAACCCCAGCAATCAGACGACCCTCTGTGAGCAAGCACTAAGAGGGAAAGAAAAACTCTTTTAAAAAACTTTTAACAGAAAGAAACCTCCAACAGAACCAGGCTCAGGGACGTACAGCTATCTGCCATGATCAGTTGGGGCTGAGGGGATTTTAAATTCAATTCTGTATTTAACAGGTAGCCAGTGAAGAGAGGCTAATTGGGAGCAATATGCTTTCTCTTTCTAGTCGCTGTCAGTACTCTTGCTGCAGCATTTTAAATCAACTGAAGGGTTTTCAGGGAGTTTTTAGGACAACCTAATAATGAATTGCAATAGTCCAACCCAGTAGTAATAAATGCATTTACTACTTTTTCAGCATCACCTTGAGACAGAATGTTTCTAATTTAAAGAGAGTGCATGCAAGAAAGCAGTTCTAGATATTTAGTATCTGCATCGAAGGACACATCCTGGTCAAAAATAACTCCAAGATTCCTCACGGTGTTACTGGAGGCCAAGGTAATGCCATCCAGAGTAAGTATCTAGTTAGACACCATGTTTATAAGATTAGAAGGGCTGAATACAATCATTTCAATTTTATCTGAATTTAGAAGTGGGAAATTAGAGGTCATCCAGGCCTTTATGTCTTTAAGACATTCCTGCAATTTAACAATTGGTGCGTGTCATCTGGCTTCATGGATAGATAAAGCCAGGTATCATCTGCATAACAATGAAACTGTATGCTATGCCTTCTAATTATACTGTCTCAGGGAAGCATATTTAATGTAAATAGAATTCATCCAGCATGGAACCCTGCAGAACTCCATAATTAACCTTAGTGTATAAAGAAGACTCCCCATTTACATGAACAAATTGGGGTCTGGTAGATAGATATGAATGAAACCACTGCAGAGCCATACCTTTAATACCTATGGCATGCTCTAATCTCTGTAATAAAATATTATGGTCAACAGTATTGAACGCTGCACTAACAGGACAAACAGAGGCCATAAGAAGGTCATTACTAACCTTTGCTAGCGTTGTTTCTGTGCTATGATGAATTCTGAAACCTGACTGAAACTCTTCAGACAAACCACTGCTCTGCAGATGATCAGTCAGCTGTTTTATCTGCAGAGTTTAGGTCTCAGAGAGGTGAACTAGATAAGTGCTGAAGGCTTCTCACCTTTAATTGACTACATATGTCACGTCCACAGAACGAAAAGACACAAGGAGGGTGAGCGTTAACAGGTTTATTAACAATAGAATGTGCGAAGGGAAGTGAGCAGGGGCGAGAGTGGTTGAGGGAGAGGAGAGGCTGCCTCCGACGAGGAATACGAGTGACGGTGGTCCCAAGGGTCCGCAGGAGCGGGGGGGCAAGACGGTGGCGGCGATGGAGCGCGGGCAGGAATCCACAGCTGACCTGAGGCGAGAGACGAGGAGTTAGATAAGACAATTGGAACAGGTAAGTCATTAGCCTGATACTGAGCCGACACTGACTGTAACTCTGTCAATGATCCAGCAATGAGTCGAGGTCTGCTGTCATCTTAAGAAGGCTGTGCTGATTGCCCCAATGGAGAATAGGTGTGGAGCAGCTCCATGGAGGGACCGCCCTCACAGGGCATGACAGTACCCCCTCCTCAACGGGAGCCTCCTGGCGACCTGAACTTGTCTGGATGCCGCCGGCGGTACTCCTGCACTAGGCGTTTGTCCAGCATGTTCGTTTGGGACACCCAGGAGCGCTCCTCCGGCCCATAGCCCTCCCAGTCCACCAAATACTGATAACCACGGCCGCGGCGGCGCGCATCCAGGATGCGGTTGATGGTGTAGGCCGGATGGCCGTCGATGATGCGCACCGGAGGAGGAGAGGCTGCCGGCGGGCACAGAGGGCTGGTAGAGACAGGTTTCACTTGGGACACATGAAAGACGTTATGAATACGCATGTTGCGAGGGAGGTTAAGCCGGACCGAGACAGGATTGACAAGGGAGTGTATTTCAAATGGACCAATGAATGTAGGGGCGAGTTTCTTAGATTCAGCCCGAATAGGCACGTGTCTGGTTGAGAGCCATACCTTCTGGCCAGGTTGATAGGCTGGCGCCGGGGTCCGATGTCGGTCTGCCACTCGCTTGTTTTGGTCCTTGGTGCGCTGTAAGGCCAACCGGGCCGCCCGCCACACACGGCGACAGCGGCGGAGGTGGTGTCGGACGGAAGGAACCTGGAGATCCCTCTCGATGGTGGGCAAGAGGGGAGGTTGGAAACCCAAGGAGGCCTCGAAAGGTGACATGCCTGTGGCGCTGGACGAGAGGGAGTTGTGGGCGTATTCGATCCACGCCAAATGGGAGCTCCAGGTGGCCTGGTTGGTGGAGGCCACACAGCGTAGCGCTGCCTCGAGTTCTTGGTTGGTACGCTCTGTCTGACCATTAGTCTGAGGATGATAACCTGAAGACAGGCTCACCTGGGCTCCGAGCGACTTGCAAAACTCCCTCCATACTCGAGACGTGAATTGGGGCCCTCGATCGGATACGATGTCTTCAGGAATGCCGTGCAGGCGGAAGACATGATCAGTAAGCAGTTGGGATGTTTCCAGGGCTGAGGGGAGCTTGGAGAGTGCAATGAAATGAGCAGCTTTAGAAAAACGGTCCACAATGGTAAGGATGACAGTCTTACCCTCAGAGGGAGGAAGGCCGGTGATGAAGTCCAGAGAAATATGTGACCAGGGCCGCTTGGGGGTCGGCAGGGGCCGGAGGAGACCAGCGGGTGAGGAGGTCGATGGCTTATTTTGAGCGCAGGTACTGCAAGCAGCCACATACTCCCGGACATCCTTAATCAGCGAGGGCCACCAGAAATACCGTTGGAGGGAGGTGACGGTTCGGTGAGCCCCTGGGTGACAGGTAAACCTAGCGGTGTGGCCCCACTGTAGAACCTGGGCCCGAACCTGGGAGGGCACGTAGAGGCGGTTAGGAGGGCCGGTACCGGGGTCCGGTTCAGTCCGGAGGGCCGTCTGGATTGCCGACTCGATCTCCCAGGTGATAGAGCCTATGACACAGGAAGGTGGGAGTATGTAGTCCGTCTGGGAGAAGTGGTCCGGGGAGGCATACTGACGAGAGAGGGCGTCTGGTTTCACGTTCCGGGACCCGGGTCTGTAAGAGATGGTGAAATTGAATCGGGTAAAGAACAGGGCCCACCTGGCTTGCCGGGGGTTGAGTCGCTTGGCCGATCGGAGATAAACCAGATTTTTGTGGTCCGTCCACACCAGAAATGGATGTGTAGCGCCCTCCAACCAGTGTCTCCACTCCTCGAGTGCCAGCTTGATGGCCAACAGCTCGCGGTCCCCGACGTCATAGTTGCTCTCGGCGGGGGAGAGTCGACGAGAGAAAAAGGCGCACGGCTGAAGGTTACCTGCTGCCTGTTGAGAGAGGACGGCCCCTACTCCCACATCGGAGGCGTCCACCTCCACGATGAAGGGTTGTGACAGGTCGGGTTGGAGCAAGACTGGGGCGGTGGTAAAACGGTCCTTCAGGAGCTGGAAGGCCTCAGCCGCGGCAGACGTCCACCTGAAAGGGGTTTTCGGAGAGGTAAGAGAGGTTAATGGCAGGGTGATCCGACTGTAATCCCTGATGAAGCGTCTGTAAAAGTTGGCAAAGCCCAGGAAACGTTGCAGCTGTTTGCGATCAGCGGGTGTTGGCCATTCCAACACGGCCTTGACTTTGACAGGATCCGCCCTCACCCGCCCCTTCTCAATGACATAGCCCAGGAAAGAGGTGGTGTCAACATGGAACTCACACTTCTCCCCCTTCACGAACAGGCGGTTCTCCAATAACCGCTGCAGCACCTGCCGCACATGTGTCTGATGTTCCTGTAACGAGGAGGAGAATATGAGGATGTCATCGAGGTACACAAAGACAAAATGATTAATGAAATCCCTGAGTACGTCATTAATGAGGGCCTGGAACACTGCGGGGGCGTTGGTCAGTCCGAATGGCATGACCAGATACTCAAAATGACCGAGGTGTGTATTAAACGCTGTTTTCCATTCGTCTCCCTTGCGGATTCTAACGAGGTGGTAAGCGTTGCGGAGGTCCAGTTTCGAAAAGATGGTGGCTCCTTGTAGTAGCTCGAACGCGGAGGTGAGTAAAGGAAGTGGGTACTTGTTCCGGATGGTGATGGCGTTGAGGCCCCGGTAGTCGATGCATGGGCGGAGAGACTTATCCCTCTTGGCAACGAAAAAGAATCCGGCCCCCAAGGGAGACGTGGAGGGCCGGATGAGACCAGCTGCCCTGGCCTCAGTGACGTACTTTTCCATAGCGTCTCGTTCCGGTTTGGAAAGGCTGTACAGGCGGCTGGAGGGATA
The DNA here is from genome assembly GCF_007364275.1 of Archocentrus centrarchus. NCBI lineage: Eukaryota > Metazoa > Chordata > Actinopteri > Cichliformes > Cichlidae > Archocentrus > Archocentrus centrarchus. The sequence continues at coordinate 21,243,026 of NC_044353.1, read as the reverse complement.
GGGAGCTCCCGGGCGGATGTCGATGGCGCAGTCGTAGGGGCGATGAGGCGGCAAGGAGACAGCGTGATCTCTGCTGAACACTTCAGCGAGGTCGTGGTATATCTCGGGCACTCCGGAGAGGTCGGGTGGCGTGTTGTCCTTGGGAGATGCTGCGGGCGGGACGGAGGGAGTAGCGGCCTTAAGGCATCGCAGGTGACACTGCTCGCTCCATCCAGAGATGCTCCGAGTGGTCCAATTTATGTGTGGATTGTGTCGTTGAAGCCAAGGAAAGCCGAGAACGATGGGTGTCTGGGGAGACTCGAAAAGGTAAAATGAGATTAGTTCAGAGTGGTTACCTGAGAGAGTGAGCGAGATGGGGTCAGTCCGGTGGTTAATTGTGGAAAGTTTGGCGCCATCTAGGCCAACCACCTGAAGCGGCTGAGGAAGCGGGACAAAGGGAATACCATACTGGTGAGCGAGAGCACGGTCCAAAAGATTTTGCTCAGCCCCTGAGTCCACTAAGGCGAGCGCCGGATGACTCTCGGGAGGAAGGTTAATTTTTGCCTGGATGGTTAACCTGGGTTGGGAGGGACTAGCATTGACCGCGCCCGTCAGTATCCCCACCATTACCGACGGGCGGCCCCTTTTGGCCGAGTCGGGCAGGAATTAATGAAATGCCCTTTTAGTCCACAATAAAGACACTCACCGCTCGCCATCCTCCGGCGGCGCTCCGCTGCTGACAGCCGAGAGTGACCGAGCTGCATGGGCTGCTCCACCAGGCCAACAGGTGTCCCCGCAACCTCTGGTCCCTCTTCCGGGGTGTCATCCCGATCAGCCGGGGCCGTGCGACGAGAGGCCTGATGGGAATTGTAGTTTCGCAGCCCGCGCCGGGTGCTCAGGCGATCATCCAGGCGAATACAAAGGGAGATCACAGCCCCCAGGGATGGCGGCAGGTCTCGGGTGGCGAGTTCATATTTGATTTCCTCATTTAGGCTGTTAAGAAATATACCTCTGAGCGATTTTTCTTCCCAGCCCGCCTCCGCCGCGAGGATCCGGAAGTCCACTGAAAAGTCTGCAACGCTTCTTTTCCCTTGGCGTGCATTTATGAGTTTTTGCGCGGCCGCCTCCGGACAGGAGCCCTTATCAAACACCTCTTTGAATTGAGATAGGAACTCACGGTAAGTAATTCCAGGGTCCCTCTGCAGCACCGCGTGTCCCCAGTCCAGCGCCCGTCCCCGTAGTAATCCGAGAATGAAGCCGATCTTGGTGCCGTCTGAGGCAAATGCGGTCCGCTGCTGTTGGAAAACAAAAAGGCATTGGGTGAGAAAACCCCCACATTTTCCCAGGTCCCCATGGAAAGGCTCCGGAGTCGGAAGGGCTCTTTCGATCGGTCCGGCTGGTCCCGGGAGGTCTCCCGGCGGCAGCTGGGGCTGTGGTGGAGCCGAAAAGAGGGGAGCGGAGGGCGTTCGTGATGCGGTGGCCTCCAGCATACCTTTCAGCTCCGCGAGCTGCTGCGTGGTGGCGCCCAGCTGGCTGGAAACCAGCCGCAGCATGTGCTCATGCCGCTGGAGAGTCTCCTCCTGTAGAGCCATGGTCCGATCCAGGGGGCTGGCGGTCGACGCGTCAGTTTGTGGCTGGATCATTCTGTCACGTCCACAGAACGAAAAGACACAAGGAGGGTGAGCGTTAACAGGTTTATTAACAATAGAATGTGCGAAGGGAAGTGAGCAGGGGCGAGAGTGGTTGAGGGAGAGGAGAGGCTGCCTCCGACGAGGAATACGAATGACGGTGGTCCCAAGGGTCCGCAGGAGCGGGGGGGCAAGACGGTGGCGGCGATGGAGCGCGGGCAGGAATCCACAGCTGACCTGAGGCGAGAGACGAGGAGTTAGATAAGACAATTGGAACAGGTAAGTCATTAGCCTGATACTGAGCCGACACTGACTGTAACTCTGTCAATGATCCAGCAATGAGTCGAGGTCTGCTGTCATCTTAAGAAGGCTGTGCTGATTGCCCCAATGGAGAACAGGTGTGGAGCAGCTCCATGGAGGGACCGCCCTCACAGGGCATGACAACATAGCAGAAAGGGAGGGAACAACAACCAATTTTCTAGCCAGTTTCAGCATTGATCAGTTCCATCAGCACTGATTGTGGCACCAGTGCTAGACAGCTAGTTAGCTAACAGCAGCTATAAACAGATATATGCAGAATCTGCAGACAAGACTTGCTACTCATGGTTTCTGGTTTCTCTTTTTAGTCTGCTTGTAGCAGAGATCTACCGACTAATCAATATTCAACTGCTCAACCATGTAAGCAGTTAGCTGTATGCAGTCTTTGTGGAGAACAAAATGCCAACTGCGTTTGCTGAAATGCAGTCTCAAAACCAACTGCTATCATCTGTTGAAACTACCTTTGACTGACATTTTAAAATTCCTCTACATTCATAAATAATGACCGGTACTCAAAAATAGTAAGTCTTGAACTGGATATCTGCTAGCTACATACAGTAAGAACAAAGCCTACAAACTATATCATTGCCTACATAGGGTAAGTCAGCAGGCTAGCCATTGGTTTCCCAGCAGTGTTAATTTCACTGACGAACTATTTTCATCATAGTTTTTGTCAATGACCCTTTTTTTTATGACAAAAATGAGACAATAACAAAATAAAAACTACCTAAAAGGATAAAAACGATGATGAAATTAATTGACACTTTCGTCAACAAATGAAAATGAGACGAAAATGCTTGGCGGGACAACATCCAATCAGAACTGATTTAATTTTGTGACAGGGCGGGACAAGTTAGGAAAACATCCAATCAAATGCACAGTTGCACAAATATGAACCCGAGAAGGCCACACTAGCCTGTGAATCTGATATGTAGACAATGTCAGCAGGGAGAAAGAGAAGAGCCAATGTATGGACACAGTTCTCCTTTGACGTCATGACAAGCAAAACGATGTGTAAACCATGTGGGGAGACTATCTCGGGTAAAAACACGACAAATCTTAAATGACATCTGCAAGCCAGTCACCCAGATTTCCATGCAAAGGTAAGCATTTTAATGTCATGCAGGGGTAAAGTGTTTTTCCCATTTTAGCGTTTGTGTTTAGAGAAAATCACCACACCACGTTGGATTAGCCTTTCCTAATCTTAGTCCTGAACACTGCCCTGTAGCACTTACATTTTACACCCTTTATATTTTAGTCGACTGAATCGACTGTAGATTTAGTCAACTATATTCTAAAGCTAATTAGTCGACTAAAACTAGACTAAAACTAAAACTATTCAGCTGACTAAATTATGACTAAAACTAAATTACATTTTTGTCAAAAGACTAAAACTAAATCAAAATTTGCTGTCAAAATAAACACTGGTTCAAAGACTGCACATGTTTCGGCATTAACTGGTGCTTATGTATATTAACTTGCTGTTTTTAATATAGAATAATTTAGTATAATGTGTGGGCAGACCCTTGAGTTCTTGCCTAAATGTTTGCAAAATTCAGCAGCTAGTAGTGAAAATCATGGGCAATGTTATAATCGTACTTGTAATCCAATGTGCTACATTTGAAAACACAAACTCACAAAGTGTGGTCCATGGAAGTGTCAAAAAGCATGTATCCTAATTGAAATGCAGTGACTCTAACCTTAAAAGGTAAATAATGACTTTTGAACTTAATTAAATTAAACAAACAAACAAACAAACAAAATTAGTAAGTTGCTGATGAGGGAGATTTAGTTACTTGTAAGCAATCAAGCTGTTTCTTTTGTTACCAGTTTTGTACTTTGCATACGAATGGTACAAATTATCAATCTTTTCATTTAACTCTGAGCAATGAAGTGAATAAAAGATATCTCCCAAAATCTAACATTTCGTTTAAAGTTCACTTAATAAAACGCAACTGTTCACAGATTAATAATATACTGCTAATATATTACTCAAAAATATGATATGTTTTATATGATAATACATGGTCCTCGTGGTATCTGTACTGGGAGGGACATCAGCTACCATAAGGGAAAAAGTGACTTATCTGAGTGGTCTCCAAGCTTTGTTGCTTTTATGCTTTGAGCGGCTTAACAGTCAAGAGAAGACTTTTATTTGTCTTTGATAGCATCAGAGGAAGCAAAGCTATTTACCCCCTCGAGAGAAAAGTCAGGCGGTGTTTTTGTAGTACAAAGTGAGATACTACTGAAATCGTTGAAACACATCTGAAAAAAACCTGTTTATGATGAAAGACATAAAAAAATGCATTGTTGATCTCAACTCGAATGCTTCTCACACTAGTGCAGTTTAATTCTCAAGTCTTACAAAAAGAAGCCTTTGATCTTCTAACCCTATATTAGCATAACTGGCAAAAGGAATTGCAGGGCAAAGATGCCAGCTGGGTCCCCTTGCTCATCATGCGAAGGTCCGAAGGCCTTCTGTCTTTGTCCACATGTTAATCTTTACAGGGCACTCAAGGAAGTGGTGTTGACAGGCTAGATTTGAGGTCAAGAGGGGGCCAAGGGTCAAGCACTTCCTGCTGACATGAAAGCACATCCAAGCACACCTTGCTCTCGGTATCTGTCGCCTGCCCCCCTCACCATCTGCACCGACATAATCTGGGGTTCATCGTCCAAAACAAAAGCCATGTGTTAATTACCTTTGAAGGTGTAATGACTTCGGGGCCACAGCCGATCTTCATCTGGTTTCAAAGTGAGAGCTGGAGAACAGGTTACGCTTCAGACACGTTACAGTTGTCCTTTGCCTACCTGCCTGCCGTGCTTTCATTTGATATGGTTTCCCATATCAAATCCAGAGGTGCATAACTGCTTCACTCTCACTTTGGTGGACTCTTAAATAAGTAAATTAAGTAGAAATTTCTGACACATGAGAAACAGAACTACACCTGTCCTCCAGATGTGACGGCATTCACTTTGATGGAATTGCTTCTTGTTTTTTTGATGTTTGCACTCTACACTTTAGGATTATTACTTACTATTTTTTTATGTACTTCCATTATTTTCCAGGTCTACAGACCTACAGTGAAGAAAAAGGCAATGCTTTAGAGGAAAACTGACTAATGATCTAGACTAAATATATAGATATAATTTTACATTTACTGCCTTCCCAGCTACTTGTCAGGAAGAGTCCATCCCCAGATTCCAGGAATGTGAATTATGAAAAGATCAAAAATGGTCAGAGGCAGTGAACGGTGCTGGCAGCAATCTTCTCATTAGTCATCACAAGAACACGATGTGTCCTAAATGCAGCTTTCTTGTACTGCGTGAGTAAAGCTTGAGTAACACTTTCTTCTTCCCACAAATGACCAACTTGTTTCTGAAAGGGAAGTGGGTGTTGTATATTCCTAAACAGATACATCACCACATTTTGAATAAAGCAAGGTGATTTATTTCTACTATCTGACCACAGGTGACCTCAAAACCAAAGATGAAATCTTTGCAGGATGATGCACAGATTTCACCTGGGGTAGATGCTTTTACAGGAAGCGGTTCTTTACCTCATTTAAATTGCACAATGATACACCTACCAGAGCCGGTAAAAGGATACATGCTCCTGCATCTGACTACATCAAAGGGTAGTGCAGACTTGGCAGCCTCATTAGTTATGTTCTGTCTATCCCACTTCAGCCTCTTGAAGATATGCAGTCATTTTCTACATCCTCTCAGCTGAGAATAAACAAACTCTCTCTCTCTCTCTCTCTCTCTCTCTCTCTCTCTCTCTCTCATCCTTTGAAATGTTTTTCTTTTTGAAAATCCTAAACTCTAGTTTCCACTCTCAGGATGGTCAGGGGTGTGTAGACATCTTCTTGATCTTCAGGACATCTACAGGCGAGTCGCTGTGATGTGGGGAGTAGAGTCAGTCTGCTCCACAGACCTACAGGTGAACACAGACAGCAGTCCTGTGAAGCTGACCCTGGGCAGAGATGCAACGCTACTGGTTTGCCGGCGGAGAAGGAGGTTATAAATATCCACCTCACGCGGCAGTTTCCTCGGTTTCCTCCAAAAGCAAACACTTCAGATTCTACCTTGTAATTTATCACTGCTCGCTCTCTCTCTCTCTCTCCCACTGAGGGAAAATCTCAGGCAGGAAAACGCTGACTTGAATGATTGCATTCTGAAGCGCTGTTTTTGTTTTCCACGTTTCAGTTTGTGTCTTTGTGTTGCCTGTTTATATTTACTGAACTGGTTTTATGAGAATCACAAAGTAGCATTTTTTTTAAAGAATTGTCAAATAAAGCAAATTTCTCTATATTTTCATCTTTTTTTTTCCCCTGCCAGGTTGGGAAAAGTCTTAAGAGAAGCACCTCACAGTACAAATAGTGTACTGTGAGCTTGGATTATAAATACTTGATGTATGCCACACACAGTAATGTGTGCTTCAGATGTGTGTTTCTTTCATTCCCAAAGTAAGGGTGTAAAAGCAGGGATGATGATTTCAGATTCCTAGGAGAACATTCCCAGGCCTGGAAGAGCCTGTGGAAAGTAATCAAGTAGCAGAGTGATGTCACTCTGATGAAAGGCAGCTTGTCAGACAGTTGGCGACTATGGGCGCTCTTTGGCATCGTCTGCAGCCCGCTTTACACCAAAATATGACATCAAAGCAGGTACCAGTCCAGGCCAAGAGGCTGGCACTGATCATTGTCTTCTTTGATTACAGTAGCCTCATCTTCTTGGTGAGAGGATAAAAGAAAACGGCTGCTTGGTGTTAAAAGAGTGTTAGAAATAATGAGCCACATACCATGTGCTAATGGCGTCCCAGTGGTTCAGCGGACTGACGCTCATACTGTGTAGTCAGAACATTATGGGGCTGATTGTCTCAGACAGGGAAATCTGGTTCAAAACTATGATCTTATATTTTTTTACCTTTAGTCTTTTTATGGTGTTTTTTTTTTTTAAATCAATGTCCTCCAAACTGACACTAAAGGGTTTGAACAAATGAGATTCATGTTGCATGCCAACAGCTCTTTCTCTTTGATATCTTTTATTCTTCATAAAACCAAAATAAAACAAAAAAAAAAAAAAAAATGATGGTGATTATCAAATCTTCCTGTCCTGCTGCTTTAAAGTCTACATCTTAAAAAACAGCTACAAATACAGCTCTCACATAATTGAATAACGACCATGTTTTACAACAGGGTGTGGACTTCAAAAGAATTTCCCCATAGAGAATACCAGGTTAAGGGACGGAAAGTGAATAATGTGTTGCGGCTCTACTGTCATGACCTGTAATAAGGGCTTTTCCATGTCCTTTGGCAAATCTGTGGCATAAATAAACATTTCTGAGACTAAAGGGCCTGATTCTCCTTCTGTCTCGGTGGAGATGAGAATAGGCGCAGGGGCAGGAGGGCTGCCGCCTCTCTGATGATAATAATAGCAGGTCTTGAATGGTAATTGGTCTGTGTTCCCGCCTCCGTCACTACCTGGTAGAGGGCATCGAAAAGGGTGATTCAGGCACGAGCCACGAATGGAAAACTCCTGAAGGAAGGCCACACGCTCACGCACCAGTACCTCCAACACAACCTGGTCCACCGCGGTCATCCTCCAGTAGACATTCCTACACACGTGCAGGCGCACACACGAAACACGCATGTGCACCCACCCTGACAAGCACAGACATCCATCTTGCTTAGTATGAATGACGTGACAAAAATGTATAGAGGCAACAGCAGCTACTTTGTGACTGTCACTCAGACGAAAGATGAATAACAAGCAGCTGGACTGTCAGTTGAACTATTTGATTACCCCTCGGTGCCAGAGAGACCCCAAATGCAAGCTGTCCTATCTTGAAAGAGTTCATTTTTATCAAACAGGGCATCATCTGTAACCAATAGACCGCCTCCTCTCACAAAATGAGAGCCTGCTCGACAGATGTCTCCTGCCTTGCTTACTCTCTTACTCCCCATTTACATTCACATCTTAGATGGCACCTCTTGACTTAAGTCAAGATCAAGGTTGTTTACTAATTCTCTGGGTAATATCAGGAACATGTGGTGAGGGCACTTGAAAGGAACTCCACAGTTTGTTAACACCCCCCCCCTGAAAAAAAAAAAAAACCTCTGTACATGTTTGTTTTGGGTTTAAAACAATAGCTTCAACATGAAATTAAGGGGGCCCGTTTCCGGAGGTTTGCCTCAAGGTGACACAGAACAGAAGCCGAGGCTGAAAGCGTTTTCACGGGGGCGCAGCGTCAAAGCCCTCTAGCATTACAGTCACATCAACTTGTAAACGAAACTGTCATTAATGCTACATATTTCTATATAAAAAAAAAAAAGCATCTAAAATGAGTTTTTCTTTTTACGTGCGTCAATGTCAAGCACCTAGAGAAAATGTTGAAATCTGGAGAACAGGAGAAATTAAGAGTCATTACTATAAAACAAACAAATCTGCTGAAGGTTTCGTCAGCTTTTCAGCTAATTCGTAACACCTGAATTGTATCCCAAACATTTTCAGTTCGCCTTTTGTCATGTTTTATTAACAGCTTTCCACATTTAAACACTTTGTGGCTTAACACCACTAAGTCATAAGTTTTACTGTTGTGACCTTCATGGAATTTAGTACTTTGGTTGAGTCCCACAATGCTTAACCTGCCATCACATGTTTTATACTGGCGCTGTGTCGTTTGTGTGTGGGAATTTAAAGAAACTCTTCTATGAAATATAAAATTTTTATAGATGGCTATCTCTCCTTTGTTCTTCTGATGAGGACCTCCACCTGTTTCTGATGATGTGAGTCAGAGCATGTCCCATTCAAAAGGAGGCTGATCCCTCCTGATCTCTTTGATGTAACTTGACCTAACAGTTCCAACTAGCAGGATTTGATGATCGCGGATGGATCCTCGACAACAGCATGTGCAAATCAAAACTACCAGGCATGGCGAGATGGACGATGGGAATGTGCGAGCAGAACGAGCGGGCTGTGTAGACAGACAGAGCTATGATGTGTCTAAACACTAGGCAGGCAATGGTCACATGATCAATGCTGCCAGCCCAGACTTAAGCAGTAAAACCTGTGGATCTGTGAGGGCACATGCAACTGATCGGAGATGAAAGACAAGCTTTGACTTTCACAGGAGGCCTGGAGTTGGGGTGGGGGCTATTGGGGCACTTCTGAGGGACTGCCATCAGAACAGCTGGGTCATTTTCAAATGGCCTAATTCTAGGATTAATCCATTCAGACTTGCATGACTACATTTGTGTCTATCCTACACAAAGAGGATGGGAGGCAAAGAAAAAGGGCGAGAGAGAGAGAATTACTAGTGAAAGCCAAAAAGGCTTAATACTCAGAGTTCATACAAGGTGCTCAGCAGAGAACGAGCCACCGTGCACCAACAGTAGCAGGGTTACCGGGTGTTTCAAAGTTTGCCTGCCGCCTCAAGTTGTTGTGTTCAAATTAAAACAGAGTCCTTTACGTTCCTCTTTGAATCTACAGATTTATACCCTCAGAGCGAGAGCATCTGCAGCTCTCACTACTTCAGTCGGAGGATGTTTCACCGCCAGGGCATCTCCTCACATTAGTGAGTGTGTCAGGGGCCAGCATCCATCTGCGAGTGATTTAAGGGTTACATTTTTGAGAATGACGTGTGATAAAACAGGGCGGTATGGGTCAAAGTGACTAGGCTCAGTCTGTGACAGAGCCTCTTCTCCTGGGCCCTACCACATGTTTTAATCTATACAAGCCTCTGTTTGAAGTTCCCAATTAATACCATCCGTCCTGATGGTGACTTCATATCCATCTTACCTGGCTCAAAACAGTTTGACATACTTTAGGCACGCTGATTAACCGTGGGGCTACAGTTAGTGGGAGGCTCCCTCTGAAAGGATGTCAAGTTGTTTTAGACTGATGGTATTCTGTGTTTTGTGTCTACCTGATCCATCCGGCCTGCCCAAGTCAAACTAGTCTAACTGTATTTCAACATCTTAAAAAATTTTACTGTTCAAAGAGTAAGATACTTTCTTACAGCTTACAAAAATGAAGCTAACTACTGCAAAGTATATATTGTGAAAAAAAGAACACAACATGGAGTGTTCCAGGGTGGCCACAATTTGACCAGCCAGTTTCCAAACAGTTACAGCCCTCTCACAGCAATGCTGGAGTTGTCTTTTCTATTTCAGAGCACTTGCCTTCATTGATAACAGTTGTGATGAGTTGATACGAGGAGACTGGGCTTAGATAAATGTCATGACATCAGATCTCTGCAGTTCTCTTTCTAATCACTGCCGCAAGCTGATACAGCATTAATCAATAAGCTAGAGTTCACATCAGAACTCTTGTAAGCATGACAAAAAAAGTGGTGTAATATCCTTCTAAATTGGTGCAGCCTCATACAAATACTAACCAATGAATATAAATATATGTGTGCATAAGTAGTATTGAAATTGCACTTGACTTTAGAAATCCCTGCAATGTCCAGTCCTGTAAAACTAAACTGAATTTCCCACGAGCTCGAGTCAAAAAAGACAAACGTCACCAAAACACCATCATGAAGTCTCACTTTGATGAATGATCCCTTTTGCCCTGTGGGCTACACTTTAACTTAAATGTGTCCTTAAAATGAAAGGTTGTTCAAGGGAAGCCTACCTCAACTGTAACGAGGCATTCCTGTGTTAAAAAGCTGGCTTCCCATCAGGATGCTCTGCTTGACTTAAAATATACAGTAGAGCAGGAAAGTTTGGAAGAGACTGAAGTGGGAGGGAGGAGGTGAAAAGAGGGGGGAGAAAGAGTGATGGTTGCTTTGATCTTTGGAGGCCCCATCTGGATAAAGAAAAAAAAAAAGTGTCTAAGTCCCCTTTTCTAAATCTAAAGAAAACGTGAACAACTCAAATAGTCAGAGCTGGAATTGATTTTTAAAAAAGAGGTCTGCAGCTTTGTTTCCTGGGGTGGGTGGGGAGCATTGATAACAGAAAAATGCTCAACTTTTAATTTACACTTAAGAGAACACAAGTGCTAAAAATAACTAAAAAAAAATAATACAAATAAAAATAAACTCTAAAAAATAACTGTCTAAATATTGATGGGACCCTGACAGTTTTTTTTTTCCAAGCAAGTGTGTAACAAGATGCATATTCTCACTTCATAAATTTGTGGTGGAATGGGAAATGTGCATTTCAAGGCCAATAAAAGCCACCACATCAAATAAAACATTGCGGATCAAAAGAACCAACGCATGGACATTTTTTCCCTCTGTAAATTAAAAGGGGGGCAGTCTGCCAGGCTCGATCATGCCCTGAGTCCTGCCCCACTCCTGCGATTGGCTGGATGGTCACACAAGGGGGGAAAGTTTGAATAAAAAACAAGAGCATGGCACCAGTGTTGTCGTTCAAGCTCGTGTGCTTGGTCCAGAAGGGCTTGCGTTGAACCAGATAACTGACGGAGAAGTTGTAGGCGCACTCTAAAAATCAGAAAGTATTTCCAGAAATTTCAGCGAGTGACTACAATTGGTCTCAGAGGACTTTTGATTGTAACTGACATTTTTGGAAGCAGACAGCAAGTGTTCTTTAAAGGAGAATTCAGAAGAAGGACGTCAAAAAGATGACACCAATCAGAGTGGTTTTATCAGTGCTGCTGCTGGTACTGATGCAGTCCGGAGCTCTTTGCGCACGGAGGTTTCGGGGTGGCCGCAACCCACAACCGCGACGCTCACCGCCTCCTCCCACATACCGGGCGGACCGGGGTGACACCACGGAGAGCTTCCCTCTGGATTTCACCGCGGTGGAGGACAACATGGATAACTTCATGACACAAGTGAAGAACCTTGCGCAGTCCCTCTACCCGTGTTCGGCGCAAAAGCTTGACTACGACATGAAGCTGAACTTTTTGGAGAATACATCAGTCACCTGCAACGACGGCAGTCCTGCGGGGTACGTACCAACTCACCATAAACATGTATGACATTACTGTCAGGTCAAAGACAGGCCAGCTGAGCTAGTAGGAATTGCTATTTTGCTTAAAGGGCATTTCAAGCAGGAATCACCCGTCATGCCCACATGGATCTGACCTGAGAAAGTGCATCTCCACTGATTTTTCTCAGTATTTGGGTTGCTAAATTGCATGTTTCCCTTTCGATCAAGAAGTATATAAATGTCAAAAACAGGATTAATGAATAAATACAAATAAAAAAGAATGAATGGTAACAAAAATATCCTGATGCCGCGATCAAAGTAAAAGATAAGACAGCTGCTTTGTGTCAGCGAAGCGTGAAATTTGCGGAGAGCCACATGGCCTATGCTTCATTTCCTTTGCTTCGAATTAGAATGCAGGATTTGCGCTGCAGAGAGTTTCGATTTAAGTTTTCAGACCCCCGCCCATCTCTCTGTCCGTCTCTCTCTCTCTGAGTACTCAGACGGTTGAGCTGTGCAGTTTACAGCAATATAACGGTGTGCTTTATTTTACTTGTAAAAATGTAAAACAGGCTATTCATAAAAAATTATAGTAAATTGTTTTGATCCATTTTAATGGATGATTTTAGTCTGTCGCGGATAAGGTACCATAATCATCGAGCCTATATTCATTTTTCAGAGATCTCTATTGCTAATTTGTTGTGAAGTAATAAAAAAAAATAATTTGGAGAGTAAGAGGAATAAATCGTGCCTCTACAACAATAAACGAGGAATGTAGCCTCTCCTACTGTGAAATACAAAAGTCGTACAGACTGTTTTTAATTTGGTTGCAAAATAAAGACAAATTGTGTGTTAAAGTACAGCGGACGGGTCGGTGCATAGTTCTAGAAGGTGTAATGTCTCAATTGTAACACGCGAACATGTCGAAATATTATACATAACTAGATGCACAGTGCTGAAAGCATGTCTTGTAGTCATAATACTGCGCTTCTCTTTCTGACTTGTTTGTTATTGTGCATGTGCACTTATCTGAGAGCAGTTTGTTGACCGATCGACTGACTGATTCACGTTAAAAAAAACAAAAACAAATGTCGGTTACACCGTGGCTCTAGGCTCTGCAAACACGCAGCGTGGGGACGAGCGCATGCAAAGGAGCAATTACTGGCAGATGGCCCTTCATTCACTGTTATCAGCTGGGATGCTCATCCGTATTGTCACCCTTAACACGGGAATACATAAGGATGTAAAGGAAAAAAAAGGTCACTGAGCAGAAAGCCTGAAGTGTGTTTTTCATCTCCTTGAAACTTGTTTAGATGGGTTGGGTTGACACATCTTTGTTTGTCAAGCTTGTCAATTCTGGCTTTAGCGTGTTGGTTGGAAACAGAGTAAACTGCCCTCAGCCTACATTACTGAATGTGGTTCCCAATAATAGTATAAAACATGAACTGCAGCCAAAGTGTGATTCAGTGTCTGAGTAAGCAGCTCAGAGCTTCAGCCAAGTCTGTTTGCCTTAAAGTCACCGAAATGTGTTTGGCAATCTTTAGTGTTGAGTCATTGGTAAAATAAAGCAGATATTCACTGAAATAAGAAGAAAAAAAAATGGCAGAGACATCACAGAAGCACATTCAGAAGCCTCGTGTTTCTGCAGCTAAAGCTACGTTACACACCAAAAAAAATTTAATTTTCCTCATGTCTGTGTGTTTTATTTTTGTTGAATAAAAGATGATGCTGCTTTGGTCAGGAGTGCATTAAAGCATGGGTGCATTGCCCTCTTCTGGCCTGACAACACACAGCACATCTGATATTCTAATATACATTGACTGCCTACAATCGTAGCCTGAAGCAACACTAGCTCAGAGTCACTTTGTTTCAGCCAGGGTGCATTTTAAGGGCATTAAATTGGGCGTATGCGGGTTTGCTGGCATCTACACAAGCAAAAGAGGTTTTATTTCTTATCATATCAGTACTTTGGAAGGGATTTGTTTCATCCATGTTTTGTGTAAGGACTAAAGAATGATGTGCTCAGAGTGAAGAGATGATGGTACATTTATGGAAAAATACCAGCTCCTGGGATCTACAGTGCTATCAGGATATGAGAGAGGATGATGTTTATCTTCTGTCTGATCACTGTATCAGTGTTTGAAGTGCAGCGCGTATACACAGCATCGTTGCTGTCATCCGTGGCACCTTTCTGAGATAAGGATGACGTTCAGGACATCTTTGTTTCTATCACCGATGGTGTCATGTGTTTATATTTTACGCTTGAATGCAATCATCCGTGTAAAAACAATGACCACATTATCTTTCACTGTTTATTTCTTTCTAAATAAAAGTCATAGTCTCAAACCTGTGGGCCGATACGTTCATGCAGGCAGTGTGAAATAGAACTTGAGGAATTTAGAATCATATTCATACATTGTTTAAACTCAACTGTACCTATTATCGTGTGCTCACTTTGGGGGTTTTTCTGCTCCATTCTTTGGCTCTTGTAGGTACTACCTGAAAGAATCTCGAGGCAGCAGACGGTGGTTGATATTCTTAGAAGGTTGGTAGTTTGGACTAAATTGATTCATCTCAATGCATTTCTCATTTTTGTCCAAATTATGAAACCTATATAAAATGATCCACCATTTGTTTTTGTATGTCTGTGTCCAGGAGGCTGGTACTGCTTCAATAAGGAGAATTGCGATAGCCGATATGAGACCATGAGAAGGTTAATGAGCTCCTCCAAGTGGCCCCAAACTAAAACAGGTGAGCCTCGGCTTGAGTTCAGTGCACTTCCGACAGCCCCACCGTTACTCCACCTGTGGCTCCTGAATACAAGTCGAAATACATACCTGCTTTAGTGCCTCAGCAGTTAAAAGGATCGGATGTATCTGTGTTCATTTACAGTGTTATTGAGACTGACACCCATTCATATTGTTGCTGTGGTGTAGGGCTACCTGGCGCCCACCACTATAGGAAGAGAGACGCCTCTCTCTCTTGTTGCACTGTAATAACTGTAATCCATGAGGTAATGATGATGAGTAAGAAGAGGATGTGTCTCAGGGAGCCAGGATGGCTAATGATACATGTCGGTCTGTCTCTGCAGGCACAGGGATCCTGTCTCCACTCCCTGAGGAAAACCCTCACTGGTGGAATGCCAACATGGTGTAAGTTGACTTGTGCTCTTATTGATGCTCACTTTTCAATTGCAAGTGGCATCTGAAATGTTATGTTTGTTGTGCAGGTTTGTCCCATATTGCTCCAGTGATGTTTGGAGCGGCGCCACAGCCAAAACAGAGCAAAGTAAGAGACCTCGCTAAAGTGTCACAATCAAGACTGTATTTGCCCTTAAAGAAGAGCTGTACACTTCCTCTCTCTCTGTTGCACGCAGGTGGTTATGCCTTCATGGGCTCACTCATTATTCAGGAGGTTGTGAAGGACCTGCTGAAAAAAGGTCTGGACAATGCCAAGGTCCTCCTGTTAGCAGGAAGCAGGTGTGTTCATGTGTAAAGCTTTTGCCTGGGCTTTTTAATTGAAAAGCTCCTTCACCTCATACCTTCATAGTATTGTATGTGCATGAAAATGTGTAATGTTTTTGTGTGTAGTGCGGGCGGCACTGGTGTTCTTCTGAATGTGGACCATGTAGCAGAGCTCTTGGAGGGACTGGGCCACACTGGGATACAAGTACGAGGCCTCTCTGATTCTGGATGGTTCCTGGACAACAAGCAGTACCACTGCACTGACTGTGTGGACACTGCCAGCTGTGCCCCCACTGAGACCATCAAGAGAGGCATCAAGTATGGGGTTTAATTAAATTCAGTGTTATTTATATATTAGCTCCAAGTACAAATAAGAAATGGGACAAATCACAAACTCCACAAGAGTGAACATGACATTCATTGCATATAAATAGGCACCGGGAGTGAAAAAGAGGGAAGTGCCTCTCACATCATGTGAGGTCCCTGACAGTCTGAGCCTCAAGCAGCCTAACTAAGGAATATTTCAGGGTCACTTGATACATTTGACCATGAGCTTTATCAAAAAGAAAAGCATTAAGCCTAGTCATTAAACTTAGATCATCAGGTTGCTAATATACTCATCATGTCCTATTTGTATCTGTTTCTGTTAGGTACTGGGGAGGGGTGGTACCAGAGCGGTGCAAACAAGCCCATGAAGGAGAGGAGTGGAACTGCTTTTTTGGATATAGAGTCTTCCCATCTATAAAAAGTGGGTTTATGATCTACTTTGATACATGTAAATGTGCACATTGATATGATCTGCACAGGCTCAAATTGTTTGGCTGATTTTCTCGTTTTCCCTGCGCAGGCCCTGTCTTTGTGGTCCAGTGGCTGTTTGATGAGGCTCAGTTGACAGTGGACAACATTCAGCTGACAGGTCAGCCTGTGCAGGAGGGCCAGTGGCGCTACATCCAAAACCTGGGCATTGAGCTGAGAAACACACTCAAAGATGTCCCGTAAGGCCACGTCTTTCTGCATTTTAAGTGGAAAATTTAAGAATTATTGCATGGACTCACGCTGATTTTTGTTTTTCCTTCAGGGCTATGTTTGCTCCAGCATGCTTATCACATGAAGTTATCACCAGAAAGTGAGTATGGTTCATTTTCAAAGGCCTCTTTCTCCCTATGAGACTTTCTACTTGTGTACTGACAGCGCCCTCTTGTGTTGTGTTGTGTTCTAGCTATTGGATTGATGTGCAGGTTAAAGGCACCTCCTTGCCCAGAGCACTGCACTGCTGGGACCGCAGCCTACATGACAACAGGAACAACAAGGCTCCACCTAAAGCCTGCCCTGTGCATCTGATTGACAGCTGCCCGTGGCCACACTGCAACCCCACCTGCCCCACCATCCGAGATCAGTTCACAGGGCAGGAGATGAATGTCATTCAGTTCCTCATGCACATGGGCTTTGATGTGCAGAAAATGGCCCAGCAGCAGGGCATGGACCCCAGCAAGCTACTGGGCATGCTCAGTAGCGGCAGCTAAAGGGACACAAATGTACACACATTATCTCAAAGGTAAACTAAGCAGAGCTGGCTGGCTGGTCTCTTTGGCCAGTCTCTCATGCCTGATACCTCCAACTACCCATCCAGCTTCACAACCCATTCTACCTATAATGAATTTCCTCTGACCTCCTGTTTACTTTACTCCAAACCTCAGTCAGTGCAGGGACTCAGACTTTGTCCCACAATCCCTTTCCTCACATCTGGTGACAAGTACTAAGGCAATATGCCACAATAACAAGGCACAACTCTTTGCTACTCTCCATTTAATTATATTTTACTTCGTAAAAGAAAATATCATGAATGTAATCCAGTTTTAAGGATGCTCACTGATGTTTTGTTACTAAGTTTATCCTTCCATATAGATTAAATTTAGTCATTGTCTCTATGACATAGGGATGCTGTCTTTGTTAAGTAGCCATTATAAGATCTTTATCAATGCAGTTGTGTCCAAGCATTTTTTTTTTCTTTTGTAATTGGAAATCTCATAACAAAATAACTGACATAAGGCAGAAACAAGAAAATATGATAAATGCTGATCAGGAAGGAAACATTTTAATTTACCTCTTTAAAAAAAAGAGCACTAGAAAGAGACATCTGACACTGAACCTCATAGCATAAGACTGTCAATTAGATTGCCCTGTTTAAGCTAAACAGACACATACCAGTTTTTTTTTTTTTAATTGCTAATGAAAGTAATAAGACAAAATGTCCATATAGAGGTAACTCTTATTCCTGACAGTGTCTAAACTGAACTGGAATATTTTTACTCTCAAAATGTGCAAAGTCCTTTAACGATGCTAACTGTGGTGCTAAAGTAGCCCTGGAATCACTTTACTGTCTATACATAGCTATACATACACCACAGTGCCATTACATCTAAGCTATACCTCTTCCACACAGGCCGCATCAGCATGACAGGACTGTTCAAACACACTCATGTTAGCTCGCCTCAGTAGCTCAGCAATCCTCAAATCAATGCAATGAACATTTAAAGGGAGACAAATATTGTGTATTATATTTTTTTTGAGTATATGTATAGGCTCTTTCAAGTGTTCACCATTGTAACTCCCTTCTTATATTTTCTCATAGAGATCACTTTTTAATATAATGTCAATGTTGTATGTAATGATGTCTTTATAAATGATGCTTTTAAAGGGCCTCTATTTCGCATCACACCAGAAAAGGAAAAGTATTACTAATTGTAATTTTATTCTGTAACATATTTTTTAACAGAAAAAAAAAAAACTCAAGCTACATTGGTAATTTACATATTTATTTTGTTATGTAAATCATATTTATAAGTGCTATTTTCACAGAGAAGTGATTCTTTGTAAATTGTAAATACATTGCTGTTTTTCTCTTTGTGTTGACTGCATGTCTTTGTATCAGACCAGAAGAAAAGACACATAACATAATATACTACAAGGTAAATGTTTTTGTGCAGTCTTGTTATTACCTTTATAAGGTGTATTAATAATACTAGCTGTTGTACTGTAATACTCTTAGCTTTTAGTACCAAAAGTCCTACAGACTAAGAGAATCTCTTTTGGGATATCTGAACAAAAGCTGTGCAAGTGATGCAAAACTAAGCTGCCTTGCATCATAAAGTCTGCACCATTTATGGCTCTTATCCTGCTGTGTCTTTGAACCAGTGCAGCATGTTTATTGTTACCTGGACTGCACGCATCACAATTTAGCTTTCATTCACACATACACTCACAGAGTGATGGTATCTACCAAGCAAGGGCCTGACCTAAACATCAGGAGTAATTTGGCACCTTACTTAAAGTTCAGCAGTTCTTTGGGCAGGATAAACTGGGCATCAAACCACTAATTCACTTTAGCTCCTGAGCCACGGCTATCTTTACACATGCTTATCAACATCTAAATGTTCTTTCCAAATTATTTTAAGTATACAAACTTTCCTCAGAATAACACCACTTTGTCTTCCCATGGTAAGTCCATCACAGACCAAAAAACTTTTTTTTTCTTTTTTTGAGAATAAACAAACACCCTACTGGGTGTAATTTAAGCCAGCAATCTCAGAAAGGAGTACCACTGACTTCACACTGATCTCCAACAAAAGAAACCTTGCTAACCTCACATTCTTAGGCAATAAAAACTGGCTTGAAATTTGTGTTAATGAACCAGAGACAGAGTTTACTGTTAAAGGATAAGCAGAAGAGAATGAATGGATGGATATCACTGTTCTTAGCTCTGCTATAGATCGGCAGCCCGTCCAGAGTGTACCCTGTTTCTTACTCTGTGACAACCCCACCCTCACCCTCACCCACACCCACGTGACCCTGAATTGGATAAGCGGAAGAAGACAGACAGATGGATAATACTGTTCTTCACATTATGCCTACATTACCCATAGTTCCTGTGTTTTGGCTATTACACTGGAACAGCTAATGCAAGCTGCTAGCATCAAACAGAGATGATAACAACTTGTTCAAGTACCACGCCCAATTATATATTTATTTTTAAATTGCAGACTTCAGCAACAACCATTGTTACCTCAAGTGGCATCACTTAAGGCAATTTTGAGCAACTTCCTCCAGAGCTAAAAAAAACAAAGTTACATTTAACTTTTCAAATTTGCAGTAAAACTGAACATTAGTGACTGTAACCCAATTTATAAGACTGGTTCCAGAGTGCTCAAAAATGTACAGTCTATCATTGGACACAATTTCTAAAATTGTTTTAGTAGTGATTTTATGTAAGAATTTTCTTGTAGTGTGTAAATTAAAAAAAATAAAAAATTAAAAAAAATCAGAGCATACTAATATAAAAGGTTAAAGTAGTTTAAGTAATTGCTACTTCATTTCTACCTCCCTCTCATATGCACAGGTCAAATCTGCCATCTCTTGTGTATAATCATCCCTCTCAACCTGTGTGTAATTTATGCCTCTAATGGGTGTCTTAGACCTCCTCCCTGTCATTACACTGTGTGTAAATGCCAGTTTCTTACTGTGGGAGCTCTGACTCAGCCACTCTGGGTGCTCCCTGGAAATAAGACTCCCAAACTGCCCTGCCACATGCAGCCTCCCACCCCTCTGTGGAATATAGACCCCCTATTTATAGCGCTGGCGAGGCCTGTAACTCTGGGCTCGGCACAAACTTTCATTTAAACAGCCACCGCTAGCAGTCCACTGCGTACACACTCACAGACACCAGTGGAGCAGCGTGTGCTTGCGTGAATAAGAAAGAGTGGGAGACCAAGTCTGAGAGGCAGAAGACAAAGAGCAAGCGGCAGATCCGATGGTTTGACTGATTTTGATGGGAAGAAAAGAGAAGAAATTATAAGGACCAAGTTCACGAGGAATTGAAGTTGACTGACAGGAACACAAATTTGTCCACCTGTTTGGCACTGAGGGCTATTGTTAGAGGATTGATCTTTGGATATCAATTTTAAAGGAGAGCTCATCGGAGAAGGCATTACTTCACTTTTTTCTTTTGATAAACCGGACAACATAGTGAGTGAAGACAGCAAGCAAGGGAAAACTGAGATGTCAAAGGACAGACACTGCAGTTTTGAGTAAGACCATCATCGTACTGTTATATTGATATTCCACGGAAAACATTTTGAAAACAGTAAAAATCAACTGACACTTCTGTTATATTATTTACAGAAATTAGACAGAATATGCATAGTTTGTAAACTTGTGCAACCGAGAAGAAACAAATCAATCAGTCAAAACCTATCAAATTATTCTTAAGGTTAACTGAAAATCCTTTATTTTAAGCTGCTGAACAAACTTCTATATAACAATGTACACATGTAACCTGATCTTAAGCACACTACTGTAATTACAAAGCAAGGTCAGGAAAGAAGTTACAGACATTTGTAATTAAGGACCATCTATAAAAGGAAACCAAGAAGAGGGTGAGGTCTGCGCGAAAAAGAAAGAGCAGGCCGCAAGGACACCAAGACAGGCAACGGGACATTAAGATTCTCACCAAGAAAAACAGCTGCTTCAGAGGGACAACGGGCACCATGGATTCTCACGGAGGACATTACCTCAACAAAGAAGCTGTGCTGTCACCTTTAGGAGTAACCCGAATGTTCCAGCTACTGTTTGGCTGCACCATAATGGCCCTTGTGTCACACAGTGCAGGCTACAGTGCCAATTACGGAACCTTCTGCATGTTTGTGTGGTGCTTCTGTTTTGCTGTCACACTGGTAGTTTTCACCTTGGACATTACACGGCTCCACACATGTATGCCAATTTCCTGGGATAACTTCACCGTGGCCTTTGCCATGCTGGCAACACTCATGTACATCACCGCCTCTGTGGTCTACCCTGTTTACTTCCTGCAGACTGAGTGTCCTGGTGAGGTCTGTGAAATCCAAATATACCGCATTGCTGTGACAGTCTGCTCTGCAGTCTGCTGCTTCCCCTACGCGACTGAGGTGTTCTTAACACGAGCCAAGCCAGGAGCTGTGGTTGGATACATGGCCACTGTGTCTGGTCTGCTGAAGGTGGTTCAGGCTTTTGTGGCCTGCATCATTTTTGGGGCCCTGGCTAATGACAGTGAGTACAACCAATACATTGCAACCCAGTACTGCGTGGTGGTGTACAGCCTGTGCTTCTCTGTCACTGTGATAGTGGTCATACTGACGGTTTCTGGTAAGACCTCTGCCCTGCGGCTCCCATTTGATCGGTTTGTGGTCATCTACACCTTCTTTGCTGTGATCCTCTACCTCAGCACTGCACTCATCTGGCCCATCTTCAGCTTTGACAAGAAGTATGGGAACACTACTCGTCCTGAGGACTGCCCACGGGGAGAATGTCCATGGGACAGTAAGCTGGTTGTGGCAGTGTTCACTAATGTCAATCTAGTGTTATATTTTGTAGACCTTGTTTACTCCCAGAGGATTCGTTTTATCTCCAGCTCTGCTGTCTGAAAAACTCCCCCACCACCCTTTAGCCTCGTATCCAAATAAATAAAGTTTGCAACCACATCCAGTTTGCTCTCCATACCCAGGTCTATGTGAAGGATTCACTGCCTTGAATCCATCATTTCACAGTGTTATATAGCCAGTCTATAACACTTTTTCTTGTCAGTATTTATCTAGTTTTTATGTTGCAGTATTCATCTAGTCTTGGGCTTCTGTGCTGGACAGTTCTGCTGTGACCTACCGTAGGGAACATGCACCATGGAGAGGTGTACCGATGAGCTGATCTCAGCAACTCTGTCCTCAGAAGACCAGGAAACACGTCTGTCTCTGTAACAAAGGCATCTCTCTTATCTGGCACAAACCTAAAGAAGTGTCAGACCAGTGTTACATCATTCAACCTTTCAATGACTTAGCAATGTATTTAATGGTATTCATGTAACAAAAAACAGGGTGGAAATACATTTCCTAGATATGTGTAGTATTTGTAAGGTCAACAGTTTGCACTGAACATAGCCACTTTACTGTATTTTTTTTTTTTCGAATTTAGGTTCGTATGTAAATGTAACCTGAGGAATCATTTTTAAAGGCAACTGTTTGACAACAGTATTAAATTTGTTATTTTGTTGTTGCATTACATGTTGACCACAAGCAGGGTGTTAACTTTCATTCTTTAGTCATATCTGTAATCTTTTCCGTGCATAATAAAATGTGTGTGTTTTGGTTTGGTCTTCTTCCATTTCTTTGTGTAAAGTAGGTCTTCAGTTTGTTTAGCCGACAAGTAGGCTGCAATACTGTGCTTGAGAATGTTCATTAAAAAAACACAATAATGCTACTTTGTTATTTTACCATGTTATAAAATACAGAAAGTACTTGGTAATGGCTGCCAGTAAGTAACTTTAAGTTAACATTAAAGGTATTACCTGTCTGTATGACAACAAGCATTACAACCACAGTCGGGTCGAGTGGCTGTCATATAAACAACTTAACCAATGGACTTAATAAAATGAAGCAAAACGGGAAACACCTAACTCAAGGTTGCTACTTACATCAGTCTGTTAATTAGGCTTCTCTCCCAGAGGATGTCTGGTCAGCATATGTCTGTGTGTCTGAGCGTCTCCATGCTGTCTCTACATGTCTTTCAAGCTTTTTGCCAGTAGATGCTAGTATAGCGCCCGCGTCGCCTAACCAGCTTTTCTTCCCCGCCTGACGCAACTGGTTGCTTTACAGCTTGCCTCAAAGTTAACGTTGCTTCCACTGTGATTGGTTACAAATGTTACGTGTAAGCCAAGGGTACAAATTCACTGGCTCGCTCGCTTGTCAATCAAATTTGTTTCTGGTCGCTTGTGCAGAAGCTACAGCGCAAAACACCTGGGCCACGTTGACGGCGTGTTAAATTCAGGTACTTATGTTAATAGATCATTGGTCAGACTGTTGGTCAGCTTAGAGCTTCTTCCGTTTCCTCTATAAATACACTAAATGTTGCCGTTACGGCTGCTGCCCTTATGTGTTTTAGGGTTTGCCTAGCTTTTGCTTCAGTTGATAATACGGAAGTATGTATGTTTACGCGCTGCGCTGCGTATCAGAGCAGGTATCAGAGAGGGCACACAGCTCCTCTTTTCACAGATCAGCCGTCGCTGGTGAGGCTAAATGCTGAAGTTGATGCTTTATACTTTTTGTGTTCTCACAGGTAGAATGAGCGTGGGTTTCATAGGAGCGGGCCAGCTGGCCCACGCTCTGGTGAGAGGCTTCTCAGCAGCAGGTGATTTTTCCTTTTTTTTTTTTTTTTTTTTTTTTGAAGCATACTTTTTAACCATATGTGCATTAATTTTATTTTATTTGTGTTCTTGATGTATGTAGATTGCAATCAGGCACTGAAATGATTTCTGATTTTTCTTTTTTTTTTTTTTTTTTTTATCCCCTTCAAGGCGTGATTGCCACGCATAAAATCACAGCCAGTTCTCCAAACACCGATCTCCCCACAGTGCAGCAACTACGGGTGTGTAAAATGTTGTTGTATTGCTATATTCCATTGGTGTCCCTGTTTAATTGTGAATATGGAACATGTATATATTATGGAAAGTGTATTTTACCTGTCTAAAGAACTACTAAAATAAGTGCATTTGTGCAGAAACTGGGTGTAAATTTCACCACCAGCAACAAGGAGACAGTAAGCAGGACTGATGTTCTCTTCCTGGCTGTGAAGCCCCACATTATTCCTTTTGTACTCGATGAAATTGGACCGGATATTGAAGACCGTCACCTTATTGTGTCCTGTGCTGCAGGTGTCACAATCAGTTCCATAGAGAAGGCAAGTCATAGCCCACTGTCTTTTCGTGTTGCTGAGTGTTCATGGTTGGATAATAAAAACTGAACCCATTTAAACATATGCAGAGATTTTTTTTTTCTTTTCTAATACCCAGTGCTTATTAGTTACAGTATCTCAATTAATGTAAGTACAGTGATTATCCACTAGTATTTGTAGTGATGAGGTATGGTAGATCCTAGAGGATGCATTTACTCTGCTTGTAGATGCATCCAAAGTGAAATAAAGACTAGATCACTTAATCGTGATTTAAACATCATGGTAATGCAAATCTAATCCAGATGATTCTGAGTTTTGCACACACAAGCATTATTAGGAGAGGGCTTAGATGCATAACTTGAAGTCTTAATAAGGACACTGGTTTGTAATTTTCAGTGCTCACATCGTGCCCATATATACATCAAAACAGTTTTCGCTTGCTGCCTTCATAAGAAACTTTAAACTCATACTTTGATTCATGACCCCTTCGGTGTAAGTGTATGAATTAACACATTGCTCCTTTTGCAGAAGCTACAGCAGTATCGCACTTCTCCAAAGGTGATACGTTGCATGACCAACACTCCAGTGGTAGTCCGCGAGGGGGCCACTGTCTACGCCACAGGAACCTATGCAGAGGTGGAGGATGGAAAGCTCCTGGAGCAGCTGATGGCAAGTGTTGGCTACTGCACTGAGGTAGAAGAGGACCTGATTGATGCCGTCACCGGCCTAAGTGGCAGCGGACCCGCTTATGTGAGTCAATTTTACCTGTCGCTGTATTTTGCAAATCTCCATTTTTCGTGATAGTAATGCTGATGATTTTGACCTTGCAGGCATTCACAGCTGTAGATGCTCTTGCTGATGGTGGAGTGAAAATGGGCCTGAATAGGAGACTGGCTGTACGCCTCGGAGCCCAAGCACTGCTGGTATGACCATTATAGTTTGATGGAATACGTGTTATACGTTTTCTGTCAAGCTGTGTTCTCTTGTGTGTTGATTTATTTGTGTTTTTTGAATGGTTTTCATGCTGCTCTGCGTTCCTGGATTTCCTGGTTTTTATAAGTTGTGTTTAAAAAAAAAAAAAAACAAACAAAAAAAAAACTGCAGATAATAAGTAACCTAGGTCATGTCTCACTGAATGCTGTTCTATTATATGTGACCTGCAGCCTGTCTTATCCTGGATTTTTATTATCACACGGCGTGGTGTATATGACTAAATCAGTGGATCTCTCTTTGTGTCTCTTCTAAGGGGGCTGCTCGGATGCTGTTAGACTCAGAGCAACACCCTGGGCAGCTCAAGGACAATGTGTGTTCACCAGGGGGCGCCACCATCCATGCCCTACATGTCATGGAGAGCGGTGGCTTCCGCAGCCTGCTTATCAATGCTGTAGAGGCTTCTTGCATTAGGACTAGGTAGGTTGGTGAGAGAAGTGTTCCACAAAGAGACAAATGTTTGTGTCCTTCCTGTAATAGGACACCAAAAAAGAAAAAAAAAAGCCTTCCACTTAACTGACCAGTTAAGTGGAAGGCTTTTTTTTATTTTTTTAAGTTTATTATTCAGACAGCAGATGGAGCTATGTATGTGCAAATAATTTTACATTGAGCGCCTCTCTGGTTGCTAATCACCTAGTTTTGAAGTTATTATTACACTGCTTCGCTATGTTGTGATTAATATATATTTTCCATTCTTTATTTATTTATTTATTTTTTTTTAAAAAGGGAACTTCAGTATTTGGCTGACCAAGAGAAGATCTCCCCTGCTGCAATAAAAAGACAACTCTGGACAAAGTGTTGCAGCAACCAGGAGTCACTCCAGAGGCTGTCGCAGTCGGGCCTCGTGGGATCAGTATCTTCAACAGCAGCAGCTCCAGGACAAAAAATAAATAATTTTCTGCCGAGTCAGAAAACTTTAATGCAACTTGTCATATCACTGATGATCCAGGTATATGCTGCCGAGACCACTGCTGCCAGGTAATTGTTGACATAAGGAAGTAAATCACCTAAAAGTGAGGTGAGAACAGACAAAAAGAACAGTGTGAGCAATAATAACTTCCTTTTGTAATAAAACCTCTTTTTGTTACCATAAAATGTCCCTGTTCATATCCCTGTTCCTCATCTTTTAGTTGACTCATGGAATAAAAATGTTGCTGCTGTGGCTTTCTAAATCTTATTTCTGTTGATCCCATTTCATGCCAAAGTGAGGTTTACTTAACTGTTTTTCTGCAGGTGGTATCCCATTGCAGCTTGGATTTTGACTTTGTACCAAAATGATGTTTCACCATACTAAAGATACTGTTAAAATGCTCAAAATGCCATATTTTGTACTGCAGATAAGTGTGCTTTCAAAATAGTCTTAGTCTATTATTAAATATGCCTATTTAACTAATTTTGTGGTTGTGATTTATTTGTGCCCGTGTGCACAGCGCCAGCAGAGCGGATTCTAAGTCCCAGCAGGAAGCATTCGCAGAAACAATGTAACAAAGGAAGCTGCATTTTTAGGTTTTTTTTTTTTTTTTTTTTTTCCTTTTTCCTTGCGCGCAAAGAAAATCTTTCATGAATGGAGGCACGTGACCAAACACGATGACGTCTGGCTTCGGTACAAGAGAAAGGAATCAACAAGGAGAGCACGAGCTGGCGTTTGGAAGCGCCGTCGCTTCTGTCAGCGGAGCCGAAATCCAGCCGTGCCTCGAATGTTTGCTCAGCCGCCTGAAGCTCTGAGAAGAGGACTTTAACAGCTACAACTTCCGAGGGGCGTCGTTTTGAAGGCAGGTGGGTCCGTAAAGCAAACAGAGCTCCTGCTGCTGCTGGTGGTGCTGTTGTTATGCTGAGTGTGCATGCCTTCGCCTCACCGCTGTCAAGCTGGCCACGGCTAGCTTAGTGGGTTAGCATAGCTAGCCTCTTATATGCATATGTCTTCGTAAAGTTGGCCTCTTTCATGACAGAAATATTTCAAACTAAAATGCCCTAATTATTCAGATGGTCAGCACATATGCTCTCGCAGCTAAGCGGTTTATTTTGAAAGTTTCCACATAAAATGCTTGGTTGTAACCGAGAACATTTGTGCTCCTACTATGGTGAGATGGCAGCTAATCCCTTACACACAGACACACACATACGAGCTGTGAATAAAACGTGTCATTCTGATTTTCATGTAGCAAGGGGGGCGGGGGGGGGGCTGCCAGCCAGCCATTTCGAGCTTTAAGGGTAATTTCCCCGAGCTGTGATTGCGCTTTCGGGGCTGTATTGCTACAAATAGTAGGAAGACTGAACACACGGGGATTTCCTCACTTTGCTTGTTTTGTAGGCGGGGAGTTGTTTGCCACTTTTTCACGAGCGGGGCGCTGAGAGGCTGGAGACGAGAAGAGTCTTGGAATGTCAAAAAACCTCGTGACCCTGTGTTAGGTCGCTTCATTTATTTATTTATTTTTTAGTTTAAAAATAAATAGTTTGTAGGGACGCATTGGTGTCCGCTGTGCCGCTACGCTTTCTTTGGTGGTTTGTCAACTCATGCGCTTCTTGCTGCTCAAACCTGCTGCTTCATCACCTCGCTGTGGGGGGAGAAATAAAGGAGCAAGCGCGAGCCGAGCCAGCGGTTTAGCGAGACCAGGTTGGTTGTATTATTCTCTCATGACATTTCTGTCAAAGACGCGATTGTGATTGTCAAATCGGAGCAATGCGTTGTCCCTTTTCTGCGCGGCTTTTTAATAAATGCGTTTATTTTATTTTTTTTATATTCCAGGAAATGCGCTCAGATCATCGTTTCGAATTGAATTGCTTCACCTGAAGTGACAATTCATTTAACCACTAGTTACATTGTAACAATGGCAGAGCCAAATCAAACCAGCCGCCCTTGGCTTTAATGCCACAGCCAAGCAGTTAACAGCACAGCATTGTTTTATTATCAAAGCCTGTAAACAAGTAGCGGTATTTTATATCATGCTGAATCATCACAATGATGTATTTAGACGTTCTCAGAATCCACCCCGAAATATGGCACCACCGGACAAAGGTCTGCTCGGCTGATAAGGGTCGATGTTTATCACCAAGCCTCCGTTATTAGGGAGATGGATCGAAATGGTGCTGATCTTTCCTGCAAGTCAGTCAAGCCATGAGCATCAAGTGATGACCATCATGCAGTTATCAATAGCCTCATCTACATTCAGCTGAGAATGTGCATTTTATGGCAGCACTGTCATGATGTACATCAACAAACAGGCTGCGAGTATATTTAGACTAAGTGCTTAGGTGTCAACTGCGATGTCACATCCATTTAAAAAAAAAAAATGCACGATAAGCAGATATTATGCGTGTGTTGCTATTATATAGTCCTGCAATGAGTGGATGTTTAAACTGGGTCAGGTGTAATTATATGATGTATAGGAAGTTAAAAACGCCACCCAATTTGGGTAGTGAGTGAAACATGTCCTCTAGAAAATGTTAAACGTGGCTTCTTGTAAATGCCTTTTCATCTTTGTTGCTGAACAGCAGTTAAATGCTATAGAGAACCAGTTTTTTCCTGACATTATTTAATGCAGCGTAACACTTAATTTCTCAGATTTTGGGTTGGCAGATGCCTTTGTTTTCTTATGTGTGACATGATGAAATTTGCTGCCTATTAGAGTGCACACTTATGGAGGGCGCAGGTAATGAATTATCCATGGAGAGTCTGTGCAATTTGAAAAGTCACCTTGGAAACTGTTGAGCCCATATAGGCAAGGCTAAACAGATAGAAGTTGCCCATTCTTGCTCAGATACCCAACTTATTTCATCATCTCTGTTCATGCGAGCAGGGCATTGAAGTGTGTTTAGCAGACAGGCCAGCCCTACATCAGAAGCCCGGCTTTGCAATAAAGCGTAATGCTCATCTCTGCCTTTCTCTGCAGGTAACAAGAACAGATGATGGTCCATATAAGAGCCCGGTGGGGCTGGCAGTGGCGTGTGGATGGAGGCAGGGAGTGGTGTAGATCAGCACTTAGATTTATCGTCTCTTTCATTGAGGTAGCAACGATAAAACAAGGCTGGATACCATAGAGGTGAACTGAATGCACAACTTATACCCAGTGGTGTTGCTCAGGATGGGCAGGCGGTGGAGGGTGGAAGAGGATATGTGAGGTTGACGAAACATGAGGCAAGACTTTACACTGCATAGAGTACAGTCTGGCCACCAACACCTCTGTATAGCCAACACAGCTGTGCCTTGGGAGTAGTTACGCCTATTCAGGACAATTTATAGCCTCCAGAAAGGAACACAAATGTGGGATTTGTCCACAAAAGTGCTGCTTAAGCTGCGCAGGGCAATGGGAATGCCCGGAAGGAAGGGAGAAAAAGATCAATATATTCCCCCCACCACCTTTTTGCAATAGGGAGGGAATGTTGGTGATGAAACCTCTTGCAAGTGTAGTGCGGATTATGATTGCTTAGCATTGCGATATGCCCGCTCCACTTCTCAAAGTAATACTTTCATCCAGTCAGAGTGTGTTTGATAAATTTCTGTTTGGAACTTGAGTTACATTTGGCATGTTCATTACTGCTCCCGTTTGTTCATAATTTAGATTAGTCAATATCAGACAGCATGGTGAGCATAAGCACAGAGCTGTGCACTGGCTGCTGTTTTTCATGTAACCTACTTTTATCTTGGCTAATTCGTGTGTGGGACACATCAGTGGTAAACTGACATTAAGAACAAGTGATTTTTCTTTTTCTTTCTTTCTTTTTTTTTCTTTTTTCTTTTTTTTTTTAAACCTTACCCATGTAAGAAGCCAAGTCAAATTAAAGTGGTGAATCACTCTGCATCACTTTAATTGCATTTTCATGAGTTTTAGGATATATTCTGGTTGGATAAATATACATTTTTTTTTTTCCAGTTTAAAGATTTTGGACCTTTGTTCTAAGGTCAATGCTGTGCAAGCAGATCATTAAATTGCCATTAGTACTGCCTGTATTGGTTTTTGATAAACTTGACAGATTCTTTGTATTAGGTTTCCAAAAAATATCTACTACACCCGGTTAAATCATGCTGCATACAACAGGATCTAATATTAACAATGTGGCAATCTATACCTGTGTTAAGGTGACAGAATGCTACTAATCTTACTTGCAAATTTGAGGTCTTTATTTCTACAAAATAGCCCCGTTCACATTGTGATTGTGAATAGTTACAAATGAAAAGTGACAAAAATAAAATCAATGCAAGCTGTCCTTGGTCGGCCTCTTTTGCTAAACACAGCAGACATTTATTTACTTGATGTCTTTTCAGATATTCATTTTTATTTGGCTCAAGCTGCTCTCCTACACAAATAAATCATATTTCATTATTTGTGGACAAATGCACTGTGTGCTCAGAGGATCAATTTAGTGGCCTTAGTGTTATATAATATTTTCAGTCATAAGACAGTTTACATATCTTCTTTCTCCCCTTTCGCTGTGATTAAGTTTATCATTTCTTTAACTACCACAAGCTTTAGTTGTGGTCAGAACATGTGAAGAACTACTAAGGAGGATTACAATGAGGAACACCGCCAGTTGTATGATTATTTACATTTTTAATATTTGTCTTTAAAATGTATTATTATTATTATACTGGAATTATGCATTTGATTTTTATTTATTTATTTTGTTTTGTGGGACAATCATTAGGTCTGAGGCTCCATCAGATATCCTGTAGCCAGGCCTCATCAATCACTCACCATAATTTGAACAGAGCGGAGGCAGTCTTATTAATAGAAATTAGCATCTTTGATATTTTCAGGTAATAACTCTGCTATCACGCTGCAGTTGAATCAAAGCTCTCCACAGGAGAACATGCAATGATACATTTGTTTTGTTTTCTTTTTCCTCATGCTGCTGAGATCTGTTTATTTGATGGGTTTTTATAGGAGAAGCCTGTTTTAAATCATAGCCGCGCAGCAGAAGTAATCAAATATGTGAGCCATTTTACTATAATTTCACTTGAAATGCATTAAAATGTATTGACCCGGTCTATCAATCCTGCGTGCAGCAAAGACTGTTGTGGTTGCGTTAGGTCAAGGCAATATGCATTTAATATAAATTCAACCAGTGTAGTGAACCTCCTAGATATTTTGCCAGTGTGTGGGTTGCCTGCAACCCTTACTTCCTCTGCCAGTGCAAGACTGAAGTATCAAGAGCTATTCTCTTCCTGTTTAATCAAGTCCTCCAGGCAGATACTGTGAAAGGCCAGTGAAGTCTCTTCTTCTGTCCTACTAGTTATACCAACAGAGCAGCTCCAGTGGATAGCAGCTGCTGAACATGGAAATGGATTCTGTATGTATCAAAACATTGGTTAGTACAAACAAGTCCCTTTAAATAAGCCTTCCATTATCAGTGACTTAAGAAAATACACAATCCCTTAAGGGCAGTGATTCATGTTTTCACGTTAAGAGACATGCACTGGATGCAAAATTCAGACATAAATGTGCCACATGCTTTTCTGCATGGTATAACCTACTAGCTTCTACATGTGACATTTTTTTTCCTCTTTGTTTTTTTTTTTTTTTTTGCAAGGGAACTGGGTTACATAAAGTCAGTTTATTTCTATTCATCGATCTCTGCTTTCTTTGCCTAGTATCTACCTCCTTATCACAAATAAGTGCCTTTGAATTTTATATCAAACAGGAAAAATATTTTGGCAAATGTCTTTAATTTGTTTACATGATTTTTACAAACATAAGAGACAGAAAATCCACATATTTGACTTTGGAAATGTAGTAAAGCCCTAAAGCCATTGTACTTTTTTTTGGGTTTTTTTGACTAATAATCTAATTGGACACAACATTGCAGATTTCCCCTGCATTAGTTATACAGCAGGTAGCGATTCTTTCTTTTTCCTTCTTTTTTCCCCACATCTTCATTCACAGTATGTGTGAAAACTAAACCTCCAAAGCAGAGTCACTGAGTCCTGGGGTAAGAATTTAGTGATTTATTTCAATGTGGAGTTTTTTTTTTGGTTGTGGTTCAAACGGTTTTTGGTTATCAGTGCTTCTTTATAGTGTGTTTTTAATAAAGGTCAAATTCAGGATGGTTTTATTTATCTGGTATCATGGTATTTGCCAACCACAGCAGTAAGAGGAGGATGTACAGACATGATTAACTCCTGATAAATATATTAAAATAACTTTGTGTTAAATTTTGCTCTAGCCTCTTCTTTAAGTTTGTCACTTGACACTACATCTCAACAAAATATTCTGAAGCATGTATATATGAACAATCATGCAATTTATTGTAAAAAGTATGCTTGGCCAGTGAGTTATAAAGTAAATTTCAGATGCTGTGAAGAGACTTTTGCAGCAACCATTTAACCCTATGCTCTAGGGGTCAGTTATTATGGGAAGCTGGCAATTTTGGTTAGTTGCTATTTCAGCATTGCCCAGAACCTCCACTGGTCAAAAAGCATTGGCTTAGTATTTCCCCTCTACTACAAGCATATCACATTTCCCTCTGAAAGCTGCTGAATGATTTCCCCTCTCCCTCTTTTTGTCACTCTTATTTCACGCTCTGAATACTTAGTAGTTAATAGCTTCCCTCCCCTCTTCCCATCGTACCTTTCTCAGACGCACTCACACACTGTTTTCTGCACAAGTTCCTACCACTCTTCCAGTATCTCTTCCAGAGCTATCAGAGGAGTCTGATTTTTAATTTGCAGTTAAATGGCGCCCGACACATGCAGCTTGCTTGATAATTGACTTAGCTCAGCTGACGGGAGGAATGATTAGATCTGAATATCTTGGCGATCTTTTCAACTCTGTCTTAGAAGTGAGGGAGTAAGAGCAGAGGCTCTGATCAGGCATAAAGTCTTGAGATTGGCTGTACAGCATGAAAATGTTGGCTCACTGCATTAAATGTGTCAACCTGGAAAGAGTAAGTGGAAAATAATAAAGCCCAATCATAAGAAAGAACTGACATTTCTTTTATTTTTCAGGCACTTACCATGCGCTTTTCAGTTTCTTTGTGGTTGTCGTTCTGTTTCCTGGAAGGTCTGTGACAATAGAGTGAGAGGCTATAGGTCTTATACATTATTGATCAGGGAAACTGAATAGGTGATCGTACTGACTTTACAGCCAGCTCTCTTCTTTTGTGTTTAGTTAATCATCAAAGATTTGCAAAGACAATGAGTTGAAAATGGTACTAAGCATTCTATCGCCATTCTGTCGGGTCTAATTTACATCTGGGCCACAGCTCTAGTTATTCAGTCTTGTACAAACTGTGCAAATCTTCTTTACAAGTCCATGCTGGTCTTAGAAGGGAAAAGAAATTAAATTGGGCATACAATCAAAATGAGCCACTTCGCGGTCCTTTTTGGAGTGAAAATTGTCGAAATGTATTGTTTGGTGTGAGATGAAATTCAGCTGTTAGTTTCACAGAGCTCAGTTGCAATTGTTGGATGCTGCTTGTGTTTTGTTTTTTTTTTTCTCTCCTGAACACAGTCTTTCATCAGCATGCACCTCCACCGTCTACTTTTATTCACTTCATTAGCAAGCTGCCAGTGCCCAGTGCTCGGACGCTTCTTTTCAGGAATTGATCATGACAAGTTAAATTTGTATGCATTTGTGTGGTTTTGGTGATCTGTCACTGTGCGGATGCATGTGCATGTGATTAGTTACATGATGTGCCATCCACTGTCCTGTCTCAGCAAACCTTGTACCCTGTTAGTCCTTCCCCAGCCGTGTTTAGTATTCAGAGAGCAGGCGCTGTCGTAATCTGGATTCCGAGGCAGGTTGCTGGGGTTTTTTGTTTGCTCTTATGGCCCTGATAATCTTGTTACACTGCTGTCAAGTGGAGCTGGCCCTCCCTGCAGCCCTGAACCACCATGTGTGCCACCTCCGGTACCAGAAAGGCACTCCCCCCACCCCCTCACTTCCCCATCCCCACCAGACCACCGCCATTTTGAGACAGTGGGTGATGGAAGAGCCTTGGATGTATCCTTGAAGAATCACCTCCTGAGCATCTTTATTCAGCCTCCCACCCACACCCCGTCTCCCACCCCCACCTTAGGCAGTGAACGACAGTAATAAATATTCATCAGGGGGATGCAGTGTGTCGAAGCTGTAGCCTCGACTCCCCCTCAACAAAGAGTCCCCTGGCTAATGGTGTCCATCCTTGGCATCTCCCCTGGAGAGATCCTGCAGAGGGGACAAGATCATTAAAGCAAGCCACAGGCTTAAGGCTGGACCTATCATGTCACATCAGCATTTATTGCACCAGAGTTTTTTTTTTTGTTTGTTTTTTTGGTTTTTTTCTCCCCCCTCTTTAGAGTATCAACCTAAGCCGACCCTACCTCTGTGAGCTGCACTCTATAGGTTTAGATGAACAAAGACAGCTTTTGAAGGTTGGCTGGGTTGCTCTCGTTTTGTTAGTTCAACTTCACAACTTCCTAATTGGCACCTTGGTTTTGGTCCTTGCTGAGATCAGGATTTTTTTTTTTTTTTCTCTACAACCTGTTCTTCTCAAGCTCCTCTAAATGTGTCGACCATGCATTTTACATAAAGCTCTCTCTCTCTCTCTCTCTCTCTCTCTCTCTCTCACTCTCTCACTCTCTCTCTCTCTCTCTCTCTCTCTCATATATTCACTCACTCATTCCCTTTCTCTGGGTGACCACACTCAGCGTTTTCTATTTCCTGTGGGTGTGATGTCTCTCCTCCACAAGCAATCAGCTCTGATTTGTCAGCGTTCTTCCAGGCGATTCATAAAAATTCAGCAAGCATCTACAAAAG
Source organism: Archocentrus centrarchus (assembly GCF_007364275.1). Lineage (NCBI taxonomy): Eukaryota > Metazoa > Chordata > Actinopteri > Cichliformes > Cichlidae > Archocentrus > Archocentrus centrarchus. Next base: position 21,208,266 of record NC_044353.1, on the reverse strand, counting down.
ACATCTATGTCCCTGCACTTGCTCCCTACCTCCAATGCCCCCGCACTCCAAGCTGCAGCTTTCGCCTCCTGCTCCTTTGGCTAGAATTGCACAAAAGACCTGAAATCATTAATAAGAGGTAATATATTAGTGCAAGGAAGACATCAGTTTCTATTGTTCTAAATTGTGACTAGATTTCTTATAAATTTGTCAAATATAAGGGCATTCTGTAACAGATCAATGCAGCAAGTCTGAAATTTCCCTGTCATTCTTTACGGAAAATTATAGGTGTGTTTTCCTTTCTTTGCCTCTCTGTGTTTATGTGAGCATGCCTCTTTGTCTCTGTGAGGTATGACAAGCCTGGTAGTGGAAGGGAGCAGCTGTGCATTGGACCTTGTCTGTGTTGTTCTGCCATGCCCTGTCATTGGTAGCCGTCTGTTGGCAGCAGCCTGTGCTGGAGGCTTGCAGCCTGGGTGAAGTCTTTCCACAGTGTCATATGGTGAGCTTTCAATGTGCCAAACCATGCCTACTATGTTACCCTACACAGATGTGTGACAGAATACGCCTCCTCAACTTGGACAATGTGCCGTCTCTCTGCATTTTCAAGATTCCAACTGGTTTTTGAACAATGTTGGGTCTAGGCTGCTGAGGGGAAAATGATAGGCTTAATATGAAATTTGGAAGATGCAACCTTTTTTTTTTTTTCCCCTCCTAGTCTCATCCCAGTAGCTATTAGTGTAGTACTTTCCTGTCTATTTGTCCATTATCTGTGCATCATCAGGCAGACCATTATCCCATTATGTTTTGCATCTGTGGTCCAAATGCTTACTGGAAATGAGTCACCACAAAGGCTAGTGAAAGGTACGTGTTACTATCAGACAGCTATTCATAGCCAGCCCATCAAAGATGAAAGTATCACATTTGAAAAGTCCTGTGCAGAGCATGAAAAGCTTTTTATATGGGCATCTGCAGCGCAGAGAAACATTTCTGTTTTTATAAGAAGCCAGAGGACTTTTTTTGAAGTGAAAGCATCAAGAATTCAAGTCACAGTCTGACCTCATGTTATGTCCCCCGCCTGTGTGATAGTGTCGTATTCAGGTCATTTTTAACAAGCGGCTGTCTCTCCCTGTTTGGCTCAGGTGACCAGTCCACCTGTAGCACCCTTTTGTTACCATGGAAATATCCTGGCCATCTTAGTGCACTTTGGAGCTACGACTCATCTGTTTTTCTTTTCTTCCCTCACTGAGCTTCTCTGCAGACGACACGCATTTCCCTGATGACTAGCTTAATGTGCATGCATGCTCTAAACTTCTGCACACGCTGACAGTAATTCTTTTTTACATTCTTTTGTTCGAATGCTTTCTTTCCTGTTTTGATGTGTTTAAAAAAAAAAAAAAAAGCTGTAAGAGCTAGCATTTGTTTATGTGCTCAGTATAAACACACACTCCTGGGCTGTGTAAATCAGCTTACCGAGGCAATGTGCTGGCTGGGCTGACTGTGGTGGGTGCCTGTATTGCTGACGCAGCATTTACTGCGTGTGGTGTAAAGCACCCAGGGCCACAGCTGTGTGTGTGTGTGTGTGTGTGTGTGTGTGTGTGTGTGTGTGTGTGTGTGTGTGTGTGTGAGTGTGTGTGTGTGCGTGTGTGCGTGTGCGCACACATACTTATCCTGTGACAGAGCTCACACAATGGAGTTCACCTGACCTTCTGTCTGTCTTAATACCAGTAGGTTGTATTTCTCACCTGTGCAGCTTCTCTTGGTGTTCCCCCAGTATAGACATGACAGAAGAAACTGCAGTGCAGCCCTCTTGTTCTGGAGGGCTCTGCAGTAGTTACAGTGGGTTCCTTTTTCATTGATTTATGGGATTATAGTTGGACACGGGCCAAATCTAGACAGGTGTGACTGTCTAGACTGGATAGCTTGTATAGTAGATGAAAGTCTGCCCCATCCTGTGAGCATGTTGTGGCTGATGGATACACTGTAGAAAGGCTCAGATCTGTTTTGTTTTGAGCCAGGGCTATGCTACTTCAAGTCTGTATTTAAGAGAAGCGACCAATTAAATATCATCTGGAAATACATACCACAAAGTTATTTGTTCTTGGGATAGGTGCACAGTCTAGGTACCACTTTTTGCAATTACTTAGAAGGAAATCTGAAGTCCTTGACCCACTTTGAAGTGTTTTCTGCAAGAAAAAGCTACAGCATGACTAAGTGCATAAAATACAGTCTGCATTTTACAGAAAATGTTTAAAGCATTTTCTGTATTTGTGACTCTTCTTTTCACAGATCAATCGGCAGTACAGGTGGACGCTGCTCTCGTGGCATGACTACCACAAACAAGGGAAACAAGGCCTTGAAGGTAAAGCCTGTGCAATGCAAAGTGTGTAGAATCGTATTTTATTTATTTATTTTTTTTTTTAATTCAAACGACCAGCACTAACTAACTTCCACATGCAGGTGAAGCGGGAACCGGGGGAAAATGGCACCAGCCTAACAGATGATGAACTGGTGACCATGTCAGTGCGAGAGCTGAACCAGCATTTACGGGGGATGACAAAAGAAGAAATCCTGCAGCTGAAACAGCGGCGGCGTACTCTGAAGAACCGGGGCTATGCCGCAAGCTGCCGCGTGAAGCGTGTCACCCAGAAGGAAGAGCTTGAAAAGCAAAAGGCTCAGCTGCAGCAGGAAGTGGACAAGCTGGCTACAGAGAATGCCAGCATGAAGGTGGAGCTGGATGCTCTGCGTTCAAAGTACGAGGCCCTCCAGAGCTTTGCCAGGACTGTGGCCCGCAACCCTGTCACCTCAGCAAGGGGACCTATGGCTTCTGTCATAGGTCCCCTCATCCCTGGTAAAGTAGCTGCCACCAGCGTCATCACCATCGTCAAATCCAAAACAGAGGCTAGGTCATAGTAGCAGAAAGAAGATCTTCAAGACTAAACTAGTCAGTGCATTGTAACATGGCACAGGATTGCCTGTGTAAGTTCTCAGTTTTACCAATGGCACTAACACTAACAAAAGGCTTCCCAAATTCACCCATACAGTCTGAGACAGCAGTCTGTGCTTTTTCAACAGGCATGTCACCAGGGTGATAAAAATACAACTGTTGGATTTATGATGTCACAGTTGGTGGAATATTGCAATATTGAAACATTTAAAGTGAACAACTCAAGAAGACTGCATCAGGTGGCCGAACTTCAGACTGGAGTTTGGTTGTTGATTTTTGAGAAGCTGTATGTAACTTGTCTGTTTCCCTAAAATTGGGCCTTAAGTCTTCTCCATCCCAAGAATTGGCATTTGTAGAGTCTCGCAGGTGGTCCAAACGAGTAAGAAAATAAATTGGAGCCATTATACCTCACAAGATCCACAGTACAGACTGGGGGGGCACATATCTTACTAAGAACCCATTTCCTTGTTATTATGCACTGACTTAAATTAGGATAATTGACAAATGGTCACAGACTCTTGGTCTAAATGCTACAGATGTCTTCAAAACAACCTGACAAACCCAAAACTCATAAATTAGTCCAATTTGTGATTCTGTTGGTTGTCTGTTGAGAATATAAGCATGAAATGATGCTCCCAAATATAGCATTCATTTCTGTTTATGCATCTGTGACAGGCTTCCATGAACTTGTCATTATCACTATGACTGGTAGATGCAATAATAATATATGTATGCACTGAAAATACAAAGAGGTCTTGCATATTTATGGTTAAGTGGAAACGTTAAAAAATGATCAGCACTTCTTAATGATATTGTTCCAGAGCTGAGTGCCATTCCAATATGACAAGATTCTTACGATATCTGAAAACCTGAATGTTATTACAGTAATATCCTCATGTTTTGTGGGGACAGTGAAATCCACAAACATTTTGAAACATGATTTTTGCTCATAGAGGAAATATGTTGATTTTTCTTTAAAATATATTGCGTTTTTTGTAATTACTTGTTGACAGGGCCGTCAGATATTTCCAAAAGAAAATCTTTACACAAGCTTTACTGTTTGAATTGTTAAGCTGTAGAAAACTTTGTCTAAAGTTGACTTCTTGGTTTTTATTACTAGGTAGATTACCTTCCATTGTTTATAGAAATACAGAAAAAGAAAACATAAAAAAAAAAAAAAAATCCTGTGACATCTTTTTTGCAATTGTACCGAAAGTGGCTTACTATTAAAGTCTGATAGCTTTTTCTAGTGACTAGGCGCGTACTGTGGGGTAGCGCGTGATGTGACGTGTAAGTGACAAGTTGGCAGTGTTGTTCACTGTATAGATGTCAATGCTGTGCTATTTAAAACAAATCTGTAGAGCTAAACTAGATGGTGTAAACAAGGTCAATTGTCTTTGTGCGTATTGGCATATGTGATATCCTCCGCTTCCTTGGTGTTAGTTACAAATCATATTGTCATTACGAGTTTACCACATTGAGCCACGAATGACAGAATTTGGTGAAATGGCATTAGTGAACATGAACTCAAAAGCCTTTTGAAGCTTAAAGTGGTAACTGAATAATGGTTGCATTTGGTGCTGGATGCCCTCTAAAAACATCCTCTGTAACCGGGAAGTAAAGGATTTTATTATTACTATTACAGCATCCTCCTTGGTATGAATTTGCATTGCAGGGATAGAATGCCCTTAAAAGCAATCTTTTCGAATTTACCTGTGGGCATGCAATTATTCTGCAAATGTTGTTGACAAGCCTTGCAGTTTCTCAAGCCAGTACAAATAAGATTTTATTGCAAGGTTAACCTCGAAAAGGTATGGCATCACTCTTCTAAATCTACCCACTGGTCTTCAGATGGTCTGATTAAAAGCAGAAGGGTTTGGCTGAAGGTTTGTATGCACTAAAAGCTCCTGCTTGTTTTGCTCAGGACAAAACAGGTCACTTAAAATGAGCAAACAATTCTAGATGAGAAGCAAGAAGGCGGGGATGGCAGCTCTGTTCTTTTCTTCTTTCTTTTTCTCCTTTCTTCTTGTTTTTTTTTTCTATTAAGCATGTCATAAAGGGCTTCAATCCACACTCAGAAAGAGGCACAGTACGACTATGTAGAATTACAATCAACAGCTGCCAGCAAGAGCTCCTTCTGTGCCAAGTGTTGCATCACTCTCCTGGTCCTCTAAAAGGAATTTAACACTGAAGCAGGTCTGCACCTCAAGGTGAAAGCAGTTGTTTAATGACATTAACAGAATGCACTTCGTCCAGATTTCCCTCTCCTGCTGGTCAGAACGTCTTACAGTGTCGGTCCAGGTGTTAATCTACAGCCGCTCTCAGACAACATGCGGCAGTGAAACTCCATGCCGGAGGTCTGAGTGCTGGTTATACCGTCTGTATCCTTTGTCAACATGCTTAGCTATCTGCATTGACTGGTTAACTGTGGGATAAAATATATATAGCTGACTCTTGACATAGCCCAGTATCGATGTTGGCGTCCTTATTGCTGTGGCAGTCTTGTGGAGTGAATCTTTTTTTGTGTCAAGTGTCTTTAAGGTGTTCGAGTGGCACTGTTGACCAATCTCTCAATCTCCTCTGGGGATGATTCTCTTTCTCACACATACAGCTGTATAGTATGTAGCTACAGTAGGTATTAATGACCGTTGTGAAAAAGTGACCCTTAATATGCAACTCAGTGGAAAGGTGTGAAAGAGTAGATGTAAGAGTAATCAATATTGTCAAAGTTACCGTCTGTTCTTTAATAATTCTTGATGTTTTGTAGATTTTATTTATTTAATTTTTTTTTGTAAGATGTGTTTTTATTTGTCCTTGTGATTTTTTTTTTTTTTTTTTTTTTTGCATTCCTTTGTGGGAGAGCAACTGGCCCTCGGTTACAGTCGCTAACAAAGGAATCGTGTAACAGTTGCACTCAAGCCTTACTCAGTTACTCTGGTCTTAAATCATCTGAATTACAAATCCATAAATTAGGATCTTAACTGAAAGGAACTGCTATTATTTAGATGTTTATGCACTAAGTAAAGAGGATGCTACAATGGATTCTGCCACAAGGGGCACTTGCAATATATTTTTTTTCGTGTGTGTGTGTGTGTGTGTGCGTCTGCGTGTGTGTTTGTATGGTTGAGGTTCCTCTGCTGCTACACCAGTCATTAATGCTAGTTGTTTGCTGTAGCGTCATCCGCAACATTTCTGTTCTCATTATGTGTTGAGTATGTATTTGAAATTGATCTTAACACTGTAATTTGTTCTGCAGATTTAATTTTTAATTGGTTATGGCTTTTTCTTGTTTATTAGTTTTTCGTTTATTTATTTATTTTTTTTTAGCAACATGTTAGAGAGGATAAATAGCAGCACTTGTGTGGCAGTTGATTTTAATAGCTCTGAAGACATTGGCTTTTTTCATGAAATTATGCTTTGTAAATGGTTGACTGTGCAGGTTTTTTTCCTCTTCTCTATGGAGTGGGTCTGTGTTTCAAAGGTATACAAATCTGACTAAAGCGAGTAATACAAAGTTAATAATCTGTTTTGTTATTTTTCTGTATGGGTTGTAATAAAATATTGCAGTACTTTGTATGAAAACAGACAATAGTTAATTGTAACTATTTATAAATTAAATTATTGTACTTTTTGCAATCTGTAGATAAGTACTATGTATTCATATATACAGTAACAACTGTGGATTTAAATGTGATTCTCTGAGGTGTCTAAGTTATTGATGTATATATTGTATGTTTGTTGATACAGCTTACTTTATTTTCTATAAGACCAATAAAATGTTTTGGAAAAGGATTTTCCGCACTGCTACTCTGTCATTTAAGGCATTTAAAAAGTGTCGAAATTAGGTTTTGTCATATTCTGTGGCGTCATTGACCCAGTTTGATACTTTTAAAAATAAACTGGCGGGGAAGGCTTTTTGCCATCCAGGGTGGGTTTTAGAAGACAGCGATCATTTAGATGGCACAATTTCTTTTTCTGTGATCCAAAAAAAGCCGTTGGGCGACCCACTTTGGCTAACCTCAGTGGACATATTTTTGGCCCGACACGAGTAAAACATTAGAGTCATGAAGGATGTCTAGGTGTGCTTGTCCTAGATTAGGAGAAGTAGTGAGTTAGTCATCTCAGCTCCCTATGGAGCTCCTACACCCCCCCCAGTCTCAGTGCACCTCATCAAACATCAGCCTCCTCAGCAGCGCTTCAACCCCAGCACAGTCAAAACACATCTCATGAGAGAACATGCAAAGACAAAGAGACAGATGGCTGAAGACAAGCTACATCTTACCATACCATCCTGCAGGGCATGTGTAAACCCCAGTGCCTCAGCATAGTTGCAGTGCTGTATTGTGATTTAGTTCTTTTAGATGGAGGAGGCTTCTACAGGTACGTGTGACCTGTGCATTAAAACAGCCTCCTCTCTCCTCCTTGGATGCCTGCCCCAGACAACCATGCGGCCTCTGAAGAGTTGATTAATTTGGCAGGATGGGTTAAGGTGAGCTGGTGGGCAATCTAGGACAGCATTCTTCATCTTTACCCACTTCTGCAGCAGGTGCCTGCCCCAGTTCTTAGACCGCAACCTGCTGTACAATTAATGTTGCCATCGCCATCAGTGAGGCCATTGATGTAACACGTATGCCCTGCCAAAGCTTAGCAAGGGGCTCTATTCTGCAAAGACCACCATGGTGCAAGACATGTCTTTTTCCTCGTATTATTCAAATGAAGGTTGTTATGGTGGTGCATGTGTGTGAACAACAAAAATTATATCCCCATAAGCATTAAGATTTATCAAAGTTGGTGCAGTCCCAACCATAAAATAAATGCCTAATATGCATTCCTATCCTGATTAGAATATTCAAAGCAGCTGAAGGTACAAGGCGGGATACTGAGTATGAGTGCCTTTCTGGAGCGTGCACCTGTTCAGAAATATGTGGTTTTGGGTTTCCCTCTGCTGGCACATCAGTGTAAAGCTTTTATGGGTTTTAACTGGGTTTTTCCCACAAGATGGCACCACTTCTAAACAGAAGGATTTCCCCACAGTGGAGTAATTTAATTATGGAATGTTTCACAAAACCAGTTTTATTCAGCAAATGAGAGTATGCTGTAGACTTGGAGCACTTTGTCATGCAGCCTTGTTATTTCTATGGTTAGATGGTTAGTTTCTACTATTAGTTTCTAACACACCTATATATTAGGAACACTTAGAATCTAATGCAACACTTCTGTTGTAAATCTTTAGCCATCCATCCAGGCATATATCTTTAGGTGCTGCATATACTGTTGGGGCTTTGCTGACAGTGCTGAGGCCTTTATTGATATACTGTCCCTGTTAAATGAGCTTGGACAAGTTATTAGACACAGTACAACCCACAGCTAAATCATCTCAAAGTGGAGTGAACAGACGACACTATGATAAATACAAACGCTGAAGAGTGCAATATTTAGCGAGGTTGGATGCATACATATAATTAGGAAAATAAATCAGTGTAGGTTATAAATTTCATTAATTACACAATTATAAATTCAGATGTTGACTAGAGCTTTTTTTTAAAAATTAATTTGGTTACCATAATTTATCAAAAAAATATATTTTTCGAATGTTTTAGAACAAATAAAACGAGGGACTGGCTCTAATAATATTTTAATTCTTATCTTTATTATGGTTGCTATATATACAGAGATAATTTTCAGCCAAACAGAGGTAATAGAGAGTGTAGACCAACATCGCCGCTCATCAAAGACGCACAGCCTGCAATTTTATATGGAAATCCAGATATTGTCACCTGACAGTGGAAAACGCCGCTATTATGTAACAATATGTCGGCCGCGGCACCATCGCACGACGCGACCCTTGTCAAGTAAGCCTTAATAAACTCGAAGCTCTGGACAAGATTTTTCAAAATAAAACTGACATAAATCGATATAATAGATTGGGTTTTAATAATGCGCCTTTCCTTTGTGGTTTATCCTCATTTTTGGCCAACTTGACGCAAAGGTCGTCGTGCGTCCCTGCGTCGCCGGTAGAGGAGGCATTGGCGCAACGCACTACTCCCGCTGCTGCTGATACAGAAACCGGCTGTCCTGCTGAAACGGGACACACAACCGACACGGTCCGGTAACCACCTCATTTGACGAGAGTTCATCTGTCGCTCCAAGTTGCACAGTCAGCAGCTTCACCATGATCAAGAACGGGCATCACCACCACCAAGTGAACACAGCAGCCGGGAAAGACGCAGGCACGACCCCGGGCGCCGCAGCTTGCAGTCCGGAGAAGAGGAGGCGAAGAATCCGGGTGTGGTGCGATGGCTGGTGAGTTCTTAGCGGAGTACTAATGATGTGATGAAGATACCACAGCATTATCCTCATTGCATACGTCGAGCGCGTTTCACTGGCTGTGGCAGCATTTCACCTGCTACTGGAACAGGCCTGCTGCAGGTTACTGGACGCTGACAGCAATGCTGCCTCATTCTTCAGTGGTATCAGGATGCATTCAACTTTTCACAGTCGAGTCTGTTAAAAGCGAATATCCTGCTATTGATTTAGTCGCATCCACAATTTAATTACATCATCATATCTAGTTATATTGCTTGTCTCAGTAAGGACACTGTTAAAACATCAGCACAGATGCGATCTTTGCTGCTGCATTTGATCATAACCGAGTTCTGTAGACCATTTAACCATGACCAGACTTTGGACAAAGTAGTTCACTTTATGCTGGATTTTGTAAAAGTTAGACTACATGTGAGAACCAAGAGGATAAACCAAACTAGTTAGTGCAGCATCAATTTTTAGCAAGTAAGATTTCCCAGGTTTATTTTAGGCTGATGCTGCATTTCCCTTGCCAAAATTATATTAGAACATCATTAATTACTGTTTTATAGTTTAATGCAACCGTCTGTCAGTGTGAATAGTAATCTTACTTTTACCATGAAGGTGCTTTTTTCTTCTTTTTTTTTTGTTTTCATGTCACAGTAGAAAAAAAAAACTGGTATAAATTATTAAATGATTAAACTTACTCCAACCAGGTGTTTGAGCATAAGGCACTCAAAGGAGAAACATGCTTGGACACTTATCCTTATCTTGACTCAGAATAACTGTAACTTCCTTAATGACAGCTGTAAAACAGGGCGTCTTCCTCGGTGTGATGTAACGGAATAACAAATAATCATATTAGATTTGAGTAAGGCATTCACATAACAGCAGGTGCGGTCTTTGATGTAATACATGTGATGGATTAATATGAACACAGAGCTGTGGGCAGGATACGGCTTATCGCACAAAATTAACTCGTCTTGCAAAACAGCAAGCATGTACAAGACGGCGCAAAATTAGATTTGCTTGCTCTGCTTCTCCAGCTCCAATGCCGTACTTTATAATGTGATATACAGCACATCACTGCTCTCCCCCTGCTTGCAAACACACTAACAACAGTTAGACTGAGAGGTGAAACTGCTGGTTGTCTTTGTAACTCCAGTTTTAAACCATTTAATTAAGCACTGTGGAAACACTGCACATGCTTGGGACATATCAGTGATGTTACAATATCCAAGTAAATCACTTAGCTAGATGAGCCACAATAATCACAGTTAATTGTTGTCACCCATAATGCAATGAGCACACTAAACAGGGTTTTTGGACTGGGCTAGATGGAGTTCAGCATTTCATGAAAATGTCACAGAGAATTATTTAAAAAGCACTTTCCCATTTATTCATACTCATATCTAACCATGGTTGCATTTGCGGGGGTTTTCACATCTCTGATACACAGGCATGTGTATGCCCATCCCAAAAACAATGGATGCAGATGGAATTTTGTTTGTGGCGCTCGTGGCATCTCAAAAACTCGACAACAGCACCGCTTTTCACGTCCATTGACCTCTGTGTTAAAGGTTAAAGTTAAAGGTTAAAAAAAATAATGGCTGTTTGCACCAAGATTTGTAGCTTAAGACTAAACAGGGAAACTCTCTGTATTCAGCTGACAGCAGTGGATTTCTCAGAAATTTGGATGAAATTTAAAAAGTTGCAAACATTTACTGAACTATCTGAGACATTTTTTTCCCCCATGAGAAATGTCTCATATTAGCTGGTTTCATATGAAAGCATAATAAAACAAGCTATATAAACCTGTTGCTGGAAAATGTTTGCAGTCATAATGGGATTTTGTACGACACAAATAGCACAATTAACTGAGAAAAAAAATAAGCTGGCTGTCAAATATCTCCACTGGGAGAAAGACCAGACTTTGATGGTGCCATGCTGCAGCGGCAAAATAGATGTTTTGAGTTTCTGTGTATGAAGGCCAGGATTATGGCGGCTTTCTCTTGTCGAAATCCTGCCATTTTTGTGTAGCTGTTTGATGGCATGTTGCAGAATATTTGGGATGCCGGAATATTAACCGGTGGGGTGAGCATGCAAAGAGAGTCAATGCCAACAGAGCTCTTGTCATTAACCTCTTTAACCCCTCCAGCCCACACCTGCTCAGGCCAACCGTGCCTCTCACTGAGCACATTGTTCCCCGAAGCCTGACTGTACAGTACATCTCCATGTTTCTACTGATATCCTGCTGTGTCAGCTGCTTGTGAGGAAAAAGTTCAAGGAAAGAGTGCATTCAGTTCAACTGTTGAGATATTTATGACCCTCCCCCGTCTTCTTCTTCCTCTTGCTTCTCTCTGTTCTTATTTATCACTCTGAAAGAAGGTGACAGGGGTTAAAGATCAATTGTCAGAGAAGCATCATCAAGGAAGAGTGTAAAGTCCATTTCTACTATCTGCTGAGGTAATGTGTACAAAGAAGACTATAAACTAGTTATTTAAAGCCTTTGTGAAATAGTGGTGTCTTAATTAATTCCAGGATTATCTCAGATCATTAGTGTCCTGAGAGTTGACAACTGAAATCTTAATCAAAAAATCAGCCTCATAAAGTTGATGATTGTATTGTGTACATCCTTAACGACTTTAAATAATTAAAACAAGAATTTGGTGCACAAGTTACAATTTATTTTGAATTTTCTCGAATCCACGCAGGGCCAAAATTACGCATATAGGCTCAAATATATGCATACACCCCCACTAATATTTGGTTAAATGTCCCTCAGCAAGTTGCACCTTTTGGTAGCCATCAACAAGCTTCTGGCATAATTCTGGCTGGATATTTGACCACTCTTCTTGGCAGAATTGGTAGAGTTCATTTTAATTATTTGATTTCCTGTATGGACCGGGCTTTTAAATATAGTGCACAAATTTTCACTAGGGTTGAGGTGGGAGCTTTGGGAAGGCCATTCCAGAAGCTTAATGTTAACCTGCTTTATGGATTTTCAAACCAGTTCTGATGTGTGTTTGGGATCGTTGTCCTGTTGGAACACCCAACTGTGTCCAAGTTTCAGCCAATTAGCTGTTGGTTTGAGATGAAGTTGAAGAATTTGGAGGTAGCCCTCCTTCTTCATTATTCCATCCACTTTATGTAATGTACCAGTACCACTGACAGCAAAACAGCCCCAGATCATGATGCTACCACTACCATGCTTGACAGCTGGTACAGTGTTCTTAGGTTTGACAGCCTCACCTTTACACCCCCAAACGTACCTCTTGTTATTGTGGCCAAATAGCTCAATCTTTGTCTCATCTGAAACTTTTCTCCAGAAGGCATTTGGCTTGTCCTTCTGGGCAGCTACAAATTTCAGTTGAATGTGAAGGTGTCGATTTTGGAGCATGGGTTTCTTTCTTGGTCGACACCCTCTCAGTCCACGGTGATTACCACAACATTCATGTCCATGACGAGTGTATGTAAATTTCTGGCGCTGTTTATTCAGGTAGTTCTAATATCGCTTCTCACTATTGTGGCATTACAGTCAATTTATACCAATTAAAGATTATAATCTTTGCAGATCCACTATTTTCTATACCTGTGTACAGAGATGTTTGGATGTTATTCATAATGAGAAGCTTAGGTGCTGTTTGGGTGTCTCCTAACAGAGCACCCTAATGAATATTTCATCATCCCTCGGTGATACGCTTAATGATCCCTGCTAAAAGATACAAGAGGAATATGGTCACATGTTGGGCATCTAGATAGTTTAACACCAGGAAAAGCATTATTCCTTTCACTGTCTGGGTCTCAGTTTTCATCTCTTATCATCCACCTTCAAATGCTCCTCTGTGTCACTTTGTCACACTCACTTCTGTTGCTTCAGAGCCTGCACACGTGGATCCAGTTTCAGCAGACTGACAGCACAAGACACCAACACAAAATTTCTTTCTGATGAGCTCTTTGACGAGCCTCTTTTGCCTCTAGTGTGTTTGGTCATAATGAGCAGTGATCACAATCTAAATTGTGGTTATTTTTTTTTCAAATTTCACATTATTGCTCAATGCCGTTCCGGCCATTTACTGCTTCATTGTGTAGAGTGACATTGCAGAACAACATGGGATCGGTTTCTGTTGCTGCCCTGGTGGAGCTGTTTTCTTATTGATTTTTTTAGGATGCTATTCATAGTGCTGTTCTGGGCTTTACTCTCAAGAGTCCAAATGTGTAATACAGTTCATAGGTGCACTGATTTATTGAAATGTGGCAAAATACATGGTAGTATATAAAATAAAACAGAGTTTGTACAATTCTAACAGCCAATATCTGGTATGACCACCTTAATTCTTGAACACAACATGAACGCAGATTTCTTGTAATTTCTTTAAGTAGTTTTCAGGAATATTTCTTCAGGCTTCTTGAAGGACATCCAAAGCTTTGGATGTTGGCTCCGTTCTCTGTCAAGATGATCCCACACTGGGGAGCTCAATTGATGACTGATAGTGTTCCATTGTGTGTCTTCTATTCAGGTATGCTTTTACTGCATTGGCAGAGTGTTCGGGATCACTGTCACGCTGAAAAATGAAGCCAGTGCTAATCAGATGCTTTCTAGATGGCATTGCACGGTGAATCAAAATCTGAGAATACTTTTCTGTTCATTTCAAGTCCATTCATTTTGACAAGATCTCCATCATCGCTGTCTGAAATGCAGCCCAAAACCATGACAGAGCTGTTGACACTCGCTGTTCTACCTCTCTCCTGATCTCCTTCAGACATATTGATGACAATTTGATCCAAGAATTTCAAATTTGGATTCATCAGTCTATAAGACCTGTTGCCACTGATTCTCAGTCCAGTTCTTATGTAATTAGGCATACTTAAGCCTTTTTGGTTTCCCTTCCTTTAGAATGGCTTCTTGACAGCTGCCCTTCCACTGAGACAATTTTGGATGAGTTTTCAGCAGTTTTCGGCTAGTGGCTCTTTGGGAATCATCTTTTTATTTTATGCCTGTCAAACTGTGCTATTTTTGGCATCTTTCACAGATTCAATTAAAGTAATGGGAATAAATTATGTTTTTGTGACAGGCTGCTAGTAACAAAGACAGTTTAAAATTGGTTCTTCACAATGTTGGTTCATCCCTTGGACCTTTTTTATGCTTGAATAATTCATAGATCAGTGTGAAGTGGCTTAATAAACAAATAAACAAACAAACAAACAAACAAACAAAAAACATCGGGTACAAGGATGAGTGAAAAAAGCAGCCAGTGTCCATAGAAAACCTTAGAACGACCACCAGGAAGCTGGAGAACTATTGCTTAAAACCCTTTTGACTCAGTGGAAGCTAAATATAAAGATATGAGGTGTGGATCAATACTTGTGCACAGTATGGTATTTAATGTACTTTAAGCCTAATCTACCTCCATTAAGTTTCAATGTTACCTTCAGGTTCCTTCGTCAGAGTAGATGTTTACTCTTGTTCATATCAGCTGCCAATATCATGTTCAAAGTAGAACAGGAAGAAAAAAAAGGATGTCGGCCGTTGGCAGTAGTGATAGTGATTGAGGGCTAATGCCCGTCTGTTCTTTATCAATGTGCTAGATCACTGTGTTACAATCTCAGTGTCCAATATGTGCTAATCTAATTATGCACAGATGGTATCATACAATGGGAGGGGAGAAGAGGGAGGGAAAACACACAGCCATTAACATTTTACTTTGTAATTTTGAGACTTTGATGAAGTTAGTTTGGGGTTTATGCCGATTGATTTATAATAAAAGAACACTGTAAATATTACAAACATTAAAAACATAGTATGTCGTAACCCGTAATCCCTACAGCCACTGTACCTCACTACAAAGGTGCAGCTTTTGTGG
Source organism: Archocentrus centrarchus (assembly GCF_007364275.1). Lineage (NCBI taxonomy): Eukaryota > Metazoa > Chordata > Actinopteri > Cichliformes > Cichlidae > Archocentrus > Archocentrus centrarchus. The sequence continues at coordinate 21,193,176 of NC_044353.1, read as the reverse complement.
ACATTCATACTCTTTCTTCTTGCGTTTTTCCTCCACAGCTATGACATGGTGCATTATGGCCACTCCAACCAGCTGCGGCAGGCCAAGGCCATGGGAGATTACCTCATTGTTGGAGTACACACTGACAGTAAGTCTCAAAACCAAGACCCTGATACACAGATACTGCTTTCCACATGTACAGCTACAACAGAAATCCTCTCTTTGCACTTTTTTTTTCTCTTTACTGTACATCTGCATTTTTTCTTTACTATAGCACCTGCAGGGCTTATATTTCTTCTTCAGTCCTGTCATTAGCAGGCAGGCACTAGCTGCATGCACTGCACTTGGAAAGAGTTGTTGTGACAGTAGTGGGGCAATTTAGCTGTGCCCCACCCTCCTGTGGTGCACTGGGGTGCTCTGACATTGTGATAACACAGAATGCATCGACAGTCAGAGCCAGCACAGATCGCAGCAATGTTTCTCTTTACTTAAGTGATAGAAATACATCTGTTTTATTAGTCTCAGCTGAGATTATTCTGTTACACTCTGCTCTTTTGTTTGCAAGGTGAGATTTCAAAGCACAAGGGTCCGCCAGTCTTCACTCAGGAAGAAAGATATAAGATGGTGCGGGCCATAAAATGGGTGGATGAAGTCGTGGAAGGAGCTCCTTATGTCACCACCCTCGAGACCCTCGACAAGTATAACTGTGACTTTTGTGTGCACGGAGGTACAGCATATGACCGATGCATGCCCTTATTTAGACACATAGCTGGATTTGTAGTCAGCTAACATTCTCTAAAGTATGCATGCTGTTCTTGCAGATGATATAACATTAACTGTGGATGGAAAAGATACATATGAAGAGGTGAAGAAGTCAGGACGGTATAGGTGAGTTTTCCTTTCCAAATAAGCATGGTGAGGGCCAGGTGTGTGTGTGTGTTTTTTAAATTACATAGCGTGGCGTGATGTTACAGGGAGTGTAAGAGAACCCAGGGAGTTTCAACAACAGACCTGGTTGGCAGGATGCTGCTGATGACCAAAGCACACCACAGCAACATTGTGAGTTTCACCTAATTCTCTCTATATAGGCTCAGTTCAGAGTACAAACCTCAAGTTTCCATCTCCTCTTTTCTTTGTTTTTTTTGTTTGTTTTTTTTTAGGACAGTTCAGACTATCAAGAGCACACAGACAACTTTGGAAAAGTAAGTTACTTTTCTACTTCCAGCTTAATACGATGGGTTGCTCATAAGCCAGTTAATATCAAAACCTCAGCTCAAAGTGAAGCTTTTCAGCTGGGTCTGCTTTCAACAAAATTCCTGGCTCTTTGACTTCCTCTAATTTAACTGTTTTGTTATTTAAATAGCAAGCTTTGGTGTTTGGACCAGATGTCAGACATAATTAAATAAAGCTCTTTACTTTAGAACCCACTTTGTAATCAAGTGGTGGGCCTTTCCAGTCAATACTGAATGCCACTTCTGTTCCTGGATGGGGAAAGGAACTCAAAGCCAACATGCTGTGGTTCTGAACAGCTTAAAAGAAGTAGAGGGTCTCTTCACATTTAAGACTGGAAGAGTAATGCTGTGAATTTGGCGAGGGATGAATAAATGCATTTTGGGTTTGTAGGCCTGCTATTGACCAAAGGTGACATTGCTACTCACACCACTAGGTGGCAGTGATGTGGCACAAGATTAATCCTGGTCTGGTATGGATGTGGGGATAATACTCAAGTCGGATTTGTTCCATTTTATTTATAAAGCACCAATTCACATCAACAGCTGCCTCAAGGTGCTTTATACTGTAAGGTAAAGTCGCTACGCTTTTAGAGAGAAAACCTCCAAAACATGTCCTATAAGCAAGCGCTTGGCAATAGTGGAAACAAACAACTCCCGTTTAACAGGATGAGATCTCCAGCAGAACGAGGCTCATGGAGGCGCAGCTATCTTCTGCACCCACTTGGATGTGATTGGAAAGAAAAGAGAAAAATGAGTGTTTAGGGAGAGAACACAAACTATGGAAGAGAGTAGACTAAAGTTAAATGTAGGAGAGACATGTGATGCATACTCTCATTAAAAAGAGAGGAGTGGAGAGAATGCACTCAGATCATCATGGGTAGTCCCCAGTGGCTTCTTTATGATGATGATCATTCAGGATTTTGTATATTAGAATTTCAATTCTGGATTTAACAGGGAGTCATTGAAGAGAAGCTAATATCAGAGAAATATGATTGCTCTTTCTAGTCCCTGTAAATACTATTATCTACACTGAGGTATATCTGTCTTATTGCTACTCATCACATCACGCTTCTTTTCTTCTTTTGCCTGTTTCTTGATCGATCAGAAGGGCCATAGTCCCTGGACAGGGGTGTCTCAGTTCCTTCAGACATCTCAGAAAATCATCCAGTTTGCTTCAGGCCAGGAGCCTCAACCTGGAGACACTATAATCTATGTGGCAGGAGCCTTTGACCTCTTCCGTATCCTTTGTTAACTTCATAAGAATTGCAAGAGTTTATTATACACAGACCTTGTTTTTCCCTGTAAATGATAAAACAGTTGCTACAAAATGGTCGGCCTTTTTGAAATGCATCCCTGACTAGTCTCCTGTCAGACATTGGCCATGTGGACTTTCTGGAAGCCGTGCATAAGCTTGCAGAAAAGCCTTACATTATAGTGGGGTTACACTTTGATCAGGTGAGTAGTTTTGTGCTTTTTTTGTGTGTCTTTGTGAGACATTTAATCCCTCCTTCTTTTGAAAATTTTCAATATGTCTGTTCATATTTTCCAGGAGGTGAATCGTTACAAAGGGAAAAACTACCCCATCATGAATGTCCATGAAAGGACTCTGAGCGTCCTGGCTTGTCGAGTGAGTTCTGTTTAACCGTTGTCAATCAGCACAGTACAATGAAAGTTTATTTTTTATGCATAAATCCATGACTTATATATGTATTTTTTTCTATTTTTACAGTATGTGTCAGAAGTGGTGATCGGCGCACCTTTTGCTGTCACAAAAGATTTGCTGGATCATTTCAAGGTATGTACAAGCACTAGTTACCTCTTCCACTGCATAGGCAACAGGAAAAAGTAATATAATGAAACACGCATGACTTAATTTCCATAGGTGGATCTTGTTTGCCATGGAAAGACAGAAATATATCCTGATAAAGATGGATCCGACCCTTATGCTGTAAGACTCCAGTTGCTCCCACATTATGCAGCCATTTAAAGAAAAGACCTTCGTAGCAATTAACAGTTTTTTCTTAACATTCAGGAGCCCAGAAGAAAAGGAATCCTGCGTACTGTTGACAGTGGGAACAGCCTCACTACGGATGCCATTGTGCAAAGGATAATCAAAAACAGGTAAAATAGTCAAATTTGGCAAATTTATCCCACATCTTGTAGCATTCGCAGAATCTTTTAAGGGGACAAATTGGACTGCTAAACTAAAAAAAGTTGGTACACTGTATAAAATGTATAAAAGTTACAATTTACAACACAACATGTTGAAGCTAAGGTGGTTTGGGGGAATTATAAATGTAATAGACAATCACTGGCCAGTTCATTAGATACACCCTGCTTGTATTCTTTGTGGCATAGATTCAACAAGGTGCTCGAAATATTCCTTGGTCCACATTGACATGATAGCACCCTACAGCGGTCGCAGATTTGTTGTGATCTAGTGACTGTGGAGGCCATTTGAGTACAGTGAACTCATGTCATGTTCAAGAAACCAGTTTGAGATGATTTGCGCTTTGGGACATGGTGTGTTATCCCGCTGGAAGCAGCCATCAATAGATGGATACACTGTGGTGATAAAAGGATGGATACATCAGCAACCATACTGTGGCTGTGGCATTTAAATGATGCTCAGTTGGTACTAAAGACCCAACAGTGTGCCAGGCAAATATCCTTTCAATAATCGCAGCAGAAATCGAGATTCTAGACGAGTGGTTATTCGAGTTACTGCTGCCTTCCTATCAACCTGAAGCAGTCAGGCCATTGTCCTCTGACCTCTGGCGTCACTGAGGCATTTTTAATCAGAGAACTGCTGCTCACTGGATATTTTCTCTTTTTTAGACCATCTCACTGCAACCTTAGAGATGGTTGTGTAGGAAAATCCTAGCAGATCAGCAGTTTCTGAAATACTCAGACCACCCTGTCTGGCACCAGCAACCATACCACTTTCAAAGTCATTTAAATCACCTTTCTTCCCCTCTGATAGTCTGAACTTCAGCAGGTCTTCTTGACCATGTCTACATGCCTAAATGCACTGGGTTGCTGTCATATGATTGGCTGATTACACAGTTCCATTAATGAGCAGATGAACAGATGTACCAAGTAAACTGGCTGGTGAGTGAATATCTGTTTGACACCAGGGCTTACTATATATTATTTCCACTTAAATCAGGTTGCTATTCGAGGCGAGGAACCAGAAGAAAGAGGCCAAAGAGATTGCAGTGATCCAAGCCATGAAGCGACAAGAGGAAGAAAAGACTAAAGAAAGAGCACAGGCTGTGCTGTAGGCACCTTCAGCTGACAGTGACCCTTTCAACTAATATAAACTCATGTACATTATAATCAACCCTTTTGTAAGTGCTATGACACCCTCCACACATGATCCTGACTAATATCAGTAGTCTTTACAGCAGCCCCTTCTTTAACCAGGGTGACGTAATCTGCTGTGGGATCATCAGGTAATAATATAGTGTGCAACGAGGGTGTATCAATATGTTCAGCATATGCAATTATATGTTTGTGTCAGTCAACAATCACACATGCAAATGATAAGATATATTAAAAGTTTGGAGGAAGATGTCACTATATATTCAAATGTCTATTTTATGCCATTTTTAATTCTTTAAATACTTTTTCCTATTAAAAAAAAAGCATTTTATCTTATTCCTTGGGCATATGCAGTGTGCGATCTTGAACTGTTGGTTAGACACTTGATTATATAACAAGAAGTGATTTGATTTGTCATTTCAGTGGGGCTGATGCTGCTGTTTGCCCAGCAATGGGCTAGCCTCACAACTAATCTATTACACTATGTGTGTCTGTGTGTGTTATAAAAGCGACTGCAGGCTCTCTGGAGGATGCTGACAACACGCGAGAATCAGGAGAGAGATCTCTCCCTGCTTCTCTGTTCTGTACATACCAGATTCTGTTTCGGATGGCACAGACTGCACAGAAAATCTAAACATTTTAAATGAAGTTTGTTATTTTTGTTTTGTTTTTTTTTTTAACTCAAAAATGCACATTGTTGAGATCTGAACATCTGGCCTTTTGAGTGCAGTAGCTCTAATTTTTTTTTTATTTTTTTTATTATTAATCAACACATGGCACATTTATCCTAACATACAGAAACTTATGGTTTTAACCTTTAGCTTTCACGGTATTACTACAGAACTATGGCAGATGCTCAGAGTTGTTGACTTGATCATGAAGTAGACCTCTTACTGTCTCAATTTAACGTCTGTCTCTATATCAAACAGGATTAAATTATATATTTTTTTGTAGATGTATATTTTACTCACCTCCTCTCCATTAATTCCTGTATAGATGTTTTCATATCGTTTCAAAAACATTGTCTGTATGTCAGTTTGGAATGTATTAAGTATAGGCTATAATCAATATGTTACGTATGCTGCAGAAACTGATTGGACTGCAGTATATTATTGCTGATAATAACAATTTATTCTGAAAAGCTGTTTGTCTTTTATACACAGTGTGTTGTTTGTCTTCACAGTTAATGCGATTCCTCGGTTAAGGAAGCAGATGACGAAGCTGCACATTAGTTACATTATAAAAGGGTAAAGTCATGTTTTGGACACAGAAACGACCTTTGATTAGAGAGCCAGAAAGAGATCATCTGATCTGAGTTTTGCAACATATGAGTCACACAGAGCTCGTTAAATGTCAGGCCATTCATGTAAGTTTATTATAGCAGCTGATTAGTGCCCAGCACAGTTCTGTAAGCTTTCCAAAAAGAGAAGAAGAAGGAGAGAGTTTGATAAAATACGTGTAAATGTTTAAAACGGAGGCATGAAGTTACAGCAAGAAGCCGTCCTAAATTTCAGTCATTATTAATTATGATTTAAAGCAGGGATGGGCAATTAATTTCCTGCACCAATAAGTTAAACTCAAGTCTGATCAATATTAATATTATATCTTCATAAGCTTATTGTTGCGGCCCCGGGGAAAATTAATTGCCCACCCCTGCTTTAAAAGAATATACCTCTTACACGTCAATACGTAGCCTACTCGGTTGAGTGTACCTGGTCCCCGTCGAGCCATAGGCGCACGCACGTGGCCCTAATTAACGCCAATTAGCTACTCCCTTCATCACCCCGAAGAGAAAAGCTGGTAACGCCATCCCAGAGTGAAAAGCAACAAAGCAGTAATGTTTTCATGTCTTAATGCACTGCCAGCTCCCCTGCAGGTAGGTTGTTGTTTCATTTAAGTAATTTAAGCCTTTTGGTACAAAACTAAAAATATGAGCAGAATTGTTTAGCAACAGGCTAACAAAGTGTGAAAGCGGTGTGGAATATAATAAATGAATAACACTTTACCAAGGTGCTAACGCACTCAGGTTTAACCCTTACATACTGTTCTGGTCAAACTTGACTCGTTTTGACATTTGGCAGCAAAAAATGTTACTTTTCCTAAAGTGACCCAAAATACACTTAAATGAAAATATTTTTTTTGAAATTTTATGGGATGTGCTCTCTAGTCATGAATTTGAAAATAATCCATGCACAAAACACTAAAACGTGCATTTGTTGGGTAAATTACCTGTCCTGAAACAAAATGCAAACCAATTTTTTCGGGGGGGTTCCAAAGTAGCATGTCAAGTATATAAAATAAAATAAGTTAAATCCACTTTTTTTGTTTTGAGTTGTCTTATAAGTAAACAATTTTATGTCCAGCTGTCCTGCCTCTGGCCCTGACAGCTGGGATAGACTCCAGCCTTGCAACCTTGTTACATACTACAAACATGTTAAAAACACATAAAATGTTAAGTATTTCTATGGTCCTGAGTATTTGTCACATTTATGTCATAATCTACAAAAAAAAGTAATGCATCATTTAGCCATGTTAATCTGTGCAACCTTTTTATATCCTTATAAATAAAATAATAGCTTTTCTTTGCCCACAAGGATTTAATCAGTTGCCTCTGTAATATTTTATATATGTTTTATATATAATATTTTATTATTTTTATTATATGAATTGTGTATTTGAGCAGAGATTTGAAAATACTGAAATTGCTTTAAAAACTGGTGAATCTGAAAAGTTGGACAACTTAGATTTTGAAATTGAGTATTCAGCATGAGGGTTATTATCTTTAACTTAATGATCAAGAATTAATCAAACAGTATTTTTAAAATCTACTTTTTCAGGTTCTGGCGTATTTGTAACGAAGCATAGCACACAGCAACTAAAATATCTCATCAAAAGTGTGCCCTTAGATGCCTGAGCTGGACAAATCTAAATTTTTATGGTTTATTATGTGGCTTTCTTAAATGCATAGCAGAATATTATCAAAGTGTCAATTTTTTTTTTTTTTAAAACAATTTCTATTTGTCCTCCATTTGTAGAAAGACCGTTTGATTTTACAGGTTCTACAAATTTTTGTACACTGAGGCTGTTCTAGATCAAATGTGACTCATATCTTTTTTTTTTTTTCATGGATTTTGGCTCCGCCAGTGTGGATCAAACCAAGGAAAGTGGTGGTTTTAGAGAATCTTCAAAGTGTAAAACACACATACATGCTATGTCTGTGTGTATTTTATTTTATTTTTAATGTGACAGTAGTGACAGAGTTCAGGGGCTACTTTGCCACTGTCATGAAAACTGTCTTCAACACATTTACCCAGCTTCAGTCACAGGCACCTGCTGATATTTGAAGGATTGTGGGGGAAATCTCAAAACAGTGAAATTGTAAAACTGCACAGAAGTTATAATACAATGTCAAAATTAAAGGAACACTTGAAAAACACATCTCAATGGGAAAATATTATATATATATATTTTTTTTTTTCTCCTTAGCTGTGCTTCGGAATGTGCCTTCGCCAGGATGTTGCAGAGGAGCGTAAAAAGGCAAAACTCCAAAGCTCTCAAATGGAGCGGGACCTTAATGAACATGCCAGCATTGAGAATAACGTGGTCAAAATTCTTATGCTCGGTATCTGTCCATTTATATATGCTATATGTATATATGTTAAGTTTTGGGACGCTAAAAGAAATTATTAATTTTGGTTTGTCAGGAGCTCCAGAGACTGGAAAGAGCACCATCATCAAACAAATAAAGATCATCCATAATCATGGCTTCTCCAAAGAAGAGCTTATTATTTTCAAGGTAATGGACAAAATGAGTTATTTCCCCTGCGTAAGGGCCAAAACAACTTTGTACATAATCACTTATGTAGATAAATGACACAATGTCTTCTGATGTGTTCCACTCAGCCTGCAGTACTGGACAACCTCCTGACCTCTATGAAGACTGTTCTTCAAGGCATGGGGATGCTGCGGATAAACCTTGCTAACAAGCAGAATAAGGTGAAATTAAGAGGTCTTGGTAGTCCGTTTTGATTGCAACTCCTCTTCATTGCACTAGATGGCAGTCTTTATCCATATGTCACACAGCATCAGTACAGAGGACTGATCATTATAATCCCCATTTAACATGGAATCAAATGATGCAAAAGGCAACACGTGGTATCAGTGCATGCAGAACAATCTTGGTTCATGATGCAGTTCGATCTGTCCAAACAGTAGACACAATCAAGATGGCAAGAACACATTTAACACCACATGTACGTGTTTGTTTTTCAGATATCATACAGAATATCCTGCCACAGTTTGAGTAAATGCCAAATGGGTCTATTTAGTTTTAAATAAATGCAACAAAATGAGGGTATAACCTGGAATGCAGTACTTAAAGATGGGAGGCAAACCAGGTTTACCCCTTTTATTTCCAAATGAAATCTAAAGTGTCTTTGTATATATGTCTGTGTATATTTTGTCCCTCTCAGGAGCATGCTCGCTCCATCCTGTCCTGCAGCCAGTGTTTAGGAGACGATCAGGAGCTCCTTCCTTTCATGGCTCATGCTTTCTGCGCGCTTTGGGCTGACCAAGGGGTCCGAGCAGCTGCAGCCCGAGGTTATGAGTTTGAGCTGAATGACTCTGCTCTTTAGTAAGTAGATTGACATTAAGTGACTTTATGTTGCGCAACACGCCCAATTATGACTGGTGGCAAATGTCATGGGAAATCGCTCAGTAAGAAGCATGGCGTCACATCTTGCCAATACAGAACAACAGTAAAGAGTGTGCCGAGAATAACTCATGCTCAGGAAATGATTTCTGTGACATTTGTGGAATAGGAGGCTTAATTGGACCACATTTATTTAAAAAAAAAAAAAAAAAAAAAAAAAAAAAAACTGTTTACAGATATCTAGGGAGATGAAAATTAGGGTGGAGCAGATAAAACAAATATTAGAGTTTGCTGGTTTGAGAAGTCCAAACACATTCGTCCAAAGCTGTACTTATAGGAGACTTGGAGTATGAATCAGTGCTTACACAACTTTTCTGTATTTGTACGTTTGGGAGGAGTTAGATTAGTGTTTTCATCACTTTTTTTTTTTTTTTTTTTTTAATTTAAGCGGCCAGATCTTGTTTTTCCCCTATTGCTGTCCTCAGAATGTGCAAATGTAGCTGTTCAGTTTTAAAAAGAAGACACCCTTCAAAATGTCATGAATCCTACACAACTACTCAGCACAGATTTTGTATGTTGTCATCAAGTGAAGTGGGAATTGTTAATGTGAGTGGAATCTATTTTAATAAATGCCATTATTTTCACTGCAAGTGTAATTATGATACCCCACCACCACCCACATACACACACACACAAAATGTAATTTATGTAGTGAATATCAGCTATTCCACTGGGCAACTTGGTACATGTTGATTGTTAAATGCAGTGTTCTATTGGAGCCATTGTTGATGTGTCTTTAATAAAGGCATCAATGATGGGAGCTGATAAGTCAAATGCAAGTTGGATTTAAAGGTTTGTGAAATGCTACCTTTTTTCTTTTTTCTGTGTATGCATTTATTGGATTTTGGGTCTAGCCTGTCCCTCCCATTTAGTCCACATTCATTAACATTAACTGTTACCATAGTGCACAGACATCATCTAATGACCTCTGCTCCACATTGAATTAATAGTTTAATTTCAATAGGTCATTCATGAGGATGTTTTGATATATAATTTTTTTTTTTTTTTTTTTTAATATATAAAAATTTTGGTCACTTGTTGCAGGTTAATCTAATTTAAAAAATACAAGACTGTCAGGTCAGTGTCGGTTTCATAGTCTTTCAAAGTAAAACTGGAATTTCTTCAGTGACTGTAGAATAAATGGATTGAATAGAAGCTCTTATCTTCGAGGCAACAGGGAGTAGATCTGTCAAGATAAAATTTCTTTCATGTGGCCAGTCTGAGAGTTGTGACGGCTTCATTATCAGAACTCAGGACTTAGGAGCTGGAGCGTAATGTGAAACCGACCAGCTCTTTGTCAGTGTTCTCACACTGCTGGACCCCGCATTGATTTCTCCCTCTGGAAATGTTGGATTAGACTGTTGTGATATATTTGATTTCCTCAGGACCCGAATGTGTAAAATGACTTCTGACATCAGCTTCGGCGTCAACAGAACTGTTCATGTTGCCAAGTAGAAATTTGCTGTTAATACAAGTTAAATATTGACAGAAATGTGTTTTAGAAGTCGATCCTAGTCAGCAGTACCTTTTAATCAGCTTGAATTTGCTGCTGTAAAGGGATGTAAAATTCTGACTTTGTGTCCATGAGGCATAAAAAATGCAAATCAAGGGCAGATATGGCATTTCATTTGTGGTTGATTTTTCTTTAGTTTTAAGCCATTCTTGGTGTTCCCCTTTGATCTACCACTAAACTACTGTACACTTTTGTCTTTCTAAAAAAAAAAAAAAAAAAAAAAATTATACACACACCATTATGACAACTGACTGCAGAGAATAATACTTTCATCATGGCACCTGTTAGTGGGTGGGATACAGTGGCTTGCAAAAGTATTCATACCCCTTGAACTTTTCCATATTTTGTCACATTACAACCACAAACATAAATATATTTCACTGGAATTTAATGTGAAAGACCAACACAAAGTGGTATACAGTTGAGAAGTGGAAAGAAAATTATACATGATTCAAAACATTTTTTACAAATAAAAACCTGAAAAGTGAGGTGTGCAGAAGTATTCGGCCCCCGAGTCAATACTTTGTGGAACCACTTTTTGCTGCAATTCCAGCTGCAAATCTTTTAAGGTATGTCTCCACCAGCTTTGCACATCTGCTGCCACCACCATATTTGACAGTGGGGATGGTGTGTTCAGAGCATGTGCAGTGTTAATTCTCTGCCACACATAGCGTTTTGCATTTTGGCCAAAAAGTTCAATTTTGGTCTCATCTGACCAAAGCACCTTGTTCCACATGTTTGCTGTGTCCCCAACATGGCTTCTGGCAAACTGCAAACGGGACTTTTTATGCTTTTCTTTTAACAATGGCTTTCTTCTTGCCACTCTTCCATAAAGACCACATTTGTGCAGTGCACGACTAATAGTTTTCCTGTGGACAGATGGTTGTAATGTGACAAAATATGGAAAAGTTTAAGGGGTATGCATACTTTTAATTATTGGAGAGCAAGTGAACATTTTGTCTTCAAAGTTGATCTGTTAGAAGCAGAAAAAATGGGCAAGCATAAGGAGTTGAGTGAGTTTGACAGGGGCCAAATTGTGATGGCTAGATGGATCAGAGTGCCTCCAAAACTGCAGCTCTTGTCTGGTGTTCCTTTTCCGCAGCGGTCAGTATCAAGTGGTCCAAGAAAGGAACAGTGGTGACCCAGTGACGGGTGTCATGGGCCGCTAAGGCTCATTGATCCATATGGGGAGCGAAGGCAGGCCCACACGGTCTGATCCAACAGACGAGCTAGTGTAGCTCAACTTGTCAAAAAGGTTGCCGCTGGTTCTGCTTCCACTTTGTTATAATGCCACTAACAGTTGACTGTGGAGTATTTAGTAGTGAGGAAATTTCATGACTGGACTTGTTGCACAGGTAGTATCCTATCACGGTACCACGCTGGAATTCACTGAGCTCCTGAGAGCGACCCATTCTTTCACACATTTGTAGAAGGAGTCTGCATGCTTAGGTGCTTGTTTTTATACACTTGCGGCCATGGAAGGGATTTAAAATGACAGAATTAAATGATTTTTAGATGGTGAGTGAATACTTATGGCAATATAGTGTGTGTGTGTGTGTGTGTGTGTGTCAGGAACTGCCGAGAATGCAAAGAGATAAGAGAATCTATAAAAGGTTTTTGTGTCAGTGGAACTAAACTGTAGTCAAATTGTTTCTAGGATGTATCTCACTTTAGAATAGCTGACTTGAACATTTTCACTTTCTCACATGTTGGCAGTGTAAAATAATTGCTGGGATAATGGATGTGCTTCCACAGTATGACTCATAACAGACCTGCAGCCACAAATATTCATGCCCAACTGTAAGCACATCTGGTTTGCTGAGGCTTGTCTCCATTTGCATTCCAGTTGGTCTTGTTCTCAATGGTCTTCATCTTTTGGCTGAAGTTTTCAGTGTGTTGCTTATACTGAGCTTGGATATAGCAGTACCCCAGCATGACATTTAAAATGGTCATCAATCAACTGATTAACACTTGACTAATCCGTTTTAACAATATAATTTTACAGGTTTGTGGGATTGCCTTATTAAATCGTTACCAGCTGCTTGAATAATGGCCTGAATGGAACAGTAACTTGTTTGTACCTAATGCCACTAAAGATCAGATTACAATACCATAACATGGTATGCCTAAAAATGCCAGGTCTTACACTGGTTGTACAATCAGAAGATGTGTGGATGTGTGACAATTGTGGCGACTTTCTGGCAACGATTTGTCACTCAGGAAACCTTGTAATTGCTTTGGTTCCTAGCATATTGCTGCTCAGCCATTTTTACAGACAAACATGGAAAAACTACAGGCAACTGTGGCAGTTTGCTAGCAACCAAAGTGATCCCTAGGAGATTTTTGGTGCAGCACCTTTGCAACTGTTTCCACCCAGCAAGAGCCAGCAACCTCCAGGAACCACTGCCAAGCAGCTGGAGAATGAACATTTTCTCCTTGCAAACCGGTGATTGTATCACATCCGATGGTTATATTAACTGAATAAACTCTGCCAAAAACAAATGAGTTGTAATCTAAAGTTTAATTTGTTTCTTTTCTCTCCCTATCCAGCTTCTTTGAGAATATGAGTCGAATTATTGCACCAAACTACATTCCCACAGATACCGATGTTCTGAGAGTCAGAGTGAGGACCCGAGGAATCATCGAGACAGAGTTTCAAGTTAATAAAACTGTCTTTCGGTAAGAAATTAAGTCCAAATTACACAGTGCACAGATGAAATAAATGCACCTGAAATATCAAAATAAACAGTGCTTTTTAATGGTTCCAAATGGACCTCTGATTTGGGGGGGTGTTAACATTTGACAGTAAAATTAATTTTTCACATCACTTTAAGGGACAGTTGAACTTTTTGCATCTTGTACATTTACGTAAACAATTAAGTATTTGTTATCACAAGATTCCTTTAACACTTCCACAACAAAGAGGAATAAAAATGTATTATAAATCGACCATTAAAAGCATCATCAATCAAATCCATACATACACTGCAAATGCAGCTGACTCAAGGTCTACAGTATTTGGTAGGGAGAAAAACAGGCAGACTATTGAGAATATAACTGTTTAAGTGATTATAAAAGGAACGTTGATGCAGGACTAGAAATGACTGATTTGGTGACTTATTTCTGGAATCTTATAGTTGTACTTTTTTTTTTTTTTTTTTTTTAATTTAAATATTGGTGGAGCTGTAGAGAGCCATGATTTGTTGTTGCAGAATGCGCACAAGCACCAAATCCATTATTGGACAGTTGAGTAATGACAAAGTCAAAGAAATGAGCATTGAGAGTGCAATAAAATGCTACAAAGGCATCCAGAAGTGAAGTGAGAGAAATCACTGGGTCATAGTATTTATTGAAACTGCCTGAAGGGTGCTCGATTCAGATTTTTTTTTTTTTTTTTTTTTTTTAAACAAAAAATAATGTAACTTTAGCATACTGTGCTAAATTGCTGGTCATTATGATGGATTATCTACTTGCAGCACACATCTCAACATTTTTGTTTTTTAAATTCATTTTTGTAAAGGTAAGAAATGAATCTCTTGCATATCAGCTTGAGATAATCAAGATGCACTCTGTTCAACTGAACAATCCTGAGCTGAGGGAGGCGGCTGCTTGGAATGAATCAGACGTGAAATATGGATGAATTCCCTCTCCCTGCATATTCCACAAGTACTAGCATGAATGTAGAGAAAGTTTAGCTATGAATCACTGAAATCCCAACTTTCTTTCCCCAAACTGTAGTTTTTCAGAATAACCACGCATTCATGATGCTTGTGTACTTTCCCTTTATGACTGCATTCAGTGTGTGAGTCATAAACAGCATCCAGAACATGCCAAGACTTGAATATGAATACTTATGTACTGCTTGTGCTTATGTGCTGCTTTGAGAACTGCAACAGCACTTTTTTTTTTTTTAATAAATATGAATTTATAAACTTAATAGTTTGTAATCTTGAAATTTGATCAGAATACACAATTTAAATTTTTTTTTTTTTTTTTTTCCCCTTTTTCTCTTTCACCAACCATTGGCAAGACCAAAGGTGACCTTTTTTTTTTTTTTTTTTTTTTTTTTTTTTTTTTTTTTTGATTACTTAAACCTTCTAGTGCTGAGGGGGGGGGGACCTTCTAGTGCTTACTTAAAATGTAGTTGCAATAGATGTAAAAAAGCTCACAAAGTTCATGCCGCACTTCTCTGTACCAGCTGATGTGATGTTACCATCGTTCAGTGGTTTATTTAAATACTGTATAAAGTTTCTTGGTGGTCTGATTCTGTTTTTTTTTTTTTTTTTTTTTAAATTGATCTCAAATGCTATTTTGGTGGATAATGAATGCTTTGTTGCTCTTGGTGTGCAGACACGGTCTCATTTCTGTGGCTGAACTCAATGTGTTAAGTGAGTTGTATTGTTCTGATCCTGTTTTTTTCACTCCGTGGAAGTGACCATAAAAGCTCTCTTGCTGTCGTAAACGATTTTCTTTTTTTTTTTTTTTTTTTTCTCCCTTGTTCTCACTACATAAACTACTGCTGTCAAATGTGATTGGTTAAAACCTGTCGTCCAGCTTGTTAACGCTGCTTTGACCAATGGGGTAAATGCTTCATTGTCTCTGACATGAGGACAGTAATCATTCCCCAAAATGGGAACTCATTACCTGTGTCACCAAGACCCTTAGCTTCACTTGATGTAGAACCTTGTTGGGAATTGCTCCAATATTTTAAGAGTGAAATGTTATTTGTAAGTGCTGAGCACCCTGCCGTATGAGTTGGGTGCTTATCGAGACCTGCACAATAAAAACCGCTGATGTGGATTTTAGTGACACATTTCCTCACCTATAAAATGCAATAAAACAGATTGTTGCCATGTATAGTATGCTATTCTAATTTTTGTAATGACATTCATATAAATAAATTACACAATTTCCAAATATAAAATGCTATCAATCACTTGCAGATTTAGTACAGGATGACACCAAGCCTTAGCAATTTAATTTTAAGCTCTAAATATGTGGAAGATATTATAAAAATACATCTAATGTGCTTAAAGGAAAAATTGAGGTGTTTTCTTGTTGACAGGCTGTATGATGTCAGAGGCCAGCAAAGTGTGAGGAGGAAGTGGCTGCGCTGCTTTGAAGGTGTTCAAGGTGTGGTGTTTGTTGTGGCCCTCAACAGCTACGATAAGACGTTGCCGGAGGATCCTTCAGTGGTATGTTGTTACAAACCAGCTGTAATAACATAAATCCAGGGTAATCCTCTTTGTCTTATTGACGAGTAAAGCCAGTGAGTTTTGCTCAGGTTGGTGTAAACTGTACTCTTTCCTGATTAGAATCAGCTGTTGGGAAGTCTTGAACTCTTTTCATCAGTCTGTGCCAACACAGTTTTCCAGGGAACTACAATGGTAAGTTTATCTGCAGTTAATAATTTGAATAAGTTTCTGTAAACCTTTCAGGCCTAAAACTTTGTGGGAAAGACTGAAGTAATTTTTTTTTTCCTTTGCTTTCTCATTTGTAACTGGCTGCTCTGAGATGCAGGACATTTATTTATTTAGTAAACTGTAGGCAATGTTTGAGAGGCAAGTAATTTACTTTCTTTCATACTGAGAATATTGTGAATTCTTTTCATGGGTATGAGTCAATATCTGGATTTGATGAATGTGAAACACTTAGTCTTTCAGGCATTTGAATAATTTCTACATGTTTTTTTTTTTTTTTTGTTTTTAAAGCTGAGCAGTTGATTCTAGTGTTAGCAGTATGAAGAAAATCGATTTCGGTGTTGAATTAAGGGTAATGCCACAGTGACTGGAGATGACCTGAAATTAGAACATGGATCTGAGCTTGAACATAGGTTTTGCAAATACTGTATTAACAATCAGGTATAATGAGGCATAATACTGACTCTAAAACTGCCTAATATCCTCAAGTTTAAAAAAAAAAAAAAAAGACCTCAGGTAGATAATTAATTGTATCTTATGATAGGTGATAGTTTGAGACTGCAAGTCATGATGATGGAAATGCTGCTGAAAGGGTTCAACTGGAATAATTTAAATATCACTTTATTTCTCTCCTCCAGATTCTGTTCATGAACAAAGCTGACCTTTTCCGAGAGAAGATCCTAAAATCTGGGAGACATTTGAGACTTTACCAGTCCAGTTATAAAGGTACATCAGAGCCCCCCCCCCCCCCCCCCTTAAATTTTCTTTTGAAAATGTCTCTAAGAGGGCAGTGAGAGTTGTCAAACCTTCACAAAAAAGCATCCCAAACTCAAATTTACATGAACTTATTTTAGGGAGATTAATTTACAAAAAATACACAAACTATGGCCACTTTAAATACACCTGTTCAACTACTAGTTAATGCAAATGTCTAATAAGCCAGTCACATGGTAGCATTTCATCGTATTTAGGCCTGTAGACATGGTCAAGACAACCTGCTGAAATTCAAACATTGGAAGAAAGGTAATTTAAGTGACTTTGAATGTGGCTTGATTGGTGCCAGATGTTAGTCAGTCTTTACGAAACTGATGATTTACTGGAATTTTCCCACACAACCATCTCTAGGTTTACAGAGGTCTGAAAAAGAATAAATACTGAGTGAGCAACAGTTACTCAAACACTTCTTACACCCAAGGTATGCAGAAGAGCATCTCTGAACACTCAAACCTTGAAGCAGATGGGTTACAATACCACAAGACCACACCAGGTGCCACTCTTTTCAACTAAGAACAAAAAACTGAGGCTACAGTTTGCACTCTACCACCAAAATTGAACAATATGTTTGGGGAAAAATTTACTGGTGCATCATGTTGTACATTTGCTGGCTGAATCAGTCCATCCTTCCTTCTGGTCAGAGATCAACATAGTATTTTCTGAAAGACCTTTTTATTTGTGTCATTCATTGTTTATGGATCATGGCCATATTTCAGAGCCGTCAAGACATCGAGCAAGTGAGGCAAACCCTCAGTGCATTTGGGGATTGTGAAGGAAAACGTACCCACGCCTTATTTGACATGGACTGATTTTAAGTTTGTCCTGTAACTTTGTTTCATTTTCACTGCTATCTAGGAGCTGATGGTGATGTGGATGCTGCAGCCCACCACATCACTGCAATCTTCTCAGCATGCAACAGCAGTCCTGGCAACCCTGTGTACCACCACTTCACCACTGCCATAGACACAGCCAGCATACAGGTGGCCTTTCATGTGGTCGTTGATCAGGTTATGAGGGAGAACCTAGCAGGTGTTCAGCTGGTTTAAGTCTTCCGGAGACTTGGATTTTTAGTCATTCATTGCTGTAATTTAAGTGTTCTGTTTTTTGTTTTCTCAATGTTTTTATTATTGTGATGTTAGTCAAAGTAACACTTTTTGAGTTTAACATTTTAAATAAAACATTTGCTTATAAGCATGTTTGATCATTTTATAATTTGGCTCTTTCCCCTTACATTTTTTCTTCTGAAAAACCCAAAATGTACACTCAGCACATTTCTGTTAAATCACGGACAAAGATTAACTACAACTTTGGAAACATCTTGTTTTAAATTGATGCATTCATTGCTCGCTCCTGTTCAGCAAGTTGTCATTGCACTGCTTGAGCAAAGGTATTTGTCCTACTAGAAAGACTGCAGCAGGCAATTTTGGGTGAAGGTGTCAAGTAACAAAAGTCACATTGTAAACATTCAACAAGGATGAAGTATTACTTTATTCAAGAAAACTCATATACATTAATACATTTCTTTTACAGCTTAAAAGTTTAGAGCAGGTTTATCAAATCTGGTCAAATGATTCATAAGGGTAGCCTCTATTGCAACACCTATTAAAATGTCCAGTTTTAAAATGTTACTCTTCGTGAAGTATATGCGTGGTCATCTGTCCCGGCTGTCGGATTTACTGCTCAGGCTGCCTCACAGTCTGAGGAGTCCAGAGAGAGGAAGATGTCCGCTTTGCACCGAAACGAACCCTTGATTCCCTGGATGTGTTCACAGCTCTGCAGGTTTGGTGTAATATCTTTTATACAAACGGGCTATTTGGAGAGGAGAAAGACAAATGGGATTGTATAAGAGTGCAAAAATATTTTCCTTTTAATCTAGATACCTAAATCAGCTTGAGGTTGTTTAAAAAAGGATAACGTACTCCTGTATGAAATTTTAAGTTATTGGTCAGTGTATGGACCCCATCAGGATTCTTTGAGGATTCAGTAGAGAACTCAAAATGTCAAATCGGGGGTACTTAACAAAACCTGTTACTTTGCTGTTTAAAAATTGTATTATTCATCTGATAATTTTTTTTAATGCCTTTATTGTTCACTGATGAGGAAAATGTGAATGATAGATTATTTTAATACCATTAACGTTGTTACAACCTAACCCCCTATCTAATTACCTGCACTATAGAATATCCCAGTGGTGCTGAATGGACAGCGCCTTCTTCACTGAAGTGACCGTCACGCATCATAAAACCGCCTCTAGGAACAACTTAACTGCCAGACGTTTAGTAATTTTTCCACTATATTTTTACAACTTGCCAAAGGTTTGCTATTATTAATGGAAAAGAATATTTAAAATTTGGATATTTGCGCTTGAACGCTTATGTACAATGCGTAAAGCAATGGCGCACACATTAAAAACGACCACTGACCATCGTCTTCAAAATGGAACTGGACGCAGGTAATTCAGAAAACACGTCTTTGATTGCAGATTCATCGAGCTCTGAGTGGTACGGCTCCTCTCTTCTCACGTATGCTGATCTCCGGGTACCGGACAGCAAACCGGACGCCCTGCCCACGGAGTAGTAGCTCGGACCGGCCACCTGCTTGTACCATGCCTCCGTCGGACTGCAAGCGACCAGCACTGAGATCACTACGATGGGGAGCGTGAGTTTAGAAAGCATCTCCATGTCGAGCACTGACGCTTGGATCTGCGCACCTTTACTCTACAGCAACTAGTCCTCCTGGAAGTTACCACTCACTGCGTTTTCCGAGTCTACTTATAGGGACCCGTGATTATGCTGCCAGTTTTCGTCACAGAAACCTGCGCGATCATTGAGATCCTATAGGCCAGATTGTGCTGCGAGAGGTCTGTTTGATGTGTGTGTTTGGAGCTTCACGTATTTGGGCAGTGACACAATTTCTAATTTAGTTTTGTAGGCTTTAATTCAAGGGATTCAACAAAATTATGGCAACAGTTTATGAATTATCATGTTTAGCATTGTTCCCTCCATTTACACAGGCTCCAAAATAACTGGGCAGTTGACTATGGTATGGCCTTTTTCCCTTTTATTTAACCATTATTTAGTTGGATAGGTGTTTATATGTCAGTATGACAGTCCATCTGTGGAAAAATTGTCAGCTGTTTGGGTTATGACCAATGAGAATAGTCCCATATTTTTAGTTTTCAGCGTAGACTATTTGTCACTCACCGCATTGAGTATTTATGCATATAAACATGTCATAGGCCATAGTCTGATAACTTACCAACTCATCATCATCCAAACTGACTGCTGTGGCCTCTCTATTGAAGTCCCAATGTCACAAGTCACCTGTGTTGCATTAGGTCTGAAGTTTAATTATGTGTCTCTGTGAGGAACTCTCAACAAACAAAACAGGCTTATAAAATAAGAGCAGAAACTGCAGTATATGAGTGGAAAAATAATCAATTTTGGAATTCTTAGAAACAACAAATGCACTGACACTGCAGATGAAGGGAAAGTACTTCACAATATTTAATCATATCAATAATGCTGGAGGATTAGATGTATTTACAGAAATGTAAAATACAGAAGGTCCGCATACAGTGCAAACAACAAGTGACATCTAAAAAAAAAAGTCCAACCCGGTTTTGGAACATCATTCTTTAAATGGATGAAACCAAGATGAGCTTAAGAACAGGAAGCGCTCATGATTCAAAGTATACCACCACATCTGTTCAACATGGTGGAGGCAGCGTGATGTCACCTAATTTGGGTCACTAGTGTTTAGTGATGATTTGAAAGAAGATAAATGCAAGAGCAACCAAATGTTGCCATGTGCTGCAAAAAATATTCTGCAAAATAACCCCCAAAACATCTGAAGGCAAATAAATAGATTGCTCTTAAATGGCTGAGTCTGTCACATAATCACAAGCCAATAAAGCACAAGTTTCAGACTTCAGTCACTGACTTAAAAGGATATCAATCCAAATAATAAAATTAATCCTTATAATTATGTTAGCATGTCCAATTACTGGGCTTGTGTAAATGGAAGATCTATGTAAAAAAATACCTCTAATACAATATTAATATAAGTAATTCTAGTAAAGTTCTCATAAGTCTCTATCATCTTGAAATGTGTCACAGCAGAAAAAGATAGGTGTCCTGTAATTTGAACCTCTCAGTCTGAAGCTAATGCAATTGTGAGACTTTAATCTTACAGCAGTTGCACAACAGTGACAGTGGATATGGTGCCCCCACTTCTAACTGGCACATTGTTAAACAGTCAAAAAAAAAAACTGAGTACTAACTCTGCTCCAGTTCTGCTTTCACCACAGTAAGGACACGTCAGACTATCATGCACATGCACAGGACATATTTTTTCTCTGTAGTGGTTTTAAACATCAAATGGAAAGAGATGCACTGTGTATTGAAGCTGTGGTGTAGCTGACCTGATTTTAAGAACTGGTAATTTGAGTTCTGCAGTTACCCATTTCCACTGAAGGAAGCAGTGCTTACAGCATCTAGAGGACAAAAAATAGTAAATAGTGGGGGGGGGTGCTAATTTTGAGAATAAAATAGCTAATACAAACTATAACGTTTTGTAAGCATTTTAAAATCAATTGCAGCCTTGCTGGTAGGTAGCGGGAAGAGTTTCAGTATGTGTGAAGAACACAGAAACCTGACACGGACATTAATGCTTCTGTTTCTGACAGGTAATTGCAACTCTTGTATCTTGTTTAATGTTGTACAAGAATGATAAAATCGTACAGGTTCTGAGTGAATCCATCTATTTCAGGTGTTCTCTGCAATATGTGGAAAGTGAGACATCAGCAGCATCTTGTTTGTGCAGTAAAAGGCTCCCCGGTTGTCTTTCTTTGCTCATTTTACAATCCTGACAACCAAACGGTGAGGAAGGTCTGGTGGGGTCATGCAAAATCTCATCTTTCCAAAGCTCGTTTAATTTCCAGCAGTTTAAGAATCATCTCCACGAGATTTCAGTTCATTGGAGACACACGTCGCAGTTGCTCTTTGAAAATACACCGGGTGGAGCAGAATGATGCAGGAAAATACTTTGTCAGATTTAACACCATGTCTACCAGACTTTACAAGCAAATTGCCCCAGTATTGAAGGTTGTTGGTAAGTTTTTCCAATAAAAAATATGTGCATTTATAAAGTGCAGCTAACAGTTAAAATTAAAGCATCACTTTTCTCTTTCAGAGTTGGGTATTTCTATATCAACAGCTTCTGGAGAGGAAACAATACGGGAAGGTGACTCTGTATATCTAACCTGCTCTAACAGTTGTGACAGTGGTGAGATTTCATCTGCGTACACCTGGTTTAAGAATGGAGAACCTTTACATGAAGGACGAGTGCTTTATTTAAGCAACATATCCTCCACAAACTCCGGGAACTACACTTGTTGTCTAAAAACACACACAGGAACATCTTCAAGAGTCACACATATTGATGTTCAGTGTGAGTAATAGACACAAGATCTGATGACCGATGATGCAGCAATAAGTAAAGAAACAATCTCTGATATAGTGTTTCAGAGTGCCTTAAATCTTTGTAGCACTTTTTATATTTCTTTATACCATTAAGTAACTTAATGTCAATTTTATGAGAATTATTATTGTGAAAGAGATCAATGAATTATGCTATTTATAATTTTATACAGTCATATAGCTTTAACATGGGGTTGCTTAATTGGTTTGATATTTCCCGGCTAACCTACTGTGATTTATTTTTATAGTAACACGCCCACAAACTAACTTTCATGTGCACAGCAAAAGCATTAATTCTAATGCAATATTTATTTACTCTTAATTAAAACTTTAGACTTTTCTTATTATTAACTACACTGCTATTGTTGCCTAAACTTAATAAAAATGAATCGGGATGCAAACAGTGGTCTCTGGGGTAAGAGTTGTGTACTTTATGTGCTGCCATCAGTTCCATCCACCCACTGCTTACTCATGTGGAGTTGAGTAATGTACACTTTGGCCCAGGTTTTTGGACAAAAGCTGTGTCATTGTCCAAAAATGTATGGATCTGTGGTGTTGTGGTTAATACATTCACCTTACATGAGTAAGCTCAAGACCCAGAGGAGACACAAAACCCAACCAACCTCAGGGGGTCACAAGCCAGTGTACTCCTAGTATTTGGATAAATGGGAGGTTTGCACCAGGAAGTTGTAAAAAATGTGTGCCTACTGCACAGATAAAACCCAAATTTTCAAATTCATTTTCAGATGGCCCCAGGAACACCACAGTGCTTGTCATACCATCATTTGGGGCAGAATCTGGTGGCAACTTTACCCTGATCTGCAGCAGTCATGCAAACCCCCCAGTGGAGAATTATACATGGTTCAAAATAGCCGACGGTGATGCTATAAATGTTGGACATCAGCCAGTGTTCTCCCCTGCTGACAGAGACCAGTATTTATGCAGTGTCACCAACAAACACGGAAGTCAAAACTCCTCTGTGGTCACTTTGAACATTAAAAGTAAGTAGGTTTAAATGGTTGGTATTATTTAATGCATACTGACTGGTTTTATTGAGGAATCATCTGTTTTATAACTGATTGATATTACTGCTGAGTGTACCGCTGTTTGAGATCGATTTAAAACAATATCCATTAAAAGTTTACTTGGGCCTTAGTGATTTACTAGAGCATGCATTTGTTTTGCAGAGTATTGGACAACATTTCCTAGATACATAGTACCTGTCATTGCAACGGTCGCTGTGGTTCTGATTGTGACCACTATTGTTGCTGCTAGAAGGCAAGTGTGTGCTGGCAATTTGGCTTTCACTATTTTTGACTTGATGTGGCCACAAATCAGATATTTCTAATTCATCACACAATTCTGTTTATCGTTCAGACTTAACAAAAAGCGGATGAAGGCACCTGTGGAAGGTGGTGAGGAAGATGTACAGGTGCTGCTGACATTTTAAAGCTTAATTACTAAATATTAATTCATAATAGAAGTTCATATGTAGACTTAAACATAAGAGATGAGCATTGTTGTTAACTGTGTGTTGTTTCTTTGTGACTTTATCTAGAATACAAACCATATAAACTGGCTCTCAATGTGTGACAACAACCAATCACAAAAGCAGGATCAGAGTGGGGGAGAAACCGCGGAAATCGTCTATGCAGCCATTTGCTTCCACAACAAAAGAAACCCAAACATGTGAGAGATTTCAACAATACTGGAAAAAAATTAAGAAAAAATATATATTTATTGCATTGGAGGAACATACTGATAGACTCTATCACCTTCAGGGGGCAGCAGATGGACACTCAAAGTAAAGACATTATTTACAGCACCGTATGCAGGTAAGGCTCCGTAAAGCATTTCTCTCAATAATAATAATCATAATAATAATCATAATAATAGACATTGGGGCAAGTCGGGATGAAGTGCACATTAGGAGCATCCATTGTTATTCTGGGTGTCAGTATTGAACCAGGCCAGCAGTGTTTTTATTCTGTGTCAAACAAACTGAACTTTTATCTACTATAATGTTGCATACTATGATTTCTTTATCATTATTTAGACTAATTTGTGCAACTTTGAATGGCCTGCAGACCCAACAGGAGGGAGCTGACCTAATATATGCCTCTCCTAAAAAGAAAGATTCTTAGTTAATATATTTCAGTCTTTATGTTTGATGCTCAGTGTTCTACAGTAGTATTTAAAATTTTGATTTTTGTTGGGGCAGCATGGTGGTTGTGGTAGTTAGCACTGTTGCTTCACAGCAAGGATGTCCTGGCTGGGACCTTCCTGTGTGGAGTTTGCACATTCTCCCTGGGTTTTCTCCGGGTAATCCAGTTTCCTCCCACAGTCCAGAGACATGCACTTTGTGGGGTTACTGAAGGTTAAGTGGTGATTCTAGATTGCCCATAGGTGTGAATGTGAATGCAAATGCTTGTCTATCTCTCTGTGTTAGGCCTGCGACAGACTGGTGACATCTCCAGGATGTACCCTGCCTCTCACCCCATGGCAGCTGGGATAAACCCCCCTGTGACCCTGAAAAGGCTAAGCAGAAGAAAATAGATGGATGCATTTTTGTGTTTGTTGAATTTTGCATTCTAGTTTCCATATCTTTGTTTTATTTCTTATTTGATTAAATTGCCAGTTCTAATATCAATGAGACGTTGGTGTCTCATTTATATTTATTCTGTGATGAGATCTTGTACTTTTATTGTTGTACTGTGTTTTGTGTCTGCCTTACCTTGTCTTGTTTCCATGTTTATATTTCAGTGCCTCTGTGTTTTGTAACTGATTAAAAATAAAGAGACAACAGTGACACCATCTCAGATGTCCTTGTTTAAACCTCAAACACTCAGCCACATAGAAATTCCCTGCACTTCAGTTTATCTTTGCCACTGTGGAGATGATCAGTCATTGCATCCATCCATCTTCTCAGAAGAAGAAGCTGGATGGACATAATGACCTGCTTATACAGGGGCATGGTTGGGCTGGAGCCTATCACAGCTCATAGGGTGACACCCTGGACAGGTCACCAGAATCATCAATTAACCTAACATAACCCACGTCTTTGGACTGCCATGAAGACACATGCAAACTCCACACAGAAACATCCCACTGCGGATTTAAACCTTGTTGCAATGAAACAAGAGTGCTAACCACTGCCACCCGTGGTCATTACAAGTCATACATTATAAGATAACGTGGAAAAAAAACATTAACTGTAACATTTGTCACTTTAACACTGTAGTGACACATTACAAATAACAACAACAAAGCTTCTCTTCTTTAGCAAACAAAAATGGCTGTCTCTTGCATCTGTGTAATCCCCCCCCCCCAATTTTACCTTGATTTTTAGATACATTTTCGTGAATGCAATAGCTTAATAAAATTCAAAACTCTGCTGCTTTGCTGTCTTATTTTTATAAAGGAAAGAATGAGCTGTTAATAAGTGGGAGCTGGTAAACTGGGTAAATGCAAAAGATACAAGAGAATGAATCATTGTTTCTCAGTGACCTTTTGTTATGACTGTCTTTACCACAGCACCTCTGAAACTGCTGCAAATGGTTGGTTGCATATGCTTTTAAACATAGCCTATATATGTACTGGGTCTGTGGTTTGCATGACTACCTGTCATGATAACCCTTACTGTACCTTACAGAAAGCAGTGCATAGAAAGTTTATGCTTGCACAACTGAAGAGAGCTCCAACATATGCACTAAATACAACAACTTAAAATGGACACTAATGCTACTCTTTGGTGGTAAGTACAACATTTGTATCTTACTTTGAACAAACTTTTAAATGTTTAAACAATGTAAAACTAGAAGCACTCAGAGAGCCAAGGCCATAGGGTCACTGACGCTGTAATACGTGTATCTAAATACTGTGAAATAATCTTTCATCTTTCCCAGACAATAATAACCCCCTATCCCGCAATAGTGAAGAATCCTTAAAAAAATTCCTGGATCCAGATCGTGATCTGGATCACTGCCAAAATTTAATCACTTCTTCCTCTTGTCATTTCCAACCACTCCACAAAATGTCATCAAAATCTGTTCATAACTTTTGGAGTAATCCTGCTGACAAACAAACAGACAAACAAACCAACGCAATCGAAAACATAACCTCCTTGGGGGAGGTAATAATTACAGTGGCTTGCAAAAGTATTCACACCCCTTGAACTTTTCCATATTTTGTCACATTACAACCACAAACATAAATATATTTCACTGGAATTTAATGTGAAAGACCAACACAAAGCAGTATACAATTGTGAAGTGGAAAGAAAATTATACATGATTCAAAACATTTTTTACAAATAAAAAACTGAAAAGTGCAGTATTTATGTTTGTGGTTTGTGGTTCAATGCTAAAAATTGTTGGTAAGAGTTGTTGTGATTTTTGTCTTCATTAACAAAACAGAGTTGTGAATCTCCTTTGGTCTTTATCAGACAAGTTTGAGATGTTAGTTCATCTGTTTCTCTTGCAGATTTGAACATTTCCATGACAAAACTGAAAAGAGACAATCAGTCCAGGAAGGCGACTCTGTGAATCTTACCTGCACAAACAGCTGTGATAGACGTAACCTTTCATTTGTCTTCATCTGGTTTAAGAATGGAGGACGCCTACATGAGTGACAAATGCTCCATTTAAGAAACGTGTCCTTCACAGACTCTGGAAACTACAGTTCCCTAAAAGCAGACACAGAAGCAACTTTGGAAGTCCTACATGTTGATGTTGAATGTGAGCACTGTACAGAGATATTATCACTTTTAACCCTTGTATTCTTTTTTGGTCAAATTTGACCCGTATCTGTAAAGATGGATTTTGGATCCACCTGTGTGGATCAATTCAAGGAAAATGGTGGTTTCAGGGAATCTGTGAAATTGTGCATGTGTGTGTTTTTTATGGGACAGTCATGACAGAGTTCAAGAGGGACTTTCACACTGTCATGAGATCTGTCAGTGTTCACACCGCATTCACCCAGGTTTCCAGAGATGCTGGTCTTTGAACTGTAATGGTGGAAGCTTGAAACAGTGAAATAGTAAAACACTGTTGGAGTGATCATCAAATGGTGCACATAAGGAAGAGAAGTCAGAAGTCATTCTTGGCATAGATACAAGATCTATAATAGGGTGACATGGTGGTGCAGTAGCGCCTCACAGTTAAAAAGGTTCCTGGTTTGTATCCCCAGCTGGGGCCTTTCTGGGTGGAGTTTGCATGTTCTCCTCTTGCCTGATATTCAGGCCTCGTCCCACAGAGGAGCTAAGAATCCTGGTGATTCTAAGCTGCACAAGTTCCACACATGCAAGGTTTCCTACCGCTGCTTTAAATGCACAAACTAGTCTGCAAGAAATTTCTTGTATTTTGTGCTCAAAGTGTTAATTAATGTTGAATTAAAATTGATAATTAAAGATACGGGTCTTTTTTTTAATGATATATCAGTGAGGACAGCATTTATTGGTCATAATGGTTATACATGGTTATATAATAAATCCCAACAGCTCCAGACTGTTCTTGACACTTTCACATTCAAACACATTTATTTAAATCATTATGACTTTAATGTTTTCATGTCTTAGGTAAAACAGAACACTATACTGTGTAATGGTAGATGTTTGTCTCCAAAAAATGAGTATTGCAAAAACTAAAAGTTACACTCTCTGCTCTCACATCAATTAAGAATCAATAATCAATTTATTAATGCCAGATAGGCTATTTATACATTCTAAATAAATCTGTAATTCAGAATTGCCAATTCAGAAAGCCATGCTGTAAGGGCATGAACAGAGTGTGAAGGTTACGAATGGAAACATTTAAAACTGTTTGTTCAAGATAGAAAAAAAACAAATCTGATGTTTTTCTTGTTTATTGTGCAGCATTCCATTTTCCCTCATAATATAGATAACAAAATAATCTGAGTTTATATAAGTTTATATAGAATGTAGAAAATTTCACTAATAACTCAAATTTTCTTTTAGATGGCCTCAAGACCACATCAGTGTCCATCACACCATCAGCCGAGACCAGCATTGGAAATAATGTGACCCCGATCTGCCACAGCCATGCAAACCCAGCAGTGGAGAACTATACCTGGTTTAGTTTTAGTGGTTTTAGTTTAATCAGATTTTAGCTGTGGGACATCAGTCTGAACTGCATTTGAAGGAGGATTTTCAAGGTAATAATGGCCAGTATTTCTGCATGGTGAGAAACAAACATGGGAGTCACAACTCCTCTACAGAGCTGTTAAAGATGAAAGGTAAACAAACAGCTTTATAAATAAACCCAACTCTAAAAAAGTTGGTACACTGTGTAACATGTAACTAAAAAACAGAATGCAATGATTTACAGAGCTCATAAACCCATATTTTATTCACAATAGAATACAGAAAATATATACAAACCTGGCTCTCTAACAAAGCTATTCATTGTGTTCATTGCAGTATATTCCTCAGAAGTTACTGCAGATATGCTTTCTATTCTACTGCGTACGTCTGTCGCTGCACTTCTTATTGTGATCACTGTTGTGGTCATCAGTAGGTAAGTTCTATTTACATTTAATATATGTATATATACAATGATGTGATGATTTTAAGGTCTCTCTCTGTTTCAGACAGTGCAAAAAAAACCCCTAAAAAACCAGTGTCATAAGAAAGTGAACATAAGGTAAGCATGCACTCTCATTACTGCAGAAAGCTTACTCCAGTTCTGTTGTTTTCTGATTTTGTTTGTGAATGTTAGTGCATGCTGCACATTTCAGACATCAGTTCATCAGAGCAGGTTAGTTGAAACAACCCATTTATGGATTCTCTGTTATCCTGGGCCTCAGATCAGAGAACAGAAGTTGTTTTATGTTGAGTGATTGTGAGGAGGAAGTCACGTATGCAACTATTAATTTCCACGCAAAGAGAAAGGCAGACATGTGAGATATTCCTGCTGCTACTACATATTTTTCAAAGCATAATTTATGCTGTATTATTCACTTTTCCATTGTAACACCAGCAGGATGGCACCAATAGACTCTGCTAATGATGATCAATGTACTGTTTACAGCACAGTATGGAGGTAAAGTTATACACATTTCATAAATAACAGTTTGGTGAAGACAGATATATAATTTTTTGTGGATTTTTTAAAAGTTTTTTTTTAATTTTTTTAAGGAACCAGCCAATAAACAGTTGATGTAATGGGCCTCAAAGACATCCAGCATCACTTTCCTGTGTGACGCATACACACATAATGCTTTGAATGCTTTATTTTGGAGATTTGTTTGTTGTACTGTCAAGTTTGATTTTATAGTTTCTGTAAAATGTCTGACTCGTGCATTACTCTGTCAATAAACAGAATCTCTACATCCTGAATGTCATTTGAAGACACATAATTACAGAAACTACTATAGAAATCAATATATCAAGAGGTGCAAAACCAATTATTGGAATGCATGTAGTCATGGCTCTTATTTGTACTAATTCTGTGATGCAAATCTTGACATCAAAACCCTGTAGTTTTTTCAGCACATTGGTTAAAGACTACATTATTTGACATGCATAATTGCTGCTAGGCTAACACTGAAAATCTGTAAACCCTTCTCACTATTCCCTTTAACTGTTCCCATTTTGTTTGAGACACATGACCACAAGGCTTCGGTCTTACCGACACATTCTCACATGATGTCCTTTATCCATGAGTCCGCAAAGAAAGTTGACAGCAAAAATGATGAAGAATATGTTAACAGCTCACTGAAAATAATACTAACATGCTTTATTTGCACAGTGTCAATTTTTGAAGTCACTGATGAGCATGTTCTCCATTTTAGCACTCTGAAAGCCAATTTCATTCTTCCCTCTACAGTTCCTGAGATTCTTCCTCGGCCTAATATGCAAACAGGTTCAGCAGACTTGTAGAAATTTAAATGAACTGCATGTTTTTGGAGGACATGACAAGACTTAAATATTTTTGTGACATTTTTCAAAATGTTTCATTTTGATGTTTGATATTTGGTTCCTTGCCCATAAGTGGTTAAAAATAAAATTCCTAGAAAGTGTACAAGAAAAACACGTATATACTGAAAGGAACATGTGTTTTAGAACACTGTAACAGATTCATTACAACAGCACGCTTTAGAACATTACAGCATACACATCATGACTTTATACAACATTAGGCCATTTCTTCATGACCACATGCTTCTTAACCTCACTGAGGTGCGGGATGCACGTCACGTATAAAGTGTTGGGAAATTATTAAAAACAGTCTCTTGCCCTATAAAGGATTAATTAATTAATGTATTTATTTTTTGCTTTTAGGGCCAAAAAAAGTTGCCCAGTATAGGATGGGTTCCTTTACCTTTAAAACTGTCCATGCCTGGGAATGCACAGTCTAAGTGAGGTAATAGACCTGCAGCTATTTTGTTGGAACACCAATTTTGGGTGTTTCAGCGAGATAGCTGAGGTGACTTTTTTCTTTTTTTTTTCTTCCTTGATGAGCAGCCACATGTGAAATCTTCGGTGCAGTGTGAAACATTGTTACACATAATTGGGTTGTTCTGCCCTCTGTTGAAAATGTGAGCGCATAGCATGATTTCAGTCTAACGTGGCTCAAAGACATTCAAAATGCCTCTCTCTCATCAGTGAGTGAGTGGGTGTCATATGAGAGCTATAGAGAGGCACAGCTCATAACAGGATTAAAGGTCATCCCGCAAGCATCACAGGATGTGCAGTTTAACAGTAAACATATGCAGGTTGAGCACGTTGGCCTTTATTGAGATTTTTACTGGATCATTTACTGTGGATCAGTTTCATTTCTCATTCTTCAGTTTCGTTTCATATTCTTTTCATTTCAGCTCATAGATGATCAGTTCAGATCACTGATCAGTTCTTTATTACTTTAAATGACTGTTTTTACTAACCCTGCAGGAGCCCACATGTAGACTTCAAATGTCAGTGAAACAAACCTGCTGTGCTGAGGGCCACTTATTCTGATGTATGAAAGGATCTGGTCCAGTGCTTCTGCTTTTTTGAGCCTTTTGCTGTGAAAAAAAAAAAGCGCGCCTTTCAAACCTGCCACAGTGTAGAGTTACACTCAGTTTTATTGAAACATTATGAAGTTTAATTAAAAAGATAAATTCTTTGTTTTTTTTTTTTCCAGTGACATCTTTCTTAATGGTACCAAACTCTTACATGTTATGGGCAGGAGTCTGTAACAGCAGAGGGCTGATCTGCTGCTGCTGGTTACAGATCAACTCTGCTGAGCAGCTTGTCCTTGCTCAAAGTCAAAGGGAAAGTTAAAATGTAATGACAAACAAATGTTTTCCTCTGTGGGCGTGGACTTCATTGTTTCAAAATCACATGGTAGATGACTGCACTGCACAATTTACATTTAAATGGATTTCTGTAAGATTATTGTGTAATATAATTCTAAAAGATTGTTTTGGGGTTTTTTTTTGTGAATTTCAGTTCCAAAAAGTAGGTTGTAATTTTAATTGCAGCAAGCATATGAGCAAATAAGCTGGGAAACTTTTCTAAAACAGGACAGGGAAGAATCCTATTTTTTTTTAATTTTATTTCTATTGTTTGCGACAGCTTGCTTACAAGTACCAGTCAAAAGTTTGGACACAGCTTCTCATTCTTCTCACTTTTTTTCCCCCTACATTGTAAATTATACTTACGTCATCCAGACTATGAAGGAACGCATACGGAATCATACCGTAAACTTAAAAGTGTTAAACAAACCAAAATATGTTTTAGATTTTAGACTCTTCAAAGTCGGCACCTTTTGCTTTGATTACAGCTTTGCACACTCTTGGCATTAAAGGTCATCTTCACTAGAAGCTGGTCAGTAACTATCAAAAGTGGTCCAGGGAAGGACAATCCACTGAACCATCCAAGATGGGAAAAGATGAGAACAGAAGAAGTCATATCTATAATCAACCAAAAACAAATTTCCTTACATTTTTATATCCAAACATGGTAGTGTTGCCACTACACTATCCAGCTGATGTTGATTTTTAAGAAGCATAAAAATGCAAAAAGAGAAACTTGGTGAATTTGGTGAATGACCAGCCAGTAATGCACTGATGATGTTTCCGTTCATAGATACATAGACAGTACCATAAGATACAAACTTTATTTGTGCTACAAGAAAAAAAGTTTATAAAAATCATTTATATCACTTTATGATACATAATGCATGCATACAAAAAGTTGTTTGACTCAAAACCTTTTTATTCACACAGGAGTACACTTAATAGGTGCTGATGTGCTGCTTTCATTGTCTTAAAGCATTCTAAAGTACACAGATTATTATGTTTTTATCTTCTGTGTTAAGCACAAGAGGTTTACATGTAATGAAATAAAATAAATAAATTTAATCGGTGATTATGAAAGTAAACTTAGAAGCTGACGCCCATTTCTGACAAAACGAAACTTCAGCAGACACGGAAATGAGAGGATTTCAGCTCTTGGACATGTTTTCGCCGGCTGCGTCGCAGGACCAACGGAGATGATTTGCAGGCTTTCCGTTTTCGCAGGACAGAAGAGAAGGTAGGGACGCAGCTCAGCTGGAGTGTTATTTATTTTTGTTATGGTCACCGGGTGGTCAGTGTGTGTGTCATAACGTCAGACTTTCCGCTGTGACAGAGCAGGACTAAACTAATCCTAAAACTGAAAACAGCTATCAGACCTCGCTGTCATGGGCCACGTCTCAGTAAGTATGGCTGCAACTGGGTTGTGGGATGATGCGCTTTGGATGTCGCCCGTCCTTTCTGATAACGTGTCGGTTTATTCTGGAGAGTGAATCAGGACTAAGTGGCCAAGCTAATATTAGCTGCGCAGCTCATTAGGATGGCTGCTATGGGGAAGCTAGTTAGCACAGTGGCTACATTTGTGCAGTGGCACCCTGCGTAGTGTGGCGCGGAGCTTTCGCTGCTGGTCCGAAACGTGTCGTGATTCTGCAGTATTATTATGTCTGTGACTGAGTAGCTGTTTAGTTCGCGTTCTCTCAGTTTTGTTGTTGTCAAACTCAATGGAACACAGGAAGTGACCTAACATGTTTTTTTTACGCGGCAAACGTGATTGGCCGAACTACGAAGCCAAAGATCTGTACATTAATGGATGAGTCACTCCGTACTTGAAAAAGTTGCTCCACTTTTTTGCCTGGAAAACTCATCTCTTGCATACCCAATTTGCAGTTTTTTCCAGTAACACAGGGATATGACTTTAATACATGCACTATGTCTATTTTATGATGGTGTGCGTTTGTTCGACTTTATAAAGAAACTCACAAAATCCTTTTCACTTAAGGAAACTATCACAAAAGACTGAATTTTGCACAGAATTACATTCTTTTGTGTCCTTTCCCCCCAACTGATCTTCATGCTTTTTTCTTCCTTTCCTCACATAAATGACATTCATTAAACTGCTAAACTGCCCACTATGAACTACTTAAATCTTACAATTGAGTCACATGTATTTAGGTCAGATGCCTTAAAACGTAATCTCAGTGGGTTGAAACACTCAAAGCAATTTTTGGGTTAAACTGTAACCAGAAGTCCACTTGTGTTTGACAAAGAGAGAGAGCAGGTCAGCAGCACCTGATTATCAGAAGAATTATCTAGAAATGAAAGTGAAGTAGCCACTGCTGTATTCAGTGTTAATGAATCTTGTTATAACTTTCAATTATGAATCTCAACAGAGCAATTCTCACATTTGCTCTCAAAATCAAAGAATTATGGCATCATTTTAACTCATGGTTGATGACTTCATGTTTTTTTGGTTCAAGAATTACTCAGTTATTAACATAATATTGCGTTAAAAATTTCCATATTATAAGCAAGTAATGTATCTTTTTAGAGTGTGTGGGGGGGAAGGGGGTGTCAGCCTCTCTGTTTACTGCTGTCTGTGAAATATGCTGGATCTTTTTTTAACTATTTATTGCATATGCACAATTTTTTTGTTCCTCATTTGAACTACTTTTGGTAATATGAAGTTTTTTTTTTAAGTCCTTAGAATAATGTGCTATTTTTTAAGGAAGCGATATTCCAGTCTGTTGTGAGAGCTCTCAGTTCTCTGCTCTTTGGTTAAAGTCAGTTTATTATTGGATGCTTGTTTGCAGGCCAGGACACTCTTGCAAAGTTCTTTCCAATTCACTCACTTACAGGCCAGTTTCTTGGGTGTGACTGTTCAAAGTTCAGAGGAGATATTGTGACTGGGTTGTTGTTGCGTAGCTCAACCGTTTCATGTGACACTGGCTTCCAAAATAGAAAGCGAAAGAAGTTCTCGAGATGTCTGAACATTAAGTGAAAATTGTTTCTTTGCAGTGATCACTGAAGTCTGAAGATGAAGTGCTCAAAGTGTGGCCATAACATTACAGAGAAAACAGCCAAATTCTGCAGTGATTGTGGCCATAAGCTGTCTGTTCAACCTGCAAACACACAGGGTAAGTAGATAAGGTCAGAAATGTGGTTTCATCTTAGTGACAACCTTGCTGTGGTTGTTAATTCAACAGAACATGATTTACTCTGCACTGTATTTGATTACCACTGTGCATGTTTTTTTTCAATGCCACTATTCTGTGAGCTGTCAAAATATAAAAATTATGTTTGAACATACAGATCCCCAGGTGTAATTAAAGTACATTTCTCCCCTTTATTCTACATTTTGTCACGACTTGCTCATATCAAAGCAAAATTACATAAAACCAAATAACTATTGTTTCTTTTCCTAGAGATATTTCTGTGGTGTCAGTTCATACTTTGAAAGACTGTAGGATGATTATGACTGGCTCTCAAACTATTTTATATTCCAGTAGGATTAAGACCATGATTATAGCTACTCCTGAATTATATCCTAAAATCAGTCAGGCTCTTGTTTCCTTTTGCTCTTCAGCTGAGTCCAGCATTCAAAGTCTTGGTGTAATATTTGACTTCTCTCTGAGCTTTGAGTCCCATTCTTGTTTCTTGTACTCGAGAAACATTTATTGTGACATATGGTGCTCTTGGGTGAACTGGAAACAATTATTTGTGCGTTTCAAGTTGCCTTTAATCTGTATTCTCTGAATGCTTTCTTACATTAGTAGGAAGCAAAAAAAAAAAAGACGATCTCTAACAGTGTTGTATCTCCTGGTTGAGGTTAATTTGATTTGTGTGTGTGTGTGTGTGTGTGTGTGTGTGTGTGTGTGTGTGTGTGTGTGTGTGTGTGTGTGTGTGTGTGTGTGTGTGTGTGTGTGTGTGTGTGTGTGTGTACGTAATCCGTTGAAGGAGCATGAAGAAAAGCGAGCATATCAGCATTCTCAGAACTGGGATTTTCCCTGTGGTTTGTTGTAACATTTCCTGCTGCAGAAAACCGACGTTCTGACTGTATACATGTTAAAAATTAATGTTAATATTTATCGTTAATAATAATTCATTGTCCAACCCAAGAGCCCCAGGTCAGTAGCTCAGTTTTACTGGCTCCATGTATATTTTCACTGGCATACGGGAAACAAAAACTTTTAGTTTCTAAATCCGCAACAATAATGTTATAAATAAATGAATATGGCCTCGAACAGCTCATGCCCCCTTTAGACTCACCCCTGCTTGTTGATCAGTTGGTTTAGTGAAGGACTCATCAGTGGTGATTACAGGAGCATGTGTGTGTGTGTGTGTGTGTGTGTGTGTGTGTGTGTGTGTGTGTGTGTGTGTGTGTGTGTGTGTGTGTGTGTGTGTGTAGACAGACTCCAGCTCTGGGTTAAAGTGAACATGAAACAATACATGTACAAAGGCTAATTTACACCAGTGAGAGTATAAAAATGGCCCTCAGACTGATTTTTAGTTTCCTTATTTTCCACAGGTTATTGGTTCTGTCACTTGTTAGCTAACATAAACTAATGTTAAGTCTATTATCGGCAGGCAAACAACCAACTGAGTAACGTCGTGTTCTGTACTGACACAAGATGGCGCTACACATGCTATAAAATCTTTAAACACTTATTTCTTAAATCCAGCTTCGCAGGCAGGGTTATAGCTTAGAGTTTTTAGAGCAGGGCCCCATGGTGCAAATTAGCCTTGATACATGTAGCATTTCATGTCCACTTGTAAACTGTGGCAGCATCATCTTCACTGCTGCTGCTGTTCTGTTATCAGTCGTTTTGTTGAAAAACTGAGTGGGACACAACTGCTTAATTCCACATAGGTGTAAGATTACCTATCATAACAACATGGTGACCTACTTTAGACAGGCAAAATGCAAATTTGAGCTTTGTGACTTAATGAACAGTCAAAACAAAGGTTGCCTACGTGGGTCCACACTGAAAACATACAGTTGCCACCTTTTAGTGCTTTAAGAGACTGAAGTCAAAATATTCTTTGCAATCTTCATTGCAGAGTCCTTGACTGATAGTGTGATGTGCCAGAATGAAAAACAATACTTCTGCTGATTTATGTTATTTTTTATTAACCCCTCATCTTTAACCTACATGTAGGAGATCAGCCAAGATCTTTGGTAGCAGATGGGGAAGGTCCAACTGAGAAGTCAGAGTCACAGGAAAGCACCCCAGCTGTGGACAGCAAAGAATCCAATAAATATCCCAAACGGCCAAACGATGAGTCCATCAACAACAACCCAAAGAAAAAGGTGAGCATGTCACTATTGGTTTTTAGCCTGCGGACAGCATATTTTGTACAGTAGGTGAGCAGCTTTGCTTGCTTTTGGTCTACAGTGGGTTTATGCACTAATACAGCCTTCATGGTATAGCTTTAACTGTGTTTTTAAATGTTTATGAATCTGAAACATGTACTTGTGTTCTAATTTAGGATTTTATATTGGCAGTAGTTCACAAAACTGACCCGTCTTCTTTTGTCTATGCAGAAAAAAAAGAGAAAGAAGAACAAAAAGAAGAAAGATGGCAGTGTGTCATCAGACCAAGATCAGTCACATATTTCTCTGGGAGACAACCAGGAGAAGGGGACAGAGGGAGGAAGAGACTCTTCTGACAGTGAAAGCTCAGACAATGCAATGGACACAACACCAGATTCACTCCAAGAAAGGCTCTCATCACTAGAAAGCCAGGCTAGTTCCTTACCAGCTAACAGTATTGTTGCCACTGCTGAAGATGCGAAAGTCAATCAGAGTGAAGAGTCTGGTGCCACAGAACAGGCAAATACAGAGGAGCAGTCTCAGGTGGCAACAAGTAGCCTGAAGGAGATGGAGAGCAATGCACATAAATCTTCTGACAATCAGCCGCCCCACACAGCAACAGCTGACACTCCAGCTCAGAGTCCTGCCTCAGAGGACAAGAAGAGTACAACTTCTCAACCAGGTTCACGTAAAGGGACCGAGACCACTACTGCTAACGATCCAAATGAAAAAAACTCAAAGAACAAGAAAGACGCAGACAATGCTAAACAACCTAAACAGGATCAGAATGCTAATGTGGAGACAAATGCAAAGCAGTCAAAGGAAAACAAACAGAAGGGAAAAAATCAGCAGGACCAGAAACCGAAACAGGCCCCACCAACTGAACAACAAAAAGTTTTTGGCCCTCGTACAGCAAAGGTAATGCTGGCTAATACACTACATATGAAAATAATTGTTATCGACACCATAGTAAGCCCACAGTTCATGCCAGATAGATCTCAGTCTCATAACCTTGAGATGTATTTATCCAACACATTTAATGCTACAGGCTGATAACACGGGCTCCAGTGTGGACTCTGTGGAGCAAATGGAGATTCAGCAGTCTGGAAGTGGGCCGGACTCGACTCCACCACAGACTTCAGATGATACCAAAGGACGTAAAGATGGCAACGAAGATGGCAAAAATTCAAAAACTCAAACAGGCCCGCCCCCCAAAAGGTGATAAAAGCCTCTCAGATAATTGTATTTGTTTCCTTTAACTCATCTTTCCTGATGGTTATTTATTTATTTATTTTTTTTGCCTCCTAGACCAACGAGAAACACGACCATTGCTGCATGTGACAGACTCACAATTTACTTCCACGCGGTTCTCTCAAAGGATTTTAAATTTGATCCAATGGAAGATCGTATCTTCATCAGGGCTGGATCATGCATTGGAAACTGGGATGAGGATGCAGTTGAACTGTCTGTGACCAGGTACTTATTCTCGAGTTAATGGTCATTGAAGTTTAAACAGTTAATCACTCTAAGAAAATATCAAATCATACATTCAGGAAAATAGTCACATGCTGTAGGAAATTTACATTTACAGAGAAATTTACAGAAAAGACACACAGTGTGTGTGTTTGTGTGTTTGTGTGTGTGTGTGTGTGTGTGTGTGTGTGTGTGTGTGTGTGTGTGTGTGTGTGTGTGTGTGTGTGTGTGTGTGTGTGTGTAAGAGCAGATTAGAATCAAGTATAAAAACATTCATACAATTTCTGAATCGCCAAATTAATGCATGCACATTCGTGTGACAATACAACAATTTATGGTTCATTCAGTGGTTTTAGTAACATATTTCCCCAGCAGAGAATCTTTAATGCACTTAAAACACGATTATGTGTTCAGTATTAGATACCATGGTAATTTAGCCAGGTAAAAAGAGAGCCACTTTCATGACACAGAAAACTTAAGCATGGCATAGCTCACTGAGCCATTAATCTCAATTAGTAGTACACCACTCAGTTTACTTTCCTTTTCACGTTTTGGAGGCACTGAACACTACATAACAGGAACACTCTACAAGACCTGATGTTATTAGAGATGCTATAATAGGTGCAATTGTAAGGAAACATCTTTTACTTGTTAGTGGTTCTGTACCTGTGACTCATCGGTGTATATTCACTTACTATTCAACCTTGGACTTTGACATGCTAACTCGAAAGCACCCTCAATCCTAAACCATCAGATATATTCCTGGACAAGCAGGACTTTTATAATATCCTGTCTGACTGACTTTATGCCATTTACATGTGAATTTCTTTTTCATGCAGGGATCTTGGAGAGCATGGGTTTCTGGTTGGAGGCAGCCTGACAACTAGCAAAAAACAAGCTGAGGCTGAGTCAATACCATACAAATATGTTGTCTAC
Organism: Archocentrus centrarchus; assembly: GCF_007364275.1. Taxonomy (NCBI): domain Eukaryota; kingdom Metazoa; phylum Chordata; class Actinopteri; order Cichliformes; family Cichlidae; genus Archocentrus; species Archocentrus centrarchus. The sequence continues at coordinate 21,153,729 of NC_044353.1, read as the reverse complement.
AAGAATAAAAAACGGGAGTATGAATTTGAATACATATACAAATTGGATTCTACACACCACACTACCAACAGATGTTTGTTTGTGAAACCCAAACTCATCAATGACAACGGTAAATATAACTTTCACGTAGTCAAGCTCTAATTGTTCTTGCTCAGCTAATGTGCTGGTGGTATTACCATATTTTGTTGTTTCCATTAGAGTAAATTTGTGCTTTTCTTTTTTCTTTTTTTTTTTTTTTTTATAAGGGGACTGGCACCAATATGATGACATCATCTGTGCTCCGCCCGCAAAAGGCATGCTCAAACGTATTAAGGATGCATTCTGGTCTGAAACAAAGAATCTGATTAAAGGCAGAGAAATTGCAGGAAACATAATGCTGGAGACCATATTTGATCTTCTGAGGAGCTGGACTCCTACCAATTTGAGAAGTTTTCTGGTCCAGCTGAATCAGTTCATTCAGGTTTATGGGGAACCTTTTGTATATGAAGAAAAAGAAAAGAAATGGTACTCCCTAAACTATGGGAAAGAAGATGTAAGTTCGCAGTCTTTGTGTACAAAGACCAGATACCTTAAGTTTAAGGACATTGCAACTTACCTATCTCTATGGGTCTTGTACATTCTTAGGTGAAGAAGATGCTTAAAGAATTCATGCTGAAAAATGTGATTCCTCAACTGAAAGATGGAGATCGTAAGAGCCACTACATTCAGGACCCCTTGAGAGCTGCTGTGGTCATGCTCTACGTATGGAGACAGTATCAGATCAGACTTGACGATTCTGAGCTCCATCGGCTCTGCACTGCACTGTGTTTACCCAAACAAGAGAAGGATAATTTTCTCCAGTACTGGGCAGAATTTTCTCAAGATGTGTCTATTCTCAGGTAGTTACCTAGTCTTTTAATAATTCTGGTATCATACATTCATAATCTAATAAGAGTTATATTGCCCTAGTAATGAATTTTCTCTTCATATGTTCAAATAATTCTTCCTCTAGTTTGCCAGAAAGATTGGAGTATCTGATCATCACTGTGAAAAGACTAGGGATGCCTCGATGGATTATGGTCCTACCACTTCTCCATCTACTTAAAGGCACCACAAAGCCTTTTGAAGCACCAACATCTGGAAACTTGAAGTACATGTCATCTTGGGCAGGTTTGCAAGGCCTTGATGTTGGCACCTCATACATGAGCAGTCAAGACAAGAGGTAAGATTCCTCATTCATTTGCCAACAAATACCGTCACTTTCAGACAGCTGCCAGGTATTTTATCTCAATTTTTATTAATGCAAATTTTTTTGATTGCTTTTTCTCAGAGCACTGATAAATGTGATGAAAAGCCGCAGTCACTTAATGGAGGTGGATCCACTTTCACTTCGATCCTGCTTGTACCTGATGTCACTTGATGAACTGACTGAGTGTAGCATTGAACTTAAGGCTGAGCTTTTGGACATGCTTCATATTTTTACCATTAAGGCTCCTCAGGATATCACTGGCAGCAACATGCAGGTGAATGAAAGTAAAAAGACATTTCCATACTTCCGTTCTATAGACTGTGTGTTAAGGTAATCCATTCATGGACCATACAGGTTGTCATGTGCTTTTTTTCAATGGAGCAATAATTTTGAATTATAAATAGCTGCATCTTACATATTTATGGTTTTCTGGTTTTAGGCAGTATCTGACATTCTTTCACACATCCAAGGGACTCTCATTGAGGAAAAATACAGGTAATCTACAGCTTCTGAATAACAAACAGGAAGTCAGTAGATACTACAGTTGTGCTATTTGATTGAAATTGTTATTGAATAAACTGCATTTTACAGAAATTTATAGTTTATTTATGTATTGTGCAAGTTCTATAATGTAAATATGTGCAAACCCCACAGATGAAAATGGTCTATATATATTTTTTCAGTGGTAGTCTTTTATTGATAGGTTATATTAAAGTGACTAATGCTGTTAATGACAGGTGTTCTGCATTTCTGTAGGTGCTTATTTACACTTTGATCCTTTGTTTTCATTTGTCATAGTTATTTTACAGTGGCTTATAGAAAAGAGTGCCTTGCAACTGCAGTGAAACTGTTAGAGAAGATCTGCAGTGGGGTCAAACCGGGATCGCATACCCAGAACTATCCTGACATTCCTGTGGCATGCATGAATCTGGTTGCATCAGTTGCAAACTTTGTTCAGTGTAACAAGCAGCAGGTATGTAAAGTAAGTACAGCTTTTAAATCAGAGTGTTATTTTGTGTTGTTATACTAATAATTCTAATTTAGGAGACTCAAGAAGAAAATGAGGAGCAACAATATGTGAAAGGCGTGGTGATCATTCAGGCGATGAAGATAATGAGAGGATGGATCACTCGGTCATTTAAACAGAATTTGCTTAACAAGAGTTTGTTCACCTTAAACCAAGTGAAGGCAACAGAGGAGATGGAAGTGAGCAGTTTTGCTTTTATCTATCTATCTATCTATCTATCTATCTATCTATCTATCTATCTATCTATCTATCTATCTATCTATCTATCTATCTATCTATCTATCTATCTATCTATCTATCATCTGTCTATCTGTCTGTCTATCTGTCTGTCTGTCTGTCTGTCTGTCTGTCTGTCTGTCTGTCTTGTAAGGCATTTTACAATAAGAGTATCTACTCTTGAGCTGCAGCCATAGTGATTTTGACATTTGACCTTTCATCACCAAATTCCAAACAAATGCAAGTGAATGTTTGTGTTAGATACATTGAAAAATACCTCCATGTGTTCCTGAGGTACGGCATTTTAGAATGAGATGGATGTTTGGTCACAGGGATTCAGCCTTTCTAATCAGTTCAGCCTTGAGTCCAAGTTAACATTTGTGCCAAGTGTGAAGGAATTTTATCAAGAAATATAGCCTTCAAGCATCATCACTGAGGTATAAAACGCACAATACATCACACTGCTAATGCATTTTGACTTTTCCATTCAAGTTATTATGTTGTATTTCAGAAACGGTGATAAATAATGTGAAAGATTTACAGGAGAACTCCCTTTCCAACCAGCTAGGTTCTGCTTGGGCTCATACACTCACCAGCCACTGTGCTGGGTACACCTGTTTGATTGCCAATCACATGGCAACAACTCAGTGCATTTACAGTAGTATGCAAAAGTTTGGGCACCCCTGATAATGTTCATGATTTTCCTTTATAAATCATTGGTTGTTTGGATCAGCAATTTCAGTTAAATCTATTATATAGCAGATGAACACAGTGATATTTGAGAAGTGAAATGAAGTTTATAGGATTTACAGAAAGTGTGCAATAATTATTTGAACAAAATTAGACAGGTGGATACGTTTGGGCACCCCAACAGAAAAATGACATCAATATTTAGTAGATCGTCCTTCTGCAGCAATAACAGCCTCTAAATGCTTCCTGTAGCTACCAATGAGAGTCTGGATTCTGGTTGAAGGTATTTTGGCCCATTCTTCTTTACAAAACATCTCCAGTTCAGTCAGGTTTGATGGTTTCCGAGCATGGACAGCCCAATTTAAATCACACCACAGATTTTCAATAATATTCAGGTCTGGGGACTGAGATGGCCGTTCCAGAACGCTGTACTTGTTCCTCTGCATGAATGCCTCACTAGATTTTGAGCAGTGTTTGGGGTCGTTGTCTTGTTGAAGTATCCAGCCCCGGCACAATTTCAACTTTGTCACTGATTCTTGAACATTGTTCTCAAGAATCTGCTTTTATTGACTGGAATCCATGCGACCCTCAACTTTAACAAGATTCCCAGTACCTGCACTCGCCCCACAGCCCCACAGCATGATGGAACCGCCACCAAATTTTACTGTGGTTACTAAGTGTTTGTCTTGGAATGCTGTGTTCTGCATACCGCCTCTTGTTATGTCCAAATTACTCAATTTTAGTTTCATCAGTGCACAGCACCTTATTCTAAATTTAAGCTGGCTTGTCCAAATGTGCTCAAGCAACTCTGTTTGTGGCATGTGTGCAGAAAAGGCTTCTTCTGCATTACTCTCCCATACAGCCTCTCCTTGTGCAAAGTGCACTGAATAGTTGAACGATGCACAGTGACACCATCTGCAGCAAGATGATGTTGTAGGTCTTTGGAGCTACTCTGTGGGTTGACTATGACTGTTCTCACCATCCTTCACCTCTGCCTATCTCAGATTTTTCTTGGCCTGCCACTTCGGGCCTTAACTATAACTGTGCCTGTGGTCTTCCATTTCCTCACTATGTTCCTCACAGTGGAAACTGACAGCTTAAATCTCTGAGAGAGCTTTTTGGATCCTTCCCCTAAACCGTGATGTTGAACAATCTTTGTTTTCAGGTCATTTGAGAGTTGTTTTGAGGCTCCCATGTTGCCACTCTTCAGAGAAGATGCAAAGAGGAGAAACACTTGCAATTGGCCATCTTAACCCTTTCTCATAATTGGATTCACCTGTGTATGTAGGTCAAGGGTCAATGAGCTTACAAAACAAATTTTGTGTTCCAATAATTAGTGCTAAAGGTACTCAAATCAATAAAACAACAAGTGCACCTGTCTAATTTTGTTTAAATAATTATTGCACACTTTCTGTAAATCCTATGAACTTCATTTCACTTCTCAAGTATCACTGTGTTTGTCTGCTATATGATATATTTAACTGAAATTGCTGATCTGAACAACCAATGATTTATAAAGAAAAATCTTGAAAATTATCAGGGGGTGCCCAAACTGATGATCATAATCCCCTACTTATAAAGAATGCTGGAAAAAATAAGGCTGTAACTGGTGTTTTACAGATGTGGAACAATATCATTTCCATCCACTTCAAAGATGAGTTTTGCACAAAAGAGTGGAGACGGACATTCACTATGGATTTTGAGGGGAAGTACAAGCGGGTAAGTAAAACGTGTTTTGGAGATTTCACTTTGGGCTTTTTTTTTTGGTTAAAATAAAACAGACTTATGTGACTGTGTTTTTAGGAATCTGCCCTGGATCAAATTGAATACTACTGCACCAGTATGGAGGACCTTAGTGGTTCCCATCCACATGTTGCAGCCAGTATCGAAAGGTGTGCTCTTGAGGCTGTTACATCTTTGTGCCAGGTTTGAAGACTTTTACTTGCATTAGTGTTTAGTAATATTTGGCATATTTAAGAACAATCCCAATGTAAATCCATAATTAAAAATGTTTTTTTTTTATGTTGAAATAAATGTGTGGTTCTTAGGTTAGTCAGTGGGTTTGGGTTAGTTAGTTAGGTTCACTGTGTCAAAACATATTTCACCGTGTTTTATAATATGTTTCCCACATCATGTGCAGAACAAGAATGAGGGTAAACTCTTTGAGAGGTTCAAGATAAACTGGAAATTTGGGAAACTCATCTCTGCTATTATCCAAAAATCTTGGCCAAGGGATCATCAAGGAAAATATCACCAAAATGAAGAAGTTGTCCTTCAGCACCTTCTGTCCTGGACAGCTGCCAAAGACATTTTTCAGCTACACGGTATCTCCTAAGAAAAATACAGGACCATTAAAATTGAAAAACACAGAATAAATGCCATGATATTTAATTTATGAAAGCACAGTAAGAATTTAATGATTGAGTTATTGAAATAATTGCTGTGGTTTAGGAAAAAAAAACTGACATGTAAATTTTGTCACTGCAGGAGCAGATGAAAAGCTGATTGAGAAACTCACTCAAGATGCCAAGGATAGAATTGCAATAGGCATATCCTCATTTATAGCCATTAAAAATCAACTGGTCCACGGAAACATTAAGATCCAATTGCTCAAGATCATTTTGGAAAGACGGGGTGCCTTCTTAGAACTGCTGAAGATCGGTAAAAACAGTACATTTGGCATCAAAGATGTCTTAAGAGTTATATTCAAAATTTAATAGTGTACACTGACCTAACAGTAATCATAATATTGAGATGTTTGTGTTTTTTGCCTTGATATTAACAGACTGCCTCTCTGAGAATGGACAATACAAGGATAATGACAAAATGAAGAGACTGTTGCAGTGCAGAGATGATGAAGTAAAAGCCGTGTATCATGAAAAGGAGCTTGTAGATGTCCTCTTAACTAAGAGCCACCAACTTGAGGAACACATGACAGGTATGTTGACTGACTCAGTGCATTTATTCAGTTTGATTTGGACCACAATGTTGCAACAATATCATAACATGCGTATTAATTTCAATAATAGTTAATGTTGCTGACCTGGAAGAGAAACAACAAGTCAACATTATGACCACGCCCTTGGACCATTTCATGGAGGTTCATCAGTTTGACCAGATGCCCTCCCCAGTGGCTGGTGTTGTCACCTATTTCAATCTGGATGAACAAATCAGAAACATGGCAGAGGATTTATACACCTTCAGAGACAGTCTTGTCTTCAAAACGTGTTGGGACAAACGAGCCAAAAACTTGGCCACTGAAGAAATGGAAGAGGATCCTCAGGAGCACGGGGTAGTGGACATTATGGCAACACTAGAAATGATACACGATGACATTTTCATAGATTGCTATTCTGATTACAAAGATATCTACATTCGCCTGAAAGATGGCACTATAAGGCTTGAAGAAGTTAACCAGTTTTTTAGAGCTTTCAAGGGCAAATATGAAGATCTTGCAAAAGACCTGGACATCATGTGCAGAATTGATAAATCAAGGGACAAACAATGGATCCATAGCAGGGTTCAACAGATCGAGCAGTATCATGAGCTTCATCTAGCTGTGGCATCAGCTGAAATAATCATGAAGGTCAAAGAGACACTTGGTCTTCAAGGTGACTTCAGAGTTCTGAAGACACTCACAGAAGTTGTAAGTGGCTTTGTGTATTAAAAGTCATCAGTCTAAAAAACATGAGCATTCAATACTTGTAATTAAAGTACATTTTCATTTGTGACTCCCTGTGAACACTGCCTCTGCTCATACTTCCATGGTTAGAAGTTAACTGTAGTTTTTACTGTTTTTTTTCCCCTCTCAGAGTCATGCAGGCTTTCAGAAAGAGCAGCTCAATCGGATTGACAATGACTTGATGCAGGCAAAGATGGTTCTGGTGGACATCACAGAGTCTCGCAGACTGTGTCTGCAGGAACTGGGACTAAGGGGACACTTTGTGAAATGGGTGAAGGATGCCCTTGAAGGTAAGTGTAGTTATTATTTAGTCACTTTATCCATGCATGAATTTTGTTGCAACCACATATTCATTACAGAGGTGGGGTCTATCTGAGCTGACACTGAGCAAGGGTAGGGGTAAACTCCAGAGAGATCACCGTCCTGTCACAGGGCCTAGCACAATACCTTTTTTCCAACAACACAGTGCCTTTGCACAATCTAGAATATATTCTGCACATATCCACTGAAAAATATGGATGCTGGCATGGTACCACAAAATTGGAGCTACAGTTGAAATGTAGGCTGATTCTAAAAACCCACCAAGGCAAATCTAGCTGTGCAACACCAAGGTTACCAGCATTGCATTGCAGGAACCAGATATGCAAGTTAGCCAACCATGTAGACTCACACTTACATCTGTGCCAATTTAAAATCACCAGTTAACCTTCCATGCATATCTATGGAATGTGGGAGGAAGCTGGAACACCCACAGAAAATTCATACAGGCACTGGCAGAGCATACAAACTCAACATAGAAAAGCCCCAGCTGACCATCAGTTTAAAATCCAGAGCAGTTCTGCTATGAAGCAATGTTGCTAATCACTACCCTATTTTTGTTTATCCAAATTTATTTTGTAGATATCAATGAGTTGAAAGTGTTTGTTGACCTGGCTTCCATCTCTGCGGGAGAGAATGACATGGATGTGGATCGTGTCGCTTGCTTCCACGATGCTGTTCTTGGCTACTCTTCAGTGCTTTATGACCTCAAACCAGATTCTGGTTTTAGCAACTTCAGAGAAGTGCTCAAGAAGCTCTGGAGGGCTTTGGACAATGACAGCAATCTACCCAAAAAACTGGTAAGAGGATGCCTCTGAACACTTTTAGCAAAAATATAATCAGGATTGCCATAAAATAATCACATTTCAGTCTTTGATCTGATTGTTAGTATCATACAGCGGGGTTACGGAGGTTAACACCTACCTTATGAAACAGAAATTGGAACACAGCACAATTAATAAGAGTATCTTCTCTTATAGCGGGACAGTGCACGTCATTTGGAGTGGTTGAAGACTGTGAAGGACAGTCATGGGTCCGTGGAACTGTCATCTCTCTCCTTAGCATCAACCATCAATAACAAGGGTATCTACCTGATCAGTGCACAAAATGTGAAAAAGGTAAATGAAGCAGTTAAACTTGATTGCATCCCTAGATCAATACAGATATTATTTCTGAGACAAAGAATCTACAAAATTATGCACGAGAGTGTATTTTTTTCTTGATCTAGTTGAGTCTTGACACTGCCCTGAGGCTGCAGATTCCAGAGGAGCATGATGAGGGTCAGCAGATGCGCTGCTATTCCCTTGAGGACCTGAGGGAGCTGCAGAACAAACTCATGCTCATGTCTGGAAAAGGGGATCAAGGGCAATGTGAAGTTGATTACTTTGCAGAGGTATATTGAAAAAGTTTCCTTTTTGCTATTGTTAGATCTAAAGGAGTTCAGATCCTTTCACATTTGACATTTTTTTGTATATTTTATTTTAAATCAAATGATCTATATCATAAAGACTCAATATTGCTCAATAATCCATAATGTCAAAAACTAGGATAGCTAGATGGTGTAGACCTGTGCAAATAAAGTCCTACAATTTATACTGCACGTCAAGATAAGAACCATGTCCAAATAATACAAACAACTCTATAGACTTATATAATAAAAATGTGGTGATGTATAACTGAATGCTTTTATAAAAAGAATTGCTGTTTACTTGGCAATATGCAATAAATGTATGCACCTATATGCAGTTTATATAATCACAGACTTGTTTGCTTGTTGTTTGACAGTGAAATTGAACACAATTAGAGTTTATTCAGCATAACTTTGTGTGCTTACTGAACATATAAAGCTGACTCCAAGTTTATTTCTGTTTTTCAGGTTTTTTCAAATGTTCAAAGACTAGCTGAGGCATTCATTGCTCTTTACACTGCTGGGAATCCACTGTTCAGGCACTGGGAAGTGCAAATAAACTGCTGTTTAAAAAGTCAGGCACCCAGTATTTTGATGGATTTCAACTTGGACAGTGTTCTCAGTGTCACTGTGGAAGGCAGCATAGAAGAGCAGCTTCCTGAACTTTGCAGGAAAATGGAGAAATGTCTTGATTACTGGATGGATTTTGTGGACAAACAGAGATCCCAACATTACTATCTTAACTACTACACAGCTGAACAGATTGTCTACCTTTGCAGCAAGCTGACTTTGCAAAATGTGACTAATGTAGAGGACCAGGTTCTCATGATGCTCTCTTTCATCAAGCCAAACTGTACTTCCTCAGATTTGAGGGAAGTTTGGCATGCACTTCAGTACGAAATCCTCAAACAACCACAAGAGCAAAATGAGGACATTGAGTTTCAGACCTTTGTTGTGGTGCCAAGCAAGGGAGAAGACCCAGACTTGACCGGTGAATTGGATCCTCTGGCAAGTCTTGTGGAACATGCAAAGGGTTTACCAAAATTTGATCAGATATGGAATGCTTATATGAAAGACATGAGGAATTTTCTCCCCAGCATTCTTGATATGAAAAATCTTGGAAGACTGTTGGATATACTGGCCAACAAACACAATGAGAGTCAGGAAGAAGACATTTCTGATGATGACACTCTGAATTTCATACACAGACAGCTACCCAGAGGTCTGGCCACTGGAAACCCAAACCTCATTGTTTGCCCACATAATGACGTGTTGACATCTTGCATCTCCATTTACATGAACAGTGAAAACGAGATACTTCCCACCTATGATGAAGTCCTCCTTTGCAACTCCACAACACCATACGAACAGGTGGAGCTTTTCCTCAGACGCTGTCTCAGTACAGGCTACAGAGGACAGAAGATATACTGTTTATTGTATGGGGATCTCCTCCCTTATGATGTGAGCTCTAAAGCTGAGAACTTTTTTCAGCGAATTAAAATGCAGAGTAGGAAGGATTACAGACTTGTTATCATTTGCAGCTCAGAAAGAGAACATGCGTACCTTCCGTCAGCCTTCAGCCAGTACAGATTGCACATGGTTCCAAAGGAGCTTTTGGCAAGAATCCAGAGTTACCTCCAAAAACACTATGCTGTCCCAGCAGATCAGTGCAGCGCTGCAGCTGCATTTAAAGACAGACTCTGCGTTGGTGTCATCTCAGCTAAAAGGGCTGGCGTTGGTATGTATACAAGTATTTTCAAATATTACTGACTGGATAAAATTTTGTTTTTCAAAATTTGCACCCTACATTTGACCTTTGTAATTGCAGGAAAATCACTTTACATCAGGAGGCTGTATGAAAAACTGAAGCGCTCAACCAAAAAATCATCAGTGATGAAATGCATTCGCCTGATTGAACCTAATGTTGATGAGAATGTCATCCTTCAATCACTGTTGGATGCCCCTAGAAAGAAAGAACTGACAGTGTTCCATTTTGACATTACATCTTCGGTAAGGGTCAATCAGTGGATTGTTTAATGTAATAAACTGTAACCTTTTCAATGTTTTCACAGTGTACACAAAAGGTTAAATGATTGTTTCTTTTGAAAAGGTGCAGAAAGGCCTTCATGAATTCCTGTTCAAGTTGCTGATTTTGCGCTATTTGATGGACTCTGAGGGAAAGATGTGGAAGTGCAGTAACAAGCAGCTGTACCTTGTAGAGATTTTGGAGCCCACTGTGAAGTCAGGCAGGAATGTTCCACGGCAGGTAAGAGTTTTTATAACCATAAACACTAATCATTTGTTACGTGACTTTTAATTGTTGTTTACCTGGGATTGTATTTTTGTTTTTGTTTTTTTCAGGCAGTAAAAAGCACATTCATAGATGTGTTCCCAAATATTTTCTGCCGGCCACCCAAAGAGGTTCTAATGCTAGAGATGAGGAAGCAAGAAGATCCCACCATTGTGAGCAATGATGACCCACTGATGGATGATGAAGAATTCAGGAGTGAAGCTTTTCAGAGACCATACCAGTATCTCACTCGGTTTCATAACCACATTGATTTAGATGTGTTTACTTATCGGTGTGTTGAGGGGACACACGTCGAATGCCTGCAGATGCTTCTCATGTTTTGCGGCATTACGGATCCATCCTGGGCAGAACTAAGAAATTTTGCATGGTTCCTTAATCTTCAGCTGAAAGACTGTGAGACTTCTGTTTTTTGTGATGTCACTTTCACTGGGGACACACTGAGTGGATTTAAAACCTTTGTGGTAGACTTCATGATTCTGATGGCAAAAGACTTTGCCACTCCATCACTCAGCATTTCTGACCAGAGTCCTGGCAGGCTGCAGATCGATCTGACTGGTGTCACAGATGAAGACTTGGCTCCTTTTCTTATCAGAAAAAGATGGGAAACAGAACCACATCCATACATATTCTTCAATGATGACCATGAGTCCATGACCTTTATAGGTTTCCATCTTCAGCTCAATGAGCAGAATTTTGTCGACGCCATTGACCCAACCTCTGGAAGGGTGATTAAAAAAAATGTCATGACAAGGGCATTGTATGAAGGCCTAAACCTGCAAAGAGTCCCTTTCAACATTGACTTTGATCGCCTTCCAAGAGGAGAGAAAATTGAGCGAATCTGTAATGTTCTTGGTATCCAGTGGCCTCTTGACCCAGATGAAACATATGAGCTCACAACTGACAACATACTGAAGATGCTTGCAATCCACATGCGGTTCAGGTGTGGCATCCCCGTCATTATCATGGGAGAAACCGGGTGTGGTAAGACAAGGCTCATCAAATTCCTTTGTGAACTGCGGAGGAGTGGAGTGGCAACTGAGAACATGAAACTTGTCAAGGTGCATGGAGGGACAACTTCAGAGATGATCTACACCAAAGTGAGAGAGGCGGAAGACATTGCTTCCATCAACAAACTAGACTATGGATTTGACTCCGTTCTGTTTTTTGATGAGGCCAACACTACCGAGGCCATCAGCAGTATTAAGGAGGTTCTCTGTGATAAGACGGTGAAGGGGGAAAGTTTGACACCCCACAGTGGGTTGCAGATTATTGCTGCATGCAACCCTTACCGAAAACACACAGATGAGATGATTCAAAGGTTGGAATCTGCAGGACTCGGGTACCGAGTTCGAGCTGAAGAGACGGATGAAAAGATTGGCTCTATTCCTCTCCGACAGTTGGTGTATAGAGTTCAAGCATTGCCACCAAGCATGATTCCTCTGGTGTGGGACTTTGGACAGTTAAATGACCACACAGAGAAAATATACATCCAGCAGATTGTACAAAGAGTGGCTGAAAACAAAGCAATTGATGAATGTTATCTCAAGTGGATCACTGATGCCCTTTCAGCTTCACAAAAGTACATGCGCGCCAGAAAGGATGAATGCAGCTTCGTCAGCCTGAGAGATGTTGAACGTTGCATGCAAGCTTTCGTTTGGTTCTATGACAACCACGAAATGTTTTTTGCAGAGCTTGAACAATTTGAGAATAATAAAAATGCTGAGAAGGATGAAAGACGTCAAAGATGCCCTGAGAGGCGAGACCCTGTCGTCTGGTCTCTAGTCATGGCCATTGGAGTGTGCTACCATGCCTGTTTAGAAGATAAGGATAAATACAGGCAGAAAATCAGCAAAAGCCTGCCAGCATTGTACAGCCCGTCAAAGGTAATGCAGGAAATCTCACTCATGCAAGATTTGCTTTTGAGTGGTGTGCCAATGGGGGATACAATTGCAAGAAACAGTGCCCTGAAAGAGAATGTCTTCATGATGGTTCTCTGCATTGAACTGAGAATTCCTCTCTTCTTGGTGGGCAAACCAGGAAGTTCAAAATCTCTGTCTAAAACTCTGGTGGCTGATGCAATGCAGGGACAAGCTGCTCATTCTGACCTGTACAAAAAACTCAAACAGATCCATTTGGTGTCCTTCCAGTGTAGCCCTCACTCAACACCAGAAGGTATCATTAATACATTCAAGCAATGCGGACGCTTTCAGGAAGGAAAAAACCTGAATGAGTACATTTCAGTTGTGGTTCTTGATGAGATCGGGCTTGCAGAGGACTCTCCAAAGATGCCCCTGAAAACTCTTCATCCATTGCTGGAGGAGGGATGCATTGATGATGAACCACTACCACACAAAAAGGTTGGATTTATTGGCATCTCCAACTGGGCGCTGGACCCTGCAAAGATGAACAGAGGCATTTTTGTCTCCCGTGGTGACCCTGATGAGAGGGAACTTATTGAAAGTGCCAAAGGCATCTGCTGCTCTGACGCAGTGGTTTTGGAGAAGGTCAGGGATTTCTTCCAACCCTTTGCACGGGCCTACTTGAACATCTGCCGCAAACAAGGGAAAGGGTTTTTTGGCCTACGTGACTACTACAGCTTGATAAAGATGATCTTTGCAGTGGCCAAGGCTTCTCAGCGGAAGCCCACACCAGAAGAAACCGTCAAAGCAGTGCTGAGAAATTTCAGTGGCAAGGATAATGTAAATCCAGTCACTGTTTTCACGAAGAGACTGCAGATTTCACCAAACCTGGAGAACATCAGTGCCATTGAGTTTGTGAGAGAAAACATTCATGCAGTTGGACAAGAAGAAGAATGTCGATACCTCCTGGTGCTAACTAAAAACTATGCAGCCCTGCAGATTCTGCAGCAATCCTTTTTTTCAGAAAGTGGTCAACCAGAAATAATCTTTGGTTCCAGCTTCCCAAAAGACCAAGAGTATACCCAAATCTGTCGCAACATCAACAGAGTAAAGATATGCATGGAAACAGGTCAAACAGTTGTGCTCTTAAACCTGCAGAACCTCTATGAAAGTCTCTATGATGCTCTCAACCAATACTATGTCTGCTTGGGAGGGCAGAAATATGTGGATCTTGGACTGGGAACCCATCGTGTAAAATGCAGGGTGCACAAAGACTTCCGGTTAATCGTTATTGAGGAAAGAGAAGTGGTCTACAAACAGTTCCCAATACCTCTCATTAACAGGCTGGAGAAACACTACCTGGACATCCAGACTGTCCTGAAAACTGAGCAGAAGAGAATGGTGGAGGAACTGGAGAAATGGGTTCTGCATTTTGTAACTCCCAACACTCAACATGCAGCAGCGGCTCAGACATACAAGTACCAACCCCCAGACGTGTTCATTGGCTACCACTCAGACACGTGTGCTTCTGTGGTTCTTCAAGTAATAGAGAACCAGAAGGACAGTTTGGAAATCTCAGATTCTGAGAGGAGAATGCTTGATGAGGCTAAACTCATACTGCTCAAATGTGCCACACCAGACTCAGTGGTGCGGTTGGATTGTACAGGCCTTCCAAAAATGGAGAGTGAATATCTGGCCAAGATCTACTTCGAAGAGCAGAATAACAGCTGTTTGGCCGACTACATACTTGCTCACACAAGGCAGGAAGTCCATTGCTGCTCCTTCTTCACAGAGGTAACTAAAGCTGTCATGCCAGTTTCATATATATTATATATTCTGTTGTAAGTGGTTAGATGGTCTAAATGTCATTTTAAACTATAGGTGACAACATTCTCCCGACTTTTGACTGCTTTTGACTTGGAACCACTGGAGAGAATGTTGCATAGTGTTGAGCTTCTCTCACTCCAGCAGTTTGACACAGAGCACTCCTTCTTGAAGAAGATCAGGTTTGTTTTTCTACTAGGGAATATATCATTTTACACGGGTTAAGTGAAGTTTCCCAAATCGTGTTTATTCACAAAGTAACTTACAAGGTAAACTGTCATGGAAGTAAAGTTGTGAAGACAAATATTATACTTGTAAGCACTGTTATATTCATTAGTACAGTAGACTGTACTGTGGTAGACTGTTGCTGTGGTATCTAGTAACGTAAGCATACAATTAATTAATGAGACAGAGCTCACTGTTATGGAATTTATCGCTTATTGCAGTTGTTCTAAAGCTAACCGAACATTTTGGCATTTGTATGTTTAGAATATGTTTATAAGTAAATATTGCATGAGTGTGACTGTGATCTTGAAATGTGTTCACAGTGTAAAGATCATATCCTTGTTTTCTTGTAGGAACTTCCTCACAGCTGAAAAGAAAAGCAGCAGCACAGGGCCCTGCAACAAGGTCCTCATCATCCAGAGTGATTTTGATGAAGCCAATCACAGCACTAACCTCATTGCGTCTGCAAAGTAGGTCCAGCACTTCCTCTTAGTAGGGTTTTACCTGCTTTGAGGTTTCACCATATTAACCGTTGTTCATTTCCAGGTATTCATCGATTAATGAAATCAATAAGATAACCCAGGAGAACACGGGTAGCAAGGTGTTTGTGTACTTCATCACCAGACTGCCAAGAATGGAAGGAGGGACCTCTTATATTGGGTTTCATGGAGGTAAGACTAACACAACTTGAATTATATTTTTTATCATGTTGTTTAAAGAATGGCCAATAATCTGAGACGTGTTAATATTCACAGGCCCCTGGAGATCAGTTCATATTGATGACCTCAGGCGTTCAAAAGACATTGTTTCAGACATCAAAACTTTGCAAAACATGACAATCAGTGAAATGTTTGAAACAAAGATGCAAAAGGCGGAAGGTTAGTTAATGATAAGGCAGTTATAGAAAATTGTGCTACTTTCTATATATATTTTCTTCACTTTACAGTATTTTGTATTAAATTACAAAACTTCTTTTCAAGCCATGGAGACCGATGACATGTACACTGAGACTGAACAGGAGGAAACTGAGCAGGAGGATCAGGTAAGTCTAGACATGTTTGCATGGTCTGCACATTGTTGTATTACAACAATGACATGTTATTTTATTTAGGATTACTCTTGACAACTAGATTTCAGTCAGTGTGTTCTTCTGCAGGGCCAGGAAAGCATTGTGGACACCACAGCGCTGCTGAGGAGCTGTGTGCAGAGTGCAGTCGGCATGCTCAGGGACCAGGTGGAAAATGGCCTTCGGAGTACTCAGAGAGTTGAGATCCTTCTGACACTCCTGAGTGACAGTGATGAAGTAACAGGTACCAACAAACTTATTTTTCAATAGTTTTTTGTTACAGCAGTTGCAGTGCTCATTATTCTATCTGACTTTGTTAGGTGAATTTCTGCAAACGTTGAAGAGGCATCTTCACTCACTGTTGGTGACTCACGATGGCAACCCCTTCTCATCCATCAAGAGCAACTGGGTCCTTAAGGAGGCCTCAAATATTGATGCTTTGCAAGAAGGAGGCACCTTTAGGTAAGTGCTCCAATCCTCCATGAAATGCAATAAAACATTTTTTTTACCCATTGATATTCCTATTTATTTGACAACCACTGTTAACTTCTTTTTTTTCTCCATTCACTTCAGGCACACCTTATGGAAACGTGTTCAAGCTGTGGTTGTCCCCCTCTTGGCGCATCTCGTTTCACTCATAGACCGCGACCAAAACATGGACCTCCTGCTTGATGCCAACTGTGGTGAATCTGTAAAGAGGCTGTGGTTAGATATCTTTGGCAATGAAAAGCTGCTGGAAATTTCACACCTAACACTAGACCACATGTAGGTGTTGTTAATAATGCACATTTTATTAAAGAAACCATTTTATTGTAGCTAAAACTGTTAGATGTGCTGTTCACTTTGCATTTTTGAACTGCCTACAGCTCTGAGACAAGAACAATGCTTGTACAGAACTACATTGCACAAGATAAGAACATGAGCTGCAGCATGCCCTTCAGCTGGAGGATTAAGGACTACCTGGAGGAACTCTGGGTTCATGTACTTCAACATGAAGGTAGTGGCTTGTTATTGCCATAGTAATTCATTTAGTGATGTGCTTTTTTTTGGTTTTTCATAAAATTCGTATGTCTGCCAGGGCACACTCAAAAAGAGTTTGTTGAGTTCTTTTGGAAGACGCCCCTTGGGCGCTACATAGCGAAAGCAGATCCAGAGATGCAGGCAGAGTTTTTCCACCGTTACCTTCAGGATTTCATCTCTATGACAATGAATGTCACTTCTCATGAAGAGCTTCAGGTAGTTTTTTTTTTTTTTTGTTGTTGTTGTTCTATTTGATTCTGGTCAGATGGTGTGTGGCAGTACATACTAATGCACATTATTTATTCTTGTAGCTCCTGTGTGGTGCCTTGAATTCTTGTGTCAGTGAACTGCGATTGCAGCTCAATGACACTGAAACGGTGACATCTCTTCCATGGGTCCACGCTGCATATCATGAGTTCAAAAACCGCCTACAGAACCTCTCCAGAGTGATGTCCATTGCACCTCAGCTGATCCAGCACCTCCTGATTCATCCTAATGCAAAAGATGGGGTTGAACTGGTAAGCCTCAATTTATTTATTTATTTTGCAGTTTTAGTGGCCTTTCATGTATATTGGTCATGTTGCCCTGTCTCCAAGGTACTCGATGTGTATGCTGGCTTTGCATGTGTGGAGTATCTGGAGCCCGTAGACTTGAAAACAGATGCCCAAAGACAAGCATGGCTCAGGCAGGTGAAAAAAATCCAGGTTCCTATTGAGTTAATCTGCTCAGAGGACAGCGTGAGACGTTATGGAGAGAGAAGCAAGATGATCGTCAGGAGAGTCCAGTAAGTCAAGCTTAAGTAAAAATATTCAAACGGTTCAGAGACTGAGGTTTTTAGATTGTCTTTAGATAGCTGTATTGAAATGAAAGGTTATTTGTTGTGTGTCTTTGCTTTTAGAGCTGGATGGAATCGGATATTTTCTCTGTCTCTGTTTGTGGAACACATGTTGCTGGGAATAGAGGAACTGGAGAGAAAACTGGCTCCTTTAGTTTTGGAGAACACCGTGAGGCTTGGCCAGGTGTGTCTGGGTTCTTTGTATTAACAAACCTTTTTCACAATACACATCATTTGTCCATCCATAAAATACATTACCACTGCTCTCCCTTCAAGATACTGGAAAAAAACTCAGACCTCAAAACTCAGGAGCCGTTTGAGGCCGTAATTCATCTGCTCAAAACCTGCAAAGAAGGAGCCATCGAACGCATCTTCAGGTAAACATTAATCTTTATACAGTACCAGTCAAAAGTTTTGACACACCTTCTAATTCAGTGGTTTTTCATTATTTAAATATTGTCTGCATTGTAGATTAATACTAAAGTCATCCAAACTGTGAAGAAATACATATGGAATTGTTTACTAAACAAAAAAGTGTTAAACAAACCAAAATATGTTTTATATTTTAGATTCTTCAAAGTAGCACCTCTTACTTAGATGACAGTTTTGCACATCTTGGCATTTTCTCAGTCAGCGTTATGAGGTAATCACCTGGAATGGCTTTCAGTAACAGCTGTCCTTGTCAAGAGTTCATTTCATGAATTTCTTGCCCTCTTAATGTGTTTGAGACCATCAGTTGTGTTGTGAAGAGGTAGAGTTGGTATTCAGTGAACAGTCCTATATTCACTGTAATCTCTATTATGGCAAGAACTACTCAACTAAGTAAAGAATCATTACTTTAAGAAATGAAGGTCAGTCAGTCTGAAAAATGTCAAGAACTTTGAAAGTGTCCTCAAGTGCAGTCACAAAGACCATCAAACATTATGATGAAACTGGCTCTCACCAGGACCGCCCCAAGAAAGGAAGACCAAGAGTTTCCTCTGTTGCACAGGATAAGTTTATCAGAGTTACCAGCCTCAGAAACTGCAAGTTAACAGCACCCCAGATAAGAGCCCACCTAAATGCTTCATAGAGTTCAAGAAGCTTAACGTCAGCTGTTCAGAGAAGACTGAATCTGGACTTGGTGGTCGAATTGCTGCAAAGACGCCACTTCTAAGGAAGTGGGGGTGCTTTGCTGGTGACATTGTTTGCGATTTATTCAAAATTCAAGGCATGATTATCTACTTAACCAGCATGGCTACTACAGCATTCTGCAGTGACATGCCATCCCATCTGGTTCGAGCTTAGTGGGACCATCATTTGTTTTTCAACAGGACAATGACCCCAAACACACCTCCAGGCTATGCAAGGGCTATTTGACCAAGAAAGAGGATGATGGAGTGTTACATCAGATGACCTGGCCTCCACAATCACCTGATCTAAATTGAGATGGTTGGGGATGAGTTGGACCGCAGAGTGAAGGCAAAGCAGCCAACAAGTGCTCGGCACCTCTGGGAACTCCTTCAAGACTGCTGGAAAACCATTTCAGGCGATTACCTCATGAAGCTGACTGAGAGAATGCCAAGAGTGTGCAAAGCTGTAATCAAAGCAAACTGTGCCGACTCTGGAGAATCTAAAATCTAAAACACATTTTGGTTTGTTTAACACCTTTAAGTTTGCTACACGATTCCTTATGTGTTCCTTCATAGTCTGGATGAACTCAGTATTAATTTAAAATGTTGGGGAAAAAAAAAGAAAAAGATTGGGCACACGTTCTCACTCAAACATTTGACTGGTACTGTATCTGTTGCATCTCTCTTACTATACTGCTTCTGGAAATATTTAGCATTGTATTTGGTTCCCTTTAGACAATTATAGAAGGTATGTAAGAAATTCATTTAAAGTTAAATGCCCCAAATTTGCATACCTTTTCTTCGCTGGGATGGCCAAGATTATGAGATTAAAATATTTATAAGAAACATTTTAACTTAAATGCTTTCAAACTAGTTTATACTAATTAATACTGACCTGTTTTAGGAAGGTGATGGAATGGTCTTAGAATATAGAAAGAAGCACTGTAGGAGGAGGACTGTCTATTTTATTTTTTTTATATTTTGTACATTTTGGAGGGATTTTGTGTCTATTGTAGCTTTAAATTTGTAGGAGCTCCTGCAATTGTAGAATTGCAGGAGCCTTGTAATCCCCAGTTGAACCATGGCTCTTCAATTGCATCTTTTTATCCAGGTTTGGTCTTAAACTGTGCCCAGTGTGCATGGGAGACCCCCAGGATCCTCTCTGCCTGCCATGTGATCACATCTACTGTGTAGCCTGTATCAAAGCGTGGTTGGGTCCAGGACAGATGTATTGTCCCCTCTGCATGCATCCAGTTAGTGAAGACTTTCCCATGGTTCCTTCAGATGATATAAGGTTGGTAACTATATGTTACCAAGACTCCTGCATAATGAGCCAAGATATGATTCATATCTTTCCACACAACACAAAATCTTTTGATCTGCCTTTTGCTGCTGTTTTATGTTGCATCTTGATACCTTGTCTCTGAGGAAATCTGTTTTGTGATATTTTTAAGACATCTGTGTAACTGCTGTAAATCTTGTTTTGTGTAGGAGTCTCATCAAGCAGCATGCCCAGTTCAGGAACCAGTGCAATGCCTTCTTCATAGACCTGGTGTCTACTGTGTGTTTCAAGGACAACTCTCCACCCTGCTCAGCTGTCATTCTTCATTTGCTGTCATTTCTCATGGTGGAGGCCAACGCTGTTCCAATTCTCAGAGGTATTCTATTACTATCTTCCCACCCTGCTTAAATGTCTATATGCACACATCCATGTATGATTGTACAAGAAAGTTTTGTTAGTTCTAAATATTCTTATATTTATTTTTCCCCAGTTAATCGGCAGATTTTGACAAAGGCACTCTCTCCGTTTGATGACTCTGTGGATAAAAATCCAGTGGTGCGGTCAGTAGTGCTCAAACTGCTTCTGAAGTATAGGTAAGGTGTTTTTTTTTCCCCCCTCGGTTATCGCATTGGGCCTATTTATGTCTGTGCGGTGCAGTTTCTCATTTTTGTTTAACCTTCACTGTTTTTGAAGCTTTGATGAAGTTAAAGGTTACCTGCAGCAGCATCTTACAGCAGTTGAGCAGAGCAACATCTTGGATGAGATGGACAAAACTGAACTCTACACCTTGTACATTAACTGCTTTGAGGTATGTGCTGATGCAAAAGCTGTGTTTGGATTTCAGTATTTTTCATTCAATTTTTTGCATTTTTTTTTTTTTTAATTCGCTTTTCATTTTTCTAGGATTCCATGTTTGAGAGGATGCAGTTCAGGTCCACTGCAGATCAGCAGGCATGTCTGCAGGACGAATGTGGCTTTTTCACTGATTTCCTGCGGTCACGTGATCAGCGTTCTGAAACAATTACCATAGAGTATCTGCAGCAGGTGGCCAGAGTGCGGATGGACCTCAATATGGCAGTGAGCATGGTTGTGGAAAAACTGAGAGCACCAGGTGTGTAATTTAAATGCAGTACACATTCTTTGTCATACTCCTGCTGTGTGCCAGAAATATGTTCCTTTTATTAAAAGATCATTCATTTTATTTTGTCTCATACCAGGCTCCCAGGAAGTTGGCCAAAGTGGAACCACAGCTTTCCTGAAGAGTGTGATGGACTTGTGTAGGCTGAGTAGAAATGATTGGTATCGTGTCTATTTGATCCGTAAGATCTGCAGCCAGTATGGAGTAGAGTTTGTCAAGAAGCTCCTCAAAGTGGATCAGATGACTTGGATCTTTCCTCGGGAGGTTCTGCAAAAGGTTCAGTTGTAATCAGTTTAACTTTCACTATTAGTTGCAAAATAAAGGCAAACTTTGATGCGAAAAGCCACATTAGCAGTAATTAATAATTTTCTTTTTACCTTCTCAGGATGAAGAAGCTGCACCGATGGACCAGTATCTTGTGTGTGGGGAGGATTACAAGACCATCAGAGATGCTGTTGCAAAAGTAGTTATGGAAGCCAAAGTTGATGGACTGGACGAAGCTTGTGAGGTAATGTTTCATTAATTTCTTGATGGAAATTAAGGATCAGGAATCTGAATTTATATGCCTAATGATGTCGGTCTTTCACTTTTTCTTTATAGCGGTGCAAATGCCTTCCACAGTGGAAAACAGTTTATTTCCTTTTAGCGCTGTACAGAGAAGTCACGACTCTCTACAGAGAAACCAATGCTACCTTCCATCCCAAGCCTGAGGTAGGCTCTCTAATCAAGATGGGCTGAATCAAATATAATCATCTTACTTTATTTCATGTTATATTTCTCATTTTTGTCTCCATTCAGTGTTTGCATAATTGTGTGTGTTTTTTTTTTTTTTTTTTTTTTTTTTTGGACCAATAGCAAATAAAGGCCCTGGTGGATTACATCCAGACATCAAAATTCCTCACCAGCCCACAGCTGAAGGCCTTTGCCGAGTCTCTGGTGACCAACAAGATCGGGCCGTTGGCTCTTCACTGCGGAGTCTCTGGTGCACAGTGTGTGTCGGTGGACTTAACTGTTCACTTAGCTGCTGTCTTGCTCTGTGGAAACCAGGGGATCTTGGCTCCACTCCAGCAGCTAGCAATGACACCTGCAAACATGCAGGTACGTACAATAGGTGTTGTGATAGAAACCTGGGTCTAATTTTTTTAAATAAGTGTAATGCATTTATCTGTTGATACAGGCAGCTTTCTTGCCCACCATGCCAGAGGACATGTTAGCTGTGGCGCAGCAAGCTCTGGGTCCCTTGCAGTGGTACTGTAAGTATTTAATGAAAAAAAACTCTAATACGATGCTATGAGGTGACATGCCAAACAACTTTTTTGTATTTTTTTTTTATCCTTTTAACACAGATTGTCCAAATGGTCACCCCTGTACCATTGGTGAGGTATGTTATGTTCATTTGGTTTCATAATACACTTTTAAAGAGTCTTGTTTTTGTACTCGCATTCTTCTCATACTTAAATTAGTCTTATATTTCCCTGTTTCTTCTCCTCTAGTGCGGCCAGCCCATGCAAATAAGTCATTGTTTAGACTGTGGCGCTGTGATTGGAGGAAATGACCACAGGCCCGTGGCAGGATTTCGTCCTGTGCAACTGCAGTAAGTAGCCTAAAAAAATGAAGAGAAAGAGTAAAATAGCAAAATAAAAAATATTTCTCAGTATTTGTTTGTTCATTGTCTGCTGACAGGGGTGACCGGACTCAAACCGGCCATGTCCTCGGCGACCCCAGACGTAGAGACAATCCAGACATGCTGGACACCAAGAGCATTTCCCCCGTCCCCTTCACCGTTATTCGCATGCTCACTCACATGGCCATGCTGCTTGGTGCTTGCAACCAACCACAGGTATCGTGAACTAAACTGTGCTGCTTTTCACTGTTTTCCATTGGACCACAAGTAATCCAAGTAATCTCAATAGCTTAATGATATAAACCTCTGATTATCTATTTGCAATAAGAAAGGTGGGCACTCATCCATGTTTTCTTTGTTTTGTTTCTAGGCTATTTCTGCCATTATCAAACCTCCAGTTCGAGATGTGGGGGCATTTCTGCTTGCTCACCTGAGAAAAGACATGAAACACCTCATCAGCAGTCTGGGTAAGGGGACAGACGACACAATCAGCACTGTCCACCTGGTCATCAACAGCCTCCTGGAGCCACACCAGCAGCAAAGATGTAAGTAAAAGCTTACAAATAGACTAATATTGCAGTGGTCTACAAATATTCCATTACAATGAAGTCTCGTGTGAATAATAGCAGAAACATAATGGTGCCAAAACTCAAATTATCTGACTCTTATTTTGTTGTCTCCACTGTAACCTGGAAGAAAATTACACAAGAGAAGTGAGAAAGG
This sequence comes from Archocentrus centrarchus, assembly GCF_007364275.1. Taxonomy (NCBI): domain Eukaryota; kingdom Metazoa; phylum Chordata; class Actinopteri; order Cichliformes; family Cichlidae; genus Archocentrus; species Archocentrus centrarchus. The sequence continues at coordinate 21,130,141 of NC_044353.1, read as the reverse complement.
GTGCCCTCTAGAGGGCATAAATTTGAGCTTTTAAGGTATATGATGTAACTTTAATTTGTTCGAGCCAAAATATGGGATTTCTGGGTCAGGGTTATCCATTGGTATCTGTAGCTTTGTAAACAGACTTAGAATATTCAATATTTTACACTTGTAAAAAAAGGTTTTAAATGATTCTTTCAGGGCCTGTTCCATATAACAATCTTCTCTCCACCAAAGAAGCAAGAAGTGGTTGGGAAATTGAAATGAGCGCTGCCATTATCACACCACAGCTGAAGGTACTAAAACTTTTACTGTTTTTTTTCCCCGCAGAAGGAGACATTCAGGGACTAATTCTGCCTCGTATGTTTAAACAAGATGTATGCATAACACCCCCCCTTCTGTAACCTCCTCTTCCACAGCACTTGGATAGACAGCTAAAGGAAGTGAACGCATTCATCCGGGCTGACTCTCGCATCTCTGCCAGTCCAATCATGAAGCTCATATTTGGAGATCCTCAGCTCTTCTTGGCTTTACTTCCTCCAAAATCTTTGATCCATATTTCTGCTGTGTGGAGCTGCAGGGAGAAAGTGTCTCTGTTGAGCCTCACCCACATCGTGGAGCAAAATGATGGCAAAGACACCCTGCCTGTCCTCTGGAGATTTCTCCATAGGGTGAGAAAATGAGTACCAATTCCAGTTTTGAAGAGAGAGGGAAAAAAAATCCTCTGTCATACCTCTAGCCGGTTTTATGAAGGTACTCCTCAGACATGGTGTCATAGGCGTGTTATGGTTCGTTCAAACATCGCTGCTTTGGTTGCAATCCGTTCCAAAGCTTTTAGTCAACAACAATCACGGTGAAACAGCACAATTTCTGTCTTTTTTAATTTTTTGTAAATGTGGAATTTGTTTATGTAATATTTCCATAAATCTTTTTCTTTTTTTTTGCTTAAAAAAGACTACAATGAAAAAAAAAAAAACACATAAACATATACAAGTAAGCCGCTATTACAAGACAGAGTAACACAACCATTTTCAAAATGAATTGTCTCACGTTTATTCAGTTCCTGAAGAGCACAAAACAGGAATTTGTCTTAACACAGTACTGCTATTATTATTATTTCTGATTATTTATTCATTTTTAGGAAGCAGAGGTTCGACTGGTGAAGCACCTTCCTGAAATCCTTGCACTCCAGAGGGATCTAGTCAAGAAGTTTCTAAACACTGCTGACCTAACGTATGGCACCATTGCTGAATTTCTCAACAGTCAGAAAGCAGGTATTGACTTCACTGACTACACCAGTGCTTCTCAGCCTTTTCAATTACGTGACTCATGCACAAGAGATACAAAGTTCCATGTAACTCCTAATTACCTCTTTTCTCGGAAATGTCATTGTTAAATAGCTGGCAACGTGCAATTCAAAGACCTGCCTGCCAAGGAGTAAGTTGTTTTAACCTGGAAGGAGACAATGATTGATTATTCATAAAGAGGAAAATCTCTTCCACACGTGGCCACCAGTGATGTTGATGTCTTAATGTTTTGTACCCAGTGAACTGCAGGTCTTAAGTGTAGTTGACATCTTTAAACTAGGGGTAAACTATTTGGTTTCTTCTTGTATGCAGTTTCACTCAAAGCCTGGTACGGAAAACACATCAGAATCTTCTTGGCAACCTGGAATCAGCTCAGAGTCTCACTGGCAACCAATGGTAAGCATCCACCAGTGCTTTTATACTAACGCTGACCTGTCCAACTTTATGTTCTAACATCATTTCAAATGTTTTCAGGTGAGATTAAGATCCCGGCTGAGTTCTGCCAGAATGATCTGGACCTCAACAGTGACTTCAAGGTGCTTTTGCCACGGCGACAAGGCCCAGGCCTGTGCTCCACAGCTCTTGTCAGCTACCTAATTGCTCTACACAATGACATGGTATACTGTGTAGACAAGCACACTGGAGAGGAGACCAGGTGGGGGCGCTCATGCCACATTTTTCTCCCTTATGTAGGTTTGGCTGTGAGAAGACTGTGTCTGAACTTCTGCACTTCATACTACATGTTTGACAAAATTATCAGATATAGATAGATTGGAAAGCATTTGAAGACAAAAAATAGTGTTGTAGTAGTATAATCCCATGGTATAGAGACACTGGCTTCTGGGTAAACTTTCTATTTATTCCTTTCTCAGCTACAAAGTAAGCCCTGTAGATCTGACTGACCTGCATGTGATTCGTTACGAGCTGGAGAGGGATGTGATGCCGCTGGTTCTGTCCAACACCCAGTACAGCATCGAGCGGGGCCAGGAGACCCTTCATGAGTATGACTTGCCCAAGATACAGCAGCAGATCATCTCACGCTTCCTGCTGGGCAAGCCTCTCATCACTCTCGATGTGAGCGAATGAGAATCGGGAGCTGCCGAAAATTCAAATAAATACAAAATAATACCGAAAATACAAATGTTTGTTCTTCATCCGCAGGGCATTCCTACACTAGTGAACAGACACGACCGCAACTACGAGATTATCCTCAAGGACATAAAAGAAAAAGTCAAGCAAGTAAGTAGCGTGCGGGGATTTATCATTCATTTATCACGCCTCACAAGTTGTGTTTACTGTACATATTGCTGCTGATAACAGCCATTATGATGGGTGCCAACAGGAGCCTCTTCAGACGCTCACCCTCTTTGCTGTGGCTGGAGAGCTGCACTCCTACAGCGAGGTGTGTGAAGCTTTATCAATGCTGGAAGTGGCCCTTGGGTTCCTTGCCATGACTGGGGGAGAGCCTCACATGCAGCTGTCCTGCTACCTGGAGGAGGTGCTGCAGATGGGAAACCAGATGGCTCAGCATATCCTCAAGGTCGGCCTGTTTGAGACATTGGTTATTTTATCCTGTAGTGCTTTCTCTCACTTTCACAGAACTACTGTCTGGTTACTGTTTATACAAAGATATACCAAATGTGCTTTAAGAGTAACTTCTTTTGTTACTAGTTAGGAGCACTGAATTTAAAATGGTAAGATCTTAATTGGTTTATGTTTATTGTGCCTAATGTTCTCCTTGTTTTGTCCACAGGCATTTGGCATGTGTTACCTCAAACACTGTGTGGCACTATGGCAGCTGCTATCCTCACTTAAATCAGAAAATATGCTGCGCCTCAAGAGGGTAAGCATTGCAAAATGCTACCAGTATACTAATAAATGTCTCACTAAATATTATTATGCCTATACATGTATTTTTTCTGTGTTCATCAGGATCCATTTGTAGGAGTTTCAGAGATGTACAAACAGGCCCTGGGTGAGGATGAGCACAGGCTGCTCACTGGTTTCTTCTCTAAGACAAGTGCTGACACATTCCTCTTGGAGATGCATGAGTTCCTGGTGCTATTTCTCAAAAAACCTGATGCAACTGATACTTACAAGCCTGACTGGAGGTATAAATTAATATTTATTATATAATTTGCACAATTTAAAAAACTGAAATCAAGTCTTAAAATCATTCCCAGGTCTGATAATGTAGAGAAATTATAGCAATTGGAAGTTTACTTCCAGTAGCTATAATTGGGGCTAGCCACATAATATTTGGGTAGCTGTGGCTCAGAGGGTACAGAGGGTTGTCTACCAATTGGAAGGTCAGTGGATCAGTCCTTCGACATGTGGACTGGAGGAACTTGTGGTCCACCAGTCCACATGTCAAAGTAGCCTTGGGCAAGATACTGAACTCTGAGCCCCTGAGCCCCCCCCCCCCCCCTAGTTAGGCTTTTAAAAATGATAGTGGTTAAAAAAAAAATGGCAGATTTGATTTAAATTGCTTGTTTCATCTTTTAAAGCTTGAAAATCACGCTGGAGTCTTACATCGAGCGCAAAGACATGGACATTCCCCCCGATGTGGAGCTCTTCCCGGAGGAGATCCTCCTGTCTCATTATGTCGAAGCCTGGAAGTTCATCGTCACCTTCAAGCAGGAGCGTGGACAGAGACAATGAGCACAAAATAGAAGTTTTTTTTTTTTCTGCCATTTACATGTGATGTCATGAATCCATCGGATGAAGTTTACATGTTGAAATGACAGTATTCATGTATAATGTAATTACACATATACAGATAAGATGTGCCTTTTTAAGAGCACTAATGCTGAGCTCCATAGTGGCAGAATAAGTGTTGTTAATGTGAACTTTTTTCGCCTTATGATCTGTTCTTGTATCACTTTGTACTTTCTTTGACATTGTCTCTGCAGTTGAGTCTGTTTGCTTGCACTTCTTTCATAATGTGAATTTAAAAAAAAACAAAAAAAACCCCAAAATTTTCTCAGGTAAAAATGTGGATTAAATCTGGGAAGGTAGAATCAAACTGACCTTAATCACTACCAGGAATAAGGCATCTTTTTACATTGCTTAATTCATTGGTCACTTCTTGTCATTTACATTTCTGTTTTTATTTTGTGTTTGCTTATTTTGTGATTTTTTGCTTTATGTGCAAAACATCGACTTACCTTTCTTCCAGTTCCAAGCTTGCTGTCATACATTCCAATTATTTTTTTAATTCATTTTCTTTCAGTTTGTATTACTGATTAGCATATTTAGTGAGTGCAATTCACTTTTTCTATTGTTTCACTTCTTCTCTTTTTGATTTTTATATGTGGGTTCTGTTATATACACCGCTTCCAGCAAACCTTTAAAGACTCCTACATGTGTTTTTCTTTTGTTTACACTGAGGTTGTAGGACAAAAACATGCATGTTTCAAATATAACCTCCTTTTCAACACATGCTAGCTTGTCTCAGCACTAACTGGCTCTGACTTGTTTCATTATTTGCCATTATACAGTAGTGTATACTGACATAATTATTTCTTTAAGTAGTCTTCAGGAATAGTTCTCCAGGCTTCTTGAAGGACAATCAAAGCTCTTCTTTAGATGTTGGTTACATTTTCTTCTGTTCTGTGTCAATATGATCCCACACTGCTTCAGTAATGTTGAGATCCAGGTTCTGGGGAGGCCAATCCACAACTGATAGTGTTCCACTGTGTGTTTTTTTTCCTACCCATGTATACTTTTACTCCATTGGTAGTGTGTTTGGGATCATTGTCATGCTGAGTAATGAAGCTGTTACCAGGTGGTACTGCATGTTCTTATGGTACATTTCTGTGTTCATAATTTCAACAATGTTCAGAAGATCTCCAAAGCTACTGGCTGAAATGCAACCCCAAACCAAGACAGAGCCTTTATCATGCTTCTACCTTATGCTTGTCCTCCTCCATACCTATTGATGACAATTTAAATTTGGATTCATAGTTCCATAAGACCTGTTTCCACTAATTTTCAGTCCAGTTCTTGTGTAATGTGGCATACCTCAGCCTTTTCTCCCTGTTTCCTTTCCTTAAGAATGGCTCCTTGACAGCCACCCTTACACTCTGACCATTTGGGGTTCATCCCTTGAGTTTGGTGTCTTTTTTATGCTTGAACGATTAACAGGACAGTGATAAGCAGTTTAAGAAACCAACCAACAAACAAAAAGTTTCCTCTGAAAATGATCAGGTATAAGAGCTCATCTGAAAGGGAGTGAAAAAGCAGCCAATGTCCAAGGGAACACTTTTCTTGTTTCCTCATTTCTTCTTGGTGTCATCTGCTCGTAGGCAGTTCTGATTAACTATGTGAATTTGTATTCAATAGTTCCTGACACCTTGTAATTATCACTGACTGTAACATAATAGATTTTCGACACTGAAGTTCACATGTTAATTACCCCTTATTTACACTTTACATCACTGCTTAAAACCAACATAGGCTGTACATGATGTAGTGTTCAGGAAATGTCTGCCGGCCAAGGGTTTTATGACTTTTTGACCCTCTGTTGGTGGCGAGCTCAATGTGTTTCTGATCAGCCTGATGGAAATGATAAGGACAAGACATCCACAAGAATGCCGCTGACAAGCTCCTTGATTCAATTTCCTCTATGTCAAAGTCGTGTTTAGCATAACAATGACAAATGGAAGCATTTGCCTGTTAAAGTAAACCATGTCAGCGACCACCCTCTGGAAGTCGTCAGTCAGTAAATGATACCTGCAAGAATGGTTGTTACCCGAGTTTTTATCGCTTTCTCTCAAAAAGCATATTCTTTACTTAGTTCCACAACAACACATCTATTAAAGTGCAAAATCTAATTAAGAAATAGACTAATGAAACAGATAAGGTGATGATCGCAGCCATGCATTTCATTTCAAGTTGACAGCCAGAGCTTTTCTGGTCTATTTGGGCACATTCACTGCTGCTCATTAGCAAACTCATAATGTGGAAGTAGTGTATACGGGGTCAATAAACACACCCGCAAATGGGTCGCGGGCATGATTTGTGCAACTGTACTGTAGAACAAGCTTCAGTGAGCAAGTTCAATCAGTTCCACTTCCACTTCTGTAGGCTTCAAATCCACCGTGCCAGTGATACAAAAGGAGGGACACGAAGAGGCCAAATTATTTTCCCCCTGCTCTCTGTTTGTTTTTATGTCCTTGTTTCTTGATGAGGAGGAATTAGGGGCAAAATTACTGCGCATAATGGTTCACAACTAATGAAATTCATGGTTGATGGACATTTGGGATCGGGACATGAGCATATTTTTTTTTATGCGGAGGATATTGTGATCAACAAAGTTGGATAATGATGTACAGAAATTACCTGTTTTGATTTGCAAACACTGAATGTTTTTTAGATCAGCAGTATTTACAGACCTTTTTATATTAATATAATACAGAAGTGTTCAGCAAATGTTCTGAGAAGAATAGCTTTGTCCAAGCCAACTATAAATCACACCATATCCTCTCCCTAAACTGCTGGGCTGATGGAGACTTTTTGTGTAGCCATGCTGGATTATTAATGAGTTCACTGCTTATGTCAGAGTTGCCAATTTTTGAATAAAAAAAATTAAAAAGAGACTATAAGTAAGTATATTTAGTACAGGAAGCTTATGTGGAATTTGACATGCTGGGTTTGATGCATATAATCCGATACCTGTTCTCCACCTTGGCTGCTCTCCTGTTGGAAATGAAATGTTCAACAGATCCACAAAATAACATTTATGAATTGAAAATTGTAAAAGTAGGCCAGCAGTCTCAATCAATTCTCTCTTACTTATTTGCCATGAATTAATCTTGGGCACTCATTAACCCTTTAGAGATGCCTTCTGAACTTCACAATCCAGTTTAAATAATGTGAAATCTGACTGTGCCTTGATCCACGGAGGAGCTTCTTAACTCCTGCTGCTTAAACCTTCGCAAAACAGCCTCAGATATTCATCAAGTTTTCACCTTTGGGATCCAATATCATTCATAAGCTCTGACGCCAGGCAGGCGCGCGGAGCCAAGAGAGAGCTAAGATTTTAATGACTGTGGTATGAAATCAGTACCCCGAAATACCCCTGAGACCTCAGACAGCACACCAACAGGCTACTGTATTTTCTATGGGGCATTATGCTTTACTGGCGGTCTGAGGAAATGTTTTCTTTAAATTACCCCTTCAGGGTGCTGCTGTTATTGCATTATTATCAAATTAGTGTATTTTAATTACAACGTCATATGAAATGTATGTGCCAGAAGGTCACAATGGGGTGAATGCAGGGGCTGTGTCCCAAATTCTCAGGTTGCCCAGCGTGCTGTGCAATGCCGAGATGAAGAACAGAGAAGGGGTGGGGGGGGGTGGACTCACTGAGCACATCTGTGAATTATATTAGCTAATTGTGTGCACTTCTCTTTGCACTCAACACTTAGGTTGTCCTCCAAGCACAAGGAAGAAATTAAGAGCTCTGCTGCCTTGTTGTTCTATTAAACACATGAAGAGAAAATACAATCACTAGTTAAGTGGGAACATTCCACATGGGATTATGAAAGGCACAGCATTTTGAGTTTTTAGATTTAAATTTTCTTGTGTGCATGGACAAGTTTCCCAGGCGCATTCAAACAGAGGGCAGGGAACAGTGTGTCATGTCTCTTTCCTTGCATTAACAGCAGTAATAATGAGTTAAAGCGTGACACACAGCTGGCAACTGCAAAATTAAGGACTTTCCTTAAAATGGAAATATGTCTTTTTGCATAATTAAGTTCTCTGCAAAAGTCGCCTTAAGCAGACAAACCTTAACTTTACCTGCTTCATTGTTTAAACTTGATTTTCAACACCAAACTGTCTGCCCCTGGCACACAGGCCAGCCTTTGCTTTCCAACAACAATACGATATATTGAATCAGATTGTTATGGCAAGAGGAGAAGGTTTTTGGGAAGCCCAGAAATATATCTACCTTTCCCCCCAAAATAACCAAATGCACGATTATGAGTTAGGTATTGAATTGCATTTACAGCAAAACTCGAGCTGCTCTCACTGACTTTTCTTTTAAGAAAGACACTGCACACAGGTAAGGGCAAAGGATACATGCCAGAATTACTCATCTGTGGGAAACAAATAGGAAATATGGGAATATGGGATTTTTTTTAGTTCTTGGAAGCCATAGATATCATCTTAGAGGTATGCTGTATAAGAAGATGACCTCGTCCAGTATTGCAGCTGCTCCTTATAGCTAGTCTTGCTAAGGGTAATACTTCCAGAAATATGAACTTACTCACCCTGGCTTAATTCCATATCACACAAGGAAGCAGAAGATGCCCCTGGAGAAGTTGACCGAGGGGACTGCAACCTTCCACCCTGCTCTCTTCAAAATATAGCAGCTTGCACTGTTCTCAGCTGCTTTTGCCAACAACTCGGAAAAATGTGTCCAATTTGAAGTAACTTGCCTCGCTGCCATGAATTACAGAAGCAGTCCAGTGCATGTCAAGAAAACCTTTACTTGAACAAGATGAGATAAAAACTAATTAGATTCACAATTTCTTTCATATTTTTTTGGGCCATTATTTATTTATTTTTGTTATGAAGCGCTAATACTGATCAAAGAGGATGATGATTTTAAGGCATTTACCGCTAAAAAGGTTCATCTACAGCCACTCTGACCTGTCTGATTTGTAATGTTGTTTGCTCAGCTGATGCAGGCAGCTGCTCCTCATTCTGCAGCTCTCCAGCAGATCCGCAGTCATTCCTGGCATACTTGAGATCACTCTGAAGACTAATCACCTCACTCCTACGTGACACGCCCAGAAAAAAAAATGGATTATGAGTGGCATTTAGACCCACCTACCTTTCTGGCCTTTGGAAGCTTGTCTAAATTTGAGTGAAGGATTTAGCAGACCTTTCAGAATCCCACCCAGGTTCTCTTTTTGGCTCTCCATTCAGATCACGTTTGCAATCATCCCCAGAAGCTTTTACTATGTTTGCTTCTCAGTAATTCATAACTACTCTTTAAAAGGACTAAAGTGTCAAACGTCACAAGGTTGTTATTATGTAAGCTTTCCAGAAATTTAACAGTGTAGAATTTTGATTCTTGCAGGGGTTTGGATTGTGTTGCGTAAATCAAACAAGTATCCATTTACATGAAGACTGAGGAATGCCTGAAGCTTTTAGACCAGAAAGTTCTTCCGTGAAAGAGAGAAAACAGTTGCTGCCTGCTACACCACAGAGAGTGTTATATAATACAATTAAATACTGTTCCCTCTCTCGCTCCCTTCTTTGTTCCCTTGCATTTTTCTGTGCTGTTTGCTGTCTCTCACACTCTTTCTTCTTTTTTTAGCTTTCCTTCCATCTCCTTTCATTCATCCTCTTTTCCCTGATGTGCTTTGTCATCTGACTGCCTTTGGCTGTGTATAGATAATGACCGTGCAAGAGGTTTTTGTTTAGTATGGGTACAACAGGATTAGAGTGATTACTCCTGGTGCCAGTGTTGTAACAAGCCCAGGAAGCATTTCACAGTGTAAAGAGGTGCTGACAGTTATTCTGTACAAGATTAGAGAAGTTGGATTATGGGTTGTTTTTCTACATTTGGCGATGAGAGACTAGAAGAAAAAAGGGAAGGTTACAAAGCCAGTACCCTGAGGAAAAGAGCTATCCTGAGTCAAGTAATCCCCAGCCCCCTGGCTGCCACTGGCTTATTCATTCTCATGAACTGTATTAGCTGTAGTCCATGATATCCAGTCTTAGCTGTGGAAATGAATTTCTACCTTGACCTTTCACCTCAGTAGCTCCTGATACCTCTGGCAGCCCAAAGACTGAGATGGCTCCTCTGCCTCCATTAAGCTCTCCTGTGTCATGGCCCAAGCTGGTGTTCAGTTTCACAGCGCCTCTCTTCTTGGCCCCAGCACAAATACACAACACCCTCTCCGATTGCACTTGATAATATTTATCCTCAATTATAATTCCACAGATATGGATTCTTGAGTGGAGTACAGTGGCAGCAGACAAAGCAGAGCGGCCTTGAGCCCGCAGCTAGGTCTTGCTGGTGTGGGCTTCACAAACGCCAGACAATCCATGCTCTCTCTGGTAGTGGGGCAAAATAAGCAATGTAGCCATTAAGATCTCCAGAGCAATGAAGAATCACTTGGCTGTATATTTATCTTTGCGATGAGTGCATGCATTGCTCTAGTGAAACGTGAAACTGCCTGGAATACACAATGTCGCATGTGAGGGAGTGGTCATAGTTTAAATAAATCAGTCCCGCTTCTTGTTAGCTGCGGCCTTGTCTCCAGGAACCCCCAGAACAGGCAAGGTCAAAGATGTACGCACCATAAACTGACCAAACACGTGTACTGAATGACATTTTTGTACTATGGGGCAGAACCCAGAAATAACATGTAGTCAAATGGCCTGCTTACACACATCCTGCAAATGCAGCGCTATGTGCCCAAGGCCAATATTCACTTTGTTTCTTTAGCATCCACTAACCCCCTGAAGAGGACATGGGGTGCTGTTAAAAAAAAAAAAAGAAGAAAGAAAGAAAAATCAAATTTGTGTCAAACTTTGTCCAAATTTGGATTGAGCAGTTTTATTATCACCCCCCCCCCCCCCCCCCTCCAAAAAAAAAGAAAAAAAAAAAATTTAAAGAATAAATGAAAATAGTAGGCAGAAAGTTGTTATAAAGCTACATAACATAATGAAACAGTCATTTGCTACTAATTTAAAAGTAGCAATGGTTGTGGAAAAAAGCTATGCTGAATCTTCTTATCTTCTTACCTGAGCAAAAACTTCTGCCACCAGTTCTTTATTACATGACGTCAGGCTAATATACCAGTGATTATGAAGGATACTCATAACTTGGTGAGCAATTCACGTGCAAAGCTAATATCTGTACATGAAGAGCAATGTTTAACTTGGCCAGTCAGACAGTAACCTACAGACCTTGTTGGTGGTCAGCTAGCATCCAGCATAGGCTGGAGCCATTATTGAGGATCGGCCTGTAATTTATTGGTTGTTTTGGCTATTAGAGATGGCAACAGAGTATTGAAGATTTTTTTTTTTTTTAGCTGGGGAAGTAGATGGAAATAATGAGGGGAAGGAACAACTGCCAGCCACTGCTTTTTTTTTTTTTTAACTTGCTCACACATAGAGAAATCTGTGTGTAATATTGTTGTTACTGGCAGAACCTGTTTTAGGCAAGTCAGCACCACCCTGTGATGCCCAGGAACGACACGCATGTCATTTCCTGCCAGGAGCAGTCATTTTGTTCACTGCTGCTGCTGCTCTCTGGCAGCCAGTTTGTGTTCAGTTTCTGATTTCCAAATTGAAACATGTATATTTTTCTTTTGTCGACAGCAGTTATATTTCCAGGCAAATCAAGGCTGCGGTTCAAGACGTTTTGGGGTCTCAGAAAACTTCAGTTTATGATGAAATGCATAAAATGCTTGAATCAGACCATTTATAAATATTCCACAGAAGTGCTCTTGGCTTTGAAAAATAGCCTGTTTACTCTACCCTGTAATGCCTCGTGGGATGGATTTCCAAACTGTATACATAGAGCTTGTACAGCCAGTCCTGAGTAATTACATGGTATCTTGAATTACACGATATTTAGCCGGTGATAACAGGAAGGTCACATGTAATTAAATGTTATTAATGAGCGTACTGACTAAAATGAATGCAGCTTGAACTTTCAGTATCTAAAGTAAATCAGCTCCGACTTCATTTCTGAGCGTGATTCATCGGCCTGATGAGGCCACTGTCTGCTTGGATTATGTCCAGCCGTCTGAGGCTCACCTCTGGGCGTGTGACACACAGCAACAGTTTGGTTAATTTGATATTCAACTTTAAATAGTTTAAATTTCTTGCAAAAATAAGCATCTTTAAAGCAATCAAGTGGCAATTTGCACATTTTAATGGTTTTGACTTTCAGATTTTTTTTTTTTTTGTGTGTGTGTACTGGAGTCATTTATAAAAGTTTGAATTACCCAGAACACAACAAAGCAATTGGCAAAGATCAAATGCGGAATCTGAAGGCGCGTTTGCAAGCTAAACAATATACATACTGTATACAGAAAATGAAATGAACTGCCACAAAAACAAGAGCCTTGAAGTTTCCAAAGGGCCGAGAGGTTCAGCCTCACAGCTGAGCATCAGTATTCTGTGGCCATCAGAAAGTTGGCTTTGTTGATAACACAGCTGGTGTGGGCCGTATGCCAACTGAGGACTAATGGCTGAATTAATGGCCACAAGCAGCTGGGCCCATCAAACAACAGACAGGATTACATAAGAGTATATGTGTTTGGATGGTTGATGGTGGAGGGAGCTGGTGAAATTGCTGTGTTGCAGAGCAAAAGGAAGAATTAGGAAACTCCTGCACTGTAGCAAAATCTGTGTGTAACAGCGGGAGAACAGCCCTGAGGTGTCAGAATCCACTTAGAGAGGGGAGGAAGGCTCATGCTAGCCTGTTGACCTCAGGATCTTTCTGCAGAAGCTCCTTCTCAGCCAAGTCTGGCAGCTGTTTTGGATGGGATAACAAGACTGGGGTCATAAAAAACAGCAGATATTGTACACTAACTTTGAACACAGTAAGTCTCATACAGTGGTCTTTTGGTTCTGTAGACAAACCAAAAATCAGTTTATCAGTTGGAAGTTTAAGTGTTGTAAACTTCCGTAGGCGGAGAGGATGAGCACAGGGCGAGGACGAAAGGTGATAACCTGGGATGCCCTCCAGCCCCCGCAGATATCACATAGCGCCTTCCTAACTGCAAGATAGACAAGGTCAGCTCAGTTTGTGGAAGACAAATTGTTGTTCAATGTTTGTTCAAGCAAAATGAAAAATTTCAAATAAGCATTAAATGGGGCCTGATTATTGTTTGATTAATTGAAATTAATACACACAGTTTAAAAACTATAGTCTGTATATAAAAGATGGACGTAACATCACCCTTTGGTTTTGGACTCTGCATTTTGAAGCCTAAATGTTACTGTATTTGGATGAGACTATTCCATTAAAAATGTCCCCAAAAGGCACAAACATAACAAAGACATTCAGAGGTCCAGTTCAATGTTTCCAGTCAGTGGAGGTGATGCACAGTCACCACTCCCCGTGTCAGCACAGCTAATAGACATAAATACATAACTTCAAGCCCTAACACAATTTAAACTGATGAGTTACAAAAACATTCACCCACTCTACATTAGTTATGTTGGTACCAGGTTGTAAACATTTCAACTTTAAAGTTGGGCCTTGAACCTTCAGGTCTACAGGGACTGGTGTGCTTTTGGAGCCAACCTCAAGTAGTCATTTGATGAGTTGCAGTTTCATCACTTCCACATAGGCTTAATCAGAGGTTGCCACTTTACTTGATGCAAACATGTTTGTTTCCACTCATGCGCCACTCAGAATCATTTCTGCACTTTCAGACATTGTTTAACTGAAGGAGATCAGAAAATATTTCTTTAAAGAAGGGAAACTGTGGAGAGTCATTGAACAGTGAAAATTTTCACTCTTTACAATAACGAGGGAACTGAGTTTAAGAGATTTAAAAAAAAAAATTTGCCCATATTAGTATTTTTAGAGTGTAAAGTTAAATATTTTTTAGGCTGATGTTGTGTTGTATTTGTAATTAATGATTTGCTTTTTGGTACTCATATAGCACTTTTCTACTCAGTTTGAGTACTCAAAGGGCTTTCTTACTATAAGTCTCATTGAGCCATTCACACACATACATACACATGCTTTTTTCTTTGCCTAAGCATTTTTAACCTAGCATTCACACATTTAAACTCCAAGGGATGCACTGGGGGTAACTCGGGGTTCAGTAACTTGCCCATGGATACTTCAACATGCAGGTTTGAGGTGGCTGGCTTCAAACCACAGACCTTCTGACTGGTAGACGACCTGGTCTACCTCCTGAGCCACAGCCGCCCCTGTAGCCCTTTTTTAAACAAGAGAAGAGGCAAACAGTTTGTCATTTTAAGAACATTTAGACACATCAGTAAACTTTTTTTCAGTCTTCTGGGTCAAACTAAGGTCTTAGTAGGTCTCTAAGTCAGGCTTACTTTGTCAGACCTTGACACCAGACCAAAATCTGGTCAACTATGTAAATCTCTGACATATATTATGCAGATGATGTCTAGAATAACATTAATAAATCTGGTAATGGGCAGGATGGAAGGGAAGGAGGAGGTTTGGGGGGTAAAAGTGAAACAAAACCCAAATAAGTATTTCATTTCCTTTTGAACTTGTGGAGACGCCTCAGCACGGGCCTGCTTTACATCACTGTGTGATGACTTTACCACACAGCCTTCATCCCCCCGTTAGACTCATCCGTCTGTAAGTTTGTAGCGCAGATAAGCAGACAATGAGGGATCAGAGTTCACGCCAGAGAGGTGTTTAGCATACCGACTGCTTTGCTGAAGCAGTGTTTTATTCACCTACTGTGAAAAGTAATCAACTGTAATGAAGAGAAGGAGCGAGATGGAGACAGTGTCCTTCAATTTAGGTCCTTCATGTGTACATATGTCAGCCGTAACATTCTTGGCTGATATTCTGTTGACCTGTTTCTATGTTGCTAACATATATCACTTGTCTTCTGGTTTCAAAGGAGCTATTAGAGATTTATGCTTCTCCTTACTTATACTCCTTAATCTATGATAACAATTCATCTCTACATTTCTTATCACTGACATGACCCATTTCTCCCAGCAGATTAAATAAACCTCACTGCTCGTGCAAGTTTCTGCAGCTAATATGAAAACAAACAAGTGGTTCTGATGTGCCTCTCAAATGGATGGATGGTTGTGGTTGTTTAATTAATTAATATCTTCTTTCAAAGCTAATTTCTAGTCTCAAACAGTTCAAATGCATGCTCTGAATATGAACCATATTTTCTAATCTTTTTTACACCTACAGTAAAATGATTGAGCTGATGTAATAGAGCCTGATGTAATAGAGCCAAATGTATGCCTCATTTAAATGTTCAAACCCACATATCAAACAATAATAACATACTGGCTCTACAACAGTGCAACTTGCACTCAAGCATCATGTACAGCATTGCTTTATGCCCAATATTATAAACATA
This sequence comes from Archocentrus centrarchus, assembly GCF_007364275.1. NCBI lineage: Eukaryota > Metazoa > Chordata > Actinopteri > Cichliformes > Cichlidae > Archocentrus > Archocentrus centrarchus. The sequence goes on along the minus strand of NC_044353.1, from coordinate 21,114,774 downwards.
AAGTTATCCCAAACTGATGGCTCACAGTCTAATAAACAAGCTTCTATTAACAGTCAGAGCCTTTTGTCGGGTAATCACCGGGGATGTGGAAAGGTTGTTGATACTAACGGTGTACGGCAGAGCCCTCCAAGGCGCTGCTGATAGACTGTTTGCTTGAACAGTGCTCCTGCGATTGAGAGGTGATGATGGCCAAAAGGAAGTTGTCGGTGAGAGTTGGCCGTTGCTGCCGGTGCTAACAGGTGTGATTCCGTGTCTTTTACTGCGCTGCATGGAAATGCACAATTTAAAAAGCTGCAGGGAGACTATGCCTGTTTGTGTTTATACTGATGCTTGGATGGTGGATTAATCGCTAAGGGAGGAAGCCTTGTGTCCAATACTCCCTCTTTTTCAAAGCTGGGACCTTTCAGGGTTTCAGTGCACCAGCAAATTGAACCATGTCAAAAAAAATTTTACCCCGAAGGTAAAAATATGTATATGTATTAGCCTTTAGCATGAATGTCCCTGAGCAATCAGAGAGTTCTTCTGCTGCCCAACACAAATGTTTACACATTACATGTTGTGAAAAAGTATTTACCCCCTTCCTGGATTTTTTTTTTTTTGCATATTTGTCACATTTCCATGCTTCACATCATCAAATCAGTTTTAATATTAGACAAAGATAACTTGAGTAAATACAAAATGCAGTGTTTAAAAACAACAATTAAGTGTTTGTGATAACTGGCAATGAGTCTTTCACGTCACTGTAGAGGAATTTTGGTCCACTCTTCTTTTCAGAATTGTTTTGGTTCAGTCACATTGAAGGGTTTTCAAGCATGAACGGCCTCTTTAAGGTCATACCAAAACATCTCAGTCTGATTTAAGGCTTTGACTAGGCCACTCCAAAACCTTTGTTTTGTTTCATTTTGTCTCTTCATTATTATTATTATTATTATTATTTTTTTTAGCTATAGGGGGCAATTTTTCACAGAGGGCCACATAGGTTTCAAAGAAAAGAAAAGAAAAGAAAAGAAAAGAAAAGAAAAGAAAAGAAAAGAAAAGAAAAGAAAAGAAAAGAAAAGAAAAGAAAAGAAAAGAAAAGAAAAGAAAAGAAAATCAGGAAGGGGCAAGTATTTTTTACACATGTGATCTAAACAGAAATCTACCTCTGAAAGTCCATAACTTGTGATGCTGGCTGTTAGGCAAGCCAACTTCACTTCCTACATGCCTGCCGCAACATCTTGGTTTTCAGCAGACTGTTGTACTGTGGCTGAAACTTGTGGCTTTGCAGTGGCCGGCTTTATTATCTAGTGCGCTGGCAAAACTCATAGACAGTAACTTAAGCCTCACTAGGTGCACACTGTGGTCCACAGCCCTAGTATTACAGTAAAGTGGTATGTATGACAGTCATAAAGACTAAAACTCCATGTGTATAAAGAAAGACAGTTAGATAAATATGTGGCTGATTTCAAATGGTTCCTGAGTCCATCACAGTTTATTTGTATGGTAGCTTAATGCAGTTCAGAGTTATTCATTTCTAAATGGTAGATGAGCTGCAAAGATACAGTAACACTAATAGACTAATATACATAAAAAAGGCGTTACCCCAACATTGAGCCTACTCTAAGATTAGAAACAGCCATACAGTATTTTTACATTGTACATTATTGTACAACACTCTACCACTGGATCTATGGTTAATGGCACAGCGAAATGGACTGCACTGTTTTAGCATTTCTGCCCTGTTTGCCATGCAAAGTCCCATTTTTTTATTTAGTCATGGGTCTCCAGTGTGGGGCAGCATGGCGGCACGTCTGGTGAGCACTGTTGCCTCACAGCAAGAAGGTCCTGGGTTAGACTCCACCATCTGGCCGGGGCCTTTCTGTGCGTAGTTTACATGTCCTCCCCATGTCTGTGTGGTTTCTCTATGAGACTTCTAGAAGATGATGCCATGTCTTCTGTCACTGCATGTGACAACATGAGGTAATCTGCGCTCTGGGAAAATCCTCCCTGTGCTATGTCCTTTAGGGCTTGGTGAGAACTAATTATAGGCAGTGTCACAGAATGACCTAGGTATTTTTTTCTTAATCTTTTCTGTAATCACTAGTGTGAGCCAAGTTCTAGCTCTTTACTGACAAATTTTTTTTTCTCTTTAGCTCTGTAGATACTTCAATTGGTTTTTGCCAGGTTTGTTAAAATTCACAGCCAAGTTAAGCTACACAAGCTATATAGTTTTGGTTTCTTAAAATAAGCATGTTTGACAGAAGAAGACATTTGTCTTGTTTCATAACATACTGACAAGCCAAAAGCTTGATCACTAAATTGCATGGTGGATAGATTTGCTCTCTAAGCTCCCTAAAGACTAGATCCAATCCTTTCCCTACAGCATTACCCGTTGTTTTCTGTCTATTGAATAAGACACAGGTAGTCACACAGGAAAGCCCTATCTCATGTTTTGATCTTAATTTGCTATGGTCCTTGACATTCCAAAGACTTTCAGAAAGTCTTCCATTCCTTTGCTCACACATCTGTTAAGATTTAACTTGCAAAAGTATTGGCTGCAAATTTAGCCATTGTGTTCCTCGTTTCTAAGGTTGACATAATGATCTTGACAAGCAAACACTGCATGGCCAGAAAAAAAAAATGGAATTGTGAAAGCATCATTGAAACACAACTTTTTGCATCTGGGAGTTAATTGTATTGTTCTTGTCAGAGACATGTATAAAACAGACAAGGGAAAGCAGAAGAAAGCAAACACTCTTTTTTGCCTTACAGTACCTTCAAAGTTTCTTTGTAACCTGAAAACATAAAGGCAGCTCAAAGTGCTTTACTGGAGGTAAAAGAGAAGGAAAGGAGAAAAAAATGGAGCTTTCCCACTTGCAGTACCTTTGGTGATCTAGTGATGGCAGTCTGGCTCCATTCAGACAGATGCACTTCAGTTACTTGACAAGTTTTTAAATGGGCTCCTGTCTCAGCATGTTCAGCCCAGGGAAATGATTGCTACTAAAAGTTATTGAGATGTACTGACATCAGATGCGCCCTGCCTCTATTCCACAGACAGGCCAAAAGGTTCAAATACTAATTAACACATGTACACATGAATGCATACATGGAGGCATTTATTCATTTATTCTATCAAGCTTGCAGGTTTCACGAATGCATGCTGACTTAAATGAGTAACCAGCATGACAACAAGACCAGTGCAGACATTTACAAATATAGGATTTATGTCCAAGTGAGACTGAAATATAATTTAAAAGGATTTTTTTTTTTTTTTTTTTTGGTAGTGAACCAAAATTGTTACACATCATGATGAGTAACAAACCAGTGTCTGTGAGTCAGGCTTTAAGTAAACTGGTTTCCCTAGTGGCTGCTGGGAACATTTACCAACAAGAAACACACAGTGCCTTCTGCTTTCTCAAAGAATACCATTATTAATACAACTGTTGCAGATTTAGATAAGATAAGATAAAACTTTAATGATCCCACGACGGGGAAATTTGCGCATTACAGCAGCTCAGTACAGAAAACTAAAAATAGAATAGAATAAAATAGAAAAACACTATACACATATACATAAGCACTATATACAGAAAATATATAGTCAATACACACATGTACATATACACACATATACACACACATCAAAACACTATATACAGATATATAGCCTCTTCCACATACCAGTAAACAAAATATCTTTCAGTAATATGTCATCCAACATAACAGTACTATATACTGCAGTCTGAGAACATACTGTAACTAAGTTTCTTATTTCCACTGCTATGTATTGAATTGGATTGTCATAATTTACTTTTTCTCTGATCGCTATCATCCCCCCATCTCTGACCCCACAGCCCCCCCCCAACCACACACAGCCAGCTTTAAACCCTGACATTTTGTATGACTGACAGCAGTGCGAGATCAAAGGTTATCTGCAGGTGCCCCACTCTCAGATGATGTCACTGATAGAGTAAGAAATAGAGTGAGGTCCCTTCAAAAATAAACACAAGGTGAATACAAAGATCTCTGCCATTTCATATATTCAGTTTATTCCCAGGCTATTCATACACAGCATCTTGGGTTATATTCATTGTGCATAATGGCTATTAAATGTCTGTCATCAGATAACCTGTAACTTCTCAGTTATGCAAGACTGTCTTCCTTTTTACATCCAAATCCTTAACTGTTCAAGACATGTAATTCTGTTATGTGCCATAATATTGGACATGCACAGACTGTCAGTGAATTCTGCACATTATTAACTGAACATTTTTGCACAGACTGAGTGCACAGCTGTCTGCAGCTGTCCTCAGTAAATAATAGTAAATTGAATGTGCGTTACTGCCTAAAAAACACCACAAGCAGTTTATGCGTATTTGTAATTTTGTGTGACAGTACAGTATTACGTGGAGGTGACTGTATGACTGGCAGGTATTTTATAAGTAACAAAGGCAAAAGAAAAAATAGCCTCAACCCCAGCTAGTCCTGGAGCCAAAGGAATAGTAAAGTATTACACTTCACTGCACATTTGCACCAATTCAAAAACTGTATTAATGGCTTCCTTTGGATTACCCAACATCTTTGTGGATTTCCTTAAATCTATAGAGGGAACACATTTTGAAAAAAAAAAACTACTATCAACATACTCTAAGATCTGCTCATGTGCATGAGCACAATGTTCAGGACACTCAGCAGGGTGTCTTTTTATTGCTCATAATATGGACTAAAATCATTTGTTCGAGTAGTTGAAAACCTCCTTAGTTTCTAACAGGCAGGAGGGGGCTGCAACTTGGCCAGTGTTAAAACAGCAATGTGGGCCCAAGGTGCCATTAGTGGCTGTGGAGCAGCTGGAAGTGATTCCAAAAACACGGTGAGGGGAGGCAGTTTAAAACCGCATGGTTTCAACTGGGTTTTAATACTGTTCTTGAGTTTACAACTAATGGCTTCACCCAGCCTCAGTGTGACTTTGTTTGTGTTCAGCGAGGAAGACAACAATGGGGCCTGAATTAAAGATGTTCAACAGTGGTTAGATGCACATTGTACAAGTGTGGCTACTGTACTGTAGGTGTTAATGGGCTTACAGAGAGTATATGATCCCACACGGAGGGTGAAGGAAGGCCATCTGCTTCCTGCCTCTGACCCAGAGAGTAGTTTTGGGTGTCCAATGTGCTGCCTTGATTTCAAACCAGAGGGTTTTTAAAAATTCTTTCATTAAAAAAAAAAAAGTATAATTTTTATGTGTAATGCTCACATAAAATTAATGAAAGCTTGTAAAGGAGTTTTCTTTTACTAGTATGTTTTATCTGAAATTTTCAGAGCGCCGATATTTACTAAAGGGATTGTTGTGCATAATCTTGAAGTCTTGAACTATCAGTGGAAAACACCTAAAGTATGTCTCATTTTGAGGCTTTTGTGCTTGGCTGTCTGTCATACAGTAGAGAAGGTAGTCAGTCGTGTTTAAAAAGGCCACCTGAATAAACTTCCTGTGCTATCTGCTCTAATTATGGGATCATCCCCCAGGAATTCCTTTGAATGATCAAAGAGACAGAGAAATGCACGCACAGTCACACAGTAGTATAGACATACAGTTCTGCACAGGATTTCCATAAAATCAGTAGTTCTAAAATAGCATATAGGAGCATTGACTTTGTCTAAATATGTATATATATATTTAGACAGCATATTTTTAAAATAGCAGAAAATCTGTAAAACACACTGTATGTGATGCAAAAATACTTTCATTTTTTTCCCCTTTTAAAATACTATGTACAGCCTCTGAATGCACCCTAAACAGCTGGTCAAACTAAATGACCATTATTCAGTGTTAAATTCACCAGATCTAATAAGCAGTGAGTAAGATAGAATTTATCAGATTTGCAATGTTATTACCCAATCTAAAGCGAGAATATTTTCCTCTCAGCTCGGCTTAACACACAGCCTCTTACTGTAGATTGAAATGGGGCAGTGTGATGTCAACCTAATCAGCTTGTTGTTTCCATTTCTCTGAACATAAATGGCCTTAATAGCACATAAACGTAGCCTGTTTTGTTAATGGCTGAACTGGCTATTTCATCCACTGATCTGCAAATTTGCTCAGTATCTACGTGATGTCTATCTTGAATGTTTGCAGTCCATTTGCACAGAGTTACAGCGGTTGGAGATTCAGAGCTGTTAAACTTTGTTCTGTGTAACTGGAGCTCGAACCTTGCCGGCAATTGTGTCATGAACTGTTTCAATCAAATCTTAGATTCCAAATACTTCAGTGATTTCAACTCAGGCCATTAGGCATTTAAATCCACAATGGAATGAACTCAACATATGCAAACATATGTACTGTGTATTGTTCTGTGGTCTGCATGAATAGCAGCAATTCTATAGACTTCTCAAAGGAGGCAATAAAGAAGGTATATTTATTTACTCCGTGTACGAAGGAATACCTGAGTGCACAGACATCTACATAAGTGTACGTGTGCACACAAGTACACACAGATTTCTGGTTCATTTCATTCAGTCACAGGTCCACTGTGAACACTTTTGTTTCTCCTCTGAGGATTTTAAGCATTAAAGATGATTGTGATACAGTGCTTCATGGGTGTCTCTCCTGAGAGTTATGAACCAATGAGCTTCTGTAAGAAAGCACTTTAAAAGTAGTTTGCTGTTGGGACTCAAAAAGCAGAAAAGTCCCAGTTGAAATGATTTAAAACCAGATCTCTCTCAAACTGTATCAGGGCCTCATCTCAGTGGATTAGTGGCCTGCCTGCAGCACATGACTACTTTGCTGTTGCATCATCTTGCAGGGTGCTTATACAGTTAAAAATAATCCTCAGAGGCTTGTGCTACAACCGGGCCATATATTTCTTTCTCCAAAAAACCATGTTGATTTACATTTATGGACCATGGCAGCCTTACTGCATAAAGTCCCACTGCATCAGTAAAACCAGACTTATGCAAATGTAAATGTTTATATCGCTGGCTTCAGCTTTTTTGTTGTCTTCCTTTCAGCACATAAAAAAAGAGGAAATATACCTCAAAACACTTTGTTTGTTAGTTTTAAAGGTTTGTGTCTATCAATGCTGACATTATTGTTTTTTTTTTTTTTTTTTAAATGTATCTAGACTGATAAACAAAGGCACGCACACAGAACACAAAATCCCAGCATTGACTCATGTACCCTGAAGTTAAAATCATCAGATACCCGATGGGTTCCCAGACTGAGGTTATCCTAGTATATTTATAAACTTTATAAACTTTAAATCATCGGAGTGGCTCCATAGAGCAGTGGTTTGCACATTTGCCTCACAACTGAAAGATTCCCCTATTCAGACCCAGGAGGAGACATATATCCCCTGGGGGTTGTGTCAGGGAGGGCAACTACTGTAAAAAAAAAAAAAAAAATCTGCCAAATGAAAACATGTGGAGCTAGCTGCTATGATGACCCCATGTGAATAAAGGCGCAGCCAAAAGTAGCTAATCATGCCATCTGACAGGAAATTAACCAGCCCAATTTCATACAATAGCATTTATTTATTTTTGCTGCTATTATGTCTCCTATACTGTAATGCAGTTCTTCTCTTTCTGCTTGAAATGACAGTGATCCATTGAAAGCAACCACCCAGTACTATACAAGAAAACCATCATTTCCTGTATCTGAACCACCTGACGTTTGTGATGACTAAGGATGGGGGTCTGTTTTATTGGTTGTCTTCGGATGATGGAAGCACTATTGCTTTCTGGCACTGATTAGCAAGTCAGGATTATGAGCTATTTACAGACCCTATAAGCAAAGTAGCCTGACTCCAGAACTGGCTGAATTTTTAAAATGTGATGTGTTTGAAGGGATGCATAAACATCCAAATATTTTTCTAACAAATTTTCTGTCAGTAGCTTTCTCCAAATAAAGCATCTGGATGAAGAAGTTGTGAATGACTAGGCCTATTTAGTGTAAGCACAGGGTAGTCCTGACCAACATGACACACACTTAAGAAACTAAAGCTGAATTTTCTTTGATTCTAATCTAAGAGTATACACTTTGAGAAACTTTGGGAAAAATACTTTTCAGTGCTCCTCGTAGCTGAGCAGACCTTAAACATTTAAGCACTGATTTATTCAGTCACATAGTTTGTTTACAGCAATCCATGTAGGTTGTGAAGATGACAATCACTTAAAAAGGTTTTATGGTCATGTGAAGAGAAAGAGCCAGAGAGGGAGATATATTTCACTTTAATTTCCTCAATAGACAGCAGTGGCTGGCCCAGCAAGGCATATTCAAGATAAGAAAAATAGTGAGAGTCTCTTGGCAGAGAGGGTCGAGTGCATGAAATTTATGAGCTGTTGAAAGTGACACTTTAACAGATATTTAAATGTGTAATATTATATCACAGAAAGAGTGGATTTTTGTCATCTACTGTAAAAATTAAACTCCTCATGGAGTATTTTTTCTGTTAGGGGACTCCCAGAACATGCTAAAAAGACATCTTATTTAAATTAGTATTTTACAGGCACTCTGTTCTCTAAGTTTTTCTAAATTACAACTGTGACTCAACTTTGCTAACTTTACTTTATACAGTATATCTATCTATCTATCTATCTATCTATCTATCTATCTATCTATCTATCTATCTATCTATCTATCTATGCAGCTTATCAACTCAGCATCCTAATCAAAAACAATAATGTGTAGTGAGATTTCACTAAAAATATATGTATATATACATGCATATACATAGACCACACAGACCAAACAATATGTACTAGTACAGCATAATTTACAAACTTGACACTGTTCAAACATTTGTTCTCACGCATGGGAAACAAATAAGACATTGTATTTTCCCTTGAGGTTTTTTTTTAAACATTAGTCATTGAATAAGTTTTTTTTTTTTTTTTTTTTTTTAAATAAAATAAGTGCTCAGAAAATAGCCGTTGCTATGTTGAAAAAAACTAAAAAAGCAAAAACAAACAAAACCAAAATAGAAAAACATCTCTTTTTAACTTCACCAAATATGTCTACTTCTAGTTTAAAGCAAGGGCACGCATGTTGCTAGACAATTAGTAGCCAGGCCAGTGAGTATTAAATGCGGCAATTAACACCCACTGGAATGGTGTTGTCAATGTTATAAGGTGAGTGACATGAGGCAGACCATGACCATAGCAGGTGGAAGCAAAGGTCAGGAGGGAGCAGGTTTCTGGAAAAGGTTATTATCAAAAATGTAACGCAGGAAAGGAAGTTTAATTTCCCCCCTGGCTGCTGTTAAAGCTACTGTGTAAGATTGCTACTTACACAGTAGCTAGATACTATTACAAGGCTACCAGAGTATATTAGGGTGATGGACCTCCACTAGCAGATATTTAAGTTAGTAAACTAATACTTTACTTAAAAACCCTTCAGCCACTCTACTTCCTCATCAGTGGCAAACATGGTTCTTTCTCTCACTTTTAAAACCAGAGAAAAGAAGTCTAAAATGTTGGATTTGTCCTCGCTGTTCTCCAGAGAGTTGCATGACTCTTTTGTCCACTATGCAAGCTGCGGTCCAGCCCTACGTGTCTAGACAGAGGAAACGGGAGAAATATCTGCCAGCGTATTCGGTAAAAGGACTCATTTTGAGGGGAGGGGATTGAATTACTTTTTCCTTCCAGATAACCTGTTATTAACTGTGACATTTACTCTTACCAAACAAACATTTAAACAGAAGACACACATTAAAAATGAAAACACAGATACAAAAGTATTGTGGAAAAAAAAGAGGTCTAACTTATGAATGTTTTGTTTAATTTTTAATGACATTTTCTAGATTTTTAGATTTCTTACTTATTTATCCTTCTGACCTATATGGCTGTTTTCTGTGAATATTTGTCATACCCAGGACACACTTGAAAAAGAGATTTTAATCTCAATGTGTTTTTCTTCCTGGTTAAATAAAGGTTTGAAATGAAATGAAATGAATTAGGTATCTATTGACATAATCATCATAATCATCTGCTGCGAAATCACAAGTCATAAACTTTGAAAAAGAAATAATATCTTTGGGAATTGGAATAACTGATAGGTTTAATCAGATTTTGTCTGATTGAAAAAAGTCACTGCACCTCTGCTTTCCTCTTCATTATAAAACACATAAAATCATTGCATTATTCGTGCAGTGAACCAAACTGTGAAAGTGTTTCATGTTCATATTTTGTGGCACCCCAGACAATTTGCCTCATTCTGTGTCCTCAGAACAGTGAAGGGCCACAAAACGAAGGTAAAATTTAGAAACAGTCATAGCTGATACAGTAAATTACTTCAGAACTAATGTGATCTGAATGCGTCAGTGTTTTCTTCATCCCTGTCAGCGGTGTGCGTCAAGCTCAGCCAACCCAGCCAGATTAACTTTCAGTCATTACAGCATTTTAGATGACTGACAGACTGTGCGGACTTTGTCCTGTGTCCTCTCTCCATCTCGCTGGCTACTGAGCATCTACTGTCACCAGGCGTTGCGGGTGTTAAACCGCCGGTTCAGCCGATGTGTCATGACTGGCAGTGAAGAAAAAATAAACAGCTCTGGATTATGATAATTGGTTGGTTAGCTTCGGCCTGAGTGGGGCGCTAAGACATGCTCAATTAATCAACTGTTCTGCTGAAACCTTTTATAACAAGCACAACAATAACCTTTTAACACATGGGAATCATTTTCCTTAATTAAAAACAGAAATAAATACTGCCTTATCACAACAAAACCCCTGAGGTGGTTACACACACTTCAGCCATAGCGGAGAATTTTCTAGGAATTTATATATATATATATATATATATATATATATATATATATATATATATATATATATATATATATATATATATATATATATATATATATATATATATATTGGCCCATTGTACACATTAAAAACAAATGCAGTAGCAGAGTAGCAATATTAAATTGCATATTTATAATAAAGTTATAGTTATAGCTTGATACATATACAAAACCGTTGTAGTTAAGATTGAGGTTGTATCTGCAAGGTTGTAAGTTATGACAATTTATTTTTAACAGTAAAATCAGAGAGTTGGAGTTGCAAAAGACAAAATAAATGCAGGATCTTTAATCCCGCTCTCTGGGTGGAGCTTTCTGTACACATTCCTGCACATCAAAACAATGATCTGACCATGCCTAAAAGCTGCATCAAGCTTTGAGTGGGATTAGTTTTGGAACTGTCTCACCTTTCACATGCATAGCTGAACAAATCCACACATGACAAAAGCCAATGAGCCATGATAAATAAAAGACTCCCCAAACTTGTACCAGTCGATCATGTTGCAAGGGTTGTGCTAAAAGCAGGTAAGGTCAGGCGTGCTCACCAGGGCAGGGCCTTGCTCTGACAGCTCACCGTCATACTGTAGGTTACGTTCCTCAGTTCACAAAGTGCTTCAGCAAGCAAGGAAAGGCAGAATGCTCCGAGGCCAAGTTCAAACAGAGTCAAACAGAACAGACATAACTAAGTTAAACAACAAGATAAAACACTGATTAACATGCTGATGGTGGTGCTAACATACCGTTAATTCTAATATGGCAGTGCTAAAAGGGTTGAGTTAAATGCTATTGCTGTTCACTGGTGTAATTTGGACTACGGCCTCTCAGAGCTGTCAATATTGGAGGATGTAGCTATGAACAATGTCCCCCTGTGACACCCAGATTGTCATGTATCGTCTGTGTGGCAGGCAGGAAGGAGAGACCCCAATGCAGGACACGCCAGGCACAGGTAAAAGGAATTTCAACTTTATTTTCAGGTGCAAACAAAAGGCCGGACTAGGCAGAGCTAGTGGCAAAACACCGAGCAAAATATGAAGGCTGAACAGGATACACAGCAGGAGACATAGACGAATACGGGACCACGACGCGACAACAGGCACTGGAAACACAAGACTTAAATACACAGGAGGGCTAAAGAGGGAGGTGGAAACAGGTGGTAACACAGGTGACGCTGATAATACTGACTAGACCAGGGGAAGCAAAACTAAACACAAGAGACTGGGACTGGACAACTATCAAAATAAAACAGGAAGTAACACGATGGAACAAAAACGCAGACCTGACACAATATAGAGAGAACACCAGGGACTAGAAATAATTAAACCTCACAACCAAAAGAAATCCCAAACCAAACCCGGGAGACAAAACAGAAGTCAAAAACAGTTCAGGGGGTCTGCCAGGGAAGTGACAAGGTCCAAAACAAAACAAAAACACAGGGCAAACCAAAAATCGGCGCCACCAAGCCAGAAAAAAAACAGTCCAATAAACAGTTCAGGGTACGAGGACAAAGATGGCCGAAGCAGTCCAGGGAACCAAAACAACAAAACACAAGGAACCAGAAACAAAAAAACACAGGGCCCAAACAAAAAACAGCACAAGGCCAGAAACCAGTCCATAATGTTCAGGGGGCCGCCCGGGCCAAGGGGCAGAAATCACAGGCCAGGAAAAAGAAGGGTCCTCAGGAGGCCGACCACGCTCCCAGCGACGGCGACGATGGATGACCTCAGGTGGGCGGCGAAGAGACGAGACAGGAGGCCGGCCGCGCTCCCAGCGGCGGCGGCGACGAAGAGACAGGACTGGAGGCCGACCGCGCTCCCAGCGGCGGCGGCGACGAAGAGACAGGACTGGAGGCCGACCGCGCTCCCAGCGGCGGCGGCGACGAAGAGACAGGACTGGAGGCCGACCGCGCTCCCAGCGGCGGCGGCGACGAAGAGACAGGACCGGAGGCCGGCCGCGCTCCCAATGGCGGCGGCGAAGAGACAGGACTGGAGGTCAGCCGCGCTTCCAATGGCGGCGGCGACGAAGGAGGCCGGCCGCGCTCCCAGCGGCGGCGGCGACGAAGAGACAGGACTGGAGGCCGGCCGCGCTCCCAGCGGCGGCGGCGACGAAGAGACAGGACTGGAGGCCGGCCGCGCTCCCAGCGGCGGCGGCGACGAAGAGACAGGACTGGAGGCCGGCCGCGCTCCCAGCGGCGGCGGCGACGAAGAGACAGGACTGGAGGCCGGCCGCGCTCCCAGCGGCGGCGGCGGCGAAGAGACAGGACTGGAGGCCGGCTGCGCTCCCAATGGCGGCGGCGGCGAAGAGACAGGACTGGAGGCCGGCCGCGGGACAGGACAGGAGGCCGGCTGTGCTTCCAATGGCGGCGGCGACAAACAGACGAGACAGGAGGCTCGGACTGAGCGGGACCCTCCAGCGTGGGCTCTGGATGTGCAGGCTGGGGCTGCTCTGCAGGGCGCGCAGTCGTCCCCTCCGACGGCTGGGTCTGCTTAGGGCATTGTTTGGGTGAGTCCGATGGTGAGGTTGATGGTGACAGGGGAGCTGACTGGGACTCTGACTGGGAGACTAGGGACTCTACAGCAGCTGACGGGAGAGACTGGGGCTGAGACAGGGAAGCTACTGAGGCTGACACCAGAGGTGCTGGCAGAAGCTGAGGGGTAGTTGCAGCTGACCAAGACTGAGGGGAGACTGCTACAGCTAACATTGACAACTGTGAGGTACCTGGTAGTGCTGACACTGGGGAAGCTGACGTGACCGGAGGTACAGAAGGAGCAGGAGCTGACTGAGTGCGAGGCAGAGCGACTGGAGCAGGGGCTGACTGAGTGCGAGGCAGAGCGACTGGAGCAGGGGCTGACTGAGTGCGAGGCAGAGCGACTGGAGCAGGGGCTGACTGAGTGTGAGGCAGAGCGACTGGAGCAGGGGCTGACTGAGTGCGAGGCAGAGCGACTGGACCAGGGGCTGACTGAGTGCGAGGCAGAGCGACTGGACCAGGGGCTGACAGAGACTGGAGGGAGGCTGGAGCTACAGCTGACAGAGACTGGAGGGAGGCTGGAGCTACAGCTGACAGAGACTGGAGGGGAGCTGGAGCTACAGCTGACAGAGACTGGAGGGGAGCTGGAGCTACAGCTGACTGAGACTGGAGGGGAGCTGGAGCTACAGCTGACTGAGACTGGAGGGGAGCTGGAGCTACAGCTGACTGAGACAGAGGAAGAGCTGAAGCTACTGCTGCAGGCGGCTTGGTGCGTGGCTGTGGCTTGGGGCCTGCTGCTGCAGGCGGCTTGGTGCGTGGCTGTGGCTTGGGGCCTGCTGCTGCAGGCGGCTTGGTGCGTGGCTGTGGCAGCGGGGGCTCTGCTGATGCAGGCGGCGTGGTGAGTGGCTGTGGCAGCGGGGGCTCTGCTGATGCAGGCTGTGGCAGCGGGGGCGCTGCTGATGCAGGCTGTGGCAGCGGGGGCTCTGCTGATGCAGGCGACGGAGACTGAAGCTGGGGCAGATGCTCTGCTGCTGCAGGTGTGGACGGCTGAAGGCGAAGGGTGGTGACCAGAAAGTCCTTTACTAACCCGTGTAAGGAATCCAGAAGCCAAGGAGAGTTATCAACCAGCCCTTGAAGCTTGGCTGCAATGGCTTTCTGTTCTTCCTCACACGGGTCAGACAACAGTTCAAAACACAGAGTGTCCACTCTCCGAATGATTATTGTTTTCTTTTCCTCAAATAGGGCAAGAGCCGCTGAGTCCATAGCTTCACGGTATGATATGGTTTCAGGTTTGTCCATGTGAGCCTTGCTAACAGTTTGTGGTTTAATAGTTCCTTTTGAACCCAAAACAGACTGACTCACTGTGTTGGTGGGCTGAGATACTGGTGGTGCAGACGGCGGGGAAACCTGCGGCAGCGATGTTGGCGATGAAATCCGCGGCTTTATACCGCACGGCGCCGGAGGGGATCCTCTCCACCGCTGCTGGGAGTCTAGCTGCCTGCCCTCCGGAACAGGCTGAGGCGGCAGTGAAGAGAGTGAACTGGGTGGCCAGGGACCTTTATATCCCAGGTACCGGGAAAACGCTTCCTCTGGCGTCATCCCACTTGGCTCCGGAGAAAACTCCCTCCGCTGCCGCCGAGAATTCCTCTTCCTCCGTTGTTGCTCTGACTGCGAGAGGGAAGAGGGGCGAGTGAGCGGAGAGGCAGGTGCGGGAGCGGCTGGAGCCAAAAACAGTCCGTCCCCACGATAAACCTGCGGCTTAGGCTGTAGAGGTGAGCGGCGTTGTCGGGGACCCTTCCAATATTCGGGTCCCCCCAGAGCCAGGCGAGAGCCGCTGTACACCTCCATATCCGCGGGGTCCATTCTGGTCGCGTCGTTCTGTCATGTATCGTCTGTGTGGCAGGCAGGAAGGAGAGACCCCAATGCAGGACACGCCAGGCACAGGTAAAAGGAATTTCAACTTTATTTTCAGGTGCAAACAAAAGGCCGGACTAGGCAGAGCTAGTGGCAAAACACCGAGCAAAATATGAAGGCTGAACAGGATACACAGCAGGAGACATAGACGAATACGGGACCACGACGCGACAACAGGCACTGGAAACACAAGACTTAAATACACAGGAGGGCTAAAGAGGGAGGTGGAAACAGGTGGTAACACAGGTGACGCTGATAATACTGACTAGACCAGGGGAAGCAAAACTAAACACAAGAGACTGGGACTGGACAACTATCAAAATAAAACAGGAAGTAACACGATGGAACAAAAACGCAGACCTGACACAATATAGAGAGAACACCAGGGACTAGAAATAATTAAACCTCACAACCAAAAGAAATCCCAAACAGAACAGACAAAACGAAGCAAAACAAAAACACACGGGGTCCTGTGGACCCCGGACCATGACACAGATCATATGTACAGTATACCAGATTACAGCCCACACCTACTGTACAAAGCGATGGGAGGATGTAGCTGGTACTAGTACAGTTGGTGTGCATGGGGGTTCTGCTAGTCTTCATCTTCTTCTTCCTGCAGCTGATATATACTGTAGAGCCTGAGGCTCACAAAGGCATGAAAACAAATACTTCAGGCCTACTCAATAACAGTGACAGCTCTTACAGGACATAGTCAACTAGAAAGAGAACAGTCTACAAGAGGGATTCTCAAATCCAGGCCTCGAGGGCCGGTGTCCTGCAACTTTTAGATGTGTCTCTGCTTCAACACACCTGAGTCAAATATAGAAGTCATTAGCAGGACTCTGGAGAACTTGACTGCATACTGAGGAGGTAATTCAGCCATTTGATTCAGGTGTGTTGGATCAGGGACACATCTAAAACCTGCAGGACACTGGCACTCGAGGCCTGGATTTGAGGATCCCTGGTCTACAAGATCTGAGAGGGCAGGCTAACACACACCCACAGTCCACAAATACTCTGTTCCTGATAGGACTGGTTAGGTCTTCTGCATGTTCTGATAGCTGTTGACTTCTCTGTCTTCTTTTATTTTTGTCACATTCTTGCTTTCTACTTTTCTGCCTCATATGCATTTACCCCCATGTCTCCTCCCTTTCTCCCTTTCTCTCTCAATCAACCACTCTCTGTACTGTGGCACAATTAAAAAAGAAAAAAGCCACTGTGTTGCTTAAACCACGCTCAGACAGACTGGGGAGCTCATTTGAAAGAGCCTCTCTCAGTGACTCTATTTCTCTTCAGAGTGACCTGAACTGCTGGCGCTGGGCTAGTTTAGAGCGGACTTTGGGAGGAGACAGACCGTAATCTCAGCCATAATCCATTTTAATCAACAATAACACACTACATCCAGTCCCAGGGCGAGGCTACAGATTTACATCTCTGTAAGGCAACGCTGAAATATGGCTTTGATTTATTCAGGTTTTATTTGGCACAAATTGTCTAAGTTACAGATAGACATAGCTCAGCCCTTTCCCCCCAGGCATTAATAGAAAGTGCTCTGAGTTCTGCTTAATTGCAAAAGAAGTCTGATGTCACAGGGGCATTTTAGCTATTATAAGCTCTCTATTTCTAAAATGACAAATAAACTATAAATTAATTATATAGAATTTTTAACGAGCCCAGAATTCACAATCACAACATTATCATCAGCTTTTTTGACTGCTATACAGTAAAGTACAGTAACATCCTGGCATGCCAGTACAGCCTTTTTAAAATACAAATAACAATACTACACAGATGAAAAGAAAATACATTTTATAGCTTCAAAATAAGCTCTTACTCTCTATGCTATGACACACGACACAGCATGACTCTCTCAACAGTACATGGAGTTAATTACACTTGTATCCTTCTACATTACACCCCTATTACACCTCAGCTGCTCCGACAAGTGGCCTCTTTGTTCAGTAGGTCTCCTTCAAGTGACAGGATGTGTTAATATCACTTGGTTGATTGGATGTGATAAATCTTGCACACTGCTGATTTTTTTTTTCCTGAGGTATTCCGGCCTAGTGTCCTACAGAAAGCTTTGCCTGCATCCCAACCTCGTGGCCGACTTTGAATTGGCCTCTTTGTCTTCTCCTGCAGATCTGAATCATCAAGGCCAGAGCCATGCGCCTGTCGCCATGGGAACGAGGACCGTGGCTGCCAGTGGTTTGCTTTGGCAAGAAATCAAAGCAGGAGTGGAGGTGGGGATGGACAGGGTCGAGTAGGAGGGGATGTGGCTTCATGGGGTGGTAGAGGTGATACAGCATCTTAAGGTACACTGCGGCTTTGTCCCCAAACTGGAAGCCAGAATACACCGGTCCACCCAGAGGGAAATGATCCGTTTTCCTGACCACCTCTGCCTTGTCATCAGCCCAAATGTCTCTCCTGATCCTGACAAGATCTGTATCTGTCACAGTCTCCGCCGCGATCCCCCCCACAAACCCTACCGTACTCCCCTCAGTCATTTTGTTTACTTTGGCGCACATGGTTGTACTTGAAAACAGATATGGCGTGGTATTCTAAATGTGACAATATCAACAACTTTTAAAAAATCAATAAAGCTGCTGTTCACAGCCTATAAGTGCAACAGATCATATGACATAGCTGTAGCGTGATTCTGCTGAGAGTGACAGGCAGTCTTTTGTTGTCATAGTGAAGGCGGATCACGCGTAAAGCAACTGAAAGCAGAAAAGACTATTATATACCTGAAAGTACACTGTTGCCCTTTTATCCCCTAAAGGAACACCTTTTTTATACAGATCACCTCAAGTGCCAGTTCATCAGTTATTAAATTTGAATCTATATTCATCATCAGCTGTGTTGTACAAATAAAGTTGTCTCGGTTTGTAATTTTTGTGGGTGTAAATTCATATTCCGTGGACAAGGCCATTTATCACTGTCAGAGTCACAACTCACTTGAAGCCCCTTCACCAAAAGAAATCCCTGTTTTGACAGGCAATGTAGAGTCAGGCACTGGGACAGGCACTGTAGGGGGTCTTCTGGTTTGCAAGGCTTATGTCCCCAGGCCCTCTCACATTCAGGTGTAAAACCCCTCAGCAAGCACACCAAGGCTAACATTGCTCTGGACTTGCAGCGCCACAGTGTCTGCTGCAGCCCCCGAGGCTCCCCGCCTGTTACTAAAATAGAAGCAACCTCACACCAAGACATGGCTTCACAGTTAGCTTAGAAAAATCTAAATGTTCAAAGTATTCAAAACAAATCCATCTTTTTTTATAATGAAATATAACTGAACTGACTTCTTGAGTTGTGTGATGAATTGACTCGTCTGCGTAGTCAAACTCATTACTGTTATACATAATTTATATTTAAAAGGTCCGTGACCTTGATGGTGGGAACTTTCGTCAGCTGCAAGAATGAAACGTTTAGTTGCTTGCCTGCTTTCACGGTTGAAAAATTACCGCAACGATCTTGGTTCTGTGATGAGAATATTTAAATCTTCTGTGCCAAAAAAACACACTAAACTGTGTTTTTTTTTCACACATCATAAAAAACTGTTTTCTGTGGGGTGCAGGTGGTGCCCTCAGATCCCAGATGATCAGCAGATGACTCCCTGTGCCACTCACCTCTGTTTCCTGTTTAGCAGCACAGCGGATATCAAAACCACACATGTTGTCTAGATTTGCTGTTTGGGAATGGCCCCCTAAGGGTCAAACCTTAGCTTCTTCCTGCATTTTTGCAGGCCAAAGGTGACAGCCTGCTACTGAGGTGCTTCCCACTGCGGCTATCCTGGATTCATACTGAAACCCGCAAGGGAAGAAGGGAAGAAGATAGTTTGTGCATCAGAAAACCACACGGATAAAATAGTGCGAGCTTATTAAAACAAAATGGCACCACAAGCAGTAAAATTATGATTGTCAGCTGACCCCAGAAACAAGTGGGCAGATGAAGAGATTTAAGAAGAGATTTAAGAAAGATAAAGCAGATCATTTTGAATTCATAATATATTATGTGCTGAATAGAACTTTTCTCTGAATAGATTGCTTGACAGATGAAATCAATCTGAAATAAAAAACCCCTTTGAGTATTATGAATTAGGAGAATTTGACTGGATCTCACAGCATTTTTCTTCACCCTCATTAGTGTCATGACTGATTTCCCTTCCAGTATTGAACTTGGGTCTCCTTGAGAGATCCCTGTACCATGGTAGCGGATCTATCAAGTTGAGTGATGATGATGGGAGCCTCTTGACACGTGTACTTTTACAGTGAGAGGGTATGCATAATGCATACAGCCTTAACCAAACATCCACTGCCTGACTCTACCGGGGTGTTATCTGGTGTGTGACTCGGACTCCTTTCCTGAGTGGGATGTGTATCACATTCCTGGAGGCCTTGCTTCCTCCTGTGTATGCATGTAAATACTCACAGACTGCAAACATGTGCATGCCAAAAAACACATGCTGACTAAAATCCTAAACCAAAACACAAACAAACAAATAATAATAATTTTTAAGAAATGCAACAATGAGATCCATAATGCATCAAGTTTAAATGGTTGTACAAATAATCTTAGATTTGCAATAGAAGTAGAATAAATAGTGCAACCAAGGCCACCAACTATGACCTATTTTCAACATGCTAGTGACTGATTTAGACTGAAAGATAGCAGTGGATATGAAGGATATAGGTTTCATCAGTGACCATCACTTTTTGTCCTCATATTGTATAGATATTCATGGAAGGAAGAAGAACTAAGGACTTGCAGAGACCAACTGTTACACAGGCATGTCTGAGATCTCCCCAGAGCCCCAGTGGAGGCTGCGTGGGCTAACTCCAAGACATCTGGCACGATAGAGAATATCTTGACTGCCACATTAGGTTATAGCAGACACAAACTCACATGTATAAGCTTAGTAAAAAAAAACAAATGTTTCCAGTAAAATTTACTCTTCATTTATGTAGAAAACATTTAAAATGAGTGTCCATTTAAAAACAAATCTGATGAGCAGACAGAATTTACACATTATGTACTGCATGCATCAGCAATATGTAGTATATAAAGTGTGCTTTGACTCCTAATTACAAAACATGACTCTAAGTGACTCCTTTTTTTGTAAAATGATGGAGACCATCATTGTCTTGGGAAGTGAGAGTTTCAATACAGCAAAATGTGAAACTAACATTTTAATTTGAACATTAATATCAACAATCAAATGAAATGCTCTCCATAAAACTTCCCAAGCACTGGTCCTAATGTGTGACTCAGAGAGAGAAACAGTAATGCCAGTATTTTTGATCTAGTAACATACTTCTTCTATATACTTCTCAATATACAGATTTTGGTTTGATGTGTTGGGGTAAGTCCTGGTGAACTTGTGGCTGGTTGCTCCGTCTTGGCTTTTGAACCTATAACTGAAATTTCACTGTGACATTCATCACAGTGCAATCAAGTTGAAGTGTTGATTACACAGTTTTGAAGTGTGTGGTCACACAAACTCACCGTGAGCAGCTAAAGGTCTGTCATCAGGACATCTTATATAAGCCACAGTCAGTCTGATTACTAGAGAGTGAAAGAGTTTTTTTTAAGCTTCAGCTGAAAGGGAATCGTACCCAAGGTGCCTTCTATGGCTGATTTGACTGGCTTTTAAGCTCTTTGTGCATTATATGACCGATTTGTGGTTTCAGCCAACTGTGGGCCTTGCCTGGAAAGGAACTCCTGAGTGTAAGGAGCTCACTCATATCTGTGTGTTTATGTCTGCTAAAAAAAGGTCAGACTCAGCAGTGTACAATAACTGAGGCTCCTTTGCTAATGTTTTATATTAGGGCACTATTGCTCTCAAGATTTTGATATCTTGACTTGATATCTCTAGGTAAATTATGCCTCAATGTATTACATTCTAAATGATCCAAGGATAATAAATTCTTTTTATTTTGATATGTGTTTATTTAGTTACAATCACAACTTTAACATAATTTCACAAATATGTCATATTTATTTTAAAGATAAAACTATTAAATTCTAGTTTAGGATTTATACATATCTAAAATCTGATGCATTGAGTGTAAAATGACAAAAAATTTTACATGGATTTGTTCATTAAATAACAGATATGTTGTGTCATTATCAAAGATTTCAGCACAAAAATGGTGGGAAAGAAATGAAAAAAATGTAATTTTAATAATTTTTATCCATCCATCCATCCATCCATCCATCCATCCATCTTCTTCCACTTATCCCACGCCGGGTCGCGAAGGCAGCAGCCCAGTCAGAGAAACCCAGACCTCCCTCTGCCCAGCCTTTTGTGTTCCCAGGCCTGCCGAGAGATATAATGTTTCCAACGTGTCTTGGGTCTGGGGCCTTCTCCTGGTAGGACATGCTGGAACACCTCACACAAAATTCTCCCAGGAGGCATCCTAGTCAGTTGCCCGAACCACCTCAGCTGGCTCTTTTTGACGTTGAGGAGTAGTGGCTCTACTCTGAGCCCCTCCCAAATGACTGCACACCTCACCCTAAAATTCTGCAAGTCAGAGCTATGGCACTAATGCAATGCCTAATCTAATAATAAGGAAAGGTAGAACTCACTGTATTACATATTGAGCACTTAGCTTTAGCTTGTAACCTTGATGTCCAATAAGTTGTGATCTGTATTAAATGGGTAAATGCATATGAGCATGTGGAACCCACAGAGGAGGGCCCTTAGTTCAGTATATGATTTACATATACAACAAGTGTGATGGAGGCTTTACCTGGCTTTGTGTAACACAGTAAGTGTGTCAGGCTGTTTGTATATGAAGTGTTGGGGTTGGAGCAGCTTCCCTTCTCAATTACAGTAGGTTGTGTGAGAATATGCAGAGGACGGGTCCAGGCCTACAGTTGCTTATTTATTATGGAGCGGCCACAGCAAGTAGACAGAAGTGAGAGCAGCAGCAGCCAGGGGTTGTCCTCCAGAGGCCTACCCCAGAGGCCAAAACAGTGTCTGTCTAAAGCATAAACATAGGGGACCTCCAAACCCACAGGGCTGCACCACTGCCAAACACCGCCTACCGTACTTACCACCACCATCACACACATTACATTCACTACTGTTCAAAAACCTCACTTTCCCACCAACGGTTTGTTTTCAAAACAAACCTTTTGGGCAGCCACAACCTGACATAGCATGTGTTATGATTTTTTAGTCATGTACTAATTAAGCATAACAGGAAGTGTTGGCCCTGAAATACTGAGGATGATGCTCAGAACAGAGCAAGGGTCAGTGCGGCCATGTTTTTCTTTTTCTTTTTGTTTTGTGTGTGTGTTTGTTTTTTTTTTTATATGTCAGTAACATACTTTTATGCACTCTATCATGCCGATGTATACTAGAGAGTTCATAGATTGAATAGTGTATTCCTGCAATTCATGTTTCGACTTCATGCACTAACCTCTGCCCATTTAATTAACATCTGACCTCACTTCACTGAAAATAAATGGATGCAGCAATCTGAAGTGTTCTCGGAAACTGTTTATACAGATACGTTAACAGTCTTATTGAGGAAGGCAGTAGGGACAAGAGGCATCTTATCGCTCCGTATCATTGACTGTCATTGGTGCAGCCTATACCACCGTGTGTGGGTGGACAACCAGAAACCTGCAACTTATCTTTATTTAGTACATTTGGTGTTATCCAAAGTTGAGCCCTGCACTAGCTCAGACTGCATTTCAACGCCAGTGACCCTGTCTCTGCTACAGGCAAGCCAGCTGCCTCCACCCACTTCTTCCTCAATGACTTCCAGAGAAAGAAAGAGAGATGTCTCAGCTGGATGGAGATCAAAATGAAGGGAAAAAAAAAAGAAGCGGAAGAGCTTAGTCAGGCCCTGAATTACTCCAGAGGAATCACTTCAAAGAAACACCAACAAAGAAACACCAACAAAGATAACTGCAAAAGGCACGGGTCAAATCAGTGCTGTTCTCTACTTCAGAGTGTCTTGAAAAGGGTTTTGTGTCAGAGCATCTTCAAACATTTCACCTTCTTACTGACCAATATTTGACTGCATCACTGTCTTGTGTGCTTGTTTTCTTACTGTCTGTGGTGTGCTGACTCAAAATGGTGCATTATTTTTTTTGTTTTGTTTTTTTTTAAAGTCCAGTAAAGAAAACACAGAATTAAGGCCAGTCCAGGCCTTCATTTTCTGGTAGTTCTCCAGGTCTGGGTTGTGTAAGCAGCACACCTGAGCTGAATGGTCACCTCTGATAAACTCATTTTTGTTCTGTCTCACTTGGTCACGCTGACTGAACATCTTAATATCACCAACTGCCTCCTCCGGCTCTGCCTCCTGTCTTTTTGTTAGTGCCACTGTCCCTAAAACATACATTATAACAGGTCTCACTTCAATCTACAGCCACAAAAACAAAGTGCAACTCCTTGTGACCTCAACACTTTTCCATCAACTTTCTCAAAGGAAACATCCCAACTAAGCATCCCAGCTGTAGTACTCTTTCACAGCATGAAGCCATACTGCTCTTCACTGATTGTCACCTCTCCCCTCAGGCCAGCTTCAACAATTCTTTCCCACAAGACTGATCAAGTTTATCCCTCTGTAGTTACTACAGATCTGCACATCACCCTTGTTCTTGAGAATTGGTGTCAGGCATTTCTTCTCCATTCCCCAGGCATCCTCTCACGCTCCAAGTATGTGTTAAATAAGCTGATTAAAAAGTCCACTGCCTTCTCTCCTTGACATCCAATACATTCACAGGTATGTCATCTGGACCAAATGCCTTCCCACTCTTCATCCTCTTCATGTCTGCCCTCGCTCCCTGCTTACTTTGCACTTGCTTATTCACAAACTTTCCTCCACCTGTCCTCCGCTCTCTCATTTTCTTTATTTGGCAGCTCCTCAAAGTACTTCTCCCATCTTCCCAGCACACTCTCTTCACTTGTTAGTACTTTTTTCTATCCTTAATTACGCTGACCTGTTGCACATCCTATCCAGCTAAATCACTCGCCAAGCCAATCGATACAAAACATGTGTACATTTCCTGCCTTTGAATTAATGCCATCATTTTCTCCTACCTTAGTGTTCATACAGCTCTCTATAAGCCCTTTCTTTGGCCTTTGCGACCTCTCTCTTTGTCATACAGCTATCCTCCCAATACTCCCGTCTACTCTCTTCATCTCCCTCACTATTCCACTTTTTTTGCCAACCTTCGAATTTCCTTTGAATCCTTTCCTATACTTCCTCATTGGATATTTTTTTATGTAATCTAACCATTGTTTATAAATCAAAGAATGGTACACTGAGAAGTCAACCTACACCAAACAATACAAGCTGAAAAAAGATCTTGTCAGTGCCCTGTGTCAAAATAAAAGTATTCCTTTTTAGCAGACTCCCTCTCATCACTCATATTTCGATGTTTGTATTATACCTTTCCTACTTTGGTGGCCTGGTCATGCTTTAACAAAAGCTGAGGACTGATTTCAAGACACACAAACGTATGTGGTGGAATGTGTCTCATATTGTGGAGGGTTTCCTAACAAACCGGAGGTGTGACATTTAATTACTTACAGGTTACAGCTCATGTCTGCCTTTGCGTTCATCTGGTTTAATCTGGTTAGTTTTGCAGAGCAAATATGAATATGAGCTTTTTGTTTACATAACTTTAATTAGGCCTTAATTAATATTGTCATTTCAAGACCAGGCCTCAAATCAAACTGGCAAATTAAGAAGACGTTGTATGTGAAATAGGGCTCAGTTTCAAACATAAACTTAAGTCAGACACCACGGAAAGAGAGGGAGAAATACTCTCATTAAGTAAACAAAATGAAATAGATCCTAACCTTGTGCTTGGTATTGCTTACATGACAAGACAACATCTGTTTTTGCAGGGCCTCCAGGTTCAGGCTGCAGACAAAATTATGTTTTATTAAGGAGCTAATATTTCCTCTTTAGTGGTGTTCAAGACGAAGAACGGTTTTGTATCTCACAAATTAAAACTCTTGCTTCTTGAATTTCAGAGTTACCTCGGTGATGGCCTTGTCTTTGGCACGATAAGATTTAGTGAAAGCTAAAACCGTTTCCCACCCGGGGAAATCGTTGTTTACTTATTGGAGAACTCGCACACTACTTTTGTTTTTTGCAATTATCCAATCTCAAACTAAAAAAGACAGGAAATGTACACATGTATTGTATACTGGGGTGGGAAAGAAAGACTCCAGTAAATGTCAAGTGTGTAAAGAACTCGTGTGCTCAGCTTTTGACCTATGGCGTCTCACTGCCACCTCCCATTCTCATTTCCAGACACACAAAACCAGAAGTATTCTCCAGGGCTGAGTGAACACCACATGAAGGCTGTCTTTGTCCTCTGTGACTGTGGTATCGTAGCTTGCTAATGGTGCAGTCCTGGCCTACAAACAGCAATATGTCACCCAGGAGGTGTTGGTCCAAGTGTACTGGTAACTCTGATACAAGAGTTTTTTTCTTTTTCTGACAATGTGTTTATTTCCATGCTTGTGAATGCAAGCTTTTTAGGTTGTGTTGCTTCTTGTGGCTCTTGGTTCTGCATCTGTGGGCAGTGTAGAAGCACAGGAGTCACACACACAGGCTGATCTGAGCTCCTATCAGAAAGGTGGGGAAATATCTTATTTGTGAAGTGAGCATGTCATTCCCAAATAGTAGCAAATAGTTAAAAGCTATCAAGCTTTTAACTATTTGCTTACTAGAGAGTAAGTAGAGAACTTGTTATCTCTTATCTAAGTGGTTACATTTACATGCAGAACTGTAGCTCTCACACAGAGAGATACATTCACTAACACATACTATACAAACAAACTAAACATACTTGCTGTGATTATGTATTTCTCTGTCTGCTTTAGTGCTTTTATAGTTTCAGTCCTGCTAGTGTCATGCTTTTTACTGTATCAGCTCAGGTTAATTGCCACAGGGTCATCAAAGCATCTTAGGCCTCTTAGCACTGTGTTTCTTGGTAGTCTCATAACGTACTGTATCTTACTGTACCACATATATCTACTGACCATGCATTCTGAATTGTTTTATTGAATTAATGTTTAATTAATTGCAATTGTTTGCTAAAAGTGTAAAGCAAGATTTAAATGTCTGATATCGCGTTTGGAAAAATAAATTGAAATCTGAGGAACAAAACAGGAGTTGTAACCTGTAAAATGAAGATGAAATTTTTACTCTCATGTACTAGTCTTAAACTTGCAATCAACCTTACTGAAATTTCTGCCATTGACCATGTTAATGCTTTTGTAAGAGTTCCTTAAGGTGTGTGTACCTTCTAATAAAGCATGCCTTCCATTACATCCCATTAGAATACAGTTTAGTGGCTTTGATTTATTAATCTATGGCTGAACTATAGTTGTTAAGCAGGAAGTGTATGGCTCTCTGCAGCAGGATAACCATATTTATATACATCTTCACCTTTATGTACAAAGTGCTTAATAAGAATGGATTATTAGGTTTTGCACAAATTTATGGAGTTCAAGCCAGCTTGAGTGCATGCCATCAATAAAGCAAAAGGTCATGACTTTTTACTTGACTTTTCATGCCTATTTTTATTTGTGATGAATGATTTTACACATAAATACAGAATAAAAATTTTTGTCTCAGATTTTTGACCGCTACAAATAACATAACTGTCTACTGTCAGCAAATGTCTAAAATTACCTACCCCTTGTAGGAAGGGCTTGTAATAAACACAGACTGTAGTGCATGCTATCGCTCATGTTTGGCATGTCGACACAATGCTGGTGAGAACCACTTTTCCCAGAAGTCACATGACATGTTTCCAGTCTGCTGGCAATGCCAAACCAAACGGCCAACCTGCAAAGAGTCCACACAGTACATGCAGCTGGGGTTGTTCCAAAACATTTTGGCAATGGCTCCACCAGAGATGGTGTGTGTGTGTGTGTGTGTGTGTGTGTGGGTGTCTGTCTGTCTGTGTGTGGTTTCGCCTCTGTGGATGTGTGCGTGCTTACCATAATGAATATGTATGTAGCATGCCAGCTTCCAGTACCCACACCCACATATTCAGCAAGCTGTAGTACAGTGCAAGTCTCGTCTGGGCTGAGCCAAATAGCCGCTTACCTCTCTGTCCTCCCACAGCCTGTACCAGTCGACAGCAGACAGGCACACTCCAAAAACAGAGGCAAGGCACCTCAGTACACCTTGCTCACAGTATGTGCCTTTGTGCCACAATTTACCGCAGTATTCTGGAAGCTTTGTCAGAGGGCTTTGGACATTTGTTGGAAGCTTTTATTTAAAAAGCAAGAATAACAGATGTTATTTTTTTTTTAGTTTAGTCCATGTGAAAACTGAATCCCTCTCTCTAGCAACTTTTGTAACACTAGTTTATCAATGGCTGTTTTATGTACCAAAGCCAAATTATTGATCTTTCTTCATCAAATTTCCATATTTTTATACCTGACGGGTCAAAATATGGTACAGAGCAGGTAGTGTGAAGAAATTATTCATTCAGTGTTTTATTCAAGTTTTCAGTGTTTTATAATTAAAAAAACTTTTTTTTTGTCATCCATTGGCATATTTGTTAATTTGTTCTGGTCATGTTCAGGAAACAATTCAAGTGTCACATGTAACCAGTAGCATGCAGTGAGAGTGAGAACTGGTATTTCCCAATTAATAGAGGTGCACAGGCCACTGCTGACCTTTATAAAGCGGTCACCATACACCTGACCTTCTCACAGCATTCAGTGAGAGTTCAGATTGTAAGGATTTATGAGAGAAGGTGAGAGGCTCTGGCAGCAGCTCTGGCCCATGATTGACCCTTAAGGGTCCCGCTCTCCCTTGTGTGCTGACAGTGTTACTGCACATGAGAACTCCTGAAAGATTAGGTGTGCCTTTCCCCCAATTGTTCTGACCCCTGTAAACTGTGGCCTGGCTACCAATAGCCTTTTCCACTTGGAATATCTCACCCTTAAATGGAGCTCTCAGGTATTGGGGCCTCTCAACGTGTGCCTCCAATGGGCTACAGGAGCCCCAGGACTGGGTTCATTAACTCTGCATTGATTGCTTGAGCTTTGAAAACATCCAGCAAGGCTAGGGATAATATGACTCTATTAAAAAACATTGCAAGTCCCCAAAGACTAATTATGGCACAGACAAGTAGATTTGTAAAGGTTTAATGTGTTTTGTATTGAAAACCACATTTCTTCAATTTGAGTTACGAGAAGTCCTGTTTTGGGTAACTAATGCTATTAACCTCCATATTATCATAATTGGAAGGTGTTTATTTTGTGCTATCAGTAACTTTCCTTCATTATTCAAAGTAATAGGAAAAATCCATTGATTTTGCAGAATTTTTTTTTTTTCACTCAACAGCAGTAGCACCAAACATTATGCAGTTAAATGCATGCTTTTCTTTTCAGCAGTGTGCATCTGATACACTTTTACATTTGGATTATCCTTGTCTGAATATGTCTGAATTAAGACTGCAAGTTATATTTTGAGAGAAATTCTCTGTTTAAGGCTGTGGCGGAGCTGCCCAAACTATATTGCTTGTGGAAACTAGCCTAGATGTGATTGATGAAGGCCCTGGTGTGGTGGGCCCTCCCAGCTGAGCAGGCCTTCAGAAGTGCAGTGTGTCAGGGCGCTGTGAGATAACATTGGAGCTGTCCTCCCTGCCACCATCCTGCTAGGAGCCTCATTCATCATGAAAATAGGATCCTGCTCACTTCACCGCATGGCTCAAGTATAAATCGATCTCTTTCCAAAGGCACTGTAAAGGAAACACAAAAATAGCACAACATGATGCATCTATCAGAGGCGCATTCATGTTTTTTGCATAATCAGGATTCAGAAACTTTTACTTCTTTTAAAAAACATAATGACTAACATAAATACACAATAAAAAGTCAACTTAATCTTTAAACTCTCATATAAAATTTGCACACAGACTAGCTGAGACATGTCTACAGGGAGTGTATCACTGGCTAACAAAGTTAAGCTGAAGTGAGCGAGGTGCTGCCAAGGTCCAACTTGCCATCCCACTTTTCATTCCCCCAAGCTTTTTTAGAGAGAGAAAGAAATCCAGTTTCCAGGTACTGATGGGGTTGCTGGCAGATGGGACCAAAACTCCCACTGAACACCCCTGTTTCTAATAGCTCATATAGAGGCAAAACTTTCCTGCTACCACCTGATTAGTATGGTGAATTCTGACCAGGCAAGGCATTTCCATTAAGAATAATTTTGACTCCACTTAAAGAAACAAAGGTAAAAAAAAATACCCTGTGAAATATAAAGAATAATTGCTGTATATTATTATGTCTGCTGTGTAGCTCATGGACCTCAAGGTTCCATTTGTTTTGCGCTCAGAGATGCTCATTTGTGTACCTCGACTGTAAGTTTTGATTCTGCGAGTTATAGTTGCCTTCCTATCAGCACAAAGCAGTCTGGCCATTCTCCTCTGACCTCTGTCCTCTGTCATCACTGAGGGCATTTTCACCCAGAGAAGTGCTGCTCACTGTATATTTTCTCTTTTTTTCAGATCTTTCTCTGTAAAGCATAGAGATAGATGGGTGTGTAGGAAAATCCCTGTACATTTCCGAAATGTTCAGATCAGCCCTTCTGGCACCAACAACCATTCAAAGTCACTTGAATCACATTTCTTTCCCATTCTGATGCTTGGTTTAAACTTCACCGTGTCTGCATTGTTTAAATCAAGTTGCTGCCATGTGATTGGCTGATTAAATAGTTGCATCAGTGAGCAGTAATATCTTCAATATACTAACAATCAAAATTTCATCGATGTTTCCTGTTTACTTGCATCTAAAGTTCTGTTGTGTGCTTAAATGAACTTTCCTCATGTGGTCCAACAAGATGGCTGTTGCTTGTTGAAACATGTGCTGATTTTGGTGATGCATTTGGTTGCCATAGCCCTTTGTAAGCACAGGAGAACTGTTTCATAGTCATTCTCTTTAATTGGGTCAGCCTGGAAAAACTGACCACATTCCATGTTTTTTTGGTATAGGCCTGTGGAAAGGTGTGTGGTTGGCCTGAAGAATTAATGCATGCATGGCATCTCTCTACCTGCAAGATTTATAACCAAGTATGCTGGAGACACCGCAGTGGTTAGACTTTTGAAAGTCATGTAAAGCAAGGCTAAATTTCAACGTCTGGCAGTTGTTTAGTAAGCCAGTTACCACCAATGAACAAACATGCTTCTCTTCTTTAACCATGAAAAGTTCTTCAAAATGTACAAAAATACTCCCTGTTGTGAATACCCAGGCTTGAATGAGGCAGTTCATCAGCGATATCTCCAAATGTATGCTGCATTCATTAGCAGGGATATATTCATATGATACAGTAAGTCCAGGTAAGTGGGTGGCTCTATGAAATGACTGTTACCAGTTTTGTATCATTGTAGAAAAAATAAGTAAAGGATATAAGTACAGTAAGCATCTCTATTTCTTTGGAAATATTTGCTCAGCTTTGTTTGTGGGAAAGATTTCATAAAAATAAAGATACATAACTGCTACAGACGTTTGCCTTCATTACATTAAATATAGGAGATAGACATCAAATGATTTAAAGAGAAGGAGAAGCAGAAGGAAATGGATGGATGGATGGATGGATGGATGGATACTATGTTCACACGACCTAGTGTTCTAGTAGAATTGGGGTCATCAGACTTTAAGAGTAAATTACTGTAATATTATCACAATTTACAACTAAACAGAGAAAACAGAGATACAGTGGGTTTCCCATTTCAAAGAAAATACAATATGCACTCTATTGCCAAAAATATTTGCTTGTCTGTCTTCACACATGTATGAACTTGAGTGATATCCTATTCTTATTCCAAAGGGTTTGATATAATGTCGGCCCGACCTTTGCAGCGATAACAGCTTCAACTCTTCTGGGAAGGCTGTCCACCAGGTTCAGGAGTGTGTTTAAAAATTTTGACAATTCTTCCAGAAGCACATTTATGAGGTCAGACACTGATGGAGGACAAGAAGGCCTGGCTCACAGTCTCCACTCTAATCCATCCCAAAGGTGTTCTATTGGGTTGACGTCAGGACTGCAGGCCAGTCAAGTTCTTCCACACCAAACTTGTTTATTCATGTCTTTATGGGCCTTGCTTTGTGCACTGGTGCACAGTGATGTTGGAACAGGAAGAGGCAGTCCTCAAACTGGTCCCAAACTGTTCAAAGTTGGGAACATGAAACTGTCCAAACTGTCTTGAAATGCTGAAGAATTAAGAATTCCTTTTGTGGAACTATGGCGCTGAGCCCAACTGCTGAAAAAGAACCCTACACCATAATCCCAGATATTGGATTGCCAAATGTTATTCTTCACTCCAAAGAACATGTTTCCTCTATTCTAGTGTGTAGTGGCAGCCTGCTTTACACCGCTGCATCTAACGCTTTGCATTGCACTTGGTGATGCAAGGGTTTGATGTGGCTGCTTGCCCAAAGTCATTCCATGAAGTTTTCCACACACTGTTCTGGAGCTAATCTGAAGGCCACATGAAGCTTGGAGGTCTGTAGCCATTGACTGCAGAAAGTTGGCGACCTCTGTGCCCTGTGCGCCTCAGCCTCTGCTGACCCCACTCTGTGATTTTACATAGACTACTCCTTTGTGGCTGAGTTGCTCTTGTTCCAAATTGCTTCCTCTTTGTAATAATACCACTGAGAGTGGACTGTGGAATATTTAGCAGCGAGGAAATTTCATGACTGGACTTGTTACCCAGGTGACATCATGGTATCAGGCTGGAATTCACTGAGCTCCTGAGAGCGATCCATCCTTTCACAAATGTTTGTAGAGGCAGTCTGCATGCATAGGTGCTTGATTTTATACATGTGTGGCCATGGACGTGATTGGAACACCTGAATTCAATGATTGGGATAGGTGAGTGAATACTTTTGGCAATATAGTGTAGATACATATCTATCTCTCATTATATAACTACAAAAAGAAACATGGACCCCTGATGATGATGAGCACGCTTTAGTTGGTTTTGCATTTTTCCCCCAAACTATTTAAAGCTTTTTATTGTTACTTATAGCAAACGCTGCTGGTACTTGACCTTGTCCTTTTCAGCAGCAAGTATGTTCTTATACAGTAGAATGTTAACTTTTTACCTCCTGTCTGCGCTAACTTATCTGTTTCTTCTTACAAGAATTGTTTTCAAAATAATCACAATTGTTTCCAGAAAAACTTCAATGGCCAAATGTGGTCCTCAACCTTTATTAGAAGCACATTCGGGTTGCTGAATAGCTGTGCACCTACATGGATCCAGAGGGCAAAAGGGATGTGTTTAAAAAAAAAAAAATAATAATTTGGTAAATTGTTTTTGATTCTAATAGAAACCAGTAAGTTCATAGTTCATCATTTCTTATGACATGATAATTTGATATCACATAACCACCATTATAATCCATGAAAATATGAAGAGACATATGGATTTTCTTAAAAAGAGACAGTGTAGGAGAGGATTTGGCCAAGCACAAATGTTTATTTTAAAAGTGATCTTTGAATATTGCTTTATTTCCATATACTTGTAGACTTAGCTCAGCAGGTCAGCCTGTCTCACAGACATTTTTTAAATCAGGAGCCTGGATTCAATTCGTGTACTGTACCAGGGAAATGTGATTAAAAAAGAGAACCACGATAAGAGGTATCTGTGTCACAGTATCCAAGTAAAATAAGCAGAAAGTTGGCATGCTTTATTTGTGAACATGGCCATAAGGCCTGCAAAGTGGAAAAATACCACAGGTAAAAAGAAATACAGAGAGTCACAAATTCAAAATTTTTCATGTGCAATAACGTGACAAAGATTTGAATAAAATGAAGATAATGATGGACATGATTCATTTTAATTTCATGAAAACAATTAGAATGATGTTGTCATATAATACAGTGTCTTTAAATCCCTAGAATCCCCAGAAAGTTCCTCTTTTTTGGAATGCCAAAAACAAACAAACAAACAAGCATTACAATATTACACTAATAGAAGGGAATGAAGAATCAAGGCAATTATGGTTGACACATTAAAATAATACAGGTCTACAACAGCTGAATCAGTCTGGTAAAGCCTACAAGTGTGACTAAGGTAAGTTATAAGAGCAGTCTTGTCTCTGTATCCTGTGAGCGGGACGTTTTTTTTTAATTCCACCTTAAGTAAATACTACATATGCAGTGGGAATTAGGCTCCATCACAATCCCTGGTTATTTGGCAGGCTGTAGCTAATGGAAGCATGGACTTGAGTGGACGTCACAAGCACATGGTTGAACAAAGAGCTCCTTTCTGTGGGCCAGAAGGTGCTGAAAGGCAGGGTGAGGGTGGCAGACCTGTATATGGAGCAGCACTATCATGCTGGGCGTCACATACCAAATCTTATAGACAAAGGTGAGGCAAGCCACTGCTTTAGACCTCTCCTGTGGGGTCACATCGGTTACCAAATATTAAGCATGTTGTTCGAATGAGTTAAGGTATTTGTCAAGTTCTCACACAATGGAGGACAATAATCAAGCTTGATAATCATTAGCAGTGATTATATGCATCATCATGTATAAACATTTCATAACACATCTGCAGTCAAACACAGGAAGTGCTCTGTGCTGAAAAAAGTGCAAAAGAGCTAAATGTTACCCTCTTCCCCTGGATTGAATGATGGAGCCCAAAAGAAGATATGGCATATCTTCATACCTCATTGATTCTTATTATAACATAATTTACACCACATGTGCCCACATGGCCTCTATAATATGACATAAATTTGTGTGACAGTTAGTAAGGAACATAAAACATAATCCTTAGTAACACTTAACATATATTTTAAAAGGAGAGAAATAAATTAGTCTCTGTATTACCATTTTGCATGTAAAACACATCACTATTAAATGAAGTACAATGTCCAAATAGTTGTAATTACTTTTTACAATAGCTGATGATCGGCTTTCTAATTATTCTTTATAGCAGGCCCTGCTGAGTGTGTGAAGCTAAGGAAAGCTTCAGGGCCACGTGTCAGGACCTGTGGAGCCACGCAAGTGATCTCCTTACTACCACATACGGTCTGGTTCTTACCTCCTTGCATGTGCACAAAGGGGAACTTATCTGAGTCCCCGACCCTCTCTATTTCAACCCTCTTTCCCCTCCTCCTTCCCAGCCCTTCATAATGAGAAGGAGTCAAGTCCTGCCACTGCATAATAAAAACCTGCTTCCATTGCCAAACAACCACAGCAGGACGGGAAAGCGAAATCACCTAAAATCAATCCAACAGAGGATGCGAGATTTGATATTGTTGGCTGAAAGAAAGCAAAGTTTAGTACAAAGAGGGAGACTTTCTAGACCTTTCATATAGTGTTGGAGAAGCCTGAGCTCCACATGGATCTGCTCATTATTAAAAGGAATGCTAAAACTCTGGACAAGCAGACGTTTTACATTATACAGTGCACTTGTGTTTCCATAGATGAAGAAAGAATACAATGTGGCATTTTAAAATAATAGTCAAAAATATGTTACAAACTTTTTTTTTTTTTTTTAGCATAATTTAGTAGTTACCAGGCATATTTTTGTCATATAAACATGTTATGCATTATGGTTGCGAGAGAGTTCATCTTTAGGTTCACATACAGCCAAGACATCTGGTTACCCCTCGAGTTCCAGACATGTGGCCACATAAAGTCTGAAATCCATCTTTCTCATTGTATCTGAAGCCCAGTGTCCACGTTCGCATGATCTGTCACCAGAAGAGAGTACTGTAAAATGTTACGTTTCCTCTGGCATGGCTTTTACAACACGGGCGCTTGGAGGCCACACACAGCTTTAGAGATCCAACGATGAGTGTAAATAAACCATGCTTGAGCCATCCCGTACACCATGTGTGGATATGTACAGTGCAGACTGTTAGGAAAACAAAGTTGGGTCAAGCATGATTACCATCTCACCTTTTCTTAGGTTGTGCGTGGAGGTCCTGAATCCTTGTGCGTGAACTGAGCTTGTATGAATATGCAATATGATTTTAATATTCAGGTACAGATATCTAGAAATTAGCAGGTAACACTGAACCCTATTTTGAACCCTTAATTTTGGCATTTTTGGCTATCGCCACCCTTGCTTGGGTTTTTGGAGCATGAGGTGACCATATTTGGATGATAGGTTGGATCTGGAGAAAACTGATGGGTAGCTTTGACTGGCACATCCATATGGCTTCAGTCCACCTGACCTAGAGACTGGTCCACAACTCCTCTGCAACTTCTGGTCACTAGGGCAAAATGTGTATTCCCTGACTAGGAGGCAAGTGGTTGCTGGCTGTTGCTGGGTGAAATTGGTCACAGAGAGGGTGCTACACCAAAAACCTTCTTGTGATTGCTTTGTTGATAGCAGATTGCTGCAGTCACCATAGTTAGAAGTTGCTGCCTTCTGCAAACACGGTAAATCTGTAAATACTTGCTGGCTAACCACAAAGCAGTAGTAAAACTCAAAAAAAGAGCACAGCAAACCAGAAATGGAAAAGGTTAACCTTCAGAGTAAAATTTGTACCTTACTGCTGAAGCCCATACATTTCAAAAGGTGCAGCTTTTACTTTGAACGTAAACGGTTCCTGTTTCCATTTTGCGTCATGCTCTTTACAGTTTTACAACTGCTCAGAGAGCAGTTGGCCAGTGTTTGGTGTCTTCCATGACAGCAAGAAACCTCTGGCAACCACTGTTCAACTGGCTGGAAAGCAGACCTTTTCCCTAAAATAGTCATTTTTTATCACAAACTTCTTTATTCTTTATTTTTGTCACCAGTGGCCCCCCCTGCCTGCAATTAGAAAAAAAAAAAAAAAATCAAGATTAATGTGTTTGTCATTGCTGAAGAGCCAGATTACACTGCTGTTTACAGTAGAGGATGTTTGACTATAGGTTTGGAGGTTTTCATAGGGTGCTAAACCCCTATTAAAAAACTTTTTGTTTGGAACAGTTATTACAGCATAATAATTAGATTTTCCTTGCCAAGGTGACGGTAGAGTATGTTTTCTGCGCTGTCTGCTCTACTGTTTGTTTGTGCACAAAAACTGTCAGGTCAAACCTAAGTTCATGAAATTTAGGGCAGGGGTGGATCATAGGACAAGGAAGAACCATTTAAATTTTGGTGTGGATCTAGATCCTATTTATTATACTGCAAAAAGGGCTTTGGCTGTGGATGTGCTTTACTGATTGTCACTCAAATTCACATACAAATTTCAGTTGAATACCATGATTAGTTATGAGCAGGCTATTGTTTGTTTTTGTAGAAGGAGCTTGTATAAGTTCAGCTTAGGTGTAGATCTGCTGAAGTTAGTTGCTAGTAGCTCAAGGTCTCTCTCTGTGACATATTTATAACTTGGTTAGTGTTTTGAACATCACAAGTGTCTCAATTATCTATATTAGCATTTATATTAGGACTGACGACATAATAAGTGTGAGGGATTACTAGATCTGTATTGGAAACCAGGCAATGGATTTAATATAATCTATTTAGAAAGCCCTGGACTCTCCATTTTTATAGTTAATTCTAGCCATTAATGCATTACTGGAGATTAACGTTTGCTGATTGTGCAGCTTTAAACACCCTTCTCTATCACATCAAAGTCACATGTTTAGGAAGCACTCATGCAAGTGCCAATCAAGGCAGTTTACATTCAAAAAAGACCTGCAAACCCACACCCAAGTTCATTACATCTGCAGGTTCTCTGTGTATGTCAAAAAGTGCCCCAGAGCATTTACCTTACAGTAATCCAGAGCAAAACAAGTCATCATCACCAGGATTGAGAGTGACTATACTGACATTTCAACAGTTATACAATCCCTAATGTGTATTCCTAAACAGGATTTGCCACCAAATTGCTTCATTGCCTGTGGTCCTTCTGTTTGTTGTCGCCCATTGCCGTGCATAGACTTAAATAAACACAGCTTTGATAAGCTCGGGGCCAGGCAGTAACCTCTGACCCAAAGCAGTTCCGATCTGAGTCCTGGGGCATGAAGTTCACCAGATGACATAAGCACAGCTCTAAATTAGCTGGCCTTTTCCACACAGGGAGATTTATAAACTCCTGTGAGTGGATGAGGGAGTGTAAGTAGGAAAATGACTTTGTCCAAAATTTGTTGACAAGGAGGAGAGCAGAGGTTAAGAGGCAAGATTGATTCTCTGCAAGTTATTATACATTATACTAATCCCTAAACAATCGCCATCAAAATAACAACTCATGACAGGTATCCTGGCATAAGTTCCACTTTTTATATGTAATACACTGAACATTATGATTTGTAGCAGTGATTTTTCTTCAGTGAAATTATTATTTTAACCAACTAATTTGTCTGTTTTAGAGACTTAAATCCAAGCATAAACTAAGGGGGAAAAAAATTATTTTATGTAAATATTTCCTTCTACAGAATAAGGGTACTTGGCTTATTTGTAGTGGATCTGGCCATAGGTGGAGCCAGCCAGTACTAGTCTGAACCCTCTTTGTAGGCAGTCGAACATAAACCAAACCACAAATTATCATTGGAGCAGGATAGGCCTTCTGCACCATAACCAGGACTACCCCTGCCTCCCAAAAACCTCTGGATTTATGGCAGACGTCCAAATAAACATGTTTGAATGTTGTTGAGAGGGCCTGTGGGTGAGTGTGAATTTGAAAAAGTCACATCTCACACCTGTATGAGCAAAGTGTGCTGCTGCTAAGACCACATACTTTCTCCAGTAAATCTTACAAAAATCATAATTTATCTTACGGTCTGTATCATCTCGGGACCCGCTGTCTCTCTGTCTCTTGTTTTTATGGTCGCCTGTCTTTCTTAAGGTTTTTAATCTCATTTTGCAACCTCCAGCTCACAGTCTTTTCTCAAATTTGTCAAATATATTAACTGTAAATGAAGTGTGCCATAGAGTAAACATTGTTTAACTCTATTTACTTTTGTCTCTGTATAATTTCTGGTCTGTACAGTAGTCACTTATACAGGTAGAGTAGTGAGTGGAAAACTTTCCTGTGTTTCTTTGACGTTTGTAACAATCTACCAGGGTGGGATGGCTTATTTTAATATTTCCTTACCCAAACTTCGGGCCATTTCTGCTTCTAATGGTGCTTTTGCATGTTTTTACTGACTATTAAAAACAGGATGCCAGAGGGGCTCTCTGCATTCATTTGGGCACTTGCTGAAACAGGCCAGCAGCTTTGGATGTTATTGTTATGCTGAGTTGTCTTTGAGGAAACATAAAACAAAACAAATAAACAAACAAAAAAAGCCTACTGGTCAAAGATTTGTCAGTAATAAAATTATGATCAACTGTATCCAAAGCAGCACAAAAGCCAAGATGTCCATCTGCCGTCCAAGTCTTAAAAGCTGCTTTTATACATGGGTTACAGTCCTTGAATTTTATAGACATTACTCAACCGAGCTGCATATAAGGATGTGAATGTTTCATTTGGTCCGACTGGATTAAAAAAATGCCCTTTACCCTGTCGGCTCTATGTTAGGTGGAGTCACAACAACCTGGTTGGCCTCATGTGTTCTGCCTCCTCCATGCTCTATCAAGGCAGCACCACGCCTAAACCAAACTGCGTATTTTCAGTGTCAGAAAATAACCTTTTTTCCTGCCGTGTACTATGTCTGAGAAAGGCTAAACTTGGATAATTCTCCAATCTGATGCTCATTATTAGCATTCCTATGTGAAAACAGCTTTATCATCTTATTTGTGCAGGCATGTGTTGTGATTTATCTTCCTTCACCAAACTATCGCTCCCATAACAAGCTTTTGCATTCATCTTTTAATGTCCACAGGGTTGCTGGCAGCAAGTGTGCCAAATTGCATGTGACTTATTTTAAAAGGCAACATATTCAAGTTACTGAATATGTGCTTGTTTAGCTAGTGGCCAAAGTCCAGCCGAATCCTCAACAGGTCCCGGCCCTGCAGATGTTAACCACACTGTTGTACCTGGAGATCTGTTGGTAAATATTTCAGTCCTATATCTTTTAAAGCATCCTCATCAAACTCTGAGAGTTGTTGCTGAAATGTGCTGCCATGTTTTAAGCACTGCGCTTTTGTACCACACTGGTAGACAAGGTTTTTGTTTTACTGTTAGACTGTAGGTACGTATGTTAGCCTATAAGTCAGTGCACACTGGCCAACACTAAGATTCTGCTTTTGGCCTGCTGTGTTGATGACATCAGTAATTTGTCACTCTGTAGACACACTGTGATTTATGGGTTTTCCCATGCAGTGAAACATGCCATTGGTGTTTTTTTTTATTTTTTTTATTACGCTTAAAACCTATTACTGTAAAAAGGAGAGATTACAACATAATACATGCTTGGAAAAGCACTGCAGGTTGAGCAAATGTAGTGTGTTTTATATAAGTAGCTGAATTAAGGGTAAATGTTTATATTATTTTACAGCTTGCCTTGAGGAGAGGAAAGATTTCCATTAATAACCAGAGTGATGAATGTGAGTAATTACTTTGTATTGTATATATTTCACCCCCTAAAGCTTCACATTCCAGTTCTTTTGGATTTCCCATTCGCTGTTAAAAATGTGTTTTTTAATTCCGTTTTCTCACACTTGTTTTTCCAATTTGAGTTTTTTTGCCTCAGTGTTTTAACTGTTTACTGGATGATTTATTAATTTCTTTTTTTTATGGCATACTGATTTGACATTTGATGTATAACAGGTGTGTGTAAGCCATTTTTATATATACCTGACCATCAGGTATATATAACTGCCTCTTCCTGCTAGTTTCAGATGAGAACTGAACAGAAATAGAGCTTAATAAAAGAATGGCATCCTTTTTGGGTGAAATGCACCTTTTAGTCTCAGTAATTGCTGAGACTGGCACCTAGGGACCTAAAGCAATGATGGACAACCTGCTTGCCAGGCAGTAGGCAGTTTTTGTATATTTGCCCGGTGAGTGATCTGCAGAAAGACATCCATGTAAAGGCCACCAGCACTGCTCTCTGAGGGCACCCTGGGTGCTGACATGTGGTGTCTATCAACTCCAGCACAGAGCATTCTTGCTAATCAGTTCACTCCAACCGCTTGCTCATATTGTACAGTATCAGCAGAGAGGACCAAGAGACCAGGACCAAGGGAGAAGACAAAGATTTATTTTAGCTGATACTGGTACACACTCAGTTTGACTGCATTTAAGGAACGTGGTGAAGGATCATCATCATCAGGGATATACATCAAATAAACACTGGCACATGTGGATCCTGTTTTAGGATGTTTTTTGTGTGGATACCAAGTATTTATATGTTAACATTTTCCCATATAGAGATAAGGATACCCTGTTAGTTTACAATAAAAGGGAAACAATTTGTAGGGGTCAGGTCATATAAATAACATTCAACAAACAGGCACCATGGAATCAGAGGCCAATAAATGGACGATAGTGAAAATGACTGTACGGTTGTCAGCACTGGAGTGATGAGAGACTGGGGACCTACAATGTTGATGGTAAAAGGGTTAACGTCAGCTCTGAGAGCAGGAGGCTGTCTTCACTGGGAGTCCCATCACAATGGTCAGTCTGGTAGCTGTTAAAGGTGTTCATTAATCATAGTTCTAATTTGTTTTCACACCACTGTGCTGACATAAAATCGACTGAATATTATTACAGTGGAAATAAGGAGGGAATCTCTGGAGCTGCAACTGTCGTTGTTGTACATGCTAAAGGACCCACTGAGACTGCCCCACTGTTACACATAAAGGCTTTGCCTTAGCTCACTTGTAATAATATTTAAAATTCAATTTAGGTGAATATTTTTGTTGCATTTTTAAAGTGGAACTAATATGCTCTCTACTATCTGCTCCAGCTCAGTATTTTCATTTTTGGACTCTCCTACCAAGCTTTGCATGAGTAATTTTCCTTACAACGGGCCTCGGTGCAGCGCCTCAATTCAACCA
The DNA here is from genome assembly GCF_007364275.1 of Archocentrus centrarchus. NCBI lineage: Eukaryota > Metazoa > Chordata > Actinopteri > Cichliformes > Cichlidae > Archocentrus > Archocentrus centrarchus. The sequence goes on along the minus strand of NC_044353.1, from coordinate 21,073,734 downwards.
CTGTCTGAAACTGGCTGTTTTTTATCATGTCTCCCTTTAAGGACACCCACATGTTAAGCCATTTTTTTTAATTGGCTGACCCAAGCAAATGGAGCTATGTGCCTGACCATATTAAGCACAGTCACTCTCATTGACATCATACAGATGCACAGGTAGAAAAAAAAGCTGAAGGAAGCCCAGTGTTCAGAGCACTCTGAAACCTGATCTTTGGGCTCAGAGGGATAATTTGAACACATGTGGAGCTTGGTTTTTTTTTAAACTTTAGGAATATTTAATATGAGTATTCATGATAATGGTGTAAGAGAAAATAATGAAACCTGTAATATGCCCCATTTAAGTTTTACAGATTTTTACCATCTAAATCCATGAAATGAAATGTTTTCCACTCTCAATTCAAGTTATTTAATTCAACATAATTTAATATGAAACTGTATTTGCTTTTTTATTTTAAATGGAATCAGTTAATAATGAAATTTTGTGTTAAACACGGGGATATACTGGACTGAAACCAAAAAAATAACTCATTAGAAATTACCCTATGATGTAATGCCACAGAAGAACCTACATATTATGACACTTAGTCCTTACTGCATCTAACAAAATGCCATTTCCTGAACTCGTCTCATCCTATTAAGAAGTACTGTACTTCCATTAAAGTTTATAAGCAGAGAAATTGATTTTTTTTTTTCAGTACACTAATTTCTGTAATTCTATTGGATTTATATGTAACAATTTTACTATCATGTGCAAGAGTAAAACTCCAAATTAAGGGAAATTGAATTGTCCCTATTGAATATGTTTTCAATGGGCTAAACCAGCAGTATTCACATTATAAATTCCCTTCTACATAATGCACACTAACAGTTATCAGTTATCATACATATGATTATGTCTATATTTGGATGAGGTCTTGCAAACTAGAGATGCCTGAGTCATAATAGATTTCTGATTTGTGTCAACAACTCTTTATAATTCTATAAAATCAGAATCTTTATTAACCACTGCAAGACACAAATTCATTCAGTGGACCACAAGAGCAAATTTAATACAGAGAATTTTATACATTTTTATACAGCAGATTCATTTTGTCAGCTATGTATATTCAGCCATCTAAGTGTGTCAAATGTGCTCACAAATAGACTTTCCATTTAAAGTTGCTCTTTCTGAAACAGTGAAGAAAAAGTTGAAAAAGTGAAAGACTTCACTGTCTGGCTTCAGCAGTGGCAGATAAGGCTAAAAGTTGCTATGGAAACTCAGCCACCTGGAGCCAGAGTCCAATTTAAGAAAACCACAATGTCAACATGAGCGCGTGCTACGGTTGGGAGGGAATTTAAAAACATTGTGATTGTGTAGGCCATAATCAGAAGTCAAAATATATGAACTGAAAGGCCCTTGGATACAGTGACACATCACCATTAATTTCCATCAGTTCAAGTAAACTATCACGATGACACATTTAAAGTATACATAATGTGAGACTGTCACTTCTGCAGAAACCATATCCTTTTATTTAACTAAGGCAAGGCCAAATGTTGCAGCGGTCATGAGCTTCCTCAAAATGTTTTAAATCAACCACATCTTTTCGAGTGGAGACATTATTCTAATATCATCCCACCAATGTCTGACATGAAAACCAAGAGGCAGTGCAAGTCTGGCAGGATATAAGACTGTGGAAACAGAAAAGAAAAACATGGTTCTTTAGACTTGTGTCGGAGAAACCGCTGCCAAAATATTACCTCATGCAATATTCACAATGAACTTTCATTCATATATTACAGTAGCTAAAACTGAGAAGAGAAGATGCTGTAGCTTAATGCAGGTATTTCAATAATAGATGTATTATGTTAAAATTGAAGTCAAATACAGCCTCATCTAAGACATAATGAAAAACTTTTTTTTAAGTTAAACTATTTTTGATCGCTCATAAATGTAAGTTTTCTCTTAACTTAATTTTCCTTATTTTATTTAATTCTTTTTCTTTTTCTTACCCCAAGCCAGCCAAGCTGCACTGGTTCCTTTTGTGTGTTCTTCCACTGCACCACACAGAAAGGTAGTTTACCCAAACTATTAGCAAAAGCTACAAACTCTGTGATAAACATTTATTTCTTCTACCGTCGTTTTAATAAAAGCATTACACTGACCTTATACCGGGAAGCCTTTAAAATGAAGCCTCAGCAGCCAGAAATAGTGTGCAGATACCTACAAACAAAGACAGGAATCTGAAAACTCCAAACAAGTAGAAGACCAAAAAAAGCATAAGAATCTAACATCCTTTACAAACTGAGGTTTGTCTCCACCTTCTAACACATCTGGGGAAAAGACCAAAGCTGGACAAGCAGCCATTCAAAGAGGGAAACTACTGAGGGGCCACAGAGCCTGAGTGGCTTCAGAAACCGTTCATTTATCTTCACTGATTTTGGCAGTTTGATTACTTATAAATGGGTTACTTACACCACCAAAACATAATATCAACTAAGGTGGGCCCTGCATTATTAGCTAATTATTTGGCCCTGTGTTCTGGAGGCGCCCAGGGTCACGACCAAGGAGCACGCTCAATTCAGTCAAATCAATTTAATCAAATTACTTCAAGTGGAGACAAATGAAGTATTAATTCAGCATAGGGCTGGTTGCAGAACCAAACAGAAACTTGATGGCGGCAAGAAGGAGAAGATGGACCACAGGGGTTCTTGAATAAGTTGATCTGGTTATGGAGGAGCCTGGCACAGGGCTGGGATGTTCAGCTCTGTGACCTAGCTGGACCACAGCGGTGGCTCAGGTGGTAGAGTGGGCTGTCCACCATTTGCAAGGTTGGCAGATCAATCCCTGACTCCTACACTCCTCATGCATGAATGTGTGTGACTGGGTGAATGAGATGCTCACCGGTGCTCAGTTGAGTAGAAAAGTGCTGCATAACTACCATTTCCAATTGTAAAGACAACTCACAATGGAGTTCAGCTCTTCATTGTGAAAACCCCTATTTATACTAAGTCTGACAGTGTAACATATTTCATCCCTATTGCTCTTCTCTACATATAACCTCGAGAGCAAGTTCAAGCAAACAAAGTCATGGAGCATACCGCAATCAGGATGGGAATGTCATTATCAGCACACATTTACTGGGAATCAAGAGGAGAAAAATAGCTCCATAAAATATACGGCCAATGCATTACGAAAAAAAGTAGAAATACAGTAATGTTCTTAAATGCAGTGCTCGTTTATTAAGCGAACTAATGCAAACCTTTGTCTAATTGTTGGTAACCAGACAACAAAGACCACAGGTCTCCTGTGGATAGGGCTGCAACTTCCTCAAAATAGTTACAAAGAAAATCACAGAATACAGCAATCAGATTTCAACCCACAATTCACTCCATTCATTTCAGATCTTCATCACACATCATGTGGCAAAAGCTACAGTTTTGTAGTTATCTACACATTCAGAAACTTGATAAATGAACTCAAGTGAACTGATAGCAAAGCAGTCTTTTTTTTTCTTACATCAGTCTAGAGAAAAGTACTTTAGTCTGCCAGTTGTAGCACGGGTGACTCTAGCCACTGGTGTGGTACCTGTCCAAGAACAACTTGTCTGAGGTCGCTGCAGAGCTGGAGTCTGACACAGTGATTATAGGTGGTGCTCATGGGTGAGGAAAGCTGTGGTTTCGAGCTGAGTATCTGAGAAATCCATTGTGAGCTTCACCTCTTCTGAGGTAGCGCTTGACTGAATTATTTGCCATAGGGAGGAAGCAAGTGAGTCCCCAGTCTGTTACTAAGAGCAATATCTCAGCTACACCACACTGTGGATAGGCCTGGGTGTTATATAGTCGCATGTGTGTTATTCATTTTCAAAGTGTCTTAATTGTTTGAATAGAAGTTATTGCAATAACTGCAGAACAAACTCAATACAGTTGTTGAACTGGATAATTTTCCACAAAGATTTACATAAGGGAAAGAATGGGAAGATTTGGGGTGAATGACAATTTCGTTTTGTGCCACTGCTAAGGGATCTTTAACGGGAAAGAAAAAAAATGAGCCAAACTCCACTGGAGCCATTGTGAATGGCAGCTCTTACCTCATGTATACTGTACCAGAAGAGACCTTTCATGCAAATCTTCATGATTGAAGGATCGAGACGTGGGGAGCTCCTTTGGGTTTGGAAAAACTAGATCTTTATATTTGAAGAGCTGTGATGTCAGGCATGTTACAGTCCATCAGTTGGATACCTGCCTCAAATAACTTCCACCAAGTGGACTCTGGGGAGTCTCTTTGCAGACAGAACTGTCTAGAAGCTGGCTCACACTTTTCTCCACATATGTGGCGGGCGTGAGCGTGAACTGTGATATGTGCAGAATGCTTAGATACGTTGGGAGAAAACAGTAATCATGATGCATGCTTGGTTTGTCGTGACGTGTTTCATGCTGCTCTAGACACATTGTAAATTCTATCAGTCATCCAATAAATCCTGCTAGAGGAAAAATGCAACACAAGATATATGACTGTGTTAATGAACATGAGCCAAAGGTGTAGCAGTCTGGACTGAACCTGAATAGGGTGTATGGATTCAGTGCGAGTGGGCTGTAATCCACGGGGACTTGGAGGTTGGAACGTACCTAGCAACATGGGGGCAGACACAAGGCCTTAGTCACAAGGGGTTAATTGTAGGTGTTTAAAGAGCACATGTTGTTAAAAAGCTGGTGGGTGGAAAGAGTTCTATTTATACATGGCAGAGGTAATGAGGTGAAATTATTCTGTCCGACAGAGATGGGGATGTGACCACAGCAGGCTTGTGGAGACTCCCCTGCCCCTGGCTTAGACTCCTGAGACTGTTTTCAGTCCAAATACGGGTGCTGAAACGTAAGCTTGTTAATTAATTCCCATTTACATATGGCCAGCTGTGGTTTCCATTGCGCCCTACAGCTCAGGCGTCCTGTCACAGTAACAGGCGATTGATTGACTAATTAATGATTCCCCAGATGGAATGGTTAAATTGAAATCAACTCAACAGGTCTCAGACGGTATTAGCTATGGTAATGTTTTCATTACTCATGTTTACATGATAAAACATATAAACATAGGGGAATCACAAGAATAATACGAAGGCTCTGAGAAGATTAGGCTTTCCATTCTGGAGCCCTTCTCAGTTTAAAGTGATTCACTGTTTTATGTTGAGGAAAGCTCAGTTCTTTTTTTGTTCTATTCTTAACACAAATGTGTTGTTTTTGTGATGCTGGAGCTACACTCATTTGAGATAAATAAAATTTAAAAAACAACAATTAAAAAAAACCCAAAACATCTTCAGGATGTGACTGATTCATGCTCCACTAGAGGGAGCAACTTGATAGGGGTCATACAGTAAAGATTTACTTGATATTGTCAGATACTGTAGTAGAGATTCGTTCTCATGAAAAGGATGCATAAAAATTATGTAATTTAATTTTTTTTTCATTTTTAATGCCCAGAAATCATCACTCAGCATCACAAAGTTAATGTGTGTAAAGGACCACAGAACAAATAATTAAATTCACAAAAAAAGAAAGAAAGAAAAAATAATGTTTCCTTTTTTTTTCCTCTTTGCAATATGTCTACACTACCATATTTAGTATGTGTATGTGTTTATTTATATTACTAAAATTACATACTTTTAAATTAGTATTATTTTGTATATTTCATTGGTCTGTAAGGTGTTTTTTCCCTGAACAGATACATGTCCTCTCTGCTAAGCTATAGGATGGAATATAGCCTGAGGATGTTCAGAGGGAAGAGTATGTAGTTGCCAGATTCTGATCACAGGAAAGACCCGTGTAATTGAAGAAAAAAAGAAAACAGCAACTTGAACAACCTGCCAAAATCATCATGCAATTTCTGGAGCCCTCTAAAAAAGCCGAATCTCCTTCCCTTATTACTGCTCAGCTCCCTTTAAATCCCCTTGAACGATCATTTCTTCCAATAGTTGTTTATAAAATTGGATAGTTGGAAATACAAAAAATAAAATAAAATAAATAAATGAAGTGAGACCTTTCTATGGTTATTATTAATAGACAGAGTAATGAAAATACCCCAATTAAATGTTTGCAATTCATAGTGCTTTTTCCCCTGGTGCTCAGGTTACATGGACTGAAACAGCATTTGTCCATGTTAGTGAGAGCCCAGGCTTTACCCTTCCTGTCTGCCTGCTGGTAAAGGAGAGAGGCCAGAGCGCTATGGCATGACGGTCAGTGGCACCCACCCTGCATTTCCACCGGCGCCTGCTGTCCGAGCCAAGGCTGAAAAAGGTGAAACGGCTGATATATACACTCTCTCTCACAAGGCCATCAAAAATAAGAGAAAGGCCACCTCAGTCTGGGTTGGTATACTTTTGAAAAACAAAACATGCATCAGTTCTTATGAACAGGAGCCATAGAGCCATGCTAGCTTCGGCAGGAACCTAGACTGGTAGTATATCATGGCCAATGGCTCTATAAAATAGCATGATACATTATCTCCTGTTGTAAGATTGCAACTGCTCATCAGTATGTGGTGAGATTCATGCAGCTGGATTACTTGGACACCTAAACATGAACTGGATACATATCGTAGCATTTCAGTATTTTATATTTTTTTGATTTAAGCACGGTAAGAGAGAACTGCCTTTGTGTAAATATTCTTTTTGGCTCTGTTTTTTTTTCAGCATGACTTTTCCAGCGCAAGAGCGATTCACCGTGGTCACGCGGCCTGCTCGAGCCTCACTCGCTTAATTCATTCATTTCACCATCATGGGAAAATCATAGTGTGCTTATGATGTTAAAACTTTTCAATGAAAGGTTAAATTCCTGGCACACACATAAGCCCGACTAAAGTGAGCAGATATTATGTGATTGTTTGAGCTTGTCTAAAAGTAGTGTAGTCTTAGGTAAATTCTCACTCTCTTGAAATACTATTACCTGAAACATTAAATTCTTACAGCCGACTCAGTCTCTGTTCAGGATGTTCATTTACTTTGAAGTGAAGCCCAGCAGAAAAACTTTGGCATTAAACATGATTAGAAGACTCAAACACAGCTACAAACGCTGGTAAAGAATATTTGACAGCGATTTGGCACACTTTTATTAATTTAATAACAGTAAACAGGCTTTTAGTGTGGGTTGCATCCTGACAGCTGTGGAGTAATTGAGATTTTTCAGTGTCTTGATTTTTTTTTTTTTTGTCTTGAAAAGCAAAAGCGTTCTTTTTTTTCATAAAACAAAGAAAAAAAAGGAAAGAGGAAAAGCATCAACTAAGACTTTTTTCTTTTAAAACCAAATTAGAGCACTTGAATATGTCACCAGTTTTTCATATAGCAGTTATAGAATATAGAATTAAATTTATTCAGGTGAGAATTAAGTGATCAGCATGTCCTGAATTTCCACTGAATCCCACGGAATTTCAGTGGGATTACTTTGCACTACATTATTAGATTATCAGTAGAAATGTGTAGATTGTCACAGTAAATTTAAAATATAGACATTCTGTCAATTATCAGATTTTCTAAAGATCAATCCCAAAGCATCACACTCTGGTTTGAAATAATTGTGTTTATTGCTCTTTAGCAGTGCAGATTTTTTTCTTGTAGAAGATAGGAGAAAAGAAAGGTGTTACTAGTATTAAATCCAAGCTAAGCTAAAAGCTGATGAGGAAAAACTCATCAGCTTATTCTCAATGAAGTCACATCAACACCGTTTCCAGAAGGAGTGACTGAATTCTGCTTGCTCTGTTTGTTTTTTTTATTTTAATGAAAACCCAACAGTGGCCTTTTGATGGCAATCCCAGGTCTGTCCTTGTTAGGCATCTGCTGGAGGGATCATCATCTGTGTTTGCTTGGCACCCGCTGAGTGATCTGTGCACCATGGGCTAAGCTCTCCCAGATAATTTCCATAAATATGAATAATGTGCACCTTTTCCACTTTAGTGAAGGTCTCAGAGGGATGCCGTGGGGATGAATGTGTATGCCATGGCATCCACAGACTAATAACTTATCTGCAAATGTGTTTCTGGATTTATAGATTATTGCTGTTTAGCAGCAAAGACTAATATTTTAATGAGGATATGACTTGACTCCCTGGTTGGTAGCAGCTTTCTTGTGGACAAAAGACATGCTTGATAAATTTTGAGATTATAAGGCAGAAGCAGGCAGACTTGCAGGTGAGCATCTGGGGACTTTTTGCATAGCATTCAGTTTCAAAGGGTCTCTAAGACATTAACATGCAAATTTTAGTTGTATGGGAAAATAGAAAAACAGCAAAACTCACCATGAAGCAAATGAAGCATGCAGAGTTAAATGACGCATTCTAATGTCTTTTACACATAAAAATTTCACCTTGACTAAACTCACCATTTATTTCTGCTTTTACCTGTAAGTTTTATAAGAAGCTATAAAACCCAGTGCTGCTGCCAGTGTTGTCATGAGCGGCTGAAGGAGAAGAACGATAAACTTTTGATCATTTTATGATAGACAGGCAGGAAAAAAAGCATAAAACAGACTTAGTCTCTCTGTGATTAAATAATTTTGTTGGGTTCCTTTTTTACATGCAACATGTGTTTGCTATACAGCCATAACTCACACAAAAAGGTGCATATTTTATAGAGAAAATTTCTCCTTTTCACTTATTTAAACTGACACCCTCATCATGGCTGCGCCTCTCTGAGTGTGATTCTGCCAGATGTTGCATTCTGTTAAAAAAAAGGAGTTTTTCTTCCACTCTGTTGCCAAATATTTGCTTATAGGTTATAGTTGGGTCACCGGGGTTCTCTCTCTAATATTGTAGTGTCTTATACACAACATAAAGCACCTAACTATAACTGTGGTTGTGAAACTGAATTGAAAGAGAATGGATAAATAATAACCAGTAGAAAAAGGAGGAATATTTATTGACAATATTAAACTAACTTAATTCAAACTAAATGAGGAAACATGTAACCTGTATTCTATAATTCCTCACTAAAATGTGAGCTATTAGTTCTGTAGCTGTTGAGTTTAAAATTAATGTAAGCTGAAATAGGCTTTATATGTTTCAACAAGAATATCAGCTCCCAAAATCCACGTCACCCCATTTCCACTGCAGTCACATGTTGCCTCCTAAAGGGTAATACAGACAAAGGGCATGACCTCCATTTTTTTAATTTAATCTTGAAAAAAATTCATCATAATATTTGAATTTATTTGTGCTATTGTTCTTTTAAATGTAATTTGTATTTCTTGACCAGCTCTTCAGACATTCCTTATACCTCCCCTCCATCGCTTCCACACACACACACACACACACACACACACACACACACACACACACACACACACACACACACACACACACACACACACACACACAGACACACACACACACACACACATTGTAGGTTCAACTGTGCTCGAGACATTAAATCACACTCCTCTGAGGAAACCATTTTTAAAAGCCTGACATCCAGCTTCCTTTTTCTGATTGCTGATTACACCTCAGAGTTTTTGAATACAGCTTTGCTAGTCACCTCAGGACCAGCACAGGACAAGGTTAAAAAATCTCCAAGCTGTAAATTAAGCACATATATTATCTATGGCCCCAAATTTGATCCGCTGATCACCGTCTCCTCTTTGCAGCAGGCGACCTGAGGCCTCCCATCCTGGGAATGATGAAAGAGAAGAGAAAGCTCTAATGGCTTTACCATCTCTCTGAATCCCTGCTTTGTCTAATATTAAATCATCGCTCATATTTCTCAAAGCTTGCCTCGAATGGCAACTTAGAAAGAATTTGCAAACCGGTGCTTAACAAATTCACAGATTGTGTAGAAAATGGATGGCAGCAAAAATCATACTGACTGAATTTTAAAAGCTGCATCTTCTCTGTTTCACAAAAATGAATCAAGCTGTCTTTGTGTAGCAACATTCCTGTGACCGGAGGAAGTACTGTAAGAACTGTAAGCACTTACACTTTTTAATATTTCACCAATCACTGATATAAAATCACGTGGTTTATCTTTGTTATGTTTTTATATATCTGCACAATTAAAACACTACTGGTATCGCATTTATATTGTTTGCATTAGTATTGCTGTGGTTGAGTTTCTATCACCTGAATAATGTTGTTAGAGGGGATACAGTATCCCTGCACAGCTTCTTTTTTTAAACGTTCATAACAGCAGAAAATTAATCACTTTACATCACCTGTAATGGTTCCACAGCAGCATGGAAGTCTCAATGACTCATATGGAGAATATAAATGAAAGAAATCAGGTATATAAGTTCACATTCTAAGAATTTGTTATTAGACTTAATGGAAAACGTCCATTGTTTGTCATTGTGGCATTTTGTGCTTCTATTTTTCAGTTTTAGTGTCAACAATTTCCCTACTACCACCAATATGCAAATCCAATCATATTGTTTTTATTCGTTGAAGCAGAGTGCATTATTTCTAATTATTCAGTTACTATTATTTTTCATCAATTTCAGCAGACCAATGAGGCCACTCTTGGTCTGCTGTCTTCTGACTTTGTAGGAGCTGGTTCTGTTCAAGCACATTTCCCTAACAGATGTCCCATCCATTCCCAACTCTGAAAGTGCTGTTGAAAAAAAAAAAAAAAAAGTAAAAGACTTCTTTCATCAGTAATTGATAGGTGCTTGTTTTGGTTCATTGGCCTTGTGGTCACTCTTGCCACTATACATTATGAATTTATCAGAGCTGGAGCCACTGCGTAAAGCTCGGGAGAAGGTGGAAACAAGTGTGTCATGACCAGAGAGGGTGGCACATATGCCATGCTTGTCAGGATGACTAATTGCCTGGGGCAACAGGTCTCACTGTGGGGTGTTAACAATCAGCCAGGCCTCAAGCTGTAGCCTGACAGCCAGCCACATGACTTGGATATGAGCCGGTCACCTGCATTTTGTGTTGCTTAACAGAGGCTTTGTCTCAGTGAGCTTTATTCAAGTTACTTCACCGTTTACACTATAAAAAAAGCACACTGCCCCCCCCTTTGTTAGAAATCCTTTACACTACACTACACACTAACTTCTGTAATATTACTATTTGTAACTTGAGGGTAAATTTAGATTCACGGTGACTAAAAATAACTTTGGAAAAAAGAATTTGCCTGTGACACAATACAAGAGACATTTCTAAACATCAGATCAAATGACATGGGCCATTTAGTCTCTTTACTAGAAATGAGACTCTTTATTTGACAAGTCAGCTCAGATAACTGTTCATCGGTTCAAAGTGACACCCCCCATAAGAAACCTGCCTGCTCAGCACAGTGCACAACAGTGTCCGCTTACATTTTCATTCTCTGCACGTATCTGTATGATTTGACTGAACCAAACTTGTAATCATTCTGTTAAATTACAACTTTTAGATGTTTAAGCAAAGCGATGTTTGACAAAATGCGCGGCGCTTGTGAGAGTTAGGTGCTGTTTGTAATTCGGGGAAAAAAAAATGTCTTGACTAGTAATAATTGTGTAATATGTGAGAGGGTGAAACCATAAACTGCAGACACGCAGTGGTCGGACAACTTTGTGTGACGCCTTGGTGAAAACAAAGAAGGCAGTCTGTTGGAGAGCTTCCTGTAAAGGTTTCAGTAAACGTGACATAACCTTTCTTTCTAGAACTTGTTCTCCCACAATGTAGACAGACATCCTGAGAGTAAAATACCTTCACTACCTTGTATGTGTCAGTGTTCAAAAATAAATAATGGAAAAAATTTTTTTTTTTTTTAAAAACACGCAGCATTAAAATATTTAGGGGAAAGCCCGCAGATAGAATAGATGCACGTACAGCATTTATACTGGAGGAAAAACCTCAGCACTGTGCTTAGCAGCTCTCAGGAGACCTGTTTTTGTCCAGGCTTAGCAGGACATGCTGCTATTTCACAGCTGTACCTCATGTGTTCACACTGCGATATCTGTGCCATTGTGGACACAAAAAATTCTAAGTGAAGGGGGTTTATTTTTAAAAGTTCCAGCCAGTGTGATGTTGATCATTTTGATAAGCTTTCAAATTTAAGCTGCTTCATTTTTAAACTTTGCTCTCACCGTGACATGAATTATAACTGACTGAAATATTATAACCTTACTTGCTGTAAAACGAACAATCCATAAACAGATATTCTGGACAGTAAACAATGCGGATCACAGTGAAGTCATATGTGATATCGGTTCAGCACTGCTCCATATCCAAACTCAAATGACATCTCTTTCCATTGTGCCTGTTCATTTGCACATCAGTGACCACTGGAGCTTCAGTTTATTAAAATAGTGTTAACAGCCAATTAGCCGTGAGTAGAGGTGACAGATTTTTTTCCCCCCCTTGCCTGGGAAGACAAATCTTTGCCAACAACATTTTATTTTCCAGGTGTGTTAAGCTGTTTTATATGGTGTGGGCAGACAGCCTTGCCCACCCTGTAAACAGCAATGGAGAACATGTCAGAACAATAAAAAAAAAAAAAGGACCACCCGAAATTTGTTGTGAGCATTAATTGGCTCATAAGAAAATGGGCTTGGTGAGTGCTTATCAGCCACTTAATGTAGCCTGTCCTTGTGTTCTTGTTGTAAAAAAGAAATAAGTCTGAACACAGCATAAAGTGTAGCAGTTTAATTACCCTAATTTTTGTGCTTTAATGTAGCAGGAAAAAAAAAGAGCTTTTTAGCTTGAACAGCAGCGTTTATACCTATAACTCTGACTGGCCTAAAACATGACAAGCTGAAGCTTGTGTTACCTTTTAGTCGAGGATGAGAGCCCTCAGGTAACCATTTAAAAAAAATATATATATATTTCCAACCACATTGTACAAAAGAAAAAGTGAGTAAAATAAAGGCCACACCCACTCACACACTTTAAATATTGTAATTGCTGAATGCTCGCCATCAACTCCTTATCTAAATCTTCCTGACACCTAATATTTGTATGACACTGTGTATAGAAATCTGTTTCACACATACAGAATCTGATGTGATGGATGGAAGAATAACAGAAATGTGCAACAACCAAAATGAGCAGTCCAAATATATCAAACTACCAAACACATGCCCTATTGGAGCCCCTTCTCACTCAAACATTAATATTTATGCATTAGCACTAATTTGAGCTTAAGATTTATAAGGCTTGGTCACTTCAGTAGTTTATTTGTAATCCTCCACTTCTTTTTTTTTAGAAAGCAGTTTGCAGGTTTGACTCTTAATTGTGTTCATGTATTCTATATGGATGTAATGGAAGCAATGTCCCTTGTAACACTTGTCACAAGGTGACTTATGCTTGACTAAAATTTGGCATACATGTAATGTTATGTTAAAATCTAAATGATATGTGTATCATATTTCTCTCTAGGTGGTTGTTCTTGTGAGTCATGCAGTAATCTGAGGGGGATATTTTTGCTCCAATGCAGAGATGTGGCTGCCTGAGGTCTTGGCAAAGTCCTGTACAGTCCGGGAAAAACTCCACTGAGCACTTGTGATTAAGTGTCTCTGTTTAAGCCCATGAACTCAAATGAGCAATGAGAGCCAAACCGAGGCTCCAAAGTTCCTAAAAAGTGTGTTGCTGGAAGCACTGACTGAATATCATACTTCCCTTCATGTCAGCTGGTACTGAACATTATAGTTTGGCTGCTGGAGTTACAAAAACTGAGCTACTAAACAAAAGATATAAAGTTTTGCCTTGAAGTGATATTGTCATGATATTTTTCTGGGTATTACCTAATAATAAAACATAAAATATATGACCCTTACATACAGGACTACATGATATTGTGTTATTGTTAATACTGACAAAGGGATTATGCATAATCACGGCATGATCTTGTTCTAGTATATTGTGCTTTAAACTGACAGATCTAGGACATTATGTCTCTTGGCTTTGACCCAGACATCTGCAGTGCCCTCATTTCTTTGTTCATATGAGCTACCATGGCTGCGAATCTGTGTATACATTATATTTTATGCATTCATACAGCTTAAAATGATTCCTCCATGCTATAAAATCTTTGCTAAACTTTTGAAAAACCAGAAAATGAAAAAAGAACTGTCAAGAAAAAAATGAATTAGAACAGTTGAGGAGACTCAGTCTGTCTGCAAGATAATGCATGTTTTGTTTTGTTTTTTTTTTTTTATGAATGAGTTTATGTTGCAGACTGTTTGCAGGCAGACTTGTCCTGTCTCCACCTGCCTGACGGTGAAATTCCCACATTCTCCATGTCTTGTTCACATTACTTGCCCCGATGAGCAGATAATCTTGTTGATACTCTGTTTTTTTTTTTTTTTTTTTTTAGTTCTCTCAACATTACCAAGGGATGCCATTGGATTAAAAAGAAAATACAGTACCTGTGCCTTATTAATTTAACAAGCATTTGTTCTCATTCATTTTATGTATGCACACAATGTAAACAACTTAAATGAGCCCCCAAACTGTGTGAATTATGATATGATAAGCTTTTGACACATGACGCATAAGTAGCTTTTTTTTTCTTTTTTTGTATGCCTATGCTTGACACCACCTTCATGGGAGAATGTGTGAGGAAGCATGCTCTATTTTTAGGACCATTTAAAGGATGGATGAGAAATCAGTGGGTTAAACAACACCCACAGGAGGATATATATATAAATTCACGGACTATTTTTTGTTTCATTGATATTTCAGATATTTAACAATAACAGGAGCGTTCTGTAAAATTTATAGGCAAGTTTCTGTTAATTTAAAATTTCTTTTTAGTTATTTAAAAGTTTAGTGATTTTTTTTTTTTTTTACAGTGTACCAATAGATCAACACTAAAAAAGAAACATCATTGAAACATATTTAAAATACAGGAGGATAGGCTTTAAATAAAAATACTTTGGACAGTAGAGATAAATACAAATATTAGCATTTCTAACATTTAACTTTTATGGGTTTTAATGTGGTCAGGGTGCTGAAGGCTGTCAGCATGATTCCATCACGATGCCCTTCCCGGCAGAGTTGAAAAGAAAAAGGTAGCTCTGTCGAAGGGGAAAAAATGGGTAAGAGAACAGGCATCAGAAAAGTAATACCAGAAGGAACATTTGTGAGATGTAGAACAAATGAAAAGATTCTGCAGGAGTCTTTTTCAGGCTGTATGTTCCTGTATTCCTGTGTGTGTGTGTGTGTGTGTGTGTGTCACCTGCCTACCATTTCTGTGAAAGTGCGTGTGTCACAGCAGGTTCAGATGGCCACACACACTAACCCGTTTAATTCACTTGGCGCCTATGCCGCTGATGGGGGCCCTATACTGATCCTGGCTGGACCAGCCCCTAAAACAAGCTTCTGGGCTGTAGCAGTGGTTAGGACCCAAACCAAGCCTCCATTCAACTCATCAGGCTAGCTGTTTATTTTCAGAGGCATTAGAGGAAACACTCGACAGGGCTTATCAGATCCAAACAGTTGCACGTCTTTGTTATTTTATACACAGGCCTCCTCTCAACTCAGCCTCATTTTCAGTAATTGTTTTCTTTCTTGCTTGGTAGAATAACACAGGGGGCTGCATTTAACACAAGTGGTAAGTGAATCCGTCAGTGTAAACAAGGCAGATACAATACACACTGGGATTTTATCTGAGCCTTTTCTGTTATTCTGTGTTTTTTAAGGGCAGGGCTGGAGCAAATATTGGAGAGTACATTAAAGTGAAACTGGTGAAATGAAACACAGGCTATGTGACGTGAAGACTTCAGCCTCCCACACAGACCTGTTTTTCTCAACATCAGTCTCGTGTCAGATCTCTAGAAATACTGGATTTTCACCTGATTTACAAGGTATCGCACTCTCCTTAAATCTTAATGTTAAAATTATACAAGATCAAGCAGACCATTATGTGTTTTTTCCTTACATTTAATAGTGTAGTGTAACTATTGTCATGCATGTTGTGACACTGTAGTATGCGTGGTCAACATGGTGGCAGTGTTGCACTGTCTTTCGGACAGCTACAGCCCTCTGTGCTGCACACTGCCAAGACGTTAGAGACAATGCTGTGGATTATGAAGCAACTATGTGGCTCAACAAGTTGATTTCAGCATGTTGCAATGCACAGTGCACTGCACATGCTAGCTTGCACTCAGCAGTAGTGAAATTGTTAAAGCATGTGAAATCTAATCATTTTTCTTTATCAGAGGAGACAGCTTTGTTACAGAAATCAGAGTTTTAGGCAAGAAGGAAATAATTGCAATCACTCATGACTGACAACGCAACCTCTGTTCAACCATAAAGCCTTTAGACAAGCCAGCATTACGAGCTGAATATCAAGGCAAACATCATCCAAACCCCCCCCCACATCCACCTCCTCGTGCTTTCAGCAGGAGCGCTCATAGATGGGCCAAGCTCGACTCTGCCAACTGCGCCATAAAATAAACACACAGTAAATCCAGCATGATTAGCATTAATCATGATCACGTCACTGCTAATGCACTGACTGAGAGCCATACAGTGAAATCACACTATGCTAGACACTCCTGAGGAGGAGGCGGTCAGCACAGACAGAGTGACCTTCAAGAGCTGCACTATGATAAAATTCATTAAGAGTCGTGTGGCGCGGCGATGTGATTTTCAGACTGGGGGAGACGTGACCCCAAAGGCACAAATCAACATAGGCATTGGACACGGTAAACTTCACTTTATTTGTGTGACCCCTGTATCTGGAGAGAGAGGCGCTTTGAAAATATGCAACTTTTGGGAAAGACATTTATTTAAAAGGCTCTTTTCAACTGTGGCAGTGCCAGACACAGTTTGACTAAAAGGTCCCACAAGGCTTGTAACTTATTGTCAGGGATTGGATTTCAGCTAAAATTAACCATCAGACCCAATTTATTACTCTGATTGAGGACTCTGAAAATGCCAGCTATGGGCTCCCATTATAAAAG
The DNA here is from genome assembly GCF_007364275.1 of Archocentrus centrarchus. NCBI lineage: Eukaryota > Metazoa > Chordata > Actinopteri > Cichliformes > Cichlidae > Archocentrus > Archocentrus centrarchus. The sequence goes on along the minus strand of NC_044353.1, from coordinate 21,056,888 downwards.
CTAAGCCTTGAGCTGAAGATATAATGTTGCAATTTAATTCAACCCGCAACACTTGCGAGGCAAAATGTGTAAAAGTGCTGGTAATAGTGGCTTAGGTTTCCCCAATGTATTGAACTGGCCAGAAAGGCTTGGAAAAACAGCCAAAATCCCCTACCAATTTTATGGAGGTGGCAAAACCTGTGTCTTTCCCTAGGTGACTTGACTTATTAAACACACCAGAGACGGAGAGTTATGAAACAGACCAAACTCAAACTGGGACATTGTAGCTCGGTTGGTTTTACAGCAAAATGCACCACAGTTTGGGAGCTGCAAAAAGGATCTGCTAACAATTGAGTTTAATGTTTCTGTCACTTTATATATGATTTTAATTCAAAATAATTCAATCCTAACATGGTGAATTTACCCGTCATATGTTTGAGGTGGACAGAAGCATGTTAGACTGTAGTGCAACCTTTCAAAACTAAATGCTTCTGTTTATGATTCCTGTCACATCAGTTTGCCACTGTAAGACATTTGAATAACTGCTAGAGAGAGTGCAGTTCCCTGTTCTGTAAACTAAGCCTTTTTTACATATATGATATACCCTGTTTTTTTGTTTGGCTTATATATATATGTATATAATGTTGTACTCATCGACCTTTGAGTGAACAGTGATAACAGCGGTATACAGACAAATGCTCTTCTGACTGAGAGGTTGTATTCTCACTGTTCAAACACAGGTGTTGTGTCTGGTAAAAAAAAAAAAAAAAAATGCTGTCACTGCTGCTTCCACCCAGCCTGTATTGGCTCTTTTAAATATAAATGCACTAGGTACACAAGTAGGACTTCCAGGAACTCCAGCAGTTATCAGGGATTATTTGAGCACCACATCCTCATGCACCCAACACCATTACAGTTAGTTTTGGGGTGGGGTGTGTGTACCGTTTGCACTCTCTACACACGAAAAAGCAGTTGAAGATTTCAAAGGGTTTACTGCTTGAAAGGACCCACAAGTGCTGTTGTCAGGTGACATGCTGCCTCACCCTCATGCTGCAGTACATGAAAACAGCACTGCCCTGGAGCTGGACACAAACGAGGAATCTTGACCAGAAACTCTTGACTCCCATCTCTGAAGTGGGATGTGTCTCACTTTTAAGTGACTACATGGTAAAGAGACACCCTGTTCTTTTTTAGCGTCCTGAGCCTTTGCACACGACGACAAGAAGCACAGAAATTTTGCTGTAGCAAAAACATGTCGACAGCTTTCTGTGCGCCCTTCTACACGATTGGATGGTGTGAATAAGATTTAGTCACCTAGGGTGCAATATAGACGTGACTGGCACAAATCCTTGTCTCTGGTCACAGATTCTGGCCGGTGACACTGGCATCCAACCAACACCATTTCTGCACACTCTTCACCGCTGGCATCCTCCACTCAAACCAGAGACTGTAAATACAAGCAGACTGGACCACACACACTTCAAATTTCTGAGCTCGGTGAAGAAGAGAGAAATACTTAAAGGAACAATTACTGTTTTTTTTTTTTTTCAGTTTTCTGACCAGTTACCGTATTTGAGTGAAAGCAGGTAAACCAAATATATATAATGTGATTTTAAAATAAAGCCTATCAACCAGATAATTTAAATATTTTTCACAATCACATTGTTAATTTGTTTCAGCTGGTTAAATGGACAAAAAAATCTGAATATCATAGATAAACAAAAACATGCATGTGTCCATATACAGTTACATAACATCCTAAACAGCACTGGGTGAGGTGAGGTGTAGGAAGAGGTTTGTTTGTACAGCACAACAATGTGTACTTTGCAGGCCTCTGCGGGTTTGAGTTTGTATGTATATTTTGGCCACATTGTAGAGTAGCTGACCACTCGGTGATAGATGCCAGTTGACAGATAAGGCCACTACACCATTTAAATTTGAACACCCAGTGGTGCAGCCTCATTTTTCATGAACTCCGAAACAAAATGAACCAAATGTTTCAGCAAAGTTTAAAGTGTCATTGAGATTACAGCACAAAAAGGTTTTTGGCAGTTTCTGTCAAACTATAAAAACAAATCTTTGACAAGTAAAACACAAACTGTGCTGCTCTTTCTTAGTCATCACAGCAAGTGTTTGACGAACTCAGTTAGCTGAAGGTTGAAGGCACCAATATGTCTTTGCAGACTCAACATGTAGCTGTTCATTCCAGCTAACGCTGCAACCTCGAGAAATCTGTAACCTTAGACAAAGCTGGCAGGTAGACGTTTCCACCATTTGAAGCTACCAACTTAAATACTCCTGGCATGATCATCTATTTTAAAGGAACAAAAGTGTACAAGTGTGGTTATAGTTTCATAAAGAAACCTTTGGTGAGGAGACTTCACCCACTAACTTTTGTTTTCAGTCCCAGTTGGTTAGATTAAGGTACCACCCTACTTGGTTAGACAGATATTAGTTGGTTTAAACCAGTGGTTCTCAAGGTTCTTCCTTCGTGCCCCACTTCAGTCCGGGGGGGGTGGGGGGTCCCACTTGATGGCGAAGAGGCAGCATGACGGCTCTATGAACCCAGCACACAGTGACGGTGGAGAGTTTCACTAGTCGCTGTGCTAATGTACCTGCTAACGTTTCCTTGTTCCGCCGTGAGAATTAATCCGATGTTCAACATTTGTTCCACCTGACTTTTCTCCAAGGTCGTTCGGGCCCACCTGTCATGACCCTGCGCCCCATTTTAAGAAACTCTGGTTTAAATAGATATTAGAAACTTCAACAGCAGCAGTGCACAAGAGGTCAAATAACATCAAGATCGTAATTGTAAAATTTCTTGTGAGAGGTCAGCACCTTTCTACACAAAAAAATAGATTCTTCAATGAAAAAGGTGTCAGTGTTCTTTATTGTCAAGAACGGGTACTACTGAAAAAATAAGAATGATTTCCTCTGTGCTCTTGAGAAACAGACAAGTTTGTGGCTCAGAAAGGCCTCTCAGATGGGCTGAGTCCAGCTACTTTTTGCATCCATAGCTCAGAGGGATTTGTCAGGCTGTGTGTTTCTCACCAGTTTTAAACAAACAAGCCCAATTCCAGATTGGGAAAAGCAGGCTGATGAGGGAAATCACTTTATTTAAGGGCTGATGCCATCTTATAAACACCCTGCTGAAGATTACATAAGACATTTATAATAGAAAGCTTATTTAAAAGTGTAAATGTTATTGGAAAATGTGATTTAGTACTCCATCTGTTTCACAGAAATTAGGGTAATTCATCAGATTATGGTTCTTTGTTCAGTGCAGCTAGATAACTTGTGGTTTCTTCCTTTAAGTTTGAGGTTCTGTAGTTGAACCAAGGTGACTTCCCCTCATCTGTCAAAGCAACGTTTACTTGATAAACCACAGAGTGACATATAGGTCCACATTAATGCAAAACTGCACAGATCAGATGAAAGCAGCAAGTTAACTGTTATCTTCATGATCTGTTGACACTGGGAACAAATGAGATGAGTACATGTTAAAACATCTTAATAAGAATAAAGCAGTTATAGTGTAAATATCATTATGCCAGAACACCTGTGAACACAGGACGTTAATAATTTTAGGTCTGCTGAAAAATAACCCTTTGTGTAAAAGATGAAATACAAATTAGGCTGGATGAGCAACAGCAGTGAATCCCAGATTCCTTAAAGCTCCCTTGAGCTCAGGTGAAAAACTGTATCTTAATGTTATTTAGAGGTTCTTTAAAAGGCCCAAGCATCAACATCAGCACTGGGTTTAAAACCTCATTATCAGCCTTTTTATTCATATTGTGCTCCATCGTACATTACTGCATACATATATAAACCATATCGCTGGTGCTGTGTGGGTGTGGCCTAGTGAATTGTGAAGTGTAGTTATAATAAAGTCAGACCAGTTTAAGAGTACGTGTGTGAAATGTGAAATTATGGTGACAGCGTTTTTTACTAAAGAGAGCGATTATTTAAATTATTTTATTTAATCTTTATGGGAATAAGAGATCATGTTCAAGATATAAACTACCATTCAAAAGTTTAGTGTGTCCAAACTTTTGACTGGTGCTGTATATATTTTAAAAATTTATTTAAACTGAATTTAACCAAAGAAGCATAATTTTACATTTAAAAAATGAAATGGTGCTAATTTATATAATTTAACACACACAGTAAAGAGAAATCATGTCCAATCAATCATATCTATTGAGTGATTTATTTTTGGTATATTTATATCTTTATGTTTATGTGTATCTATGTGTAGTGGACCTGATTCTATTGAGGCCTCTTGGCCAGGTCATGCTTGTAAATGAGAACTGGTTCTCAAACATTTTACCTGGTAAAATATATGTATATATATATATATATATATATATATAGTGATGTTTAGAGGTAAAAAATGAGACGGTATTAGAAAAAAAAAAAATCCATAATAGCATCAGAGACTGCTGTCAGATCAGAGGTTGCAAAGCCTTGAAGCTTTCATATTCCCAGGTGAGGGCTGCACGGTTGAAAGAATGAATGAGAAGGTGCACTCCACTTCAGTAGCAAACAGGTATCAGGTTGCTGTTCCTGAAAATGTTTTTAATGTTGACTTCCCCCTTGGAGCCTGCTTCCTGCTCTCTAGGGCCTACTTAACGTGTACAAGAAAAATGGCCGATGAACTCAGCGAGGGAAGATCAGCTTTGAGAACTAATGCAGCAGCCAGATCCATTTAGATCCTGCATTAAAAACTGGAAACCACTGCAAGTGTCAAAACTTACTTTTCATGAACTCTTCAGAGTGACAGAGAGACTAAATGGGGAAACAGGTGCATGACTTACTCATCATCCACGTTTGTTTATGTAAATAAACGTCTGCTTGGGCACCACGTACTTTTTCTTCTCTTTTTCCAGCAACATGGAAGAAAGAAAAAACAAAAACAAGGAAATACATGGTGTGAAAATAGCCAGTGCAAACACAGATAACATCCCTATTTAATTTATAGCTAAGCAAATATATTACAGTGGTTAACTCTGACTTTCAGTTCAGGAGATGAATATGTTGATTTAGAGATTATAGTTTAACAAAATAGAGACTAACAGACACTGCGGGCAGTCAACAGGCATGTCTTTGCACATTTGCTTTTATTGCTGTGCTGTTTAAATTCTGAGCACTATCTAGGTCTATAAATTTCAAGTACGGGTAGCCCAATAAGTCAACACATGGGGCACACTATATATATTAAAGGTTTTGTGTTGTTGTTGTTGTTTTTTTATTATTATTTAATTGCTCCCTTTCATTTCTCTAATTCCGAAAATACTGGAAGACATATCATCCAGCAAATGCTCCCAATATATGTGAGCAGCCAGAGCAGTCGTAAAATTGTTTCGTCTAAAGAACAAGAAGGACATAGAGAGTGGCTAGATAGACTTTTTGTTTAAAAAACATCACATTAAGATCAAGATCTGAGAACAAATTGCATGAAAACAAGATCAGAACAATAAAGGCCATTCACTCAAAAACAACCTCAACACATGCATGCCCACAACCACAGAAATTAAAGCAGATCACAAGTCTCTTAGTGTCTTTAACTTGAAGCTATGCTGCAGCTGATCGCAGTAGTGAAATGCATGGTGCTGGAAATCACCCTTGCCCAGTCCAAAGTTTGCATGAGGAACTTTCAAAGTGTGATGTTGTTATAATTAGTTCCAAACTCAGCTAAAGATGGTAAATATCTCAAAGGCTCAGACAGAAAGGCATCCTAAATAAAGACACAGGCCTAGATGCCAGTGATTACCATCCAATCTTTTTAAATAACTCAATGTGTTGAGTATAATAACTGTCTGCAGCACTGAATCCGATCATACTGTGGTTGACATTGTACAGTTGTTTAAGAATAGTAACTGCAGCATGATACTATAGGATATTCAGTATAGATAGCATGGTGGATTTTTGCAGGTGGATGAACTCGACAGGCAGGTGAGTGGTCTGTAGACAAGTCTGGAGATCCAGGAATGTGTCTCTTTGATCCCAAGATTATAGTTTGATCTTTTGGGCTGGGCTGATCTGCTCTTCTCTCATCCAAAGGGGCCTCTCAGATCTTATTGATATATAGATCTAACCTGCCTGTCAGGATGATCAAATAATATCATCTGCATGGATCCCCAAACAAACCCAAAATTGTAATCTTACACCAGCTCTGAATGATATCTACCCTAAATCCTTTGCATCAACTAATTCTTTAGCTTTGAATATTTGTAACAGATATAAAACTTTTAGCAGATACAGATCATTTTCAGGTCATGATCCCTGGTAATTTCAAATCTGGTACATATTACATCTCTAAAACAATAGCCATCAAATCAAGTTCCAGTATATAAAAAAAACCCCCACCACTATTTCACTGAAAAATCTAGCACTACCATAAAGTGCTGCATTTTGTGACAAAATTAGGCAATCTGTGATGTTTTTTATGACCCCTTGTTTCTTCCTACAAGACTGGTGGCATAAAACAAACAAACAAACAAACAAACTAACTAACTAACTATGGAACAGCTTAGCTATGAACTGAACTTTGCACTCAAGTTACCCATCATTAATAAATAGCCAGCCCTCATCTTCCATTAATACTATTTCACTGGATCCTCATGTAAGACCATGCTATCATCACTGCTACATAGCTGCAGTAAGTGATGCATCTTGATGCACCTGCAAGTCATCAACGTTTCCTGATGTGATCAGGTATACTGGAAACAAAAAATGACCCTCATTCATACAAGTCAGCAGCGGTTGATCTGATTTGTGTCCAGGTAAATGATATTGATGTAAAGCCACATGGAAGCAAATAATTTAGGTTTCTTTTTTTTTGTTTGTTTGTTTGTTTTTTCGCATTCTGCAAACAAACAAAATGAAAAACACAATATACCGATGTTATATTATGCATCGAGGAAGCTGTTGCTTGTCATCATAAAAGTAGTGGACTAGCAGTTGTATACATTGTTTTGTCATCCATGTCATCCTTATTGCAGCATGTGAGAAAAAATAAAACACTTCTTTACATGAACTTCAGACAATGTTTAGTCTCTGCTGTCACAGAATAAATGGCTCTTGCATTCCAGGTGTGGGTGCGTCAGGTAAAGTAACAGGAAGGAAACTCGTATTCTTCATGCATTAAGCACTGTACTGTCCATCAGGGAGGGACCATAAGGGGAAGAGGAAAAAAGTCACAGGTACAGTGGCTTCTGATGTGGAGACGTACCACTCTGAGTCTGGGCATTTCTAGTCTGTTTTGTTTGATCAAAAAATGTTTTCATTAAGCTCAGCAGTGATACCTGTTTGGGCTATTCTTCTAAACATATCTGTGTGGTGCCTGATTCCTGATGTTTTATCCTTTTTTTATTATTATTTTATTTTGGTGGTCTATGCTTTTGTAGACCAGCAGACTTGTGTGAAATCAAATTTAATTTCTGTGTTACTTAAATAAACTTATTAGCAGCCCGATCATTCATAGATCTTTAATAACATGGAGATCTGCTATCATGCTCAAGGTACAATAAATGTAGCACTTAACATTATTTATACCACATTATCAAGTTACCTAAAATAAAATCTTTTGCCATGCAATACATTTAAAAAAATTGTACAGATTTATTAATTTTATTGCTGACATGCCTCATGTCTCTTAGTAGGAATGAATGTTGACTTGGAAGTCTGTGAATTGACTTTCCTGCTGGGCGTCACTCAGGCTCTCCCCACATTTGGTGCCAACACAAGTTTTGTTTTCCTTTCAGTATAATTAACATGTCAGCACAAGGAATAAGCTATAAATCTACTCTCTTAGGTCAGTAACTTTATGAAAGTAATTTACAGTGTGATATATATATATATATATATATATATATATATATATATATATATATATATATATATATATATATATATATTCTCTATTTGGAAAGGTGGTGAATGTAAATGTATTAGTCTTTATATAAAGAAAAAGATAACTGAGTTCCAGAAAAGAATGGGAATTACACCAATTATAATAATGTCGCAGTTAAAAAACAGCATTTTCTAATGTTATGTAATTATGTTATTACCTGTAATATAGTTGTAAAACACTGAACCAGTGAAACATTCAGTTCAGTATACACCGGAGATTATAGAGTGCTCCCAACACAAAGTATACCTTCCTCAATCCCACCACAGCTTATAGACAATAATTACAGCCTTTTTATGTGTTTTACATTTCCCCTTTCAGATGACAGTGCAATGAAGCATTCCTCCACAAGTCCCACAAAGTTTGTCCAAATGTGGATGCTAACCCTGTCATGTGGGTATGCATTCTTCGGGCAACAGAAATGACAAGGAGAAGGGCAGCAACATTAACAACTGTAAGCCCAGCCAATTTTTGTCATGGGTGGCAAACACCTCAGAAAAATAAACACAAACACCGGCAATTTAAATATTTGACATTCTCAGCTGATAGATTGGTAATACACCACGGGTCTCGTGACTCGGTCAGCTTTGCACACAGAACTGTAACATCAGCTACGGGTGTGCTGAGAATATACTGTGGCTTCCTTTGTGGCAACAGGTCTTATTTGGAGCCATGTTTAAGGGAAAAATAAAATTCACTCTGTATTCATACTCAGCACTCTGACACACTTCCTGCCACAAATTCTTCCTCTTGCACATGAGACATCATGCTGAAAAAATAGTTAATTTTCCCATAGACCAGTCTGAATGGTGATACTGTTATGCAGACACTATAATTAAACCTGGTTTAATGTACACACCCTCTCACATACCTTCATCTGTAAAGTAAGTAAGTGTGATTAGATCCCTGGCCTATCATGTATGACTATTTTGTGAAAACACCATCTCTCATTTGGGAAAGCACCATACATAATACACTTTTATCTTTTTTCTTCTTTTTCTTTTTCCACAAATATCTGGAAATAAAGATGAACCATTAAATAACCGGGTTGGAGGTTTATATTTTCTTTTTATGGACACAAAGTTTAAAGTATCTTGGAAATAATTTGTGGCTGTAGCTCCCTTGAGTAAATATGATTAAATAGCATGAAATATATAATAATCAATTTAAGAAAAGCTCATTATTTGAGATTTGAAATGAAAAATATTTAGGTTTTGAAGATTGCATATGGATACACAATGATCAAATACTGAGCTTTCATCTTTTCTTCTTCTTTTCATCTTCTAGACAGTAATTCAGTGGGAACAAGGCCAACAATCTCAGACACAGACAGTAGGCTGCTGTCTCCACTAATGCTCAGATGATACATCCTCCAGACAACCATGAGTGATTCATTATAGCGCTGCACTCTTTAGTGTATGGACCAATTTTATGCATATAGCCAAAGCACAAAACTACAATAAACCACGCCTTAAAAAAACTTGTCATTTTAAAAATAATTTCAAAAAGATAATGAGATGGTTTTACATCATGCACCTTATTGGGGGCATTTTTTTGTGTTAGCAGCTTGTCAGCAGTTATTATTCCGTGCTCTAGATTGAACAAACAGTGTAACACTGAGTGAGACCCAAAGACACCTGGCCAGACAAACTGAGTACACTGTATCAGAAGGAACTTGGCACATAATCTAATCAGTGCAGGGAGGGCAAAACATCTCATAACATTTATAAAAATATTCACATTGTATATCTTTGTATCCATTAGTGTGCATTACATTTATGGTCTGATTGGTTAAAAAAAAGAAAAAAGAAAAAATGTAGGTGGAATTATGCTCTACATTGCAATATACAGTTATATGTCAGTATGTGGACAATGACACCATTTTTGTAATTTTGCTTCTGTACGCCACCACAATAGACTTTAATTAAAATAACCAAGATGTGTTTAAAGTGCAGTTGGACTTGCAGGTAATGGAACCAGGTCACTAGTGTTTTTTGATGATGTGACTGCCAACTGATGTAGCAGGATGAACTTTGAAGTGTACAGGGTGACACGCTGCTCAGATTCAGCCAAATGCTGAAAAACTAACCTGACAGTACCTTACAGTAGATGATGTCCCAAAGCGTATCTCAAAAGCAACCCAATATCCAAGTCAGCCACCTGATCTCAACCCAGTACAGCGTGTTTTTCAGTTATTAAATACAAAACTGGATGAAGAGAGACCCACAAACAAGCAGCAAATTAAAGTGACTGCAGTAAAGGCCTAACCGAGAAAAAAGAGAAAAAAGAGAAAAAAGAGGAAAAGAGAATTGGGTAAAATTCTGTGTTACTGGTATTACTGGTGAAAATCTGCATTTCATTCAAATGATTCAATTGATTGTTTGATTTAAAGCCACTGTGGAGCTGTACAGAGGAAAAAAGTTAAAAAATAAATTGTGTGATTGTCCATATATCTAACTGTATATATAAAGAATGACCAAACATGACATATTAGAAAAATAAGCTGTCCCAATAATACTGACTAACTAAATAATAGTGATTTTCTTTTTGTTACATTAACGAATGACTGCCACAAATGTGGTCACAACATTATCACTTATAACAACCTTATTTTATGGTTTTTCCCAGAGGGAGAGCGCTCTTTCTATCTAACATTGAAACACATCTACTTCCCTTCTTACCTCACACACACAAAGTTTCCTCCTACTCATTTGACCTCTGACAGTTGGGGCCCCCTATAGCACAGACTACAGATTCCATGGCATTGAACTTGAATCTTGGGGCCACAATCAAAGAGACATTGTCTCTCTCAAAGACAGATTGTAGACGGAACAAAACTTGTTAACTTTCCCTCATTTTTCCATTCAGAGAAAGAACCACTTATCCTCAGCTGTCGTGGGCTTTTTAACCATTTAGTTCATGTATGCATTTCCTGTGCATAGAAGATGTCTTATTTACTCTGATGGATCACCGGATGATAACAATCTTCCTACACCCTTGGTGCAACCCAACCAGTGTTGGTGGCACCAAGTCTGAGAGGTCCATTGACTCAGGTTAGAAAGAATAGAACAAGTAATCACACTAGCATAATATGAAAAACATTTAATCCATCCATCCATCCATCCATTTTCTTCTGCTTCTCTGTTTCAGGGTATATGCAATTTCTTATGTTTTCAATTTAAATTCACATTAATAAAAATGGCATATTTCTTCAAAGTGCATTAGGCCACATTAATTTCTTCACCAGCAGATCAGTGAAAGTAAGAGTACATGGCATAATTGTGCTTTTTTTTTTTAATCCTAATTACAGGAAAAGTAGCAATGATCCAGTGAAACCAATGGCTGGAAAAAATATTGTTTACTTAACAGTGACCGCTGCTGAAGCAAATTAAAAAGACATTTACTGGCTTTGGCTGGTGTAAACATCACAGTGACAAGATGAACAGCAGCTTAAAGAAGACTGGTGGATTCATGCTTCATTTAAAAAAAAAAAAAACTATGTTGTTGTAAGTGGCTAATTAACATGGGACATCTTAATGGTTTGCCTAATGTAAATATACAAATGAATTAACATGTGTCATGATTGGCGTGGTGTTGCAGTTGTCCCAAAAGCCACTTTCTGTACAGATACTGTGTTTAAGGTCTGCAAAGAAAAAGTCTTGGGAAAAACCTTCCTAAATACACAAAACTGATTAATTGTGAAGAAGCAGTTTTGGAATGAGTCAAATTGATAGAAACACTTGTAGTATTCATTCTTTCCTTTATTTCAGTTTTTTGACGTCATTGAAATTTTGTTTCACTTTCATGGTGATTCTGTGACTCCCTTGACCTTCCAGATAGTAACAGCAAGGGTGCTACTTTTAATAGAAAAAAAAGCCACTAGAATTTTGCTAAACTTGTTTATGGCAATTTAAGGTAAAAACAACAGAAAAACTACTGATTAAAATGTTTGTACTTAAGCATGGCTAAAGATGTAGCCCCTAAAGTGCAGCACTCTATAGAATAAATGCACAGTCCACAGAGAAAGAACACAGTGAAAAATATTAAACTGGCCTTCTGCCACCTACAGCAGGCCTGCTGAGTCAGGTCTGCTGTAGGTGGCGTACAATCTGCCCTGGTGCTGGTTGTTACTGCTTTAACTGGAGGAAGATACTGAGAAAAACATTTAGTTTGGAGAAGATATTTTGTTATTTTTCTTACATTAATTTTACACAGATTAGTGTTGCTTTGTATACACAGATCATTGGTCTCCCACCTAACACTGCCGTTTATTTTCACTGGAAAGCATGCCAGTGGTATTACAACTGACACTACAAGTCAGGGTCATTTAAGCGGTGAGTGACAAATATACTCTCTACTATTGTAAAACACAGAAATTGAAACAGTCTGATTCTCTTTCCTCTTCCTTTTCTCAGTTAACAGACCCCAGAGGTAACTAGTACTTGTCAACATTTTCTGCAACTGATCAAAAGAATGATCCTAAATGAGGAAAAATAGCGCTCACCCATTTCCCCTTCCGCCTGTTAGAAAACACTGAATGTCAGACTGACTTTTCACTGTGTTTGGTCTTGACCTTGCTACTATCTGTTGGATGCCTTGAGATGACATATGTTATGATTGTGTGCTATATGAATAAAACTGAACTAACCCAGGGAAATTGAACATATCCTGGAAACTGGATTACATTCGTGAACCACAAACATTTTCACATTCCATCCCTTGTAACAGGAAAAACCAGCCTTTCAGGTGCAGATGTTCCGGTGCTATTGTCTTCTCTCTGGCTAATGCAAACGTGAACAGGCACACGACTTGAGTATGTGGCCGAACAATGATAAGCATTCCTAGCAGAGAAAAAAACTTTGGAGGGACTGCAACTTCATAATTGTTTCCATCATGCAGAATAGGCATCTTTTACTCAGCTGGCTAATAGTTACTAGTTGCTCTGTGCAAAAAGCAAGGGCTCTCAGGGTGTGGACATTTTTGTTCTTTGTCTCATCAAGGTCTGGGCTATTGTTTCCTCATGTGAGTAGGAAACTACTCTATTGAAGTATCTCAGGATTTTCAGCCAGACAGAGTCTGGGCATGGCATGGGAACCTAAATGGCATGGATTATGCCATGTAGTCTCATTTAGCCTTAAGGCCCTGTAGGCTATGTCAACGATATTTCCAGCTATAGTAAAAAGAAAATACGCCTTCTTTAAACTCTAAGGGTCTATGTACCTGTAATCAACACTCAACATACCAATGCCTCTTTTCTACTAGTACCTACTTGGCTCAACTCTGCTTTATTTGGTTTTGGCCATTTTCCATTATAATTGAGGCCCACCGCCATGTGAGTGAGATTGTTATAGCAAGGTGGCTCAAAAGTCAGGTGACGTCATCTATCTGTGACACACACACAAACAGTCGCGCCATCTAGCTCCCTCTGGATTCTGTTGTCAGCCACCAAGAACAAAAACATGTGCAAGTGTGTAACCATTTCCCTTGTTGCCGGGTTTCAAAAATGGCAGGTTTGACTTGCTCTCATGACTCATCTAGTGACATCACTTCCTGGCCAATCAGTGGTATGGAGTCTGTTGATGTCACATTTTCAGCTTGACTGAGCTCTCTTGGAACCTTGGCTGAGTAGGTACTAAAAATGTACCTGGTACCAGGTGCTACCACTTAATGGAAAACCCTAAAAAAGGAGTAGTCAACTTGAGTTGAGTAGATACTAGTCAAAGCACAGGCCGTGGAGGCAGAGTGGTGGCAATCCCTCACTTCAGCTTATCAATCAACCAAAGACTCAGACAGAGTTGTACACCCTAATCAAAAAAAAGTTTTCTTTGTTGTCATCTTTCTTCCACTAGGCCCATACTCAGAGTTTCTATCTGCACATTTGTTCTGATTTAGTGCTAAGTTCAAATACAATAATTATAGTGGGTGATTTTAACATCCATGTAGATGCTAAAAATGAGAGCCTCAACACTGCATTTAATCTATTATTAGACTCAGTTGGCTTCCCTCAAAATGTAAATGAGCCCACCCACCACTCCTGATCTTGTTCTGACATACGACATAGAAACCGAACATTTAACAGTATTCCCTTAAAACCCGCTTTTGTCTGATCATTTCTTAATAAGATTTCAATTCACAATAATGGATTACACAATGGTAAGAAATAAATTTAATTACAGTAGATGTCTTTAATAGTGTTACATCCTCACTGCATACAAATCTGGATACTGTGGCTCCTCTGAAAATGAAAGCCTCAAATCAGAACTATGTGACTCTGTCGTATAACTCACTAACACGCAACTTAAAGCAGATAACCCATGAGCTGGAGAGTAAATGGCGTCTTGCTAATTTAAAAGATCGTCATTTAGCCTGGAAAAAGAGTTTGTTGTGCTATAAAAAAAAAAGCCCTCCATAAAGCTAGGACATCTTACTATGCATCACTGATGGCAGAAAAGATGAACAACCCCAGGTTTCTTTTCAGCACTGTAGCCAGGCGCTCTGCTTAGCCAAGTATTCATTTAACCATAACTAGTAATTACTTCATTACTTCAGTTTGTTAAAAAAGAACTATTAAAGAAAAAAACTGAAAAGGAGCAGCACATCTTTTGTTTGTTTAGTTGCATCTGAACAAAGGACAAGACCTCTAGAACAATGTCCTTTGGCGACATGAGGCCAAAGTGGCAATGTTTGGCCACAATGAACAGTGTCATGTTTGGTGAAAACCAAACACAGCATATCAGCACAAATATGTCATACCAGCTATCAAGCACCAGGTGATGGAGGGGTGACTTTGAGTTTGTTTTGCAGCCACAGGACCTGGGTACCTTGCAGTCATTGAGATGACCATGGACTCCTCTGCCTGCCAAAGAATTCTGCAGTTAAATGTGAGGTTTGTCCAGTTAAAGCCCAAATTCATGTAACAGAAAAATGATCCCAAGCGCAGCAGAAAATCTGCAACAGAATGGCTGAAAAAAAAAAAAAAAGAATCAAAGTTTTGCAATGGCCCAGTCAAAGTCCAGACCTCCACCAGACTGAAAGGCTATGGCAGGTCTTTATAAACAAAGGCCGGCAAACCTCAATGAACTGATGCAACACTAAAAAGAAAAGTGGGCCAAAATCCCTTCATGATTTCAAAAAGTCATACACACACACACACACACACACACACACACACACACACACACACACACACACACAAAAAAAAAAACTTCAAGTAATAATATGTAATATGGTATGTGGTGTTGTTCTATATACCAAATTTTGAGCCCTGGTAAGAACTAGATATTTTTTTATTATGTAACACTTTGGAATTGACAGAGTGTGTACTTTCATTTAGCATGACTATAGATCTCTGGGTTGTATCTAAGCGCAACCTGGGAGAGAATAGATGAGGTTTGTGATCCTAAACTCTAACATAAATATGTCAGATTCATTCCTCCCCTATACTTATTGTACTATAAAATTGTTCTTACAGAGCAACAGTTGTCATTTTCAGAATGTATCTACAGAAATTGCTCTTAAATATGTGTGATTTGTTGACTGACACCTGGCAGACAAAAATCTCTGGGAAAGCTGAGATGAAGTCATTATGTCAAAAGTGATCCATCATGCACCAGCCTTAATCGTTAAAACATTCATAGCAGGCCACTTTCCAGGCCTTCAGTAGCATAGATCCTATCAAAATGTCATAATAATTCTTGATTTAAATAAAGATTAATATTGAATTTATGAGTGCTGATTAAAATTTATAAAAAGGGTCACCACAGAAATATTGGATTTCATGTAGCTTATGGATTGTATTTTTTTCCCCTTAGTGTTTCTCTCTACAGTGTGAAATAAGGGCGCGACAATGATTCAGTCTCTCACACGTCAACCTTTTGCACACTTCCCTGTCCAAATAGCCAATCAGGATTCATTTAAGCAGCAGTTGTCTGGAACAGGATCTGACAGGCCTGGCAGAGGTGTTCTGCGCCACATGTGAGTCATGGAAGTCCTCAGCAGTCCAGGTCTGAAATCCATACTGTGGCGTGCACAGACACTGCTGATTACCACACTGCTGGTGCAGACATGTAGGACAAGGTTGTCATACTTAATTGTCTAATGAACATGGAGTGAAATCACACCAATAATGAGGAATCCGTTTTTGTTTTTTTGTTGTTGTTGTTGTTGTTGTTGTTGTTGTTGTGTTTTCTTTTTAAATTTTATTTCAGGAGGCATTAAGTATTTTGTCACTATTTTTTTTAAATGTTTGCAACACTTACATTTGACCTCTCAAATTGTTTACCTGCTGTTGGCTGTTTACCTGTTTCTTTCTTGGCTTAATTTTAGAAAAGTCATTCTAAGTTATTCAAATAAATAATTTTTGTGTGCATGTTTAAAATTGTGACCCACACATGCGTGATAAACTCATAATGACAAAAAAAAAAAAGAAAAATAAACAAAAAATCTCTCATAACTGAACAAGATAAATGCATGGCTATTTGGCACTCAGCACTGTTATTTTGTTCTTCATTATTTTTATTTATTCTATGTAAACTTCAGTACTTAGAATGTGGTTCTGCTGCCAGATCACCTTTCAGGAGGCCTGCAATTTCAGTGTCCTGCCTCCACGCTTGGATTAATTTGGTTTAAACAAACTGGCTCTGGGCTTTGTGAAGTCAATCAGAGCACAATCATTGTTGAGGGCCCAATCACACACTAAAGAGAGTTTCTCTTGCCTCTATGTTTTACACTTCTGTAGGTATTTGAAGTATCTCTTTACATAAAACAATATGATTCATAATATCATATATGTCATAATTAGACCATTAGCAGGAGCTGCGATAGATTTTAGCTCAAAATTCATCGATATATTATGTTTATTGTTTTGTTGGTGTTTTTTTTTTTTTTTTTTCACATTTCTTGAGCCAAGTTTCCTCAGTACTAATTTTGGCATATAAAATGACCTAACATGAAGCTTTCTATTCAAAGCAAGAAAAAAGTTAAACTACTTGGTGATATACAAATTTAAAAACAAAAGCAACAAAAACGTTGAGTTTACTTTGTGAACTTTGCCTAATTTGTCTTAACGGCTCAGGCCAGTTACTGAAGCTGCTGACTGATTTAGATTTGATGTGGTTGATGTTTTGTGAACCCTTTTGTTTCTATTAAGTATATGAAGAATCAGAGTTTCTAATTATCATGGATAGCAATAAAAACATTTCCGTGAGGGGAGAACTGGCAAACGTTTAGTTTGTTCTGAGTTCAATAAACAATCCCATAAATATGTTATCTGTTTACATTCCATTCAGCATCACATCAGGCTATTTCCACACATGTTGGATTTGTGCACCAAATGTTTGAATAAGCCCTTTAAATTTGGGAGTAATATATGCCTTGCACAAGTTTTCTTTTTAGTTGAAATGGGAGATTTGGCTCTATTTGTCAAGAGTATCCTCCAGAAACTAGGCTGATTATTAAAACTGAAAGCTTGACTGTGTTTGCAAACTAACCACATATCATACATCACCCAAAGTAACCATATTAATCTTCTATAGGTACTCAACGTCCTGCCCTGGATTTCCTGAGAATCACTGGGGCTGAAGGAAGGCAGGAAAAACACAATAGATTGGACAAAGATTTCACACTGCACATTCTGTGTAGGACTGAAAGCATTTTATTCTTTTCCTTTTTTCCAGGCCCAAGCATCCCACATACTTTATAAATCAAAGCATCATTGCGAGGACAGGTTGATGACATCATTCACGGTCGATTTCCAGCAGCCGGCAGGGCTTTGATTAGAGCAGTAAATCTCCTCCTGTTTGACTGTCCTCCTGAGTGAAAGGGCAGGTTAATGGTCACTCCTCCATATGTTTTTGGATTTTATTTGTTTTTAGCTTTGTGGGTCAAACTTGCATTTGTCACCATTGGAACTTTATTTTTATTGTGACAATTTACCTTTGCAAAATTGATTAGTTGATTAAATTAAATCCCTATAGTAACTATTGCATTTTAGTCCATGCTAAATCATGGTGATAATTTATTTATATATGTACCATGAGACTTTGCATTTTCACTGTAACTGCTTTTGATGGAATGACATCACATTAATGACCTTTTACACAGTGAGACTGTGCTATCTTATGCAATACAGGTTCCTACACAATTGTTACTAAGCAACAAAATCAACACCAAAACATATACAATGACTTCCTTGACTTAAAGAATTTAAAGAATACCCAACATTGGTGAGCCTTCCTGAGAAGAAGTTCCACATTTACACTTGGTCTGGCAACCAGTGGGCTCACCTCAGTGGAAAAAAACCAAAACGAAAGGAATGCTGAAGAAAAAGGAGAAAACAGACCAATAAATCAAAAGCTTAAAATAATTATAGCTTACATCGCATCAGTGTGCCTTCAAAGTTTTAGGAGACATTAGTGATGGGACACCACTGTTGTATGTTTTCTTATCAGTTCTCTGCACCACTTAAGGACCACTTCTTGATACTTGATATTTGATACTTGGACTAAGAGTCTAAGACTAGCAACAAAGTAAGACCAAAGTCCAATGTCAGGACTATATCACCATTCACAAAGGAGAAGGGAGGATAAAACCAACTTCCAGCACTACATCAGCTAAGTTAGGTCTTGCATCAGGGTGTAACGCATTCCAAAGTAACATTTTACTGTAATGTAATGTAATGCATTATTGCACATCACATGAAAGTTTTTGAGGAGTGGAGATATGGACATTACTTTTATTTTTATTGCATGATGTTAAAGTGCAAACTGCATTCCAGGACAGAAACAACCGCATTATGTTGCTAACACAACATCGGCTCTTTGCAAGCATCTGCACAGACAGCATGTTAACATGGAGGTAGCAAAGTACCCAGAGTAATGTTAAAGCTGAGTGCACACCAACCCCAGCCCAGCAGCCAGAGCCTAAACGCAAAGGTAACGTAACGAGTGGTGTGATGAGTTACTTTCTCCATCGAGCAATTGTGTAACACACTGCATTACTTTTAAGGAAAGCAACAAATAACATGTAATACATAACTTTTATTAAGTAATGACCCCCAACACTGCTCATGAGATACTGTGAGAGTCAAATTTGCCCCACACCCCAGAATGTAATGGACATCCTGGTCTGTCGTATTACTCCAGTGTACACACCGAGAGTAGCACTGCATCTCAACATGCATTTGCGTGTTGTCTAAGTTGTCATTGCTCCGTGTGCCTGTCGGTGTAAGTGCTCAGCTGATAAACAAATAAGACTTTATCAAATACACACTTGTCACTCTCCACCAGTCAAGCATGGAAAAATTTATTTTGACAAACGTTGCCCCGCAAGACTTAAGTGTCCCTAGCTGACGCCAACAGATAAATGCCTAAGAATTAGGAGATGGATTGAATTTAGCAAATGTATGCTTTTAAAACATGAATTTCACGCTATCCCTGTGGCTTATCTAAGGTCAATAAACAGTCAGTGAGTGACACACATAATTGCTTAATCTAATTGTGTTACTTAGGTTTCAATATCTGACTACTGTATGCTAGGGAAAGTGGTTAGCTAGAAAAGAAAATCTGAATATATGTATTCACTGAAGTATTAATTAATGTAGAACACACTGAATCAGTTCTTTTCTGTCTAAAAACCAAAAAAAACTTCTATCTGTGCTTGAGTGTATTCATTCTACCACATATTGTTGCAGATTCACGTGAAAAAAAAAATGCTGGAATGTGTTCATTAAGGTTAGTAAGGCCAGGCTAAAAGATGGGAAAGCACTAAAGAGACAATATAAAACACTAGGGATGGTATCATTCCACGAGTCATTAATCTGCTCTCCAGTGTTGCAGATTGCAAGTGGGGAACTGCAATGAGAGCTTCCAGACCTGAAGGAGACCTTTACATCTGCATGCACGCACACACGTTCCAGACAGCATATGTGAAGTTCCACTCCAATCATGGTATTTGAGGCTATACAAAAAAACACTCTGGAAAGCTGGGAATGATATTTTATTTGCTTTGCAGTATTTTGGCAGCTTATGTAATATTAACTGTTTCTGCCTGTTCTACAAGTTCTCTGTTTTAGTGGCACATCATAGACTTTGTCACACAACAACGCATAAAAGCAAGAAAATATAATACAGGTATGTTTCCATTCTCCTCTTTTTCTCTGATCCTTTTTAGTAAAATTTAAACTATATGAGAAAAAAAATCATCATAGCCTGTCGTGTTTTCACTGCTTGGTTTATATTTAGACAACTCTTCTCTAGCTCTCTTAGCTAGAGCTATCTGATACTTTCCATGTATACTTGTATATATGTCACTGTTGCATTCCTTATTCTGTCTACTCTCCCGTAGTCCATGTTTTCTCATCTTAGCTCTCTTTCCATTTACCTTTCTGGATATGTCCACCACTAGAGTCACATGTTCGTGATCTGCAGTGACCCAGTGACCTGTCAAATGACCTGCTGATGACCTGTCATTGTGATATTGTTTGAAGTTTTTCCATGCTCTTCATTTCTCTCTTCACTATAGCCAGTCAAGGCAGATGGCCACTCTCCTTGAGCGTGGTTCTGCTGGAGATGTCTGCCTTCTTCCCACTCTCTCCGAGTCAAAGGGAACTTTTGACTTCCAGTATTGTAAAGTCTTCAGCTTACAGTGTGAAGAAGCTATGGTATTTTGTTTATTTTTGAATTGGCACTATATAAATGAAAAAGAATTTAACATTTTTATTGAACTGATGTTGTAGGGTCAGTGCCTTGTGTAATATTTTCTAAAAGTCCACCGATCAGCTGGCCCAAAATAAATGAAATAAAATAAAATACATCCTGCACAACTACATAATGTATTCACATTAAATGTTATTTACCCTTAAACAAGCCCTGCCAGTCAACAACAAGACAGGGTTGTTTGCATTCCATACGGGGCTCTGTGCTCTCTGTGTGTGTGTGTGTGTGTGTGTGTGTGTTAATGCTAGCGTGCTAATACTTTTGTTTGGTAAGACTGACTTGACTTTCTGAGAGGAACTCAATAATTAATTAAGAATTCTTTTATATTTTGTCCTCTCTTTGTTTCCTATTGGTTTTCGCTCTTTCAATTTTGTCTGCAATCAACTTTTAACATCTCTCCTTTTTCTTCCTCCCTTGTGGGCTGAAACATTACCATAACAACAGTTAGGCACAAAAGCCCTGTGGGCATGTGACAGACTTGTGGGATGAGGGCACATGGACTGCAAAAGCGAGAGAGAGAGCGCAAGAGAGCAAGAGAGAGAGAGAGAGACAAAGGGAGGGCGAGAGGCTGCCCATGCTAATATCTGCAGCTGGGCCTTTGGTTTTGTTCTCTATGCAGCTGGGCTGGATGAGAGCGCCTGGATTCCAACACACCCCCATCGGCATAAATCTTGCCATGCTTGAGGCTGCACACACTGCAACAATGCCACTGGGTCATTCTATGCCAAGTCGGCTGGCCCTGCACATACACATACAAATGCACACAGACAGACACATGCTCACAAATAATTTGTTGTTGTGTGGTGATGTTTATAGCTACCGGGACTTTTTTTTTTTTTTTTTTGTCTTTTAGGTTGCATATATCAACCATTTATCATCTGTTCAGACTGAGGCTAAATGAAATCCCAGACGATGCTAATTATTCCTTTCAGCCTCATTTGCATTGTCTACAGAACAAGACCAGACAAGATTGTGTCATGTGCAGGGGTCAATTCCAAGATTAATTTTGTTGATCTCTTGTCAGTAAAAGTCTGGAATAATTGCGAGATATCCCCTGTACAACTCTGCAGTTGTTAAGATAAGGTTGGGTGAATACTTTTGTATCAATGCAGATGCCAGACTTTGGAAACACAGTGACAATTTGATGTGCTTCCTAACCTCTGACACATTCAACACACACACAATACTGCTCCACCATACCAGTAGAATGCATCCTTACCAGAGCGTCATGGATTAAAACAAAGTGAAACTCGCACACAGTAGCAAACTTGTTTCCAAAACATTTGTCCACAGCTTTCAGCCTATCATTAATAACCCTATAAAGAGTTCTTTATGTCTGAGTGGACAGTGTCACTTTTTGGAGTCAACTTTGACGAGATGAATGTGCATGGCGAGCTTGAATGCTTCGCAGCTGGGTGTGAGCAGGGTGCTGGTGACAGCGGGTACCAGGGCACAAATCCCATGGCAGAAAGGGCATCTTTGTTTGGCCCAGGTGCTCTCTGGATGCACTGCCCTCACATCCTGTTCAGGCTCATTCATTATGCATGAGCCGTACATTTAAAATCATGAGCTTCCTGTCAAAAGCCAGAAAGGGCCAGCTTGGCCAAGTGTGCTTTCTGTGGCTTCAGAGGGAGAATAGAAGCGTAACATTTTCAAGGCTCTGAAAAGGCCAAAAAACGAAGGCCATTGTGGCATGGGCAAGCCTTATAAAAACACATTATAGCTCTTTCGGAGATACAACAAGGTCTCATAAACCAGTCAAAGCTTTCAGCTCTGTTGACATGGACTTTCATAGTTGTCTACCGCCTCAGGCAGCTCTGTATGGACCACATAAATATGCATGATTTTGGTGACATGTAATGAATTTTGTGCAGCTTCTTGGGAAACTTTTAGCTGTATCAGTTTGTCATCATTATTGGCTGCCATAATGAATAAAAATGCAAAGTCCACTCCCCTGGTGTGCCCCTCTGCTCCCATGAGAAGATGTGGCTCGGTAATTACTGGAGGATTACAATAATCTACGTTTGGAAGCGTAACCTCCCCCAAGCCTTTGTGGCTCAGCACGAGATGAATCCAGTACAATTAAGCCATTTTGTTTCACTGCATGACCGTTAATTAGCATTATCTACACCAGTGGCTTCAACTCTCAGACTGGGTTTTCCTAAGGTTCTCATCATTGCATCAGTTCCCTTGGTTACAGCTAGATCTCCTAGGGCCTGGGGTCAGGGGGGTCACCACCTAATGACGTGATCAGAATACAAGAGTTTTGCCTACAAGTATTAAATCTACCTTAGAGACTCGTCTCATGTAAGTAATGACCTGTTGCACTCATTATGTTGCATCGTCACAACAAATTGTAATAAATACTCATAAATACTCCATACTCAGTACATTAGAGTTTGTGCTTTTCATCTTAGAATGGGTTAACCCCAGAGCAGAGGGTTACCACACCTCTGTTAAAAGGAGTCACAGCCCCATGTAAATGCCGTAGCCTGGAGGAGCTCTCCCCACTAACCAGCCGATCAATACAACCAGGATCTGAGCAACAGTCAGGGGCACCACAGGTGGTGACATTAACCATTAAGAAGACATGTCTACTGAGTGTCTGGGGATAAAGCAGACCCTGTGGCTTCCTCACTGCTTGAAATGATCTTCAGGGCAACTTAGCACAGTTTGGCTTAAATAGGATTTGGGGAGTGAAAACTCCTTTATCATGGCTTACAAGGATGAGACTGCAGAGCTGCTTAAGGAGATCCCAAAGTACTGATCCTGCTGAGAGGAGTTCTCTTAAAAGTGGAGACATTACAAAATAATAGGCAGTCTACTTGGTGCTATATGATTATATGATCAAACTGCCAAGTAAGATTTATAGTACTGGTGAATAATAATTGGAAAACGGCATTGTCTTCCAGTAAGACTTGCTGATATATGAATATATTGAATCTCCATGCTCCATTTCACATATAAAAACAGGTCAAACCACAGAAGTGTTTTAAATATTACCAACATTAATACTCCCTCGTTTTCAACCATATCAGGTAATTCAGATGTCGACTTCACAACAGTTCCTTGCGCAACCTTGTGATCGGCAACCTTAATCTGACACCTGTCATTTCTTAACTTAGGCCAAACCTGAAAAAATCCATAAGAGTGAGCCAGCCACTGTTACAGATGTAATGATGAGCTGTTCTTATCATAGGCAACAGCTCAAGCATGTTTACGCTATTAAAATGTATTGCATATTGTTTCATTCTACAGCTGTTCCCAGTAAACCTATGTAGGAATGTAACACACACACACACACACACACACACACACACACACACACACACACACACACACACACACACACACACAAAGTACAAAATAATAAAAAAATACCTTTCGGCTCACAGCAGGGTGTGTCGATATTTAGTTTGAGCTTCCAAGTTTGACTTTCATTTGCAGTTCTTACAAGCTGTCATATTAAATATGTTATTGGTATAAACTGAGATCACCCATTAGTGAAATGGAAAAATTAATTTGGCAGCAAAATAGATTCCACAGTGAAGTCAGTGTCTGAGGGCTATAATCTGGATTGCTTGCAGCCTGCTGTGGGTCTGTCTGTCCCATGTCAAGGCTGCCACAGGCAAGATATCCAGTCATAAGATCCAGAAAGAATGGCATCAGTCACAGTTTAATGGATCCTGGATTATTGTGCCTTCATTCATCCACCCCTACTATGCCCAAGGGTGGGTGGTTGGCTCCGCCACAGTCTCCAGAAGCAACCTACATCTTCCCTTGTGACCCGTTCATCTGCCTGTGGGCGAACTCAGCATGATTGCTACTAACCACAGGGCCATAGCCTGCTGTGTCATGCTACTCACTGGCCTCAATTTTGTCAAATTAGTAACCAATCTTAACTCTTGTTCATTGAAAGTACTTATAATCACACTGAGAGCACTGAGGGATCAGTTTTGCCCACTGCAGGTGGACAAACAGAAACAAAAGCACTCCCTCACATCCTGCTGATAACATTCTTTAAATCTGGGAGGAAGACACAAAATTCGCTTTCATTTATACAGATTTATACAGATTTATACAAATGAAATTATGATTGCTAATATTTATGAATAACCATCAACGATTGCTTCAAATTTAACATTTTTTTTCCCTCTCTAGGGCTGTGCGAATAAAGAGAACAAAAAGTAGAATTTAATTGATTAGGCATTCAAAATTGTATTATAACATGGTGCCTTTCAAAGGCATTAGCTCTGTCACAAAATGTACATTATTGGGACTGATTTAGCCTAAAAAATAGTTTATACAATTTATAAAAGATGTCAAACACTGCAATTTTATCAGTCTTTTATGAATTGATAGAATTTTGCAATTTTATGAAGTAAGAACAATTAACTTTTGTACAGGCAGCCTTTCAGACCAAGTGGCTGCTATCTGATTATTGGTAGCACTTAGTGCAGACCTGCTGAAACCTCTGTTTATGCATTAACTGGGCACCAATAATGAGCACTGGTCTCTCACGATGCATGAGCTAAATTAAATTCCCTTGCCAATTACAGGGAGATTTTCACAAGGCCCTGTAGCACTGAGGCTAATCTACTTTGGTGATCTACAGTGTCCCTACACTAAAACAGTCTCTATATTCTTATGGACCACTGGTGCTAGCCCTCGTGCTGGGATTTGCTCCTGTTTTCATATGTTCATATGTTTTTGCAGGACTGGGAGGATGGAGTGTGTGAGCATCCTGCTTGTGAAACAAACTTAGTAAATGGCCCACTCAGGACATTTGACCCTGTGGATTTTTGATTCTTCGGTGTGGCTATTTTTTTCGAGCGAACACTTTTCCTTTAGTAAGGCCTAAAAGGCTTAAAAGGGTGGAAAGCAAAATATTTTTATAAGTCCTGGACACCCGGTTGCATAAAAGGTTCCACAGGCATTTGCATCAGAGCTGGACTGGACTGTATAGAATACTGGTTCTTTATATATATATATATATATATATATATATATATATATATATATATATATATATATATATATATATATATATATATATATATATATATATATATATATATATATATATATATATATATATATATATATATAATGACTATGGAAAATAAAAGGAAAGCCCTAAGGATCTGAAAACCGCCCTTGTTTACTGATACGGGGGTTGGACCAGGTTCCTCTGGCCTACTTTGCCTAACACTAAATTTTAGGCTAGTTTGTTGAGGTTGTCTGGTCACAGTAATTGCAAACTAGCTGTCAGTCACTCCACGGTCTGTTGGTGATGAAAAGAAAGATAAAGGCTGAGCAATGAAAATATAGGATCCATCTGATCAGCGGGGGAAAGGTGGAGTCATGTTGCATGGGGGCTCTTCACCTTTCTGAGAATTTCACATAAATATCTGATCCTCTTACACAATGAAATGAAATGAAATAACTACAACAGTGTACTAGCAGTGGTGCAGCTTATACATATATAGTATTTCACACAGAACATACAATATATTTACTATACATCTTGTGTGAGCAGAATCAATGTGATTTTACTCCCTTTTTTTAAAAGGTTATTTGAGAGAACAGTTTAGCCATCAATCATTGCATTAATGAGGCTCACTGGTTGCCTTAAAGTTTAAAAAAAAATGTTCCAGTGATATTTGAGGGTGTGAAGTTATATAAGGCTGTTTATAACTTACAGCTTTATTCACTGCCTGGGTTTTCAGAGGTGGCTGTGCTGCCACCTGGGAGCTGCCTGGGCTGGAAAAGCTATGAATAACCTTTTACCACATTCCCAGCCTTAAAAAGAAAAGCCACAATATGGACATAAACTCGGGTTCTGGGAGTGAACAGAAAAACCTACAGGTATGAACACAGGTATATGTTTACATAACGAGAAGATTCTAAGAATAAGGAGGTGCACCGTAACCACTGCGTATTATCACAGTTATTTAGACTTAAATCTCATGAGTTATTGTCACTGCATTCATTCTGTGTTTTTGTGGCAAGATTTGCTTTCATGACTTTATCAGCGCCTGGGATTAAGTATATTTGCTCAGGAACAAGAATGCAATTAGCACATTCACACTCACTGATCAATGCTGGCCTATCACTAACAGGCTGTGAACAAACATGATTTTTTTTTTTTAACTTTTAAACAGATAGTAAAGGAATGTCAAATACAATTCAAAGTCCAAATAGTTGGCTGCAAATGTTCGACTGATGTTATGTAAGAAAAAAATACTTTTTCCCATGTAGTCTGGCTACAATCGCCACAAAACTTTGTGAAGTCGCCTGTCTGTGTGCTCACAAAACCACACAGTCTATTTGTCACCCCTCCCCAGTTCTCATCCCTGTGTTTCAGGTGAACAATAGATATGGGACCCCCAGCTGCCGTGCCAGGTGACCTCATCACGTTGTCGCCAATCAGCCCTCACTCACGCAAACAAAGGTCAGCCCAGTGAAAATGCCAGTGTCGGTTCTCACAGTCACCCCGATAATATCTCCGTCCTTCCAGCCACACACTCATTGACATGGAGGAACCACTCAGATAGGGTTGCAAATGGGCACTTCTATGAGGCAAAGCAGGGGTGGGTGGGACACTGGACATCCCCCCAGCGGATACCTTGTTCTCCCATTAATTGATCGCTACTTGATCTTGGATGGTGATTCAGGGGTACTCTCTAGGGCAGGCCACCAGTCTCGGTGATATGTGTGGGAACTGTGTGGAAGCCGCGAAGGTGCACCTGTTAAATGGCCATTTCGACCTATTCCCCCGGCACCCTGCCCATTGTTGGGGATTTATATTCAGTTTCCTTCTCAGATGGACACACAGTGGAGGACTGGTGGAGTGGACTGCTCTCTTTTCAGAAAATGAGCTGCTTAAAAGGCAGAGCTGCTAAGGTAGGGAGTAGGGAGTAATGAAAGAGTGATACAGGTAGAAGTGGGATATAAGTGGAGCCCAAAGGAGCCTAATATGCACAGCTGTGATGTCAGAGGTTTAGTTGTAATTCTGGACTTTCTGTTCCACAGATCTGACCTTTTCAAGTAATCTTGTAACAGTCATTTCTAATTTAATTTTGTTGGAAATGTAATGAAACAAAAGAGTCATAAAGACCAAACTGAATTTTTCAGAGGACAGAAGGTGATCACAAGCAAGCAATTAGCCTTAATGACAGCCTGATGTCCTGTGGCCTGCTTGTTGACCTATGACCCCCATTTTAATGAAGGCTGTAATAAGTAGCATTACTCTGTCAGTGTGGCATCTCGGTCAAAGGTGAATGGTGAGATGAAAGGTAGCCGCTGTAGTGAGGGTTGCAGGTGCAATGACAGTTTAAACAGACAATGAGGCAGGTGCAGTAATGATGAGTAACAGACAAACTGTGACAGTTGCCAAAGTGGGAGGTGTCCATGTCAAAAAGTATTTGCTATGTACAGTACGCACACTACGTTATATTAAAATTTATCAGTGTTTCAAATGCTGTTTTTCATCTTTAATATCCACAGAATAATGAGCAAAATAGGTAAAATTAAATCTTTTGAGAAAAAATAAAACCACGGACATCCTAAAATAATTATCTTACCAGATTTCTCTGTTAAATTTATCTCTGTTTTGTTGTTCCACACCCTTTCACATCTCTCTCTGTGGAAATTAAACTGTAATTCCTTCTTTGGGAGCATATCATTGCCGTGTCGTTCTCACATGTCCACTCTAAGCTGAGGCTGCTGCCCACTGGCACACCACCGCTGTGATCTTCACAGAGAAGATAGAGAGGGGTGGGAGAGGGGTATTGTAGGAGCGGGGGTGGGGAAAGACCCAGAATTACCAGATTTAAATAAAGTCAACTTTCCGGCCATCTGGCCAGTGTTTGGGATAGAGGGGGAAGCCTTGAAGGCTTGTGGAGCCTGAGTGAAAGCTTTATTTTTAATGCTCATGATCCAAACCTCTTAGCAGTACAAAACGTGTGACATTTCTTTTTAAACCACAAAAACAGAAGTTCTAGGCACACTTGTTTTTCCCCTAATGGCAATGTGCTAAGTACACAAACAGATACTATCTGCCAGTAGCATTTATAATGGTGAACATATTTGCCTAAGATCAGATGCAAACAACTGCAACACTAACAATGAGGTTTCGTTATCAGTATCAACTCAGTGCACTCTAGATTGATGAGTCAGTCACAGCACACCCTGGAGTCAGTGTAAGTGGATCCTGAGACACGCATCATGGTGCAAGTAAAGTGGCACATGGGCTGGTGACAGGAAACCATGAGAGGGTGACCAGGAGGACGTATCCCTAAACCAAGTACTCTAAAATTAAAGACAAAACAATATGTCAGGCCATGATTGATCAGTCCGTGGTGTTTTGTCAAAATTCAGCCGTCTTTGCAGCCCCACCCCCAGGCACTTCCTATAATCAAAGGCCATGCCCACCCATGGCTAATTAGACATTAAGCAAACGTCAAGAGTGCCTGATTTAAAGCAGCCATCCTAGACCAGAGCAAAACAAAGAAAGCAGAGCGGGAAATGGGAAAGATCCAGATCAATACTGAGCGGCACTTTTGTTTGCTGAAATGCCATAGAGGCTGAAATAAATCAGATAGAGGAGGGAGAGAAGGCCCTACGATTGCGTTCTCACGGCTCCCCGGGCACTGCGCTGAGAACAGGCACACCTGGTCTAACAAAGCCCACAAAGAGGGGAGGGATGAGCATGCAGGCATGCATCCACAGAACCACACACTCACACACACTATCTGACTTCAACTAAATCATTTAAACAAGAGGAGTTTTAAAAGGATTTGCTGTTAAAGCCATCTGCAGACTTATGGTGTGAAGTGTCAGTAGAGGTAATGCTAAAAATAAGAAGACAATAACAGGATACTTAAGCGAATCACTAGATTCATATGTATCCATATCAGTTCTTGGCATTGCCATTGCCAGTCCAACTCTACATTGCCTTTTCTTGCGATATTTATCTTCAAAATGAAATAAACACACTTTGTTCTCTACTGGAAAACAACCATGATAATGTGATTACACAAACCCAGGATGTGAAATGTGCCATGAAATGTGAAAGATGGGAAAGCAAAGTGCTAAGAAGAACTGTTTTGAAAACGATCATCGATGAAGATTTGATGAAAATCTTAAAAAGGTAAAGGTGGCATTTTGTTTACATGGGAAGATTTCCAGTGGTTTCCTGCCAATCTGTGGCTGCACTGCAGCAGTAAAAGCAAAAAGATTCCACGACCAGCACTCTTTGTTTTGGTGACGATGGCATCAAAATGAGCTGATTTGTTTAGTCCAACTTTAGTTTTTCTCTGACCAGTGATCACTCCTGCCTGAGTTTTCCTGTCTGATATAAAATGCCTCACTTCACCCCTCCTTCCCAGCCAGTCCCCTTTCTGCAGCATCTGTGGCAGGGCTCCCCCTGTAAATCAAACTGTCACTTCTCACACTCAGCACCTCTGGAGCGTGAGCACCCGAGCTGGTTTCAATTTGTGCCTTGAGCAAAGTTAATAAGTTTGAGATAAATTTAGCTGGCCTGGCTGGAGCTGATTTGGCATGGTGTACGCTTTCACCCCCATGATTAGCCGTGGTCCTAAACTTCACTGGTAAAGCACAAAGAGAGAGTCTGTTTCACCCTAATGCAGTGTGACCCCATGCAGAGAAGCCTGTTATCATTGCTTTTTAGTGAGTTCAGGTTACAGGTGAGTCAGGTACTAAAAAGATAATACTGACATAGCGTGTGCTGCGTATGTGGAGGGTGAGTTAGGAGGAAGTAGTAAGAACATCCAGAGACCCTTCACTTGCAAGGAGGAAATCCAAGCAAGTTAATTCACTGAGGAAAAATGAAGGAGGAAGCTGTCACAGAAGAGAAACTGAAAAGCAGTACAAGTCAGCATTATGCAAGTACTGAAATTATTCACAGTTGATGAAATGCTGCTCACCACACTTAAGTGCCACTGCCATTTAGGAAAATTTACTTTGCATCAAGTTAATACTAATCCATGGTAACCTTCGGCAACTGGCGGGATGTTAGTAAGCAGCCGTTTGGCTATTAACCAGCTGGAAGTGACTAGAGCCCTTTTTGCTTACAACCACATGATTGGGGGCTACCCCCAGTAACCTAATGCAGGGACCAATTATATATAATTTAAGACTTAAGCAATTTCGACAGATTTCTGGAAATTACTGTAGAGCTCTTGTTGCTGTTGCTGAAGAGAAATGACAGTGTGATATTTTGACAGGTTTTTACTACAAACCGGTTCTCAGATACACAAATGTAGGGCTATATGGCAGCTAATATCCATTTGTTGATTGGGGCTGAAGTCAGGGGGTTAAGTAAGGTCTAGCTAGCTGGGTTCTGAATTACCACAGAGAAGGTTAAGCAAAACAACAGGCCTTCACTTCACCTGTGCACAAATTACTGCTGCATAAACATGATGGCTGGTCGGCTCCATGCGCATGCATAAGATAAATTTACCTAGGTGGTCGAACGTCGCTTAACACGTCTGACAACTGGAGACAGACTCAAAGATCATGAGTTTGAACCTAATACTAAAAAAATCTTGAGTGGTGCCAATCTTTGTATGTTTTGGAAAGGCTACTGTTAGGAATTTTATTCAGCACAACTGTATTTCGTGTTAAAATGGTTAAGTCGCTGACATTCCGGAAAGCAGTTTGCAGAATAAAACTGGATGAAATGTTTTTTGTCATAGTGTAAAAATACAATTCAGCTGGAGCCCTAAAACACAGATATTTCTCCATTAGGAGCTGAGCCTGCCCCACCACTGCCGCTGTCTTTGACTCATGTGATTTGGCCCTTTTAACAGGTGGATGCCCCTATGTTTACTACCCGTCTCCCTGTGTTTGCTGATGGTCAGACAGGAAGCTGGCCAGACTGTGGTCAGCCTGAGTCAGTACTGGATAAAAAGACCTTTCATATAAGTGTGAGGAAGACATCACTGTTATGGGAGAGCCTTCTGAAGGTTGAGGAGATTTGGATATTTCTGGCTCTGCTTATATCCACGCTATCCTAAACATGAAACACTGACGTAGTCTCAAAATATCTCAGAAATGACATCACTTTAGAAATGAGTGGTATCTGCCTCTGTGTAAGTCTCATGATCAGCCAGACCAGGACTACCTGGTGTGTGTCGGGGACTTCTGTGGACTGTGATTGTATTCATGCAGGCTTTGGGACAACAGTATTTGTATGAATGTGCGTGTGTGAAAGCATGTAATTGTGGTGTGTGGTCCTATTCACATCACACATAGGTGTCAGCGCCCCACTGCTGGGCCACTACCACTTCACCTAGAGACACAATTAGGAGTCCCGGCCGGAAAGCAGGGCTGAGCGGGTGGATGCTGAGATGAGACAGGCTTACTGAACAGTTCCTTTCCCTCCTCGTCTCTGAAGGCTACTTGGCAAGACGCAGACGGCCCAACATGTCAGATCCAAACAAAAGTCCAATCTGTCTCAACACAGTTGGCTGACTGCAGGACCTGAAGCAAGCCCAACACGTAGCATCTCTATGCTTGCTTTGCACTGAGCCATGCACGCTCACACAAAGGGAAACAGGAAGACCTGATCAGGTCAGCATTTCACAGCAATTCAGGTGGTCTGGATGTAGAGCTGCTGAACTCGTGGGACATAGCCACTGATAATTTTCTCTGGCATAGGCCAACTTTTCTTTAGAGGCAGTGAGAAAAGTGTTCTTTTTCTCAAGGCCATCGCTGGGCTGTAAGCTAAACGGTCAGTAATTACCAACAGATGCTTACCCTTTATTTGTATATGTCTTTATTTCTATGTTAACACGAGAGATTAGTCCAGTACAATTGGTCTAATAACTGAGGTTTTTTTTTTAACTGTTTGATATTATCCTTGCAAATTTTGCGATAAGCACAAGGTGTCAGAACGAGGTGTCAGTCTATGTAGTGTGACACCTTACTTTATTATAAGATCTGAATAAAAAGTTTGAAATTTCAAAATAACGCCTACTGTTTTCTGTCAACAAACTGAGGCAAATCACCTCATAAATGTCTATTCCAAAGTCCCTGGGATCCAATGATGATCCTATAAAATTCTATATATAGATCACTGTCCTGTATTGCCTCTAGCAGTACATTAACCTCTGACCTTAAACTTACATTTGGGACATCTGGTCTGTGTACTGAGATAAGTGATCATTTATCTGCCATACAGTCTTAATACAGTCACATTAACAAAACTTGAGAAAGAACTACTCCAAACAGATGAAAGATATAAAAATACAACAGTTAAAACTTCAGTATTTATATATTTTAAAGGCAGGTTCAGGTGAATTTGTTATCCTAGGCCTGGCACTTCTTTTAGCCTCTGAGGATAAAAGAAGTGCAAAGCCTAGGATGTGTACTCACAACAAACAAACCGATTTACTGCTTAGACAAGTCAGTGTTAAGTGAAAGCGTTCTATTTTGTTGGGTTATCAAGAGTGCAATCATCAAGCCTTTAAGCCTCTCTGATATTAAGCGTCAACCTTTGATGTTAATGACAGAGACTGATTTGTTTTATTGGTCAGCTAAGATCACCCTATTTCTAACCTAAAAATTACATTAGTAACTAAACAATAATGATTAATAATATTTGATTTTCTTCCACTATAAAAAGATCATTCCTAGAGTTTATAGGGGGGTACTGAGATTCCCTAATTTCCTAATTTCCACAACTATCTAAATTTTTTTTTTTTTTTAGTGCTTCATACCCAGCTAACAGGTGTTTGTATTATTTATCTTCCTGAAACCAACAGTGGGTTTATTTAGGTTTTTACATGCACACTATAGCCACCACACAACTCCCACTTTGCCTTGTATAACAGGAGAAAAGCATCACTTGTGTGACTCACATTTCTATCTGGGCAGTCCAGTCAGCCCGTTACACAGCTGAGGTCTTGGATGTAACTTAGCTGCTCGCCTCTATAACAGCAGCTGTAAAATGACACAACTCCTCAAGTAGCCCCTCAGCAGCTATCAAATCCCAAGTGCCTGTTAAAGCTCACTGACTCCCCCTCACCTCTACCATTCCACCCTTGTCTTATAAAACCAGGAGCCATAAAGCTGCCCCTGGGATCACTCTTCTCTCTCCACGCGTTCTCAATGTTGTGACAAATAGACAATTCATACATAAATAAGCTGTGGCAATATTTTGAACACGATTCTTTCAATTGGGGATTAATAATAGGTGATTTATTTGCTGAAGATCAGAGGTCAGACCACAGATGCAGGAAATAACCATAGTGGATGCATTGTTTCACCATGTGCGATTTCCAATATTAATAAAAAAAAAAAAAAAAAAGAAAAAAAGATTGTTCACTGTTGGGGGATCAGAATCAAGCTTCCCCGATCTGCAGTTACTTGATCTGAGTATGAAAAATATCCCAGTAAGAAAGCAGTAAGTCAACAGAAAATTTTATGATCAGTGTCCATGTGGACATAAAGAAAATATTACAAGCCTAAATAGGGTTGCGGACTTGGAATGCCAGCCCAAGCAGCCCCTCCCTGCCACTGCGCCACCCCTCCTACCCGGTGATTCCACCCTTTTCCTTTTGCCACTCCTTTGCCTAGTTCCTCCAAAACCTTTCCACAGGATGGCCAACAAAATTAACATGTTGGCAGCTGCTGATATTCTGTTTAAAAGAAAAACAAAAGTACTGATGAAATAAAACTTCATTAAATGATGAAATAAAAAATGGACTTTTGAGACAAGTAATGTAACCATGAACGAGGTGCAGAATCTGCTAAATGTTTTATTCCAAAGTATAGTTTTATACCAGACAGTCCTCCTACAGGTCTTATACACTGCAGCCTTTGCAATACTGCTTTCATTCGCATAGGTTTACTCACAGTTGCAAAGAAAAAGCTGTTGAGTTCTTATAAAGCAACATGGAAATGATTACCTCCTGGCAAATGCAGATTACTTGGCAGATTTCTGCTCGGGTATGTGTGTCTGTGCACATTCAAGTGTGTAGATACACTTGAGCACAAAGAGACTAATTGCCACTTAAACATCACTAGGTTTCATTTGACAAGTGTGCTGTGCATCAGCCAAAGCAACATCTGGACTCAAACAGAGAAATGAGATGACTGCCAAGCAAATGCATTACAGCTCAAACCTCTCTGCATGAGAATGCCTGCAAGGCTGAAAATTAGCTGAGAAAGTGTAAAAGCAGAAATGTCTTTCTGTCTTTCTCTCCATGCTGATTCTGCAAAATACATCGAAATGAGGAGGTGCAAACAATATGGCAAATGATTTTTAAAGTATATGATTAGTAGATGAGTCTTGAGAAAGCTGCTCATAAACCCTTCAGAAACACAAATAAAAACTATCCTAAAATAAAGGTAAAGATTATAGTCACCCTGAGGAAACATAAAAACCTTTTAAAAATAAACTCATCTAATACACAAAAATCTAAAAAAGAAAAATAGTCCTTTCACTGCTTTTAAGGGATGCATTCCACAAGTGGCTTTAATGACCAAATCCTTGTACAGTGGATATTTTTCTGTTTTTAAGGATTCATGCGTGGTTAAATTCAGGTCATGGAATTTGTGGTAATGACAAAATACAATTATCATCAGCAGATGTGGAAAGGTTAAAACTGGAAGGAGGCATCTGTGCAAAAACAGAGATAAAATAAATAAAACAGAACATTCTAATGGCTGTGGAAATGCCAGACAAATCTCCCAAATGAAATGATCTCAGGAACATTTGCCTTTAAATGTCAACAACAGTAGCTAAGGTGACAATTTCAGCATGTACTGTACCTAAATCCAAGGCTGGTGTTAAACTATGCTGAGATCCTCCACAATTGCAGCGTTTTGCTCATGTTTTAATCTGCACCATACCGTTTACAAAAAAAAAAAAAAAATGCAGTATTGAAGGCTCAGATAAACTTTGGCCTTATTAGTGATTTGCCACTCTGCATGTTTAATAACAGCCACTGGCAAGCTGAATGCAAAGCTCAGTGAGATGGGCTAGAAGAAGAAACTAACTGCTGGAGCCTGTTCTCTCTTGGCTCTACATGAATCTGATTGACTATAGGGGCTTACAGATAAGTCATCAGTAAAAATGTCCAGCACAAGTAGTAATGTAGGTGTTTGTGTACAGGTTGATCACAAACCCCCTAAAAAAAGAGATTTCAGTTCTTACTTGGTTGCCATAATGGGACAAATTTATCGTGTTCCTGCAAAACTGTGAATTATTATAGCAGCATTAAAGTCACGCTGACTTTTGTTTTGTCTTCAAATCCTGCTGTTACCTAATCTGCTGATGGTTGCACAATTAAAAACTTAATCATCATCACATAATCTGACTACTCATGGTTCCTATCCAATGTTTCCACTGTTATCATAACTGTTAAAGCTAAGCTGCGAAGGAAAAAAAAAAAAGGTGAAAAAAAAAAAAATGTTTGCCTTTAACTGTTAACTTTAGTTTCTTGGTGTTGCATTTTTTTCTAAACTCAAGCATACCATAATTTTCATGTGCAGCATTAAAAACTGCACATGTATATGGCAGTAGGGCAGCATTTAAAAGTGCAGGTTAATCATTAAAGCTGAGCATTGCAGCCCTTGCAGGCACAGAGCGGTTAATCAGCATATTGATTCATTTCTTTCAAACTTAGCAGGCATGTTTTCTTGGCAGCAGTCCTGCTTATATAAAAATTCTCTGCACATATCTACCAAGAGCTGTGGTGACTTTGCTGACCCTTCTCTGTCAGACAGGCTGTGCACACACATCTGTTGTTGGTTTCAGAGTATTGTACCTTTTCATATGCAATAGGTAACATTTCGCAGAGGATAAGCAATAATTGGTAAGACAACTGTTAAATGGTGATCAGTTTCTGAGTGTTGCTGAAATCTTGTGACAGCATGACAAAGTGCAAGGCCTTTCTGGCCTCCATTAGTCTGGCTGAGTGACTGGCTGTGAGGTTTTGTAATCTGGGTTTTCGTTTAAGAGTGCTGCAGCTGAGGCAGCTTTAGGGGTTGGTTGGGGGAGGTAGAGGAAGAACAGGCAAAAGATGGTGCAGAGAATTGGAGGAGAGGACATTCTTTATGGCTTTGATTTGGGAGAAACACTTCATCACTTGCATAGTGATGCTGGCTGAGTGGGGAAAAAAAGGAAAAGAACAAAAAAAAGAGCTCTAATCCCA
Organism: Archocentrus centrarchus; assembly: GCF_007364275.1. Lineage (NCBI taxonomy): Eukaryota > Metazoa > Chordata > Actinopteri > Cichliformes > Cichlidae > Archocentrus > Archocentrus centrarchus. The sequence goes on along the minus strand of NC_044353.1, from coordinate 21,020,097 downwards.
CTCAGCATGGCAGTGAAATGACGAATCCAGCAACGATGATGCTTCTTTTGGCTAATGTGACTAATTCAGGCTCCCTCACTAATCAGTTGTTTGGAGTTTATAGATGGATCAGTTAAATAAACCTCATCTGTCTTCTCTTCTGAATCTCCTCCTTGTTTTGTGCCCTACTTTGCCCCCTTTTTAATGGCTAAGAAAGCTGGTACAGACAGGGACCGATGTCATCATATGTGGCTCAATTTCTCTTAATTACTTCTCTGAGTATAGTTCCTTTTGTGAAACTCATCAGAACAACATAAAATGTTATGTCATCATTTCCTATATGGAATAACTCTGAGCACACCTCAGTTATTAGAAGCATATACCTAAATTGTCATGCATTTAATAAAAAAGATAGATGGCATAGCATATTTCACTGAAAAATTCATAAATATTAATTTATATTTCTGCTGTTCATAGTAAAAAATTAATGCAAAAAATCCCGATGCAGCTTTATTGGCAAAACTCTGTATAAATGTTTGTCCCCTTTAAGCAATTTACATTATAGGAATGCTAATCCTCTCCAGGACTCCTGAGATTACAGTAAAGAGGAAGTAGGTTGGATGTCATGTGGGCTGGCTACAGATGGGTGAGAACATTATTATGCAATTGGCTCTACTATTACAGTTTCAGTGTGTGAACCTGTAACAGCAGTACTGAGCACCAACATATCTTATAAAGCCACTTTGAGCCTGCATAGCAGTATGTGCCCTGCCAACCTTCAGGCAAACAGCATCTCACTGGCCAATCAGGACCACAGAATCCTCCAAAAAAGCAAATAAGCCTCTTATTGTTGAATGTAATGGCGGACTGATTTAAAAAGAAACCCAGAGGATTTGCTTTAACGCAATAATCAGGAATCCAAGTTTCACTCAGCACACACCCAGATGCCAGGCAAGCACAGCAAGGAGATTACTTTAACCTTCAGATGCTAAATATTCATAAGCAGTCTTAAGAAAACAAAATGGTATCCATAACAAATACGCCACCTACATTCAATCACTCACCAGATCCATGTGCATATTACATATAAATAATAGTATCGACAGACTAGAAAATTAAATTGACTCTGCGATATTTGTTTAATGACTGGTAATTCTATACAAATATGCCATAAAAAGGAGAATGTGGCAGGTTTGAAGCAAAGCAGATGTAACTTCTTCATAATCAAGCTACACGATGGTGGATTTTGGACTGGGCTGATAAAGTAATACCTGATTTCAGTCATGCCAGTAAGAAGCGTACGTAGAACCCCAGAAACTTGGGGAAGTGGAGACAGCTTTCAACAGAGATGAAGCTCAGCTGGCGCCTGTTGAGGAGGTGCCTGAGTACAGCCTGTCCTGCCACCGCCAAGGACGAAACGCTCCCTAGTCACACCTTAAAAAAGGGATTTACATCTCAATTTTCACAATTGGCTCTCGGCTCATACTAATATGACAGTAGTCAAATGTGTGCCATGCAATATGAATGTTGGATGTTGTTTCTTAAGAATAAATAAATAATAATACTTGTATATGCTTTTTTTTCTTATATAAATTATTTACCTCAAGGCCTCAAAGTCAGATGGCAATGCCACCCCCCATGTTGTTGTTGTTTACTTGCCATTAGCCAAAGCTTAAATGAAAATTGTAACAACCCAAGCACACAGTCTCTGTCTTTGGACTGGTGGGAAATGTGCAGAGGTATTCCATTTTCTTCCCGTTCTACGCATGACTATAAGTCCGATCCCAAGAGACTTGGATTGGGTTTAATCTTCCACTCCCCACATGCTCATCACCCACGGTATAACCACTGGTCTTCATCAGCTCCCTCTCAGGGTCCGCCACCTGCACATTCTTATACATAGATACCTATTGTTAAAAAAAAAGTTAAGCTTCAATGAGCAGCTTCAACCAAACTGAGGTGCGCTGGAGCCACAGTTTCAGGTCACAGGAGTGCGCTGAGGTGTAGGTGCTTCGTAACTCTAGAGGGTTAATTACAGTGTGTGGCTGGCAGTTGGTCATAGATTCCTGATACCCCTTTTTTGTGATTCAGAAGTTCCTTTTCTTTCTCAGATGGAGTGTGAGCTCTGAACTTCTTATACAATCAAAGCAAGAGTCGCTCATATCTCTGACAGTCGAAACCATAAATCATAATCAGTTTCTATAATCTACTTCAAAAGATTATTGTGACTGTTTTGGATTTAGTTCATTCAGTCATTCAATAAAAAAATGGCTTGTTTGTAGTGTTCAAATTTGATAATGATTGTTCGTCATTTTAAACTGTGCCAGTCCCTCCTGCCTGCATGTCCCACAATCAGAGTCATCTGACCTGCTCCCCCTCTGCACTCACCTCACTTCACCACACAGCCTTTATAGTATTTAGTCAGTCTGCTATGGTTAAACAGCCAAATTATTTGTGAGCAGGAGGACTGTTTTAATTTGGGTTCCAGCAGCCATCGTCCACAAGATGCAATGCAATTTGAGAAACAAGTTTGCTGATACTGTATGCTCCTCTTTAAAATACAGGGCCAATAATCAGACAGCCCAGGTTGCTAAACTGCAGTCAACTCACCAAACTGGTGTCAGGACACAGCAAGCTACAGCAAACAAGACAGTACTCAGCTGTGCAGCAAATCTAATAAATCAGTTAGAGTTTTCTTATTCCTGCTAAGAAAGATTTCCAAACCACTCAAATATTGGATATCAGGAAATAGTGGAGAACAATTTCCTTTTAGAGTAACATTAGAACGCATGAGCCCGGCTCCCAGAGGTTCAGGCCCAGCACCGCTGGGCTGCTCCAATTAGATGGTGCTTCCCTGCTGAGTCTGAACTAGCCAGAACACAAGAGCACCCAAAGGGAGTTTGAGGAAGAAAGGGACACACACACACATGCACACACACACGCGCGCGCACACACACGCGCACACACGCACACACACAGCCGTGAGAACTGTGTTGTGTTTGGCGCGTATCACCTAACGTCTCTCACAGTCTACACAAACTTTGGGTCATGCTGCAAAGTGATCATTAGACAGCTCAGAAAAAGTTTAGGGCAATAAAGAAATGCTGAGGTGGGTGAGGAGAACGACACTTTTTGGCCACAACAGCTTTTTGTGACAGTGGAGAGAGACAGGAAATGGGGGAAAGATACAGGGGAAGACATGCGGGCAAATTGGCAACAGGCCGGGACACGAACCCGCACCGCAACGCAGCACGTGTTTGCTGGCTTCACCACTAAGCCACCCAGGCGCCCAGAAAGACACTCATATTTAAGAACAATTTTTATGCATTTTGTACATGAAAGTATTTAACTGGGTGAAGTAGGAATAGCAAAAAAATTGCAAAAAAATGTACTTAACGTGACATATTAACATATACCACTTATAAAGACTTTTACCCAATTTGGTAATAACTAACTTACTGAATTTGTGAGTGATTGTGAGTGATTTCTATTAATACTCTATGTAAACCATTAATTCCAAGTTTTAACTATGCTTTAAAAGGTCAAGAATATATATTTTTTAACTGCACAGAAATAATAATGATAACTCCACCATATTTAGGGTCTCACTGGTAATTGACAAAATTCTGATCTAACTCTGTCACTGCTGGTTACAGTCACTAAAAGCAGTTTGTTGACCTTCTCTTTTTCCTTTTCCCTGAAATAGGCTTCAACAAGAATAGACTGGGCTCTCCCCGCTGTAATAAGACACTGTTTTAAGGCCCTTCAAGTATGTCATTGTTCATTTCACCCCTGCCCTTTCTGAATGCAATAATCTTATTGCCACGGTCTAATGCTGAAATCCCTGAACACCTAAGCAGACTGGATTTTCCTGACCACACAAGATATTCCGGCTTCTCCTGCAACAAGTGGTATCAAAGGCATACCCATGGTCGGTGGTGAGCAGCAAAGAGGAAGTGCATCTGTAGAGAGCATCCATTTGTGAGTATTCAGCAAAGGTTGGGGCACTGGCTCTGATGCAGGTGCTATGCTCTGGAAGGTGATTAGATATCATCACTCTTTCATTAACTTGGTATTTCTAGTGTCTCCATGACTGTGTGGAAAGAATGGCCCTTTTCATCAGTGCTCCCAGAAAATGAGCCATGCTGAAAGAGCCAGGTTAAGTTGGGAGGATAATGAAACAAGAGACAAGGGGGGACAAAGCTGACAGAAGAGTCAAACAGTGCAATGTGGGTCATTTCTACATAGGATTTAAATCCTGGTGTATAATAAGCAAATATCAGCTAATATACAAACAAATGCTGTAGTGAGAAATAAACAAATGGGGACGTAAACAGGCGCAGGTGACACAGACAAGAAGGGGAAGTTGGGAAACGCATTAGAGTTTATTTTTAGGTTATGACACTGATGGCGACAAGAGTCTCCGTTTCACCTGATCACTGAAACAGGTGGGAGGGTAAGATGGTATAATATTCCATTACATAGACCAGACCCAAGTGCGTACAGGTTCTTCATGAAAAGTGTCTCTGTGCGTAGGTGTGGGTCTGACATCATCCAGAGCCGTGGATGAGACCTTTCATGTGTAGTGGTGCCAGGAAGCTGCTAGCACTGTCAGCCAGTCTGAATCAGCGCTAAGCTCCAGACACAAAGGTGCAAAAATCCACGACAGTTTCACAACTCTGCAAAACAACCTAAACATGAAAGCTTGACCCTTACTCAGTGGCAAATAATTAATAAATAAAAAAAATTTCAATTTTTGTTTTGTTGTTTGTTATAGAAAATTTCCACTGTGTCATTTGTTTTTATCTTGAAAATAAAACCTTTTTAATGTTTGTCTTAGAATATTTGGCATTGAGCAAGAGTACATTTGATATGAGTTTCAGCTTCCTACTTGATCTAGTCTTTCAAAAGTTACATAATGTACTGTATTTCTAAACCAAACCAAAAAAACTACTATTGCAAATAAAAGCAGACGCTCATGTTGTAAATGTTGTATCAAGTAATCTTTTGTGACTGTCACCTGCTCTCATTTCAGAGGACCCCCATTGAGAAAGCAAGCACATTACTGACCTCTGCAAAGACTCAAGTAATGTCATAACATTTTGTCAGCACCTTCAGAATGAGCTATTGTCATTCAGACATAATTATAGGTCAGGCCCTGTCATTGGAAATGGAGGGCAGTGACCTACAGATATCACGCTCTGCTTTCATTAGCATTTCATTGTCATTTAAACTGAGTCAGAGACCACTTCACCTGGAGGCACGGAGGCACCTGAAAGTCACTCAGCTGAGTTCAAAATTGGATTTTCTTTTCAGGTGTGCTTTCAGAAAGATTGAAAGATGATTACTATTTGATGTAAGTGGGTTTTAAGGAGCAGAATTCAGTTAAAAATAATAACAAAACTAATGCTCAGTGGCGGCACCTATCCAAAAACGGCTCATGTTTATCAAGTACTGTTGGTTCCACTGTATTCCCAGATCAGAGTGTGTTTCCTTCCCTGCAGATACACTATCAATAAGTACCTTCGGTGTTTCAGTTTACTAGAAGCCAAGAGCAGATAAGACTGAGATTATAGTTGCACTATCTCCAGAGGAGGTCAGAGGAAGAAGGAGATATGCAAGAAAGTGTGCAGCAGTAACTTGCACACACAGCTGAAGCTGTACAGGGGTGAAGGCCAGAATACATCTGCTTCTCAGTTGGAAGGTGTTTTCTTAGTGGCGTAGCTACGCTATAATCTCTTATCTGATTTGACCTTGTGAGTGAGGTGGTGACTGCATGGTGTACTTTAGTATCATTTGAAATAAGTTTTATTTTATTTACAGATATGTATATCATCAATCAAAATTTTCCTGAAATATTGAACTGAAAGTATCTCTTGCATGTTTTAAATAGAAAACTGCTTTGTTTTGATCTTTTAATTTTGTTTTTTTCTTCTCCGCAGTCTTTCTGATGAAGTCACTTGGAGCTGTTGTGGTTCCCTGTGGGATATCAGGGAGGTGCGACAGAGTCAGAGCAGGAAATACAAGGCTGACTCTTCTGAGGGTGACAAAGTCTTAAAAAGTCCATTTTAAATATTACTCACTACAAAATGCCATGTGTCAGCAGTTGCCCATCCCAAAGCACTCTGATCTGGAAGGACAAACACTGAGGAAGCCCATCCCTATGAGACTGTCACTGACAATGGGTACTGCAACCAGCGTGGTCCGTTTCAGACGGGTACTGAGAAACTGATGAAGTACCCAGAAGGAAACTTCATGTGTTTTGCCAAAAGGATTTTGTCAGTTTTCCATCTTGCAGTCTTCTGCCATTTCTAGTGAATTATGTGCTAGCTGTGGTACATCTCAAACAGATGTGATGTCAGTTGTGAGTGGTTGAAGCCACTTCTGCCCCCTCTACCTCTGTTGCACTATTTGACTGGGTAGATTTTTTTTTTTTTTTTGGCTACTTATTTGGATCAAATCCTAAAAAAAAAAAAAAAGAGGACAAAAACATTTTCAAATAAAAAAGACCAAGAATATGAAAAACAAAATATCACTAGCAATACAAAATTAGAATTTTATTCACCCTTCTTCTTTCACACACTTCAATAGCAACAACACAGAGATTCACACACCCTGTAATGCATCCACACACAAATGAAAGAAAAAAAAGAATTAAAAAAGGAGGAGCTGTCTGCTCAGACAGTTGCAGCGGAATCTGAGAGAGCTAGGAGAGGTGGAAGACATGATTTGGCAGTTTACCCCCAGTATTTGCCTCAACATTTTGACGCCATGACTCGAAGTCAAGCTGAGAAGTTTCCCAAGACCAGCTCAGCCTGCAGGCCGGTGTTCCGTGTAAGCCCTGAGCCTGCCCCCCCGAGGATCTACCCCCCCCCCGATCAACTGTACATCAGTGTGCAAGGCACTCAGCATTGCGAGGGTGTGAACATGTCGCACACGTCTGATGCCTCTGCGTTAGCCATCACAGGGTTTACTCCTCAGCGTGCTGAGGACAGCTGACTCCCAACCTGAACGCTTTCAAATGGCAGCAGCTCTTGTTGCACTTCCCACAACAAACCACGTCTGGTAAAAAGCTGAAAATTGGATCAAATATTCACCTTCTAATGAGACAGTATAGAGTATAGTGTCAAACTGTGTGTTATCTGAGCTACAGCTGCAGACATGTGAGAAAGTTCAATTTTCTAACTCAAGGTTTTCAGCAGAGAATCAGGTTTCTTTAAAGTGATAAAAAAATCAGGAGAATTATACCTGTGTGGAAACAAGAGCAACAAACCTACACTATATTTTTTTGTATTCCCTGTGTTTATCTCCAATAGCAGGTTTGAAAGAACAATCTTTCTACATTTCAGTCCATGTCATCCAGTTATATGAGGGGAAGCCAGGGCCATCTGCCAGTGTGTCTGGTCAACCAAGAGGGCAGGGTGCACAATGAAAGGAGATCTTAAATATTTTTAATTAAAATCATGGGAGCAAGACAGGAAACTTTAAACCTTTACCATATGCTGGAAAAGAGGACAATTAAAGAAAAAAATGTTGTTTAAAATTTAAATATTTAGAGATTATTTAACAATTTTCTTACATTTTTACAGTACTTACACTTGACAAATAATTCCTAGTTGACATTTAAAGTCTTTGCTGTTAATACATTTTGATATAAATGTCCACTAATAAATTTTCCCAATAATAAATTTGTGATTAAAACATTCAAACTTTTTTTTTTTTTATAACTGCATGTGATCTCATAACTTACAGTTGGATTTCATTTCTAAAATTGAATACATGGATTATAGGAACTGAACTCTGAACAAAGTGTCCTTTGTCCACAAAAAAACAAGTGTTGGAGGAAATCCAGCAAAGTGGAGTTTGGGCATTGTGACACGTTTTTCATGCACTCTGTTTAAAATATGTCGTCCTCACTGAGAACATGTATGTAAAATGTCTTGCTTTCATGCATTCCATTTATTTTTCAAATACATTACATCTGCTATTACTACTAGTAGCAGCTACTATCTAAATATATGTGGTGACAAAGCTATTTTTAAAAATTATAATCTGCGTGTAACTTATTAAGAAAAATCACCTGTCCACTTGTTAAGCCAAAGCTAACCTACGTCACTCAAATAATGAAGTTAACTCTTGTTGAGTCAGTTTAGGAGGAAACGTGGGGTTGAGTGGGTGAGTAGCCAGCTTGTTTGGACCACTAAATGTCCGAAGAAAAAAGTGCTAAAATTTTGAGCTGGAAAGTTCAATCCACTTGCAAAATTTTGCAATAACTTCCTGATTTGTTTTAATCATTGCAGCACCACCTCAAATCCACGGCTTCCTCTCAAGTTTCTGGACTGCTATCTCCCCCTATTGGTCAATACTGTCACCGTGCAAAGCTCAGACGACTCGTGGCTGCTGCTCCGCAGCAACTCTGCAGACTCACTGACAGAGCTGTCTCTGTGCAGCACGAGTTTTAGCCTGCCTGTATTCAGAGACACATAAACATCAAAGCTACTCTTCCATGAAGATCAGAATAATCTAACATACTTAACACAGTTTTTTTTTTGTTTGTTTTTGTTTTGTTTTATCTGTTTTCTTGATTATTTCCTGTAAACATCTCATACAGTTGAATATTCTCACAGAAAATTAAAAAAACAGCGACAACTTAAACACAAGGATAAACTTATTCGGTAAAGCAAGGGATTATAATTACAACATGCCAAATATACATTTTCATAAAACACAATACAGAAACCGAATGTGTAAAAAGAAATCTGAAAACAAGTCGAAGATAAATGGACGTAAAGAAAAAGAAAAACATAATTTCATAGTCAAGTTTTAAAAACAAAAACAAATACTAAGTGTTTTAATGAGAAGCATACATTTTTTTAATGACTGGGTGGATTTTGTGTCTGTCTGGAAGTTAAATTTACTTGATTTCAATAGTTTCAACAGTTCACATGATTAGCATTGACTTTTTTTTTTACCCAGTAAATAAAATGAAATCAAAAACTATTAGGTGAAAAACACGTTTTCCCTACTTGAGCTGAGTTTTCAGTTGTTGACTGCAAGCCTCTGGAGCAGAGTCAAATTACGTCCCCGCCTACTAAAAAGCTCCCCCCCCCCAATCATTTCCTTGCCGTCAAACATAAATCCAGGCATCGCCTCCCGAGTCTATAGACTCTTCAGCAATCCCGCAACAGCAGATCTCTCACGTTTGTCTTTAACGTCACAGTCTTGAAGTTAAGCATTCGAAAGCGACCACTTGCAGTTGGTTTTCTTCTCTGCGAAATAGTGACCATTCAACGGAACGACAGAAATACACACGCATATATAATTTGACCTTTTTTATTTTTATTTTAAAGGATTCAAGTTTGCCCCGGCAAGCTGAGACTGCAGCTTTCGGGGCACATCACCTGGATTTAGAGAGAAGGATTTTTTTTTTTTTTCCTGCGAGAAGCTGTTCTTTAATTTTTTTCGCATGAATCTCCTCGATCCTTACCTGAAGATGACAGAAGAACAGGAGAAGTGTCACTCAGACGCTCCCAGCCCAAGCATGTCTGAGGACTCCGCGGGCTCGCCTTGTCCGTCCGGGTCCGGCTCGGACACTGAAAACACTCGTCCGTCCGACAACCACCTCCTCATGGGTCCAGACTATAAGAAGGAAAACGAAGAAGAAAAGTTCCCTGTGTGCATCAGAGATGCGGTGTCTCAGGTGTTGAAGGGTTACGACTGGACGCTCGTCCCTATGCCGGTGCGCGTCAACGGTTCGAGTAAAAGTAAACCCCACGTCAAAAGACCCATGAACGCATTCATGGTGTGGGCTCAAGCTGCACGGAGAAAGCTGGCCGATCAGTACCCACATCTGCACAATGCGGAACTCAGCAAAACCCTTGGTAAACTTTGGAGGTAGGTTCGCTTTAGTTTTTTGGTTCACCTTTACAGTGCGCTTTTACGCGCCGCTGTGCACAGCGCAATATTTATTAAAATGGCGTTTTCTTGCTATTTTACAGTATTGGGGTTTGAATAATGCTTTTCTACTTTCACTTACCTATGTTTTGATCTTTATGATGATTTTTCTATAAACGTTGTTATGCATATCATAACTTGTTAAAAAATTAAGAGAGGGAAACTTTTTTAGACTTTTTTTCCCTATTTCTTTACTTTCTTTCCTCTTTTTTCTTTTCTTTTCTTCTTTTTTTTGGGGGGTAATAATCAGTGCTAATTAACAATTGCATTGATTCAGTAAGCTTAGCTTCTGCAACTGTTCACCAGTCGCATTTTAATAAGAATGTGCAATTCCGTGTGGCATTTTCAGATTGCTCAATGAGGTAGAGAAGCGTCCGTTTGTGGAAGAGGCTGAGCGTTTGCGAGTGCAACATAAGAAGGATCACCCCGATTACAAATATCAGCCAAGGCGGAGAAAATCGGTCAAGAACGGGCAAAGCGAACCTGAGGACAGCGAACAAACTCACATCTCTCCAAATGCCATTTTCAAGGCGCTGCAGCAGGCCGACTCTCCGGCTTCAAGCATGGGCGAGGTGCATTCACCAGGAGAGCACTCAGGTGAGGGAAAAAGAAACAAAAATCAAACATATTTTCTACAATGTATTTTTTTTTTCAACAGCTACGTTTTGGTTTGTTGAAGTGACATTTTTAGAAGTCTTTAGGGCCTTGAAGGGAGAACTTGTTAATGATTAGTGGTTAATGATTATTAGATTTTACGAGCCATCATGCAATAACACCTGTCAGTAGTAGCAATAAACCTCTTCTGGAGCCGTTTACAGTCACCCTGGTATATTGTATCCAGTAAACATGTTCTTAAATGCATCATTTTTGTAAATGTTCTGTTAACTAAGAGTCTAACTTTGCCTTTGTCTAACTAGGTCAGTCACAGGGTCCACCAACACCCCCAACAACCCCAAAGACAGACCTTCCCTCCAGCAAAACTGACCTGAAGCGTGAGGGACGGCCCATACAGGAGGGCACTAGTCGCCAGCTCAACATTGATTTTGGAGCTGTGGACATTGGTGAGCTGAGCAGTGAGGTTATCTCCAATATGGGAAGCTTCGATGTTGACGAGTTTGATCAGTACCTGCCACCTCACAGCCATACTGGGGTGAACGGTGCAGCACAGGTCGGCTATACCAGCAGCTATCCCATTAACAGTTCCTCAGTCGGCCAGCCAGCCAGTGTTGGAGCCCACGCCTGGATGTCCAAGCAGCAGCAGCAGCAGCAGCAGCAGCAACAGCAGCACTCTCTGACCACTCTGGGTGGAGGAGGAGAGCAAGGCCAGCAGGGTCAACAGAGAACCACCCAGATTAAGACAGAGCAGCTGAGCCCCAGCCACTACAGCGAGCAGCAGGGCTCCCCACAGCATGTCACCTATGGGTCATTCAACCTACAGCACTACAGCACCAACTCTTACCCCTCCATCACCAGATCACAGTATGACTATTCAGACCACCAAAGTGGTGCCAACTCCTACTACAGCCATGCAGCTGGCCAAGGCTCAAACCTGTACTCCACCTTTAGCTACATGAGCTCCAGCCAGAGGCCAATGTACACCCCGATCGCTGACACCACCGGGGTGCCCTCTGTGCCGCAGACCCACAGCCCGCAGCACTGGGAGCAGCCCATTTACACACAACTCTCTAGGCCCTGAGGAGGCAATCTGAGGACTGACTATATAACACCTACATCCCAGACTTTCTGCTCAGTGGCGTTTGCGCCATCACGCCACACGCCATACATTGCCAACAGAAAAACATGACACGAACTTTTTTTTTTTTATAGTTCTAAAAATATATCTTTGGATTGGCTCACAACAGTGCCTTTTGTATTGGTTTGAATTGTGATTATATTTTTTTAGATATAATGTTTAAAAAAAGTTAAATCCTCTGTGAGGACATACTGGCTATAAATATATTAGTATGTACTGTGTATGTGTTCTGCCCTTGTCATTATTATCATAATCAGTGTCATCAGCACCCAGCACATCTAAAGGAGCAGGAATGCCGATTAAAAAAGAACACCCCCAGTGGCCTTACTTCTCACTAATGTATTTTTGTACAGGAAGTAAGAAACTGTTTACTGACACTGCCGTCTTATAATAGCCTACGTTCTGTTTTGAATTTTTGTACTGTACATATTTTATTGTGATTCCAATGACACAGGTTTGAAATAGATTAGAATTTTTGGCCACGATATGACCGTGTCATCAGTGAATTAGTCAAATATTCTACTTCTTGTTTGCTTTAGCTCAAATTACTGTGCTGGAAATGCTATAGCAGGTGCCATGTAACTCTCCTAAGGGCCTTACTGTGTTGCTAGATGTAACAGCAATGCTTGCTTTTTTTTTTTTTTTTTGCCTTGAAACCATTGGTGCCTCGAGAGCTATAGTAGTGAGGCTTTGTCCACTTGAATTGCAGTGTGAAAACTATAGCATAGTTCTGACTTCCTGCTAGAAGAGATACAGGAAGCGATCTTTGACCTGATCAATCTCAGCAGCCATCAGGTCTGAGTCTGGTGTGCTTCTATCAAGCCTTCTGCCTCAACTTTTTTCCTAACCTTTCTCTTAATTTATTCTTTAGCATTAATTTTATTTGAAAATAACTATTTGCAATTTTCATTTTAATTCGGCAGCAGCTAGCTGAGGAGAAATAGGTTGCTGTCATATGTGGTACAAATTTGTTTATTTATCATTTGTAAATGTTTCCGTATAAAAGTTCCTTTTATTCACGATCTAGTTATGTACAGAATACTTATAATTACACGAGCAAGTAAAAAGAAAAACTGGAAGTCTTTTCTTTTTTTTCCTCTCTCTTTCTAACAAATGACTAAATAAATATAAAAGCAGCTGTTTTGTAAAGAATTTGCTGGAATCAACAGGATTTTCGTTTGTTTTTCAAAAACGTTGTGTTCCCCATCTTATATTCTGTCCCATTAGTTCCCATTTCATCATCTTCTTAATGCAGTTTCCCTAGGTAAACATGGCATTGTCTTTAAAGCTTATCTTTTGTATTATATTTGTTTGCAATAAAAGCAAAACACAGAGAAATATGTGGCTGTCTTGTTTCGTCCTGTGTTTCGTTCAGCGCTGCATGTGGTTTCCATGTGTCAGTATTTATCACCAACACATCTGGGAGTTTTTGGGGCTTTCTGTCTCTAATACGGGTTTTGTGTATCCTAGTATGGTGTGTAATAAGTAGTTATAGAGAAAGGCATCCAGAGGCCTCATCATTATCATGCCAGTTACAACAAGGTACTCTGTTCACATAAGATCAGCCGATTCGTGATGCCATTGGATGAGTCTGAATTACCTTGGAACAGAATGGGGGGGGGCGGGGCCCAGATAATTTGATTTCTGCATTACATAGAACCAGTTGTCTACTAACCGCAGTGGTTTAGTGAAACTGCATTTCTACACTTATTCCTTCTCAGACCATGAGGTCACAGGTCCATTATTACCATGGCCTACTGGCAAGATGTATGTCCCCACCCTCCCACCACCACCACCACCACCACCACCCTTGCCTGTATACTCAACAGCTTAAAGAAACAAACTAAACACAGTATTTTTTTTTTAGTCATTACTGGTCTAGTACCATAGAAGTAGAGCTGACCTTAATAAATCAGTGACAGTGTAAACACAATCAGGTACTATAGCTTTGTGTTGAAATTTGAGGCACATTCACCGATGACGTCTCTTTCCTCACATCAACTAGACTAAAATCTTTTTTTTTTTTTTTGTCATCCGCTGCTGCACTTCATCTAACTGTGATGACTGGGCTCTTTTCTTTCTTACCTTACTCCATAGCTACTTATTACACATCATACTAGGGTTCACAAAACCTGCATTATAAACAGAGAGCCCGATATATTAACTAGAGCCATCAACCATTTCAACACCTCATTGTATTACAGACTAGAATGAGTTTGTTTTTTTGCCCATACATTGATTTAGCATGTAAAGTGGAGAAATGAGAGATTGATTCTCTAAAAAGCTGCTTATTACTCTAATTTATTTGTTGGCTAATCTAAACTGTTTGCTCCTCTGAATGAACATTTTCTACTGACTGTTTAATATTTATGTTTATATTTAGTTTTTAAGTATTTGAGGATTTCTAAAATTTAAAAGTAACAAAATATTGATTGCAAAAAAAGCCTTAAGATCCCTACTTTTCTTCATTCATGTGATCTGGGATTTTCCGTAGCTTCTGGTAAAACTTTCAGAAATTGATGTGCAGTCGCTTAAGACTTATTGTGTTGTGGACGAGACAGTGTCATGAGGCTTGACTTTGGTATCTCTGGTTAAATGCAAAGGTGGTAAACTTCCCCTATAACAGTGATGAGCATGCTGGGCATGTGAGGCCCTGAACCCACCTCCCACAGAGAGCCCCTGGGGCACATCCATCACTGAACCTCCAGTGGCTCAAACCTGGAGCCAGGCAATATGGCTGCAGGGCCTCAGGGCTTAGCAGGGCAAAGGGAAGGCAGTCAGTGCTGATTCAGAGCAGAGCAGACTGGTGGTGTGGGCGATCACAAGGAAAAGACAGAAGCACCTCATAAAAATCCCTTTTGGGATTGTCATCAATGAAAACTCTTGAGAATTTTAACTGATCCAAAACGTAAACCATACACTCTCAGAAAAACATGTCACAGGAACTTTAAACTAAACACTGACATTAGAGCTGTTAGCATGAGCTCTTAAGGAATGTATGAAAAAAAAAAAATGTTACCTGACTTAAAATGTCTGGATGATGTCTAAGCTGGCTCCAGCAGGCGTAACTCAGTGCTTAGGACATGATTGGCTGCTCGCGAAAACTGCTGCATGAAAGTTAAACTGGAGCCAACATTTCTGTTCAATAAACAAAGAAAAAACTCAACTTTAGTAAACACAGGTTCTCTAGTTATAGAAAATGACCAAAACATTTTGCTAAATTGTTTCACTATCGGGCTATTGGCAGTGTGTGTGCATGGGAAAATGTGAAGTGTTTACACTTCAAAGTCCAGCTCCCCAAAAATCAATTCAGAACACATAAGGTGATCATATAATTGCTTTAGGGAAATGATTAGCCTACTTTTATTTCCCAAAAGCAATCTTTAAAAAAAAAAAAAATTAATTAATTTAAAAAAAACAAAAAAAAAAAAAAAAATATATATATATATATATATATATATATATATATATATATATATATAGTAAGTACAGCAAACAGCAATGCTTCTATGGGACTTAAACTCTAATTTTAAACTGTAAGTAAAGCTGCTTAAAAGTGCTATAAATTTTTATTATTCACAGAAAGTCTGGATAGGATATATTTTTAATACTTCAGCCAGCCTCTGGCTTCAATAAAAAAGTAGAGAACATGGACAATAGTGAACATGTTGATAGCGACTTTCATCATGTTTCATCAGAATGGTGTGTCATGTAGCGTTGTCAAATGGTAGCACCACGCCAGGAAATGACATCAGTATTGAGGTTCTCCCTCTGTGAGACCACGATGATTCATTTCGCAGACTTTTCTGCAGGCACAGGCAGTCTTGGCCAGAGGCAAGCCAGAAGTAATGTTAAATCTAATGTAATTCATCCCCAAAAAATTGCCACAAAAAATGATAATAACATTTTCCCTGATTATAACTTCTGCTAACAATTCAAAGCAACTGCACAACATCAGATATTCAGCCTATCATTACTGGGAATCTATATTAAAAACAAATCTGGGCAAGGCAAAAAAAAAAAAAAGCATCATTTTAAACCAAGCCTGCTGAGGTAGTGAGTGGATTGGGGCTGCAGTGGGGCTGCCCACCAAACAGCATGAGTACCCTGATGAATGTTTCCGAGAAGGATCGGAAACGAGACCAAATTTTTCTTTCTTTCTTTTTTTTTTTTTTTTTTTTTTAGACAGGCCTTTCCATGGGCAATTTTCCCAGGACGACTCCATTATTATTCCACAGAGACGTCTGCCCCCTCGGAACCCTATGGGTGGTCTTTCTGAAGGCAAAAGGAAGAGGAAAAGAAACGGAAAGCTGAAAAAAATCTGGTGATACACCCATGGTGAGTGGACAACAATAAAATACACAATAAAGTAAAATGAAACAAACCAAAAGTCGATCACATCGACATACTGTACTGCAAGCATACTGTGTTGTGTTTAGGTGATGGACTTTCAGAGTGTGTTTGTCTTTAAAAGTGTGTTTTGTTTGTAACACTTTTTTTTTTTTTAAAGTCAAATACTGCAGAGGCCTAATGAAACAAAAATCATGGACATTTCAGTTACAACATGTTTAGTTTATTGATGGAAGGATTGTTTTGATTGCCTATACAGACAATTTAAATTGCTCATCCAGTCCATAAAATTCCTTCTGAAACTATAAGGACACATCCAGATGAACAAAGCTAAATCACATGGAAAGACACACCGACTACAAGGCTGTTTCCATGGAGGCTACACCCTCAGCCGAAGAACTACTGTGGGAGTAAATGGGGAGCAAATAAAGGGCACATTTCCTCCATCCTGAACAGCATTAATTGGCGTGTACCCGAAATCACAATGTGATTACATGAGCAAAAACATCCAGATTGTTCTTGCTATTGGGAAATTATATTTACAATAAAATTTCACAACCATCACTGTTTGATTTTGCTTTGTTACTGTTGGAGCAGACTTAGGAAGTAAGACTTTGCCCCAAAGCCATCCATCTTCCACTGGCCCTAGGAGGAGAGCGGCCTGTGCCAAGAGGCCGAGCTGGGCCAGCCTGCTGGAAGCCTTGGTGAGTTTTGTGCCTTTGTCTGAGGATGTGGAAGAAACCTGGCACCAGCCCGAGGTCAGCGTCACAAAATTATATTACCATAATCCCATTAAGTGTGTCTGAGGCCTCATGAGCTCCAGCTCAGTCTGGGAGGAAGGTAGGTGAGGTCTGGCAGTGGGTGGTTTGTACTAAAGTACACAGCCAGTGAATAATATGAGATCTGCAGTTTAGGCATTTAATATTTTCACCTTTGTGATATTTGCCCCCCATCCCCACCCCCACCCCACCTCACCCCACCACCACCACCACCACCCAATGCATAGATATATGAATTATTAATGTCCTGGTGTCAGTCTGAGCAGTCCCAAAGCATGTGCTTTATTTCAGTACGTGTTAAGTACGTAGGTAAAAAAAAACAACAACAATGTATTACAGAAGAAAAGCATGTATTAGCAAGGCAGTTCTCCATTATTGAATCCAGGAGCCTAAACAAGATCATGGATCAAGTGGGTTTGCCTATAAGCTTTATTTAATCAAGGTTTCTCATCCTTATCTTTATTATCCCTCATTGTTCAAAGAAGGATTCTCTCAATAATAGCGACGAGATTTTCCATCCATGTTTCCATTTGTTTCCAATTAAGACCCTTGTAGAAAAAGTTCTGTTGACGAACCAATCAGAGATACAGCAGTTTGTCTCTCTGACTCGCTGTACCTGGCAAATCTTGACAGAACATATCATTTAACTTTCCATATTTGCTTATTCGGAACAGATTGCTAGAGGGAAGTCAACCTGACTTGTCAGTAATACTGATGTCGTTCTCACGGGGTATGAGAACTAAAAATAAGCCGAGCTCTGGTAGCTGATCCTTGAGACAAAGCTGAAGCAGTCGCGTACATCGAGAGATTATGTGACATGTAAGGCAGGCATGAAGGCTAGTTCCTATTTTGTTTCAATGTTGAACCACACCTATTTTTAAAATAAGTATAATGGAATGATACTAATGCAGTATCAGTAATGATCCAGCCATTTCCTCTTAAAGACATTTTTATCTATTAAATTCTAAACAGGAGAACTAATATGAGGTTTCTTGATGCTTGTTCTCTTTGATCATAATTATCTTTTCCTTATAGCATAAAAAAATTACCCCCACCCACCCCACCATCACCATTCAGAGTCATCTAATTCTCTTCTTAGTGCACAAGCTGAGGGAATTTTCACATGGGATGGGAGTGCGTTGTATACGTGTCTCATGCGTTTGTTGGTTGTCTGCAAAGCCACTGCAGTGACACAAGCTGCACAGTATTATTAGCAATTCAACAGCCAGTTCTTTACTGACAGGGCCCAGTATCTCAAACATACCTCCTCGATGTTTGTCCATTCCATCCACGGGACGACCAGTAAGACTTAATCCCTCGTCCAAATAAGTTAATACCTCAACCAACATGTAAAAGTAAAGTTCATGGCCAAATGCAAATTCCTGAGAAACAGCCAGCACCTAACCTGGCAGTAAACCAATTAATCAAACACAGAGCGACTCTTTGCCATAGCAACAAAAAGTGACACACACAAAGCAGTATCCAGTCTGTACTAAAGGGAGAAATGAAAAAAAAAAAGAGTTGCTTTCAATTTTTTTTTTTTCCAAAATACTGGAGTCCTACAATTTGCGTGCTCACATGTATGTATACGTTTACAGTAGGTGTGTGTTTTCCTTTTCTTTCCTTCTTTTTTGCTGAACTCAGAGGTTCGCATGTGTTAAGATATGAGCTGTCTCTTTTCCTTTGAGAATGGAGTTTTTTTTTTTTTTTTTTCTGCACAAGGCCAGGTCTGTTACTAACCAGAGCCCAGTGCTAACAGGATATTTAGCATCAGACCTTGCTTAAAATGATCACTTCACTGTCACAAAAAAGAATCAGTAGCCTAGTAAGTGAAATATGTCTTGTGATTTGGTGCTTGTTGTTTGCTGGCAGATTAGTGCAGCAGGAAATACGAATTGTTTTTTTTTTTTTTACAGAACTAGCTGACAATAGAGTGTAAGCAAAATCTACAGACAAAAGCAAAGATCTGGTAATTATAATATTTTATCATCTAATTTTATAGGTCTGTCATAATATAATGTAACAACATGTACAGCTCTTGAGAGCATTAATTGGTAGCAGTTCTGGGATGGCGAGTGGAAAGGGCCTCGGCATGATTCAGCTGTGTGCCTCTATTATTTTCTCCACAGGTCGTTTAATGCTTTCCAACTACCGCTGAAGCATCAGCAATTTTAGCGTCATTGTGAGCAGATGGGGATGCTTTAAAACAAGGTGCAGGGGAGCACATTAAAGTTTTCTGGAGCTCTAATTTTGCTTTTACAGATTGGCTAGATGGTCCTCTCTCTTTGTCTGGCACAATTGCAGCCTTTGATTTAAAACCCTTCATTATGTATTTCCAAGAAAAATGAAAAATCTTTAAGAATCCTTTCTAGTGCCCTTGGAAAGGCTTGGAAAACATGGAATAAGGATGTCCTAGAGTGCAATGAAGCTGCAGCAGCTGGAGGGAACAGGTGTTTGTAGTGAGCACAGGGTGAAGGGCAAAGAGGTCCTGCTACTTAGATTGTGAAATAGTGAAAAAAGAGTGAAAAGTCTAAATTAGCTTCAACTGTTTTTGTGTCTGTCGGATTAGAAGAGTAGAAGAGAGTGGCCAGTACATCTGGAGAAAGAGACAGTGGGAAAAAAAAAAATGTAGAAGACTGAGCGTTTCTTTTCTCTTTTCCTTTTTTTTTTCTTTTTTGACGTGGGCTAGATGAAGGAGAAATTTGAATCGCTCGCTTTATAGCAGGATCACAGAGTGGGATTTCAATAAATGAGTGAGTGCTGTGCCCAGGTACAGAGCCAAAAGTGCCAGACAGTACATCCAGCTCTCTCTTTCTTTTTCTACCCTTCTCACTTTCTGTAACTTGCTGTGAAATTCCAAGTAGACATCAGGAAGTAAAGAATCAGGAAGCTCACAGAAAAAAAAAAAAAAGCTCCTCGAATGCAAGACTTGAAAGACAAATTTGAATTTGTTGTCGTTTAACCCCAGCAGCGGAAAGCTTTGAAATTCCTGCGCTCTTTTTTATTATCTTTCTATTCCACGCTTTCTCCTGACTCTGTTGTAATTTGTTTCTGTGGTAACGCAGCCTGGTGTCATTTACCAGCAGCGAGTGACATGAGGCCCTGGGAAAAATCATGCCCTCTCCTGATTTATGGTACCTGTGAATACTTCAAAATTCTCTCCCAGATGTGTCAACAAACATCACAGCGCAGGTCCAGTTATGTGCATGCTCATGTGCACAAACCCAACGGGCCTGTTTGACACCTTGTTAAGGTTTTCAACTCCTTCCTCATGCCGTTGCTACCTCTGTGCATCCATGCCCAGTGTGACCCTTTGCTCTTTGGTCACTGACCCCAAATCGCTGAAGACCACTTAAAGGAACCTTTCTAACCACTGCAACACTCTGGGAACATTTGGCTTCCAGATTTTTTTTGTTCCTGAGTCCTAATCTAAAAATTCACTTTACTGTTGTTGTATACAACCTCATCACCATAAGGTAAGAAAGTGAGAAACAAACTAGTTCTTCAACAGCTGTAAATTACATTTATTGGAAACAATTTATAAAAATATAAATAATGTGCATATGGATATATTATATGTGGTGGATAAGCGGTTAAGAACATGGATGGATGGATGGATGTATATATAAGCTGTATAAATATTTGCATAGGTCTGTCCAATTTTGCATATTAAAATTAATGGGTCTATGATATAGGCCATACATATATGATAATATGGACCCAAGGAGCTGTTTCCATGCATCTAATAAGCCAAAGTACTCCACAAAACCCATGAGAACAGACTCTCTTGTAAGATCCAAGAATGCACTGTTGCATATAAATGACCCACAACAACACAGAAAGACAGAAAGAGAGACAGAGAGAGAGACAACAAAATACAGAGGAGAAAAGGGCCCCTTCCTAACTAAGGCGCGCGTGCACACACACACACACACACACACAAGCACACCACAGACACACACAGGCAGGCAAGTCTGTGAAATATGACAGCCCCACGGTGAAGAAGGTGGGGGTGAGGGAAGCCATATTGTAACAATCTGATTCTGTGGTCATTAATCGTATCCTGCTGTTCCAGTCTCCCCGACCGTGTGCGCTGAGCGTATGTCAAACACATTTCCCCTCTCTCGGTGGGCGCACTCCCAGCCTGCTCTAATGCTGCACAAAGACACAAACCCTAAGAGCTCCTGAAGGCAGACAGGCCAGATAATCTCCCCCTCGGACTCCAGCGCCAAGTCCAAAGCCAACCATAAAGACACAGAGAGACACGGGCACACAGGGAATGTCCTTTGGCCTGGCTGCCTCTGAAGCTTCTATTCTGTAGTCACACCAAATGTGACTATGACAAATAATATTATGAATGAAAAGGATATATTTCAGCAAACTGCTTTAGCTATGTCCCTGCTGGCCTCATAACTAAGCGCTACTGTTTAAATGTACGCTGTGTCTGTTGCTTTCCACATGACTTTCCAAATAACCCTAACCCTTACAGTACCGATGGCACGGTTCAAGTATCTGTCCTAGGACATCTATTTGATGAGATCAAAGGGACACTTAAATGTCAAGCTAAGTTGGAAACTAAGTTGGAAACAAAAACAAAAGCAATCATTTAAGAAAGACTTCCTTTATATAACTGATTATAGCTTTATAGGTTCAGTATTCCAGAGCAATCCTAAACTCTGCTCATTGATAAACATAGACAATCTCTGGGCAACCGTGGATATTTGGCATTTGTAAAGTGGTCTTCTCTCTCTTCTTTTTATCCATCTCTCCCTCCGTACCGCTTGTCTTGCTCAGTCTTTTCCCCTCCTGCTGTGAGCTCCCTCATTAGGGAAGTGATGATGTAATCCCTCTGTTTCATCAAACGCTGTCATTTGTCATTATGACTGATAAGTGCCGAGCTGGGCCAGCTAGCAGGAAGAAAGGTCTCCCTCTGACCTACTGGCTCTGCAACTAGCTTTAGCTATCACTATAAAGTTCCATCACTTATCTGCCTCAATGCCCATCTCAATGCCTCAATGCGCAATGAAACAAGAAATAAAAAAGCTTAGCTGGTTCCAATACGGTTTCCTGGCATCAATACCAAAGCCGTCAAATATTTTTAAAAAATATAAAAAATATCATCTTCATCACTCAGTCACTGCATTCCCATATTTTAAGTGGGTCTGAAAATGTCTCAGAAACTACAACAGAGTACTATTGCCAGAAACTCGAGAAGCTTCTTGACATATGGAGTCTCCAGAGCAATGGAAAATCCATCTGAAACCTCATCAATCACAGAAAAGAAGATTGGATGAAAAAAACTGCTTTTCATCAACTATTTACTTTAAGATCCCGGACAAGATAATATATTGTGAAGTTGTCAGAAATACTTGATTGAGGATATATATTGATTGTAAGCATAAGACTTTCCAGACTGCAGCTACTGTAAATGCTGCTATTAAGAGAAAATCTCTTTTATGGCTTCCATTGGAGCAGTGGAAATTGACGATTTTGTAGGCTGACGCGTGCAACATTTATCTGAGCAGATAGACTTTTACTGGATTTTACTCATGCAACTCGGATTCATCTGATTCAGAAACAAAGCATGATACATGAGCATCTAAATGTGATGACTGCAAGTAAAAGCACAATGAACACTTGAAGCATGAAGACACACTTTAAGTGATCAAATTAATTTGCCTGTGGTCAAGGGATGAGTGGAAGGAACTGGAGATGTCTTGACAGAACCCTTGACCTGTGGGTCTCAGTTTGGGTGGGTGCCCGTCAGTAGGAACAGAAGAGTGGGGTGATTGATTGAGTTTCTGTTTGTGGGCTCAGCTGGACATCCTGAAGAGACCTCCCCATCCATCAGATCATCCAGAGTCGGAAAGGTCTGCTTCCAGATGGGCATCATTGTTCCTGGGCCACCCTGACAGACATTTGAAGGACCCTGCAAGACCCAAAATGTTACAGCAGCAATAGACAACCTGCAATGTTGCCATCTGAGCCTGTCTGTCAACAAGCTCTGAGAGTTGTAGGTTACACCAACCTAATCGATACCATGCACTGGATAGGACATACAGAAATAATAATTGTCATTACAATTACGAGCCATAACTCAGTAATCATGAACAGAATTGAGATAAGAGGTAGCAGCAATGGTGCCCTGGCAATGATCGCTGTGTCTAGTGACCAGTGAGGCGTAACATAGAGACTTAATTGTGGTGCAAGGCCTAATTGCATGGTCAGGATAGGGGGTAATGAGTTAATCCCAAGCCAGTCATCCATGATGAGAAGAAACAGGTCCCTAGCACAGTAATTACACTGCTGCTCATTAACCTCTATGCTTCAGGACATGGGAGAGAAGGATGTCTTAGATTTTGGTAATCTTTTCCGCAGTGCAACCTGTAAGTATTTGGACAAGAATACGACTTTTTGAGTAGGTCTGACAGCATCCAACACATAATCTACGGAGGTTAGATGTTCATTCAGCGATGTGGAAGTTCTCTTGTCAGGTTGCAAGTCTTGAAAGACCCATTCAAGGGAAGAAGAACAGATCGACATTTAGGGGAAAGGATGAGGACAGACAGTATCCCACAGCTCCACTGTAAAAGGTGTGGAACTGCTCTCTATTGGGAGATTTCTTCCTTTTAGTTCCAGGAATGGTTAGTCTGTGTTTACATAACCTGATCTCCAAAATGCATCCCAAGACTTGTTTTCTGCTTCTGCAGCCAAGGAAGAGAGCAGACGAAAGGCACTTGGCAAATCAGGGCACCCTAATGAAGATCCATTAAGGCAGTCTTCACGGTGACACCAAGCAGAGCAAAAACACCCAGACACTTTGATTCATGCACTTAAACACGCAAAGCACTGTTAAAGATTACCCGAATCATATTTTCATAATTGTTGGAGGCTACTTAAGTCAAAGCCAAGTCAACAAACTTTGCCTGGCAATGTATGAAGAGGACCCGTTGTGTGGAGAAATGTATCAAAAATGCTTCATCTGTGTTTGCTTTACAAAACTGAAGAAAATATCAAGGTGTTACATTCAGGTGGTATCCTCAGAGAATCTGAGATTCTTTCTCAACCTTGGACTGAAGAAACTGTCAGTTCACATTAACGAGGCATAAGCATAAAGTCTCTTAAGTTCCCGTGCCAAAGTAAATTCTGGTAGTGGGAATTAAAACTGGTACCACTGAGTGAATTGCTTACAACTTCCTGCTCAGAGAAAAAAAAAAAAAGTAAACTTTGAACAGTAAGTACTTTTGGGGCATTTGGGGTTTTTACACACAATGTAAGGTACATTAGACTATGTGGCAAATTTGTATTAGAGCTATATGAGGGATCCCACAGTCACAGAAAAATCAGCAAAGTGGGCATAACCACCTTGCAACTATCACACTGTTCTCCTCTGTCTTCCTGATAGCAGCACCTTAATTCAAAACATCATTTCGCACTCAGATTATAAACCCCTCTGTGGATGTTTGGAGAATGGGGCTCTCCCTATAGTCTACTTAAATAACCACTTCCTCAGGAATGAAAACAGATCCACTGAGGGATCTACTACACTGATATCTCATTTTCTACTGGGGCACCTCTGTCTGTATCTCCTCCTGTCTGAGTTCAGAGGCTAGGTTTAATGGTGGGATGTGATGGCAGAAAACTGCCCCTTCCTCGTTCACTCAGAGCTGGAAATGAGTAAGCTGAACTCAGGCCAAGTCTCACTAGGGACCAGCCGCACCCCCACTTAAGACACCCAACCCTTGACATTCTTAAAAAGTCTCTGGTTATTAAGGAAAACAAACAAGGACATCAAGACACACACCTCTCTGTGTTATAATGTCCTGGGGTAATCCAGCAGATTCAGTACAAAAATCAAGTGAAGTTATGATGATTTTTACCACCATTCAGCCTGTGAAGTGTATAAAGAAATGCAGACATGATTACAAACGAAATATGTCTAGTTCACATGGAGGCTTTGCAGTTATTATGCCAGGAAGAGACACAATGCGTACCCTCTCAAATATTTGCCTTCTGGAGAGAACTGTTCTCATTGCAAGGGGCTGCATGGTGGGATGTGATTCTCATTCCATAGGAGGGAGCTCTTTCACCCCTTCCACCTACCCCCACATCCTAAGCTCCTATTCTGCTTCCTTCCCTCCCTCCCATCTTGTCACACATCATTGCCCCACTAAACGCTGACAATTGGTGACAAATGGACTGCACTGCACACTGCGCGTCAGTTGCCCCAGGAGACAGTGGCAGACTCAGGGTAGTGAAGAAGTGCAGAGGAGGAAAGGAGCAGGGAGTCCTCGCAGCAGCAGGGCGCCTGGCACAGGTGGCTGAAAATCAATACAGATCCGGCCACTGATTGGGCATGACAGCACAAGAGCAGTGGAGTGTGGGAATCCACTGAGTACCACACACAGCAGATTTGGATGATGGAGGGGAAGAGGGCAAAGAAGAGCCAAGGGGAGAGGGAGGGAAAAAGAAACATTATTCCACATTATTGCAGCTAGGGCAGTCCTATTTAAAACATGCTTATTCCAAACTGTGTCTTGCAGCATGAGTGAGTGATTGAAGTCATTAACAGCAGGAAGAATGGGTTATGTCAGCAAAATACACAACTGATTTGATTTGCCAGAATTTAACTGCAATGATTCAACAACATCAGCCTCGAACTGCAATCCAGATATATGACGTTATCGAGCCTATGTGCATGAAAGAGGTTAACATTTAACAACAACGGCTCAAGTGAGCCTGAAGAGTAGAGCTTTGCACACTCACGTGCATAGCATTAATGTTAAAAAAAAAAAAAAAGAAAAGAATAAAAGACAGCTACGAGGATATAGTCGCTGCCCAGATTGTGTGTGCATGTGTGTGTGTTGCTGCTATTAGACAACCAACATTTGGAGCAGAGTTAATGCTCACTAAGAAATCCTTCCATTTTCTTAGAAGCTTATCCAGCTCTGAAACCTAGCTGACATAGGGCGAGAGGCAGGGCACTGGTCACCAGACATTCATATGAATGGCTGAGTGTTGAGGTTCAAATTCTCCTTTGGTTGTTTGGGATGGAGATGGTTGCAGTCACAGTAGTTGATAAATTTTGAGACATTGCTTTAGAGTCAAATTTGTCAACTCTCGGGGTCTGTGAGCTACTACCTGTTTACCTGCTGCTATGCTACTGTAGGTCTGTGTTTCATGAAATTATGACAGAAAATGACTTTTAACTAAAATATGAGGACAGCATATTCAAATGACTTTAAGGCTGATCAGTCCACTTTAGCAAGTCCCAAGTTATACACTTGCCAAGTGTGAAATAAACAGTTGCTGAATAATGCATAGAACCAAGACACAAAGTCACACACACACGCACACACAGAGAATCTTTCATTTGTTGAATAGATTGTATTTCAACAGGGTGATAAGGTGTACTCAATAAAGAAGGATGCAGCTGTCATTTGAACAATTCAAGTTTTGCATATTTCTGCAGCTCATGTAAACTACAAACCCAAACTAATCACGCTGCTCAAGTTAACAATGCAGCTGCTGACAGTGATCTGTTGCACTATGTTCCGGTTAAGTGCAAATAACAAAGATTCATGTATTCATATATACACCCAACCTTACAGGCTTGCTTTCTGTCAAACAAACACTTGCTGGGCGTGTAGCCACTAATTTCACCCAAAGCTAAGTGCATGCAAAAGTGTGGCACTTTGACCACTTTGCTGCTGCTTGGCATAAACATGTGACCAGAGAGTCCTGCAGGCTGAGAGACGAGCGGCTCAGTGAATAAAGAGATGCAAAAGAAACAAATCTTTCAAAACCAGAAATAAACATCACGTACCACAACCAGACAAAAATGCATAAACATATTAATCACAGGAAGGATTTCAATCCAAGTTTTTAACCTTATCTTAACATTTAAATTCACTGTGGGACAAACTTTTCAAAGTCTGCAATCAGAAACAAGGGTTTTCTACCATTAGCAACACATTATTAGCCATAATAATGTAGTCACAGGAAAGGCTCATGTTATATATTAGCATTAGGTTTCTAAGGGCACAGAGCAATGATACATTGACTTGAAGTTTGCTCTGTAGAATACCCAATTTTTTTGATCCAAATCAGTTATAGTTGTGGTGGCATTTCTTCAGCTATTTCCATGCCACTTCTGAGCTGCTTGCACAGAAGTGCAATAATAAAATTTGTCCAAAATCTTTAAACTTCTTATAAAGTGGCTCTTACACATATTACTAAATGATTGAAGTACTCCAATATTAGAATTAGCCATTGTGTAACAGAGAGTCATTTCTCAGTGTCTGAGCAGAGTCCAAGGTAAGCAGGTATGCTTAAACTGCAGGTGAATACTAGGCTAGGGTCAGTTTAAGCTGGAAACCAACTGGTGTATTCAGAAATCCCGAAGGAGGGAAAGTTGCATATGGAGTTATATCTAATATTTTATAAGGTATAAAGGGACTATTTTCAAGGACGAAAACTTCTATTTAATTTGAAAATTTAATCTGAACAGTGAGTCTTAAATGAGTCAAGTTCACTGTCAGACATGGAAGAACTTAAAGTTAGGTAAGTGACATTCCCACCCTGTAACCCTTGGTGAAAGACCCCTCCCACAAATGAGAGTACAAATTAATCAAGATCCCAGACAAACCCTCACCCATCATGCAACAAAGGATTTTCACCAGCACTGTATGGCCCCTCCAGGCAATAAACTATAAACATGCATGAGCATGTGCACACATACGAATGCAGCATTCAACAACTTCATCCCACATCATAAATTCTTATTAATGCATTAAACATGAGCAAATATCTGTGTCAAAGCAGCAATATATGTAAAGTGCATGTGAGCATTTGCTTTATTAGTGTGTGTGTGTGTGTGTGTTTGTACATGCATGTGGAGGAAAATGTGGTTTATTTGTGTGCAAGTGTTGGGGTTGGGGTTGGGGAGGGGGGGGTCACAGCAGGAGGTTGTGATCAGCTGTGTGCAGGTTGCTGTCTTTGAGCTGTGGCTGGGTGGGGGTGTGTGGACATGTCGGCCCTGTGTGTGGGAACCCTGCGCTCCTCACTTCTCATACATTGTTCTCCCGCTCCTACAAACCGTTAATGCCACAAAAGATGCTCGGCCTATTGTGGCCCGGGACAGCTGAGGGGAGGGGGGGCAATGGAGCGGAGGCAGGCAATGGAGGAGAGGTCTAGCCGGACCTGAACATGGTATAGATGCTTTGGTTACCAGCCCACCTTTTCTCTCCTCCCATCTACTCTCTCGTCCTCCTCAACTGTCCTCTCTTCTTCCATGTTCTCTCCTCTCCTGTCCTCTCTCCTCATTGCTCCCCTGTACTCCCCACTCCTCTTCTCTTCTCTCTTCACTCATCTTTGCCACTTAGACCCTCTTGAGAGGATTTGGCTGGGCCGGATTTTTTTTTTGGAGGGGGGGGGGCAATGCTTATCATACAAAAGCATTAAACCAACTCAAGGTCCAAGCTTTCTCTTCCAGTCTGCAATGGCTAATCTGAGAATCTGTGAAGGAGGGCTTAGGTGATGTTATATTTTCATTAGACTAGATGGCAAACAGGCCACTAATGGTAAGAGCTGTGGGTACCATTGTGATGCAAATGCTGATTATTTCTTTAATTAAAGCACTGGAGGGGGGCAAGAGGGGAGAAGGGGTGGAGCTGACACTGATAGAACTGCATGTCCTTACCCCTACTAGACAAGAATTCTCACGTCCGGCCCAGACTGGATATCTGGGGCTTGGGGGGATTTAGCTGGTTTGTGAAGTGCTGGGGATTGAGGCTGAGTCTTTCAGTCTCTGGCACAGGGTTTTTATATATGTATATATATTTTTTCATACTGAGCATAAATACATTTTTCTTAACTTCAAACAAGTTACAAGATTTTTGATACAGTTGCAAGGAAAGCTGACTGACTACACATCCAACAATACTTACCTGCATACCTGCACTGATAATGTCTTTCATACATTTAAGGGTGAGGTATGCTTGTGAGATATCATCTCACAAACATGAAATCTTCCCCACTATTGTTCATATCTTATCTGATCTCATGTATAAATATATTATGTTTATTATCACCATTTTATACATTTGCAGAGTGAGATTGCTTTCAGCTGAATTGGAGCTGTTCACAAAAAAAAAAAAAAAAAAAAAAAACTAAAGAAAAATGCTAATCAAAACAGAGATTGCTGCAATGTTTGTGGAGTTGGAAATTAAGACAGTTGTTGATGGTTTGTGCCCTTTGAGATAATATGAATCACAAAGTGGGAAGGTAGAAAAACATTCACTGCTGGGTAGAGGAGCCATCCACCCTAAGGATCTGTACTGTTTGTCCTTGCCACGGTTCTGGTATTCATGGGAAGTCTCTAAGGCTGTAGACCAGATGTGGTCCTAAAATGACTTTGGAGCATGACAGGAACAACTGTAGGCACTGTAGATAGAGGGAGGGAGACAGAAAGAGAACAGTGGGTCAAATGTGAGCAATAAAAACCTCTCAAAACATCTCAGATCATCCTTCTATAGTGGGTGAAAACTATGTGTATGTGCCACACGTGTGTCGTGATTGGTGGTGAGTTGCCACTGTACCACTGCAGCGCATGACTATTGAAGGTGAATATTGGGAGGAGGGGGGAGTGGGGGGGGGGGGGAAACCCTGAGAACTTTTTTTTTTCTTCTCTCTCTTGGCATAGCTGTGCTGCTCTCCAGGACCATGAAGTGTTGCACCCCTGCAGCTTAAGCCTCTGTCTCTTTTTGTCCTCAGCACAACAGCCTGTGGCATTCCATGGCAGCAAATCTGGCTGTGCTGTCACATGGGGGAGATTAGCCAAACTAAGACCTCAATAGAATGCTCACTTTACTCACCCATTCCAGGAGTGGCTGCCCCCCACCCCCAATCTCCTGGCCCTCACACCCTCACACACCCAATTTAACCGTTCCTCGTCTAGACAGAGTGCAAAGCGATTATTATTGTCATTATTAAGACTTATAAGCAATGCTCTTTTTGGTCATTGTCACATTCCCAGCAGTACACATGAGCTGCCAAGCAATGCGCCCTATTTCCCACTGGGAAGGAAACTTCCCAGTGGGCCGGTGCAGCAGACCACCCAGTCAAACTACAGCTTCTGGGAGCAGATGCAAATATCTTGCACTGGATTTACATCTATTTCCTATCCATTTTCCTCTGTAACTGTGGCTTCTCATGCCTTCTGGCTCCTCCGGTCCACCTCCCTTTTATATAATGTCATTTTTCTGGGCTTGGTCACAGATATTTCACAGGATTATTCTTGCAACACCACCACTACCCACACTATCCTCTTCTGGCTGGGGACACTAGGAGGAGGATCTTCTGGGAAACAAGGCTCAAGCAAGGGAGGTTTGTGGCTGCTTGAAGGGACCCGGGTTGAACAGAACACTCTCCTAGGGGGTACTGCAAGAACAAAGCCATCTGACTACATTTATAGACAAAGAGAGAAACGCATATGGTTCATGTTTGTAGCATGTAGGACTTACACCATTTTCCCCTTTTGTACAACCCCTTCAGGCTCATTTGCATATGTATTCATGCCCAAATGAGAATTATTAGATTAAGATTTATGAGATGCTCTCTGATTTAGTTCTTTTAAAAAAAAAAAATCTTACATCAGATTGGAGTTAATGTCCCTAAAGAGGGCACTTCACATATTATTGTAGTAGACAGAATCTGATCTTGGTTATGATTTGAGAGTTGAAGCGTATTGGTTCAGTTATTAGCTAAGTGAATTAGCCTTTCTCTTTGGGTTAGCTTTACAGAGATGGGGTAGGCTGAGCTTCATTAGGCACAGGAGCTGAGGCCAGAGCACGAGTCTAAGTTTGCAGCTGGGGACTGGGGGCCACAGTTGCAGCAGCACAGAAAATAATTAGGTTTACATTCACATAATGGTCTGCTGCTCAGATCAGCACCCTTGCTAAGCACAGGCAAAAAGCAATTTTATCGCTGCTACATAAAAGGATCTAGCTTACCGCCTCCTAAAATGGATGTCATTAATAGACCAGGTCTGGCTGAAGAGGGGTGACTGCAGGGGCATTGCAGGCAGGGTAATACCCATTAGAATAGGAAAGGATATATGGGCAAGAGCTGCACCTTTCAAACTGGGGAGCCACCTAGGCTATGCCTTAGTGGCACTGCCTCTTTCACCTGTTTTGCATTACAGGCAGGGCAAAAGGCAAACCTTTAGCCATTAGCCATTAGGCAGATATGGTATATATATATATGGTATATGGTATATATGAAATCAGAAATACTTTGGTTCATGTATGCATAAGAACATAGAAACTCATAGCTGTGCGGGAACCACAGGCAAGGATTGTGAAAACTTTTACTACCTGTCTAATCTCAGTTTCTTACCAGTAACAGTTCGACACATGCCACTTCTCTGACGAGCACAGCACATCACAAATAACAACTCATTGGTTGCTTTTTCCAATAAGCGCACATTAATTTCTCATAACATCACCATCATTTAGATTCTGCTTTTAAACACATCATGCAGTCTGACTTTGTTTATCCTCATCTTTCGGTCTGCTGCCTGCTATAGCCATAGATGTCTGCCAGCTGCGGCCAGCTGTAGCCAGCTCAGCACACTGCAGCCCAGCAAACTCCCAGCCAAACATATGCAGGCCTGTTGCACCAGTGGGCCTGCTGGCATTAACTGGACAGATTAAGTCATGCTTCTACACTTGAGAGATACTGCGAGCCCCAACAAGCATTTACGCCACCGATGAGCTAACACAACCGATGCAAGGTAGCACCAGTGACTCACTTAAATTAAATAAGTCCTACAATATCTCCATCTTTACCACCTTTACCAGAAAAAATTCAGTATCTTTTTTGTAATAGAATGCTGAATAATAAAAAAATAAAATAAAATAAAAAATGATAGGACCATAATTAATTTAATAACTCTGGCTCACTGGAGTGCTGGGGGTTGTGGGTGTGTAAATGATCAGAGTTATGGTGCTCTGCCTCTGAAAGTGTATGGCTTTTTGGGTGTGCGCCTTCATCTTTCACCTCCATGAAAAATAAGGTGCCAGAGTAAAGTTTACCTCTCTTTGTCAGGCTTTGGTTTCCTGTCAACCAGACAAACCCTAATCACCTCCTCTTGGCAGTTGACCCAGTTAGGCTGGCTTTGCAACATGGAAGCCTTGGGCATATCCAGCACATCCATTATGAATTAATCCCAACTCATTACATCCCCAGGGTCATAGGATTACTTAAAAAAAAAAGAAAGAAATCTAAGGAAATAAGGAGCAAATTATTTATGGGGCGAGCAGGGAATGTTTTTGTCAAAGATGACCTCTTGCAGCTCTTGTGACGCACACAGGAGCAGGAGTGAAGTAAGTGCTTGGCAAAATGAGCCAGTATAGCTTGTGTGGGTACCTGAGATGAAGGCTCCTGGCTCTGTGGATTTTAAGCTGTTTATGCTCCTTTCCATGTTTCCATCTTTCCCATTTTCCATTCAAAACAGCGGTGCCTTGCCAGTGGGGTCACCATTTCACACGACAGTTTCACACTGCTGTATTTTTTTTTTGTAACATGCCAATATTGGTAGTAAAACTAAATGATTTTAGATAAATCTGACCATAGGTTTGTGATGTTACTGTAGCAACAATTAGTTAATGTTCAACAGATTCTAGCATCAGGCTGTCCAGCTGGCTTTTGACTAATAGCATCATATTTGGGGTACAAAAATACATCCTACACTTCTGCTTGCTTGCTCTGTGTTAGGCCCTCAACAGCCCTTTGGTTCCTAGAACACTTGCACAGGTTTCACTAGTACTTCTTGTTTGTGACTGTGTGTGTGTTTGTGCCTGCTCACAGTTGTTATGTAAAAATGCACAAGCTGTGCGCATTTGAGAAACTTAGTTATCTACAGCACATTGCTCACAGAACTTGCGATCGAAGAAGTGAATCTGGACTTTCCAAAACAATATTTGACCTTTGACATCCATTTAAGTTTTTGTCGTTTACAGGAAAGCTTTTTGCAACTGCCTTTCAGTTCTGTTCTTGTCAAAATCCTGACCTTTTTCATGTAGATGTACCAAAATTAACTTTAAAAACAAGGCAAGTGGGAATTTTTAACCCTTGGTGTGGTCTGGAAAGCATGCAGCCACAGTGATAAGTACTAGGACGCGGGAACAAGGGAATAAACATGCTGACACACAAATTGTGAATCCCCATTTCTAGTAGGAGCTGGGAATGTGTGAAATATGTAGAACACATGACAAAAGGGGATGCACCTCTGAAGCCCACAGGGCACTCCCAACCAGCTCCAGAGAAAAGAGAAGCACACGCCACAGAGGTTATAATAGAATACTACTTAGAAAGAACACGCCGTGTGAATTGCGTCACTGTGCAGTGGAAATGAAAAATGAAAAGTGTTTTTTGACACAGTGACAGGCTCAGAACTTCCCCTCTGGAGGTTGGTGAAAAAGTGCTTGAATTATAGAAGTCATGTCAGACAGGCATAAGAAAGTAAAGAGAAGTGAAAGAGCATAATGTTTGTGTTCAGCCCACAGTAATGATGTCAAAGAGTCTCATGAAGATTAGACATCTGATCACGCTGACGAGCTCTCCGCCACGCGAAACATGACTTAGACTTAGGAGAAAAAAAAAAAAAAAAAAAAACTTGAACAAAATCGAAGCTTGAAAATGATTCAGCCAAATTAAATTACTACCAGCTGACTTTGATTTGAAAGAGACACACAGCTTTTAGTTTTAAACAGGAAGCTAAATGTTGAACTTGAATTTTGAATGGCAGTCTGCAGTAAAACCAAGTACTTTAAGTGTTTTGCGTATTTGTTAATGTGTAACTCACAGCGTTATTAATCAGCCATTGCCTTCTCTTGTTAGCAGCCATAATTTGTTATATAGATTTATATTTTAATAAACCTAAGAAGTATATGTATGTAATTCTTCCATTTAAAAATTTATAGGATCATTCATATATAGTTGTTCCTCTGCTATACTCTTGGATGCTGTTGCCATTATGTGTGAACATTATTATCAGTCTGAGTTTGTCTTGGCTACTAAGCCTTGTGCTGCCTACAGTACACATGCTGACTTACCTCCTGCTCAATGGGAAGATTGAAGCAGCTGCAACCATAGTATTGTACAATGATTTTTTTTTTTTAGCATTTTTTCCTGAGTGCAGTGGAACCAAAGTCTCATACTGGGTATCAGTTTCCACTTTCCAGCTCCCTATAACTGAACAAATTGCTTTGAATCAGATTTACTGGCACGGCCTGTTCTTTGTTATATTAGTTCAGAGTGATTACAGGATCAAGACTAGGCTTTGCATCAAATGATGACAGACTACATGGATTCTCCTAGTAATAAGTTCTCCTGTAGCCAGCCATATGTTGCTAAAATTCTTGGCATGTTTTTGGTTGAAGAGCTCTGCTGACTTCAGATCATAAAGGAAAGATTAGAAAGCTTGTATGATTGAATAAAAACCTAATAATCAAAAGCATTAGCCCATTCAGGTACTGGCTGCACTTGAATTGAGTGCAAAATGTTTTTCATTATAAAATCATTCGGAAAGTGTTTTCCAGCCAAGCTGTTAAGTTATTAATATGCCACTTGCTGCTAGTTACTAACCAAGTCACTATAAATCCCAAAGTGGATTATTTGACAAATGCGTGTTACCCTTCATCTGAACCCAGATGCATTCACTTTATAGACAGCTTTAAACACATGCAGGTGGTGATACATATAAGTTGCAAAGACAGACACAGATGTACAGATAACTTCACTTGATGATGAGATTGTTTATTGCAGCGTGAAGTGACGCTGTTGACAACTATTGCATGTTTGCTCTTAATGAGCAAAGAAGAAGCTCAACTTTACAATAAGAAAGGTACTTTCAGACGCTCCCTTATTTTCCAAGGGGTCATCACAGCAGATGTATCTGGATGTTTGATTTGATTTATTATTTTTATATTCATATGGACCAACATAATGCATGCACCGACACTGGATGCGATTGAGATGTAGGAGCTGCTGGCATGTAAATATCAGATGACTGAGTGAGCTCAGGACCAGAGGAAGAATAAAATAGGAAGCACTGAAAATGAAAGCAACGATAATGGCAATGCAGTTCCACAAATCCTGCAAGTAATCTTCAACAATCCATGAAAAAAAGCCATGAAAAGTTTTCCTTTCCCATAAGAAAACCTCTTCGCACCATGCACTACATACACAATAATACTATACAATCCTACAAGTGCCTGAAGTTTCTATTTGACAGACATTCCCATGGTATCAGCTGTCCTAGGTGCTTGCCAGGATGTTGCTGTCCCACACAGCTATTTCCTCCCAGGGCCAGGTGATTGACAAAGACACAACAGACCACAGAGCCAAAACGACCCACTGCTTTACTGCCAAGCACTCTGGGTTACAGGACTATTCCCATACTGAACAAAAGCATTGAGCAACTGAGCACAGAGAGCCATATCAATTTCAGCTTTAATGAGCACCTTCTGTAGTCAAGCTTAATAAGCAGTGTCACCAACTATCATCTCTGTGTGTATACTTACAGGAACATGAAAAAACACATTTTATGATTGAGGCTGATACTCTAAGACTAACACACAGTCAGCCAGTGGCAGATTTATACTGTGATAATGATAATATAGTTTATATGGAAATGAGTAAATCATGTCTTGCAGCTATCGTATTCATCTCATCACAGCACAAGATGTGATTGTGAAGCGACATCCGTCGGTAGTGATGGAACGTCATCGTAAATTAAAAAAAAAAAAAAAAAAAAGTGCAGACGCGACAGAAGACCTGTCTCTGGTTTTCTGGGCCGCCTTAAGTTGTAAACAGCTGCATGTCATCCAGCACAGAGCAATGAGACGTGACAAAGATTCCCTCCCTGCTGCACATCTCCCAGGACCTCTTCAAGGTGAGATACCATCAGATGGTGATAGCATCACATGCAGGCCCCCAAACATACCTCCGTGAACAATATCACAGATTTTTCTTTCTTTTTTTTTTTTTTTAATCTCTCTCACTTCTCCTGAGTTCCACTGAATGTACGTAAGCTTTTGTTTTGTCAAGCGGAGACAGTGAGACAAATTTTCTGTCAAAACTCTTTTCCTTCAGGCCCTTTTCATAAAGAGTTTGATGTCCACGTCAACCGCACCGACGACTCCTCTCATCTGTGAGGATCTCTGTGCCTGTGCGTATGTGTGCACACTATACATAAGCCTCGTGCATTTCCACAGTAGCTGTTGAGCTCATCAGATTCAGAGGACATGGTTTCTTTGACAGGTGCCCTTAATGTTTGAGTATCTGTGCACGGGAACGCTTACGCACTCACAGTTGCCTATTATTAAAGAAAACAGTCTGCCGTCACCATAGCGAAGGCAGCGCTCTGAGGTGGCTGCCCGGGAGTGCTGACAGCCCCGTGTCAGAGCAGAGTTTCCACTCGGCCGTTTAGGATCACACCATCTCTTCACCTCTACTCTACATACTTTTGTTAAACAACTGAAACTTTCTGTCATATTTCTGTTCTCTCCTTCCTTCCACTCATTTTCATTGTTCTGTGTTCATATAGGTTTTAATGGAAGTAACTCCATTACCCGACACACACACTCGCTGACACACACCTCTATTACTCTTTAGATTAAGACACATGCAGCAGCAGAAGAATGTTGGTTGCCAATTATGTCTTATTAAGACCTAAATATGTGTCATTGTGCACTCATTATTTTTGCACATCAAACACAGCTTTTATGTTCAGTGAACTAAAAATGTGTTTTTAGATTATATAATTTATTAAATTAAAGTACAGTATGTTCCAAGTGTTAAACTGTAATGGTTATGGAGCTGAAAAAGTTTAAAGGCTCAATAAAAAAAAAGGTCAAAAGGCTACAGCAGTAAGAAAGGAAACAGCTTATAGGTTGAATTCTTATAGCACAGTTAAGCTGGCAAGTACAACCCACTATAAACACTGTCACTCACTTTAATGTCAAAGCAAATAATTCTATTTAGAAATACTTGTGTGAGTATAGCATGAAGTAGCAAATACCGGTCCATGTGTTTTACCCACCGAGCACAGTTGACTGGGCACAAGCTGTCAGCTTATGTGTTCTGCATGACTCAGATTTTCTGATTAGTGGCCTGTTTGCATAGATACTGTGCAACAAGAAGCAAATGTGGCTGAAGAAAAATGAAAAGGGAACAATTTAAGGCAACTAAAGGCTCAGTTTGCCATTACTGGTTTTTGACATTTAAGCTGACCTGGTTTAAATGGTTGTGTCTGAAAAAACGTTGCCCTATCAGTAGGTCACACAAAAACAGATGTTCACAAACAACACCTTAAACACCTTTTTACACTTTGCATCAGCTAAAATGAGGTTGCTTCCTGCATGTTTTGTACGTACAACTTTCAATGCATGGTAACAAATTTGTCAGAGGTTTGCAACTGTGTAACCAAACCAGAATAATTACATGACCTAATTTTCAGATCATGGATAAGTAACAACATATATTGTGGTCTGCATGTATACAAGAGATATATTAATCCTCTGTAATACCTTATTGTTTATGTCTTACAAGACATTCCATCGCATTATAGAGGCTGATGCATATATGGTTCATACAGTATACCTCACTGCATATTTTTAGGGGATATTTATCATGTTAATATCACTCAGTATCCATCCAAAATATGCCAGTAGCTCATCCTTTCAGGGTCCAAGGAAGCCAGAGCCTATTCCTTCTAATAGTAATTGTGAAGCAGGATGCAACCTGGAGAATATCCAAGTCAATATGGGGAGAACACATGCATACCAGGTGGCAAACATTACCTTCTGTCTATGTAGCACTGCTGCAAAGCCATCCTTCCCTTCATGTCCATATACCCATCTCCTCTGTATAACCTGTTTAGCTTTTTTCTCTTTTATATGTTCTGGCAAATCAGTATATTTGCAAGTGACGGTGCTGCAAGGGAACCTCTGAGAGACTGGTCATAGTGCAGCTACATGACTTAGGAATAATTTTCCACTAATGTGTAATTATCACCAGTGTGCTTTTACAAGCAGGATAATACCGTAAAACGTTGGAACCCCAGCCAAGTTCTTTCATCTCATTCTCTTCACCCTTAATTTTTCTCTTAATTGTCGAGGCAATGGGATAACAAAACGGCTACTGAGAATAGGAATGGCTGCAATCTGATGACAGACTCATGGTAAATTTCAAATGAAGGTTTTCATGTGATGCATAATAAAATGATCATGTTTTAAAGAATGAGTGAGGCCTATAAAACTTGCTGGATCTAATCTGTTAACACTCACAGCTGTCAATGCACCCCCAGCACAGAGCAGTACACATTGTGCAGTACCAATATGAGTGCAGAACAACACACGAACACACTTTTTTCTCTCTTAATCATCTTTGCTCTGTCATGTATGCCAATTTGTGCAAATGTGCAAATTCATACACACCCTGCAGAAAGCCACTGGATACAGAGATACTGACACTTCCTTTGGGTTTATACTCTTAAGCTACAATGACAGGCTAAACAAGTCTTAGCAGAGTACATTCATACACTATTCAATAACCCTTGGCCTAAGGCCTTCTCCACTGTCGGCAGTTAGTGAAGGGTGGAGCTAACGTACTTATTAATTTTGGATCAGACCTGGCAAGACAGCAAAATATTCACACTTCTGGCCAGCAAGCAGTAGCCCTTCAATTCAACAGTTTCCTACTGTGTGCCCTAAATCATAGCTCTATATTTATAACAGTAAGTACCTGATTCCTCGCTTACTGGTGATTATAACTGCATTATTTTTGTATACTTTGTTTCTGAGAGATGCTTAAAATGCCTGAATCTCAAATTTTTAAAAGCCTTTGTGAAATTCAAGACAGCATATAAATGCTTAGGTTTCTGGGAAAACTTTGTGTAACTGCTGCAAACTGCTGACTATTGCCATCCATGACATCCCATAATTTGAGTTCCATCTTATCCTCTTGTGGTTGTGTATCACAGAGACAACATCAACAGTAAGTCTGTCCTCCAAGTGAACTGCGCTCTGTGCCCTGACGAAGCGAAGGGGAACAACAGCCCTTATGGCTATGGGACAGGTAAATTGCATGTGAAACAAGGGGCTGTTTGTGTGAGACAGAAACATGACACTTTCTAATGCAGGAAGTGATTTTTTTTTTTTCTCTCACTGTAAAATAAAGAATCAGAGGGAGCATTATAGAAACAATAATGGCACCTTTGTGTCTGTTAAGGTGTTAGAACAAGGTGATGTATGACTGACAAGCAATATGTTCCCAAGCCATGCATGTCTCATCATGTATGAAAGTTCACCGCAGCTTGAGCAGCAGTGGGGATAATACCATTCAACATGGTATGGTACAAGAAAATTGCCCTTGGAGCTTGCCCAGGCAGTAACTGAGCTGTGGAAGTGTAACAGACTTCTGTGTGCAAGTCACTGCAAAGGAGACATGGAAGGAAATCTAAAGTTCTCCTCTTTCCTGTTGATAATTGCTTATTGCATTGGGTAACACTGTCAAACCAAAGCTACAGATCTGAATCCAGCATACATTATAATTTGCAGGATTCAGGTATATTATTGTACCTTGTTGCCATTTATCAGCTTTCCTTCTTCTCCCCTGGAAGAAATCTCTGTTTGGTCACTGAAAAAAAAAACAAAAAAAAAACACCAGCACCCACCCCATCATTAAATCTCTGCCTTAATGTCTAAGCTTTATGTCCAGTTTAACAAGGCACTCATGTAGAGAGATGAGGGATATGGTGCCTTCTTAGAGGTTTGGCTCAAGACTTGATAGTCTTCTGTGGCATGTAACAGTACCCAAACATAAAAGCTCCTCTGCCTTACCATATAGCCATCTTGGCAGTGCTGGTGTTATACTAACATATCACGTCATAGCACCATCTTGTAAAGCCAAGATGCAGACACGCTAATGATTTTTGCTGTGTGAGGATGGATGTGATCTTTATAGATTCAAGATGAGTAATGTAACCATGATATAGATAACATATGTTCTCTTGCATCTTCTCCAGATCAGGAGGATGAAAGATGATGAAGTGTTAAGATGTCAGATCCCTGAAAGAAAGCTGGGTGACACTGGAGAGAAAAGGGAGTAAATGAAGAAGAAAAGGGAATAGGAGGCATGGGATTCAAAACAGTTCTCATGCAACATGCCAAGTATTAGGCTGGGGCATGCAGTCTGTGACCTCACTGAGAGGTAGAGCCTCTCGACAGTCTCACTGCATCAGCCCCACCACTTTTGTGGTTTTGTTTGGGACGGATCAAAAAAGCCCAAATTGAGCGCAGAACATGGAGGTGGGATGGCAGCCTGAAAATTAGCTGAAGTCGGCCAAGTGCCTGTGGTCGTCTAGTCAGGTCAACACTGGTCAAGGCAGAACATTGCCCCATCCATCCAGTAAAGGAAGCTTACCCTTGCTTCTGGCATGACTGGGTCACAAAGAGAAACCCCTCTTTCTGACCCAGAACGT
Source organism: Archocentrus centrarchus (assembly GCF_007364275.1). Taxonomy (NCBI): domain Eukaryota; kingdom Metazoa; phylum Chordata; class Actinopteri; order Cichliformes; family Cichlidae; genus Archocentrus; species Archocentrus centrarchus. Next base: position 20,979,734 of record NC_044353.1, on the reverse strand, counting down.
TTGCCTTTGAAACCCTTTTGGAGAAATCTGCCATGCTGCACTACTGGTGCAGTAGCTGGACCTGAAACAAAAATCACAGCCAACTGCTTTTGAGGTGGAATCACTGCTCAACCCCTGCACTAATGTGAAAAGTAAGGCTGGAGGTGAAAGCGAGTAGGGAGACCATTTTGGGATTAAGGAACAGTACCCTTAGTGGATAAAGTGAAGCAACACATCATGCTGAGACAAAAATGGGAAAATGATTACAAAAAAATGATAAATAAGTTGAATTTAACTTGAATCCTGTTCCACTGACAGAGAGACTGGAGGTTTTTTAAAAGGGGGGGGGGGGGGGGGCAACTGATTATTACAGTAATGCCAGTAACTGTTGTATTTATGTTCTTATCAAATATTGCATATCTCATGTTGTATTATTATTTGTAGACCAGGTCCATGCACTAGCAACATGCATTTGACCTGTCTGATGCAACTGCAGAGTGGACTCTGTACATGAAGCTTGCTTAGTGAGACATTAGGCTGTGCATGTGTGAATTGAGAAAACCTACAGGAAATTTGGCAGCGTTCCTATTATGCTTACATCAGAAAGCTCTTTCTGTCTTCGTAGATTTTGCTCTTCTCCCACAGAGCTGAAATTTATCCAGCAGCTCTGCCTAGCTCTAGCCAGGATGCTAAACAGTCCCAGGTGCTGTCAGAGCTAAGCTAACACAATAGGCCCACCTAAACTGCAAGGCCTTTGGTTCCACCTCAAACTGTAGGCAGCCCTCACTTAAGCATCAAAACTATAACATGAAAATAATGGACTAAGTAATTGGCCCAACCTTTGTGCACTCATGCTCCATTATGCATAGCATCTATATTTCAACTGCTATGAATCTCAGTTACATTTCTATGTTATATCGGCAGGGATTGTTTTGTTTTGGTAAGTCCTCTGTTAGTTTGTTCAAAGGAATTGCTCAGTGCTTGCTGCCAATCATTTGTGCAGGTTTAATATAGCTAAAGGATGCCAAACCCCAAACCACTCTAGAGAAACTTGTCTTTTGTAAAATCCTGGCCTTGTTTAACTAGCAAGGTTAAGGCATTTTTTTTTAACTTCCTACACTAAAAAACAATACTTCCTGTTTCTGTTTTAGAAGCACTGTATGTGTCTATGTGATACAAGAAGCAGAACAAACTTGACTTTTTGTTTGAGTTGCTCTGACTGTGCTACACAGTTTTAATCTCCAGCAACTGAGCACGCTATGTGCTGTTGAATGCAGCTGCTACTATGATGCTTGTAATCGTCCTGTTTGTCAGGTGTGGGTATTTAGCAGTGCAGGCAATACCGTATCTACACTGCTTACATGGCCATTTGCCAGCAGTGTGTGAGGGCAATATGATTGCAGACATAAGCAGGTGAAGGGAGGGGTGCAGTGGCTACGTGCCTGCAGAGTGGTTTTACAGAGGCCAGGTTAAGGGGACAAAGGAAGAGAAACAGCAGAATCATGGATCATGATAAATCTCCCATACAGCGCACTAGGATCAGACTATAGATATACCATGCACATTATGGACAAATGCATACCAAAAATGAGCTAAACAATATATTATCCATTCTACATCGCACCCATCAGAGCCTTTCTCATAAACTCCCTACCACTCCACCTTCGACCCTTTAACCACCTTCTAGCCCTTATCTTTCCTTCGTTTTCATTTTTGTCTTCTAGTTCCAGGAGACCAGCGGTTCTACATAGCAGCCAAAAAGCCTTTATGAGATCATCGTTTCCTGTCGCCACATTACCCCCAAAATCTTTTCAACAGTGTTGTTATCTCATCTGGCATCAGGCCCATCATTTGTTGACAGTGTTCCTTGTCACTCCATCCCCTATTAAGAAACATAAGCATCTTTATATACACACATGGGTACATGCTCGCTGCTGCCCCTGTCATGGAGAATGAGCCAATGTCTGCAGCAGGCAGACTTTGTGAAAAAAAAAAAAATATCAGCACATATCCATTTTTTCGGAGGCCATTTTAGCTCGTTTAACTAGTCTGAAACTGAACACAAGGAAACTGAGCACAACCTGTAAAATACAGCAGAAATCTTTTTTCATATCATTTTACATCAGCAGCACGATGCAAAGAACTGGGAATAGTGCACATCTCTCTGACAGAAAGTATGTCACCATGCCAAGTGGATCCCACCCCACAGCTGCAACACTGCAGCATTTGGCCTGCATTGGAAGCACAGACACAAATCACTAATGTAAACCCTCAAAGACAGCCAAAGAAATAAACCCAGGCAACAGCAAAAAAAAAAATAATAATAATAATAATAATAAAATTGAATCACTGAAAGAGATACATCCCTATTCCAACATAATGAGGTCATTCACTTCATCCTTTCTCTCCTAAACAGAGCTCTATCACTTCCTCCTACATGTTTGATAAACCCAGTGGTGTTTTATGTATGTATGTTTGTGTGTGTGTGTGTGTTTTTAATCTCTCTAACTTTTGTTGCAGCGTTGCAGGGTCAGCCACAGGCCAACTGATGTCATCTGATTGTGCGAGCTGATTTGTTGTAGTGTCTCTATCAGTACTCATCTTATTCAGCTACTGTTTGCTTTTTAACCCACACAGAAGCGAGATGCTTGTCAGCGCTCACACATGACATAATGAGCAAGAGGTGGCTCATTAGTGTGTCAATTATGCGGGAGATACGACCATCTTATTTGTGTTAACCAGGCAGAGAAGCAAAGCGACAGAATGGAAGAATTGGGGGAGATATAGAGCACACAGTAGGCAATGAGTTATGAGGAAATGAAACATAAGCTCCCTTTAAAACAGCACCATGTGGAGAGAAGCCCTACAGAGAGTAAGGTAGAGGCCTTTAGTTCTCTCTGTTATCTCTTTCACAAAAAAGAGGATTTTTCCTTAACCCTTAACAAATGGAAACCATCTAATCATGCAGGCCATGTTAAAAGGCTGTGATGTTATCTTTTAATGCAAAATTAAAATTAAAGAAGTGTACATAGAGGCAGGCAGATAAATCTGGAATTTATCACAAATGCACAAGTTACACAGAGCAAGTGGCATTATAAATAGTGCAGTTGCTAAGGGCTGCATCTACATGACAGAAAAGGCATCTAAAATTATGACATTAATTTGGTCTACTCAGTCTTTCAGTGCAGCCATAATAAGATTTTATCTTTACACGTCAGTCTTACATTAGTCTCTTTTCAAACGCTATCTAAGTTCATTAGTGAGTGATGACTGAGTGTCTGGGTGAGTAACCAAAGAGGCACTGTAAAAGGAACACGAAAAACGAGTATTGTTTCCTGTCTGTACCTGGGAGTTTTACATAATAAGGAACAATAAAGCTCAAGTGTTCAAGCAGCACTGGCAGAGATTTGTTACTAATTCATTTATTATTTAATAATAATAGACAGAAATTGTGATGAACCTGTTGGTCAGTAAGGAGAAATTTGTCTTGGACAAACGTGACTATGAGAGTGAGAAAAAGAGGAACAGTGCCCTAAATTCACAGCTGCGAAACCATACAACATGTTGAGTACCGACAATGAAATTACAGTGTGTATGTGCATGTGGGTCACCTGCCTGGTGTCAAGTTAGAAGGAATGGAAGAAAGAAGGTGAATTATGGGCAGCATGGTGTTGCATTGCAAGGAGGCAGTGGGTGGTAGAGGTGGAAGTGCAGTGGAGATAATCCCCGGCTTTTGCTCTAAGTCCAGTGCATGCTGGGCAGATCAGTGGCTGAGGGAGGAGTGGTGCTACCCTGTGATAGTCACCCAGCCCCAAGCCTTCCACCTGACCAGCCTGCCAGCCTCTGCAGCCTGCAGGCCTGGAAACTCAGCCTTCAGCTTCAATCATGAGCTGCTGAACAGTTACTGCTAAGTCTTGCTGAACAGACTTTGAGCTTGCAATTGGTATGGCTGTGTCCTAAACTACCCCATCCACAAACAACACTGATCTTTTGCTCACATGCAAGTGAACCACTTCTTCTACAACTTATTGTTCATCATATTTCACATTTTAAGCAAATGCAATATGCAAATCAGTGTGTACAAAAGCCCTTGCAGCTACTGAATGAAAATGAAGTGTCCTGAAGAGGACAGAGGGGGTCAGTGGGTTAATGTGTTCAGTATGGCTATGGGTTTGACCCTGGGGAGAGATGAAGATGATAGGTTAACCCAGGGGCCACAAGGTCAGCTAACCCCCAGAGCACTTTTCTAGGCTGAGCCCCAATTCAGCTGGAGATCCTGAAGAGAGACCCCTTCAACCCACACATCACCCTGCATGCAGTTGTGAGCACCAGCTGTTTAGAAGACCACCAAATATAAGGAGGGAGAAAAAGAGAGGAAGTTCAGCTGACAGGATGTGCTCCAGTCCCAAGACACTCGATCACTCCCATCCATCCCACACTATTTGTTATCAATCATACCAAGCATTTTTTTATGTTCATTTCACACTATTTCCCCCATAAAAGTTGTGTTTTAACATTTTGCACCATGCCATAAAACAGCTACACACAGTCTTTAACTGTGATCCCAGTTTCTGAAAAGATTCTGGTGCTGAAAACATATAAATGCAATACACACACCCACTCCTCCCCCCAGTGGCAATAAACTCCGGCTCTTCCTCAGCCCATCATAACCTCTTGGGGACCTCACCACCATCACCACTGTCATTACGGCCATCACACTAATCATGCTTGGCCCCAGCTGTGAAGCCACAGTTTCACTCCCATGTCCATTGCTAAATAACTCCAACATGCCCCCGATTGTAAACACTTAACACATTTCTATACTGGAGGGATTTTTGAGATAGCTAAGCTGCCTTTTTTTTTTTCCCCCAGTCTACACCATAAGGTCATTGTTACTTCCCTCTGTTTACCGATTCAATTCATCTCTTGCTTTCCTTCTCTCTGGGGAGTTCCCAGGTGCCTCAGATGCATGGGGTGAAGTATGAGTAGACTGTATCAAAACAGGAAAGAAATTGCTTGACATCACTATGGGGAATTTAATGCTATAATTCTCATTATGTGTCATCCAAAAGCTCAGCAGCAGGATCAGTCTGAAATGGATCAATTGGTAGCATGACTGTGTGAATCAAAGGGTAGCACGCTGCTTTCTCACAGCATAAAAAGCAAACAATGAAAGGAGTTCACTCAGAGTACCTTCATAAACTAAAATGAGTTACGTATGTCAGCTGCATTATACTGTATGCTATGAGAAAGAGGACCTAATCCCAATAGGTGCCAAATTACAGTAACCTGCAAAGGTGTCAATGCCATCCAAGCTGGTGGAGATGGGACTGTTTTCTAATAGCTATTCTCAGGACGATTCAACGTGGGAATGCTTTTTGTCCCCCAGCGAGCACAATGAAGCTTCACATAAAAGAACTCATTCAGTGCCAGCAATGACATTACATGCACGCGACAGACGCATATAAACAAAGCAACACTTGCACAAATACAGCCTTCTGCATTTCCTCACAAACCTTTCGGCTTTATGGCACAAGGGTCTTGCAACCACATTTAAAGAAGAGGCTGGGAGGCACATCCCCAAAGACAGGGCATATGGAGCCAACTGCTGGAAAATCACCCAACCAACATAAAACACTGATCACTGTCAGGCACTGATATATGTTCCTGCAAGCCTCAGAAAAAAAAAAAAGTGGCTCAGAATATGAACGCATAACACAAGACATTCATATGAACAGGGTCTCACCTTTTGGAGTGAAAACTCTTAACTTTCCCCGATCAGATTGTTTTAAGTGTTCTATGTTGCCACTGATTTGCTACTGCCGCATTTCATCCAGAACTCTGACTGGAAGCGGGCCAGTGCAATGCTTTTCTCCATCCAAATCAATTTCTCTTAAATGTGTGAAATCATGCTTGTTTCTGCACACAGGAAAAGTGAACTGTGGGAGGCTAAATAACAGCTTTTTTTAATGTGAACTGCTCAGTCACGGCCAGATATTTTACAGATGTTCAGAAAATGCAGATTTGTGATTTGAGTAGTTTGTGAAATTTACATGTTAGTTTGGAGGGTACACATTTAAGAATGTTATGAGGTAGTTATTGTATTGGTGATTCTGAAAGTGGTATCCCTACTTTCATTTTTGTGTAAAATGACACATTTATGACACCATTATTATTTATCACATTCACAAGAACTAACACGTGCGAGGCACAGCATGGAATGCAGTGACATTGTATTCAAAATTAAAAACAAAAAACGGTTTTGACCTCAGAGTTTTCACAGAAGTAGGAAGCATTTTGAATTTCTAATAAGGAACGGAACACTTCGGCCTTCTCTGATAAGATCACCTAACACCAACTTTCTGGGCTACGTTTCAAGCAGGATGAAAAGCAAGAGAACGCTGCCTTTGAAATACAATCACAAGGGAAGAAAAACCCTGAGTCTGCAATATTTTCACATCCTCTGTTTCAAGATAAAAGCAGGCCTAAATTTGTTTCAGATTCCTCTGATTCCTGCATACACAGAGTGCATCATGGATTTAACCTTTACCCTCTTTGGTATTATTATCCCATAGTCACCAAAATGTGAAACCTTAATTTTTATTTTAGCATATTTCTTGCTCTTCAGTATATTATAAACATTCTCGTTAAGAGTTCATCATCATGGTACCTCGTTGAAGGCAGGACAGGATTGGCTAGGGATGATTGTTTTGTTTTCCCATTGCTGTGATTTCCTTGGGTGGATGCAAACATGGCTGTATGACAGCGATCTTGGTGTAGATGCATGCGAAGTGGGGTGTAGCAGATGAATCAAAAGTGTGTGTCGGTGCTGAGGGCCTCACTGATGTGTGTAAACTGTGTAAACAAGGGCTCGGTGCCTTCAGAGCTGATGCCTATCGACCAGCCCAGACACAGGAGTGACAGGTCTTATCTGGCAAAGTGACCGACTATTTGAGGTACGTCGGTGTGTGTAAGTGGGTGTGTAACACGCGTAGTGTGTTTTAGAAGTTTTCTCCGCAGATCTATAAAGGAGCAAGTTTAAAACAAATAAGAAAGCAAACTGCACACAGTGGCGCTGCCATCATGGTCTTCTTTGTGCTATCATTGTGATGGATCACTATGTGAATTCTTGCTGCTCTCTGTTAGCTCTACACATCAGGAAATGAAATTCAAGGACTGCGTGTAAAAAGGAACTTTGTGTGTGTTTGTGTGTCAAAGGGTCACGCCTTTTCCCTGACCAAAGGAGTCCCGCAGTGTGGGAGGCAGCAAACTGTCACACTGGTCTTTACAATGAAATGAGATATCGGTACTGTGGATCAGCATCATAAGAAATCCACCTTCTTACACATTTGAAAATTCAAACTTAAAGGCTAATTATAATGATTTCAGATAAAGCCTCTAATGATGAGACACTGACCTGAAGCAGCACTGATACACTTTTTTTGTTTGTTTGTTTTTGTTTTCATTAGTCTGCATTGTAGGTTGTTCTAATAAAACAAAACCAAAAAAAGGTGTTCACCTGGCATCCAATCATGCTTTTCCTTTGACTTAAAGGGGAAGTGACTGTTTTTGTTTTGTTTTTTTTCTGTAAGGTTAAAGAAGCAAAATAAACTGTAAATAAACAGCACATGACTGCTTTTAGGGGATTTTCTACCTTTACCCTAACTTACCACATACTTCTTAAGAGAAGTTTTACCACAGTGCATTAGGTTTCTGAGCATTCTCACCATATTTTGCGAAGTTACGGCGATGCCTCTCACTGACAGCTTCACATTAAGACATCATTTATCCTTGCGACTGACAGGTTTGACACCATCTTTCTAAATTCACCAGAGGCATAATGAAACAGCTCTATCCAACAATATTTCCTTTGGTAAACTCCAGAGTATCACCAGAGCTTCTAATGAAGAAGACAAGTGCTGACCTGACCTTTTGGCTTCACTTTTCTTTCACAGAGAAAAGAGATGAGCAACACTGTTTGAGAGAACTGACCTCCAAAAAATTCTGTGTCTTCCATTTAAATCAGATTCTTCCTCTTTATAAGTCAGTAAAGGTCACTCAGAGCTGATGCGGTGAATCTCTCATTCTGGAAAATTTTCAGATTTTCAGTGTAAAAATAAAGGGAGAGAATAAAATCATTTGTCATAATTTCCTCAGCCGGGCAGATTTGGCTCTGCCAGCTGGCTAAAGTTCAAATGTGCTGTTCAGTGGGCTGGGAGTGACGTTCTCACCATGCGGTGACAACCCCAAAGTGTTTGAGGTGGTCTCTCGGGCTGAATTCTGAATCCAGGAGTGAAATGGCCTGTCAGAGTGATGTATGATGTAGGGGGGAAAGAGGGCTGGCATCCTGGACTTGAGGACGTCTACCATGCTCCTTCATTTTACACTGCCTCATATATGTGTATGCAATGTTTTTCTCTCTAAAACATCCATTAAAAAATATTGTACTTTCATGAAAATTCTTTCATGCAGGTTAGGAGGAAGTCAAAAGCAATTTAAAAAGAAAAAGAATGGTTTTACTTAAGAATAATTAAAGTAAACAAAGTGAGTCCCACTGACAGCAATTGAATAAAAGCACTGACACAGAGTGACTTAGAGAAAAAAAAATCTCTGTTACTGGTATATATATATATATTCTGGTAATCACGTCTCCAGAAAAATAAAGGGAAATGCTCCTCTGAATCAACATGTGTTTGCTCATAATGTCAGGCTCGCATCATATTTACCATAACTGACAATTCTTTCTAAATCACTGCCTCTTCTCATTTTCACTCCTGGATCTACACCATTATTTCTGTCCCTGACAGACCCTCCCCCAGCCCCCTTCCCTTTTACCCAATCCCACCCCCAAAACTCTCCCACACCCCTTGCCCCCACCCCTTGCCTCACCACTGCCTCTCTGCATTGATGCTGATAATTACCACTGAATGGATCTGCAGATTCCCATGGATGTCAGTGGAGCCTTTGGCCTGCTCTGTCGCTCCCCTCCTCCTCATCCTCTCCTGCTTACCGAGTCTCTCTTTCCCTTACTCAATGAGGATTAGGAGTGAGCGAGAGAGGTGAGCGATGGAGAGGATGAGAGATGGTGCTTGCCCAGACTGAAGGATGGTTTGCCATGCAACCGCCTTATCTATGTCACCCTGCCAATCAAGGCTGTCAGCATGAATAAATTAGCAGCACTGCTGTATGTTTTTGTTTTTTGGGAAGTGTATTACCTTAATGTCACTCTCACTTGCAGATTATGTATTGATGATGTTCTTACTTGGGAAAATGCAGCCATAATAAACTCAATGTAAATCCCAAGACACAAAAACCTGTTGGAAAAAAAGATTCTCTCCATAAAAGAACAATTGTGTAAAATAAGGAGAAAGGGCAGACTATTGCAGATTCCCACAATTTCTTTTTCTTTTTTTTTTTTGCAAGCAAAGCTGAGTGGATCGACGTCATGGACATTGGGAGCCCACGCATCCTCAGCATGCCAGAGGTAACCGATACCCGGTCGGTGTTCAACCAAGCTCAAAAACCCACTAAAGCTGCTTTCGTCCAACAAAGTCCAAAAAGGGGCCAACCCTGTGCACCACAGTTAATCACATCACACCACAGGGAACAAGAAAGGCAAAGCATGAAAACTAAAGAGAGGAGCACTTTAAAGTGAGTAAGAGATCTAGCATGATGGGCACGATAAAGACAAAAACCTGTATGGAAAGAAGGAAAAAAGTTACCTTATATTGACTGTTTAAACCAATGTGTACCAGCAGAAGCACATGCGTCACACATGACTCTTTGGAGCAATATGTAATGTTCAACATGAAGCATGGACTCCCTCCAAGACCAAGTGGTAATTGTGTCATTTTTTTCTTTGAATACAGCTCCAATTTGAGGAAATGGTTTGGAGCATGCTGAAAGGCATCAGTGCTGCAGGAGAATTTGGAACCAACAAGGATTGGCTCAGAGCTATATGTCAACCTCCTTCAAATTATCCTCATTAATGACAATTCCAAAGGGAAATGGTCATTTGTATGTCTGTGATAGTCTGGTATACAGGGGCTGTAATATTTCTGGATACATACCAGTATGAAAAGTGGCATTTATTAGTTAGGGACACGGGTTTTACTGAGCTGAGCAATAAGCAGCCAGCAGATTTTCTGGCTCCAATACTGCGTGAGAACCTAGGATGTGTTACTTGATGTCACAGACCAGTGGAATGACAAACACCACCGCTGCCCACAGCTTCAAAAAAGCAAGACGTACAGAATACAGATTTTAAAAACCTCACTTACAGCATATTGCACAGGCTTAAATTATAAAATCAGCTGATTAATTAAAGAAAATTATCCATGGCTTGTGGACTACATGAAGACACACTCTCTCATTGAACTTGAACTTAATGAAAATGAGAAACAGTAAACCTTATACCAGAAACATGTGTAAGCTTCAAGTTTTAAGGGTTCATTGGTTGACACATCAAAGTTTTGTGACTTGACACTTCTTGCTGACATACTTCCTGACTCTGGTAGCTACATAAATACTCCATGTAGAGAAGAGGTTGAATGAAAAGGCAACCTATCATTATCCCATCCCTTTTTCCCATCTCCTCCATATCATTTCCCAAGACTGTTTACCACAAACACAACAGCAACACTGCCTGAGCTTATTATGGACAGCCAAACTGCAATACACTGCCAAGTCCTGCCCCATGGCCTGGGCCTAGCTCTGTTGTCTTGGTAACCCAGCATCCAAGAATCGGGGAGGGGGGGGGTGATGGTGATAGTGCTGGAGGTGGCAGTAGAGTGTCGGAGGGGGAGGCTTGCATGATGTCATTTTGTGGCATGGAGGGGGCCAATCAAACCCTGAGAAAATTATGTCACCTTTTGTTGAGCCGGTCCATTCAAGGCTATAGAAGTGCAGTGAATTGAGAGCTGCCGAGAGGTCATTCCTCCCCACCCCCCACCCCCCCTCTTGAGTTCTGTAAATGTGTATGTGTGTGAGAAAAGGGTGGAGAGAAAAAAAAGGGGGAGGGGGGGGGGGGGCAGACAAGCAGAGAAGTGCATTGTGGACATGCTAATGTTGTTGAACATAAGCAGGCCCATAAAGATGTCACGAAGCTCAACTTCCAAAACATCACCACCGGGGCCTTTATCCCGCTTGTCTTTTTTTTCAGGCTGCTATGACCTTGTCCACCTCAAATTTGGGTCTTAATATAATTCCTATGATGCTTGGGACAAGTTGTCAAGCACTAGAATAAAAGCCCGAACAAACTGCGAAGGAACTTGCCCAGTCAGCTTTGTTTTATTACTGAGGGAAAGACAACAATAAGTAACCTCTCGAGGAATAATTACACCCTTGGTAACTATACACTCTTGCACCTATGCACCATCCCCTTTCCCCACAAGGCCCTTAGCTCCCACCCACCCTGAACCAGACTTTATTGAATCACAGCTGAAATGACAGTGAAGGACAGTTGAATGGGAAGTCAGTGCTGAATTACTGAACTCACCCCGACTAACTGAAAACAATAAATGCATTAGCAATGCATGCTGTAATATTTTTTCTGAACAGGATGAGGGACCTGTGGGGATTTCTATATATGCTTGAAAACTCCCTGGATTTTGGCCCGTGTTGAACTGCACTCTGACATTAAGCACTTCTCCATCAACATCATACATGTAGTTTATAGAAAGTAAACTCAGCAGGACAACACAAATTTCCATGATGTAATCTTTTTAATGTTAGTTCCCTGTGATTATGGTAAGTGATGCATTTACATAGACATTGTTATATCAACTGAAAATATACTTTGAAATTTGTATTAGAGGGTTTATTCTGTAAAGGGGGGGGGCAGTTTGTCTTCATTTAAATTAAACAGAATTACATTTTTACTGTAAAGCTCACCTTTATCTTGCTTCCCTTTCGAAAAAAAAAGAAAAAAAAAAAAAAGATACAACCCCATTTATTCCTCAAGTGCTAGATTAGCACATACTGGCCTAACTAGTAATGAAGCCAGAATGACTAACCGTAACAAATATCACTGAAACATCCAGTCATTTATCTTACATTTGGAATGACACAACAGACAGCAGTTCGGATACACCTTTTAATTTCTGCTAACAGGGCCTAACAAAAACAACAAGTCATGGAGTCATAAATCATAATAAGAGTAAACTGCTTGACAGGATTATTAACTGAAATTAGCCCAAGCTGCCAATGTGTCACAATAAAATGCAGTGTCAGTGAAAGAGTTCTTGATTTTACACGGACAATAGCTTCTTTGTGGCAGCAATGAGAGGATAAAAATCACATTTCCACTGTCTGAAAATCCGATAAATCTCAATCACATGTGCATTCATTTGTTTTACACACTCGGAGATATGTGTTGTATTCCTCCCTGGATAAACTTTCTTATGCACAAGTGTAAGCGCTACCTTCAACTATGAAAACAGTCATAAAAACGACAATGACAACTGATCATTTTCCATGTGCAGTTCTGGTGCTTCCAGAATAACAAGGTAAATGTTGAAGCTACTGCATAAGCAGCACTGTGAATAAAATCTGAAAAATCAAGGAACGATGGATCAATTAAACCAATTTAAAAAATAAAGTCAAACAACATGCTGATCCATCAAAGTAGTAATAAATATACAACTCTCCTATAGAGCACTTCTCCAGATGGGGCTGACGATCTGTTCCATGATGTCTGAGCAGCAAAACACGATTCACTGTCCTGCTGAGTTTATGTCATAGCTTCTCCAAGTTCATGCTGCTCACTGAATCCCGAGAGCGAGACTGCCAGTGTAGGAGCTCATGTTGTCGGCGGCCGTGCCAGGAGCAAACATCTGCTTCAGAGGATGCTGGTCCACAGTCCAAACCGGGATTTAGTATGATCCTGGAAACATAATACACAAACTAATGACTGACTGGAGCCCAAAACCACTTACTTGAATATTGAGACATTTCTCATATCCATACTTAAGAAAAATAGAGGTATAGGATCTTTCATGGCAAAGTTTTCCTTAAAATGGTGAATTAATATTTAAGTCAAGTAATTATAAATTAGTAGAACATCAAAATTGATCAGCTTCTGCTCAACTGATTACTTGAGCAGAACAAATTTGCCTCCTTACCAACTTACCAGGCCAGCTAATCACACAAATGAAGCTAACTTTTTTTCACCCAAAAATAGTTAGCTTCATCATCTTTAAAACTAAAGACAGGAATATGAGGAGATTGCTTAATACTCAGATGAACAGCTGAATTAATATGTTGTTCTTTTTTATTTTCTTAATTCCCATCGTTAATCTCACTGCAACATCTGCTTTTAACCTAAAATGACGTAATCCAGGTAGGTGCCCTCTTGACGACCGAGGGTTTATTTTACCTCCCACAAAATACATTACGTTGTCCACCACCCACTCAAACCTGCATGTGTCATGGCAGCAAAGCCACAGGACGGGCCTGCCCTGCCTGTTCTTTGCCCGGGGATGGAACATGTCAGACGATAAGTAGTCATCTATCAATGTTTCCTATCTTCTTTCTGCTTGTCTGCACCGCTGAGTTGGTTTACCTGTGAGAAGTCACGTTCCATCAGCGTACAGTATAGCCTCATTCTTGTACTCTCTCTTCACATGGCTACTCCCTCCTCCACTTTTTGTTACCAATACATGCTATTAGCTACCCTTTATTTAGTTGTTTTTGTTTGCTTTTGAAAATCAGGCAAAGGTGGACAGAATTCCATTACTCGATTTTGTGTATCTCTTCTGGCCTCCATTCTGGATTTTCCCTTCCCACGTTTCTCTCACATGCCTCACCTTGGAGCAGAGCCAAGAGAGGAACATCAGCATACAGTGCCAGGTCCCAACCTGCCTCTTAGTCTCAGCCTGCCTGTGTACGTCTCTTTGCCTGAGGCCACAACTGAGGCCAGCCCCTATCACCATCCCTCATCAGCACATCTACTGTACCTGTCTGCTGGCACCCTGCCATCCATACACAGTTCCCCTCCATTTGGTGAGAGAACAAGATGGAAGGAAAGAAGGAAAAAAAAAAGACATTGCAAGCCAAAAATCCACAGAAAATGACTACTCATGTTGGGGTCAAGCAGATTTGACCTCCACTGAGAACACCCACGAGTATCCTGAGAGGCACACTCATACAGTACCACTCATTCAGCCGGCTGGTTGCCCTGCGCAATCCCATCAACAGGTTTCTTTGAAAGCCACCGACTCTGTGGTGGGTCATCAAAGCATATCTTCATTCAGGTCCAATGAAAGCATCTGAGACTCCTGAGAGAAGTTGTGTTTGAAGTGATATCTCTGTGCCCCTGCATTCTTTATCGTGCTGTCATGACTTGGGTTACACAATAAAAAAAAGCAAGAACATGGGCATGAATCCAGTGGCACCACCCTGATCATGTCTCTCATATATGTGAACTTACACTTCTTCCTCTGTTTGTTTAGTGAACATACCATAGTCTGGTTGTTTATAGCAACAGTCAGTGTTCCTAATAAGATGACACCATGTGTAATTACATATTCCTCTGAATTAGGATCAAACAAAAAGCAGAGTCCTTACCTGCTGAATCTGTTGCGATCATGTTTCCATTACTCAGCCTCTTCTTGGTGCTCACCTGAGATCATCTGGAAAAGATAAAGGATGGTGAAATAAAGTGATTCAGAGAGAGGTGAACATAAAAGACAAAAACTGGAGTCAAATTTTATCTAGACCAACTCTGCCCAAACTTGCATTAGCAAACTTTCTTAACTGTACATGAGAAAGATTTATAGATGTGACAGGGTTAACTTGTAGCAGTGTATAATGTCTGAGACCTGTTGGGAGAAATTCACTTGAATTTAATTATTTTAATATTTCTTCTTTAATTAATGATATGGTTTCTTTTTTTTCGCCTCTGAACATTAAAAAGAAGAAGAATAACATCAGTACAATAAGGATTACAGGTCAGGTTTTTTTTTAATAAATAAATAGCACGTAGGACTGCTGGCTTCATGTGCAGTGTCTGTAAAAGCAATGACTCTCACAATCAGACATATAGTTAGCGGCATTCCACAGCATTTAGGCCCACTTACTTATGCAAAATTATATTTGAAACTGGACCCAGAAAGCTGCAGCATACAGAGATTGAACAAAGGCAGGCAAAATCTTCCAGTTCTTATGAAGACTTTGTTTGGGGTGCAGCAGCTGGCACAGGCAGCTGTAGCCAGTAGCAGTCTGCTAGACTTCACCTCTGCTAATTCAAATCACTGTCTGGGACAAATAACATCCTGCTATGTGTTGGTACAGTCTGTGCACAAAACTTTGTCTGTGAAATGGAGCCATACGGCTTATAGATGCAGCATGCTAACCAAGCTTGCTAGCATTACTCTGCTGTCTAAACATTTTGGCTCCAGAATGTTAAGATTGCAATGGCTATAAAACTAAACTGGAAGTTTAAGGTGGCTATCTCTGTCTTTTATATGCAGTCTATGGGCATCAGTGATTGTCTGAGATTGACTTAAATTTGTTAGTGTGTTACACCTGCAGCAGTTAACCATATGAAAGAGGGCTAAAGCACAAAATGACTCATATATGCGTGACTACATGAAAATTAGTAAAACAGTACCATCACAGAAGCTAAAAAAGAAAAAAAAAAAAAAAAACTATGCTTCATCTATGTTTTATGTAAATCTTGGGTTTCAGGGCAGCTCTGCAAAACCTGGCAGCCCAGGAAAACTAAAGTAGTCAAAGTGGCTTTTCCATTGTACCATTTAAAATTTATTTGGTGTGCTGGTTTTATTTTATGAGGTCGATAGGTTCAGGTAGATACTCAATCAAGACTCTTGCAGGTTTCTACAGCAGATGCAAACACGTTAAGGGTTTGGACCAAAGACAGCTTGGGTCACTCTTCATCTATTCCAAGACAAAGGTGCTCACTGCTTCTGAGTTTCATTGTCTCAGGACTGTTACCTTGGCTACAAAGGCACTGTTTCCGAGTGACACAAAGCCTGAACTAAAAAAAAAAAAAAAAAAAAAAACTCCCTTTCAGGTTGAAGGCTCCAAGAGTAGAGGGGGAAACAGCAATAACAGGACGGTGGGGAGAGAAACTGAATACCAGCAAATTGCTTCCCAGAGTTTCTGGAGGACATGGTAAAATGATTCTTTCTTTCCTTTGCCTTTTAAAATACCTTTCCCTGGCACCAGGCACTGTAGGTAGTTGTGTGCTGGTCCCATTTCTTTTATATCCTTTCTTATATTTCCATTTTTTTCTAGCTATCATACTGTGCTAAGTGAGTTATCATGTACACCAGCAGACTGGAGCTGCATGTGGCTAGGCTAAGCCTCCAGATGAGGTAATGTTTAGAGAGTTGGTGAGCCAGGAGAAGGGTTGGTCAGGTCTTGATTAGCTCAGGGGTAGGGGCTCTCTCTAATATTGGACACCCCTTTGTCTGGTAAGATTACTACCTTATGAAAAACTACTCCTGCTGACACGCCTGATGGGATCAGAGCTTCCTGCCTGCTACATCATCCTGCTTATGAGCTCTCCACACACACAGGAGAGAAAACACACTGTCAAACAACAAGTACACTTTCACACACTTGTAACTCTCAGAAACTCTCAGAAGCATGAAGACTGAGAAATCAAGGCTCACTCACAAGACCTGTGCATGCTTACGTGTAAACAGGCATTTACACGACACTCCCACAAGCGAACACATATATCACCTCCTAGGGCCTCCTCTCTTCCATTTGTGTATGCCATGACCGCAGTTGATGACCCCGAGATGGAAAACAACCTGCAGTTATTAACAAGGCCAGATGACACACAAACACACGCTCATGCATGCTCACTTGTTTTTACTGTGGTCGTCTCCTCCAGCCACTCTCCAATGAAAATCACATGATGGACCAGTTCCAGCTCAAAAACACATCTGAGAATCTCCACCACAAAAAACATCAATAAACATTTCATAGGCAAAGCTTTAAGGGGATTTTAATCCTAGCAGTCCTCTAAAAAGGGCTAAGGCTATAGGATGATTTCAATTATTTGATATAATTTCTGATGGTCCATTAGTTCAAAATAAAGCTCTGATTATAAGAGATGTGTAAACAGAAAGTTGCAAACAAAACCTTCATCCGAGTCTGTAGAAGAGCTTTACTTTTTTCCAGATGTGTAATTGACTGTTAATTAGTGGTGGCCTTACTTTTGCAAATAAACTGTGTTTAAACTAAAGAACAGCGGAATAAACGCAGCAGTCTGGTCTGGTTGACCGCATTGCAAACTTCAACACCTCTCCTTCTCTACTGTGTAGGAGCCTATACTAACAAATGCTCATGTTCCTGCACTGCACTTTGTGAAAACAAATAAATACTTGTAGGTGTATGCACACAAGTACTGAAGTACATATATCCACACACACACATAAAAATCAGTCAGGGACACTGGCACAACCTTGCGCCAGCAGTCCTTTAAACCAGTCATGTGAAACGACCCGTTCTGCAAATCAGATTACATCTCTGAGCTGAGCTAAGGTCTGCAAGTCCACACACACATTCAAAGCTTGGTGGCTATGCTCAGACACACACAAACACACCCACGCACACACACATGAACTCAGTGTAATCAGATTTTTTTCCCCACAACCCTTCCTGTCTTTGTGAAGGCACAAAAAAATTGACAGCATCACCCACTGGCTAAAATATACATAAAAATTTGAAATATTCAGTAAATATTTACCATGTATGGCCAATATGCTACAAACTAAAATGTGAATAACTAAGACTGCAGTTTCCTTGGGAGGAAAAAAAAAAAAATTCTTTGTCAAGGAAAATCATAGAAGCCTGAGATAAGCCTTCTTTCAGCAGTGTTCGACTGCTGTTTGGCAGCTCAGCTATGGAATGAGCACATGTGGAAACATGTTTATAGTGTATTTGGCAGGAATGCAAATGATAGATGATTCACAAATGATTCAAATCCTATTCAAGTTACCATGCACCAGTGTATTAAAAGCAGGAAAATAACAGTTTATCAAGCTTAAGTAAGTGTCAATTTGGCTTTGGTCAGTGATTTTTCCTTAAACAAACATTTTTTTTTTTTTATTCTACTGAATAATGAAGTTTGAGTTAGCAGATAAATAAGCACAGTGTGGCAAAGTTATTTCATGTGGTCAGTGTGCAAATACTTGGTGAATGCTTGGTTCTGTGATACGCTGCTGAACAGGTCTGACATCGCTGTACATTTTAGCTTCAGTGCTGAGATTTGTAACTATTTGCAGTTTCTTGCTTTTAAGCCACAGTGTAAAAGAAGCCGCTTGGCTTGCTGCTGGTGAACTGCATGGCTTAATCAAATCCAGACAGTTGGAGAAAGTACAATCTGTCTCTACACAATCTATGTTAAGTCTCCACTCTTATAATCAGAAAAAAAACATCCCCTAGTACCAATACTACTACCAATGACTAAATTTCCCTGTCTTTACAAATTTTTAAAGGAATGTGAACTGCTTTTCCACTGAATCAGGAAGAAGAATCAATACCTTTCAGTGTGCATTATGAAAAACAAAATCCTTAATGGATCTACTGCATACCTGATTGGCTGTGCCTGTTTTGCCCTTGGTGCCACAAAGATCAGAAGGTGGGGAACTTGTGGGTGGCAGCAAAGGCAGGAAGTTTTAACAGGGTGCCTACAGTGGGGTGTCAGGACTCTGTCAGTCAGCCCAACTCAAGTTCAGCTCAAGTGGGTCATTCTCTCTTCACAGTGACATTTGAGAAAATCAGCAATGGAAACCAGCAGCATGGAGAATGGAGGAACAGAGGCACCGCACCCTGGCTTGGGTTGCACTGGATGCCCAGATAAGACAATGGAAAAGGGAAGATTTGAGCAGGGCAACATGGGAAGTTGATTGCGGCTACCGTTACCCAGGAAGAGTTCACTCATCTCTCAGATCACCTACCACACCTGTGGAGGCCAGTGTGTAAGTCACACAGTGCTACCAGTCAGAAGTTAGGAATTTGTCACCAGAGCCTCAGATTAGCCTCAGTGAAAACTGATACAACATAGTGCCCACAATAAGCTATTGAACTGGTAGTTTAGGGTGTTTTGCCCAAAAATCACAAATATTTGCCCACACTTGTAACTTGTGATGATATCTGTCATTACTTTTAACATTCACGATATTAGCAAATGTAGCTGATGACGTCATAGACCAATAGATCAGTAAAAACAGTTAGAATCCTACAATTGAAATAATTTGGTAGAAATGAAGATGCTGTGTCCTGTGCAACTCAAAAGACCTACAGTACAGTTACATCACGTACACAGCCACACATACACACACAAGCAAAATAAACCACAAAGTAGTGTCTTCATCTGGAGTGCATTTCCTGCCCTCCAGCTTAGCATATGGTTACTTGATTCTTTTTTACACCTCTGAATCTCTGTTGAAGTTTTCTGCCAGCACATAAACAACTCATCACTGGAACTCAGACAGAACTTTGGTGACATGGATGATGAACATTAGTTTTAGGTTAATGAAAATTTCCACATAGTGGATTATGTTGGTGTTTGGATATTTTTCCCCCACTAAGAAGCAAAAATCAGTGTCATACTCTGACCCGCTTGGAAACTTATGAGGATAATGAAGTTCAGGCAGATCTAATATAAAATGAATTATGACAATTTAACCCCAACCAGTTCTAAGGGTGTTCATTTGAGAGGTGTGAGTGGGAACCCCCACTGACTGTTGCATGTAGCCATCATACAGCACACTTGAAGATCGTAAAACAACAATCAAAACTGAGGCATGTGTCCGTATTAATCTGTGCTTGGTGTTCACCATTGAAGACCTTCTGTCTGTCTGTTTGCAAATTGTTAAGTGGATAATAAAAATGGTCGAGGACTGAGAAGGCATGAATCAAGCAAAAGTGCTGTACCACTATGTATCATGTTATTTTGTTTCCTGACTCTGGCCTTGAACCCGCCCTCTTAGCCACACATACTTTGACAAAAATGTTTGTCAAATTTTACAAGGTGTGAAGTGAGGAAACAGTTTTATTCAGAATCGGCAGTGGTAAGGAATCATCTTCTCTCAAATAAAAACGTCACCTTCTACGACCCTTTTAAACCAGAAGGTGTAGTGACCGAGAATTGTCATGAAATGTTAGTTTTGGAGCAAAGGTAAACAGCTTCTCCCATGGTGGGCCTGTACCCTACACAGAGTAAGCACATGTTTCCCATTGTGGTTGAAAGGGAAGGGGATTAAAGTGTAGCACAGCCGGAGCCACAGCTATACACCCCATGGTGGGATCAGAGTCCTCTCAGGTCTTTGAGTATTGCTGATACAGCCCAGTTAAAAGTGACTGGTGTGTAGGCATGATCAGATCTAGTGTTCGGCCGCTAGAGTCCAAATTTGAGGCCTTTTTTGGGGTCTAAAGGAGGCAGGCATGTTACAATGTTGACGGCACTACCTAACTGAGGCTGATGGAGAAACACAAAAATGCAGGATAGTTAAGTGTTACGGGAAGACAATGAAACAGTGCAGCTTGTACTTTCAGTAAAATACTGTCTCGATGAAAAAGAGATTACCTTTAAAACTCACACTGAAAGCAGAAACAGAGGGAGAGAGAAAGAGAGATGAGATGAGGGTTAGATTAAAAAAAAAAAAAAAAGGTAAGTAGCAGATGGTTAAAGCTTCCTAATACAAGGTTTTCACCCCGGGGCCTCAGGGTCAAACACGCCACATTTAGGTTCCACAGGAGACTGTGACTGTGCAGCCAATTAAAGGACACTTTAAAAAGGCCAAAACTGCTAGGGACATTAAGGAAGATATGCATAGTGAAGCATATCTGCAGTTACCAAAAACTGCCAATTAACCAACACCCCATGAAGCTCAGCTGTGACTGCTTCAGTTGAAGAGCTTACATGTGCAGTAAGTAAAAAGACTTTTCCGTGCAGGGTCAAAAGGGATGCTGAGGGAGGGTTGAACATTTCATTTTGTCAGTCACACCCAATATTAGTGTCTTTATCGAGAGATTTGAGGGATGGAAAGTCTTTGACAGTTTACTGAATTTCAGCTGAACTGATTTTCATTTATAGAAAAGATTCCTACAGACTTCAGAGCTCTAAAACACAACTTTAAATATAAATGTCAAGTTTAGAGCAAATACAAATCAAACATTAAAAACTAGTTTTTTTTTTTGTTTGTTTTGTTTTTTTAGAAAACCTTCAGGAAGCCTACACAATTTAATGTTCATCTAATGATTATATGGAGAGAATTTGGCTCTAGCTTTTTAGAACTATCATAACACATTCAAATGTGAAATTATTTCCTTGCATAGTACTTCCAAATTACTTATAGAGGCTTGACAAAAGTTTCACAAAAGAGCAAAAATGTACTTAGAAGTTATTGATATGAGTGTGACATGCCCTTAACAGCCTGAAACTTTAGGCAGTTTTATCACATACCTAGTAACACATTGCTCCACCCTGTGAGATAGGAATCTCCGCCAAGTTGACTAACTATCATTCCTAACCTTTTGACTTCAAAATTCACACACATACACATAGATAAGTATTTGCTATATGTCTGCCCATCTTGCAGCATTAGCGTATGCTTCTGTGCATGTTTGTGGGAGAACTTGTGGAGCGTGAATTATGTGCTCGGCATTTGTGCAGAATTGCAGGACTTTCTCACCCACAAAAACACTGTTTGGGTGAAGCAGTACGGCATGTTAATGAGCATGTGCGTGGTTGTGTTTTGAAACTGGAAACAGATTTATGTAGTGTTTGGGATCAGCTCTGTAAAGGTCACCCTAAGCAAGTTAGCTCAGTTTAGTAAACCCTGTTCCCCCTCTGATCCAGGTGACTCACAGCCAATAGTTTCATGACACACAAAACTGGCATATATTCACCACTCTGACCACTCTCCATCTTCATGACATCAGTAATTTCCGATTCCAGTGACGCCACACTGACATTCAGCGTCTTTGATTAATTGTTTCCTACAGGGCTCTTGGAGTGTTTCCGTTTGAAAAAAATAAATGACAAAAAATACTTTCTGGAGCCCTAAATTGCTACATCCAAACACTCCTTCAGCTCCAAGCATGACCACAAAGCAAGATGACTTGGCATGGGATAAAATATGAGCCACAGTAACAGAGTTTTCCTATTGAACCTGATCACTGCAATAAAGGGGGGAGGAGTTAGAGGGGATATCAGTCAAACTCTCTTGATTACAAACATCCTTCAGTGACACAAGTGCAATAGCATTTACTTAAACACATATTCACGCATCACTGCACAAGCCTAACTGCACATCTCTGCATGTGCATGCTCCCAGTGCAGGAATTACCAAAGCATGCAAAATGTAAATTTCCCTGAATACAAAAGTGGAAAAAGGTAGAATGAGGAACACACCTAATCTGGCTAATCCGGTCAACGATTAGGAGCAGGCAAATACTGCCAATAATAAACAAATGACTAACATTCTCAGCCTGTGTGGTTATAAGCCCAAGGGCTCCAGCTAGAACCCAACTGGGTCTGGATCCAATCCGTGCTGTTTATCAGTGCAAGCAGTAGTGGCCACTTGTGAAACCTCTATGATAAACACTTGGGGGGCCAAACCGAGAACGGCTAACAGATCAGTATGACCAAATCACTCCTCCCAGTTTGATTTAAAGATCTGACTTTAAAGACCAAACCATCACCACCAGTCACTCTGACACCCCCTTCTTTATAGCCATATTGTGTGGGGATTTGATTTAGCCTCAACCACCTCTAGTGACAGACACATATTTAGACACTTAAATGACACATTTATCGTGACACAGTGGCTGAATTAGTTAGCATACAGTCAGCAATGCAAAAATTCCATAAGTACACAGACAACAGAAGTAAATGGATATTTATGTTTCTGAAGCAATGCACTAGTTAAATAGGTTACTGTGATCACATGGAGATGAATATCACAAGCAGTGGTTCAGAAGAATGACTAAACTAATGTCTAAGTTTCTTAAATATGAGCATGTTTGCTTTTCTTTGTTAAAAATAATAAAAAAAAATACATATATTTGTGAGGAGAAGACAGCTGAGCAGCACACTCTGGTTTGCATTATTGACAAAATACTGATCACTTGTCTCGGCGTCACCATGGAGGTTATTGCAAAGCAATGTTTGACAGATAACGTAATTGCCCATAAACTCCTTTAAGTAGTAACAGGGCTGAGTAATTAGCACCTGTGTGATGAAACATGAGCTCAAAGGTGAAGCAGCGAAAGCACTGAATCTCACTACATGGGTTTGTGTGTTTGTGGGTGAGCTGAGGAGAAAAGGCTTCCCTTTGCTCTAAAACACCTATTTTGTTTTGGTTCGCTGTTAAGATTTGAGGTGGAAAAGTGCAGAGCGGGCAGCATTTTGCCTTCATTGTCTGCTTCGCAGTGCTTTACCTGCTGTGCTCAGAGACTCAACGAGCCTGAAGGACTCTGTTACTTTAACCTTGTCCCCAAACAGGTCCCCGTCCAGCACAAAAGCCATCTGGGGTGCGACTGAAAGCTTAAGCAACAAAATAACTCTTTCAAGCTGCACACGGCATGGTTCTGACTGCAGGGTGTTGAGGTTGCCAATACCAAGACTGTGACTGGCCCTCTTCCTCCTCCTCCACCCTTCTAATCCTGGCCTACATGACTAACTCCAACTGAAAGCCCCGCACGCCAGAGGTGGGAGCCAGAAGCACCGTAAGATTCAAAAAAGACCACCTGCTCATCAAACTAAATTGTACTCACTGAAGGCAACGAAGAATAGAGAGAATGAAAAGGAGTGAAGTGAGAGAAAAAAAAATAAAAAGAAAGACGAGTCATCAATCTGCCTCTGTGATCTTGGCAGACAAAAGAACAAATTGCATTTCTGCATCATGGCACCAAGCGTCAAAATTGATATAGGGTCCCACTCAGCACTGTTTGTATGTGAGCATATTGATATAGGTTCCATCAGTTCCCACAAGAGAGCCTGAGAGGTCCACAGGCCTACCTACTAGCCTTTCATCTAGGTTTCTTTTGTATTCTGCCCACTTGTATCTGTTGTTTCTCTTGAGTAGAACTGACTGTTATTATTCCAAACAGCATTATCTTTATTAATGCCACAGGTCTCAGGACTGTGCACTCCCTAGGAGTCGGGTCTGGACAGAGCTGCAAGCAATCTCCCTAGATAAAAGCTCAGTAGAGAGCTGAATGCAAGCCAGACGGCCGGACGGGCCTTCACCCTCCCTCCTCATTCTCTGAGAGAAGTGTAGGCCCTACAAAGACTGAGATTTGACTTTAATCTTAGCTCTTTCATAAGGCATCTCAGTTGAGGGCAGGTCTCTAGAAGCCTATCAGAGTCACTTTGTTAGCCACTAGTCAGAAAAAACAAATGTAATATTAGTTTAAAAAAAAGAAAAAAAAAAAAACCTTTCTGTAATAATTC
Organism: Archocentrus centrarchus; assembly: GCF_007364275.1. Lineage (NCBI taxonomy): Eukaryota > Metazoa > Chordata > Actinopteri > Cichliformes > Cichlidae > Archocentrus > Archocentrus centrarchus. The sequence goes on along the minus strand of NC_044353.1, from coordinate 20,955,316 downwards.
ACAGAAAATAAAATATATGTAATGAAAAAGTTTTGAAAACCTGGAAGTTTGGAATCATGATATACGGTTTGTAATGGTGCCCTCCATTATTACTGTACTGGATTATACTGTTGGTGGCTCATATGTACTAAGAAGTGAGGCCATTTTCCAAAGGCAGCCATGCGTGATGAGTTATTTTAGAGGTGGTGTGGAGAGCTGACGTGTGGCCAGGTCAGGGCAGGGCAGGGGCTGGGGTCTAGGTTTAGTGCCTAAAGCTGCTTGCTTCAGTGAGGAACACAGCATCAGCTCCCGGGCAGACCCTGGACACTGATTTATGGGACATGCGGATTACTGTCAAATCAGCCATAAGGACCACCCAGATAGTGGCAGAGGACAACAGCCACACAGACTCACAAAGGCACACCGCAATTCGAATATACATGTAGACTAATGGTGACTAATATGGACATTGTTCAACAGAAACACCGAACAATTACTCAATGACACCTTAAATGCAAACACATATGCTGTTTAAGACGCAGTAAATATTGTAGATTAAGTCTTTCGAGGACTAAATGAAAAGCTGTGCATGCCATGGGTAATGGTTGGTTAACCACTCAAGTGCAGTGGGAGGAATGAGTTTGCTGAGCCTTGCTTATAACCACAAAGCGAAGGAGCCAGCTTCTCTCAGAGTTCATCTCCATCTACAGGATGTTCCTGGTTAATAATGAGTGACATACACACTGATAATGTTTAATAATTCATTTTCTTAATAATGATCTGGACTCCTGTCACTTAAAGGCCAACCTTAATACTTTCCCACTAAGTCACACAATCCAAGAACAAGTCCTGAGTCAAAGAGGCTCTTGAGTTGCGTTGTGCTCTTGCCAGGGCACAACACAACTCAACCACAAGGCACCAGTTGGATGAGCTAAAAAATGTGTCATGAAAAATCGGACATGGTGCATTCCTTGGGCAAACACTGATCTCATACAAGGAGACGGGTAGACAAACACTCACCTGCCCTAAGCTAATAATGTGTGGGGGCAAACACACACTTAAGCTTGTCAATATGCTGAGACAATGGTGGGAATTAGACTGCAAGCTATGGCTGAATGAAAATAGCATCGGAGCTTCTGATCCTATTAGAGATAGTCACATGTAACATTTTTAATGACACAATCACCATATCAAGAAGGAATGTAAGTGATTTATGTCACTTTTGCTTCATAACTATGGTTTGTGAAGCAGGAAAATAGGCATACATAAATACTTCTTTAATTGTTCTCTGTTTTGAACATCTCCAAATCACAGAATGGCAAAAATTAACATAACTCACAATCCCTGTGAGAAGAGGACTTAGGCAGCTTGCACAGTATAGATTTTATTAAGTTGCACATTTTGCAAAAATATATGTGCAAGAATTTTAAAAACTGGCTGCATGCTCGTGTCTCGGAAAATAGGTAGCGACTGCATTCACAACCCTACCAAACAAATGACAGTCCTTTTTCTCTACAGCCTTTCTCCCCATCTGAGCCAATCTCCAGAGAGAGCACCACTCTACACAGTGGGCACCCACAACACTTCCTCACCATGTGACTCTCTCCAGCTGCCTTTAGATTGGATCCTCTGAGGCTGAGGGAATGAAGAGAAGAGGAAGCGGTAGTGGCAAAGGGTGGCGGGTAACTGGCTGGCAGCAGACACATGAGAAAAAAATAAATAAATTCCTGCCCCATTGCCATGGAGATGAGTCAACAGCAGGTCGGGGGAGAGCAGAGAGGGCTTGGGGGTGTGGGGCACTGGCTGACCTGCTGTAGTTAACAATTCATCCCCGTATCCGGCTCGCAAATGATTGGGCAAACATGGAGTGCCCTGAAGGCAAAAGGGCCCCAAGGGGCTGAGAGAGGGGCATCACCCTGGGGTGACACACTGACAGGCAGACACTGGTTGATAGAGGGTGGACCAGCTGAAAGAGAGAGAGCAAGGGATAAGGGCTACCAGTGGGGGAGTGGGATGGGGTGAAGGGGGTGGGGGTGGGGGCTGATTGGAAGAGTGAGAGAAGCTAAGCACACAGTGTGATGGAGGCTACAGTACAGTCAAAATGATATTGATGGCTGGGCCCTTTTAAAGCAGTTTAATTAAATGACTTGCGTTAAGACGCCACTTTGAGGATGCGAACAGTCTTTTAAGTACAAAACAACAAACATCACCCTGGAAATTCGGTTTCAATTCGTCATTCTAAGTTAAATGGTTCACAGCATTTGGTTACTTTTACTGTTGTGCCAACAGTAAAAGCAGGAGTTACGTCAGTTTTTATAAGCCTAAACCACACTAAGACCATAAGTCTGTGGCATGCATCCTCTGTGCTACACAGCATTTTGCCACAAAAAGTGACAAATAAAACACTCCTGAACACATTAAGGTTGCAGAAGGTTGATTTGGAATATTTAACAGGATAAGACACTAACACTAAAATACCCCAAGCACAAACAGTCTGCAGTGACCTTAGAAACACATAAACTCACCAGAAGATCCCTGGGATGCAATAAAAGGTCGACATGTCATCTAAGGAATTTGGCTTTCTTCACTGTGAAGAAAAATCAGAAGAGGACACGTGTCAGTTCACACATTGATAATATATATACAGTAATATTGCATCGCTTACACTTACAGTAGCTGTCCATTTGTTCACCTGGATTAATTGAGGTGAAAGAGTGATAGGGTATGTACTACTCTACACACAATACTCTGTACTCTCAGTGAAAGTGGCTCGGAGAGGACCAAGTTGCAAACATTACCTACTTTACAGTGGAGCAAAATGCCATCCACAATGGATTAGAGACAAAAATAACAGATGAGCGATGGGTGGAACTCATCAATGTCACATTATACAGAAAACCCACAAGGCTTCAATGCAGCATCTATTTTGGTCTAGACTTTACATAGTGTTAGGTTTTGTCTCATTCAGCAGAAGTTCTCATACGTAACTTTATGCACTGTCACAACTTGGTCCGTTCCCCAGGATGGCAAACCAAATCCCATCATCCAGTTGGCCGTCTTTGATTTTGAAGGGTTGAAATGCCGCTATTACAGCAGACCTTTAACTGGGCAGTGGTGTTTGGAGGGTGTGTTAACAGAGCAGACCTTTTACTGGTTCTTCACTTCTACTAACGTCAGAGCACAGTGTTTTCAAAAACACAGCTGAAGCATGCCCTTCCTTTAGTGGGAATTAGGGTCCTCTCAGTAATAACTCAGCCAACAAATCTAATAAATGAAAAACAGAGCAACATGTACAGTGTGCCTGTCAGGAAAAGAGAATAGAATGGAACAAAAACAGGAGGAAAAAATATAATTATGATAAACATAGCAGATGTTAAGAGTCACTTCTCGAAAGGTGTGTCATTCAGGGAGTTTGGGACAAACTTTTGGCTGCGGCTGAGCTCTAAATTTAGCATATTTGCTAAAATAAAAAGTGAGTTCAGTCGCTGGCACAGAAACTTTGTCCTGCCCATTCATGACCTCAGTGGTGCAGCCGGCGTCACTCATGACGAAACACTAACCATATAAAACAATAAAAAAAGAGACCTCCTCAAATACTCAGTACATAAGGAAACAGCCACACTTTAGTGTTTCCTGTAAATTATCCTGTTATATAAGTTCAGGCCCAAAACAGAAGAAAAATACAGTTTCCTGCTTTCTATATTTAGAACAAAGCAAAAGTATAAACTGCTTTTACAGAGAAGAATTTCTAACTTCATATTTTAATACAAATCAACAGACCAAAAAAAAAAAAAAAAAAAAAAAAGCAAAAATCATCTGTCTTCAGTTTCTGTGCAGATTCCTTTTGTGTATATAAAGTGAACAGAAGATTGACGACACATGAGTTTACTGTATACATTCTGGGGATGAGCCTGTGTGTGTCTGAGCTGCAGAGGATGCCCCGGGGACAAGATGAGGAGTAAGTGAAGCAGAAGTCGCATCTAAGCTCGAAAGCATGTGTGTATCAGGGCTGTAACTAAAACACAAGCATAAACACAAGCGATGTTAGGGATTACACCCTGCAATACCGCCGCAGGAAATCACAGACAGCACAGGTGTAACCATCACCCAGGATGCATTCTTCCCCGTCTCCACTCTGCCAGGGGAGGTCTGATTGGCAGCTTATCATCTACTTTCGTTGGCTGTGTGAAACCTGTGTAAACATCTTGTGGGCATTTCCGTGTCTATGTGTGTGGACATACAGGTGAGGAGAACACACACACACACACACAGAAGGATTATAGAGGCCTAATGTCATGTCAAAGACACCTTGAGGCATAATACCCCACAGTCTCTCAAAGACTTCCCATTATTTCTTTAGGAATTCTTACTTTCCTTTACCTTTTGAGTCGAGTCTGATCTGAAATATACATTATGTAAAATATACACTAAATTTGGGTTGTTTTGTTTTGTTGTTTTGGGGGCTTTGTTTGTTTGTTTTTATTTTGATGTTCTTTACATTGGTTGGATGTGTTTAAAACTTCATATTTAGAAAACAGCAGGAATGGAATTCAATGGGAGCTGCAGGAAAGGAAAAGGGAGGACGGCACATTTCCTCAGCAAACAGCACCCTCTAGAGTAACACAATTCATTCCCTCCTACACTTTAGTCATGTTTTGTAAACTGGTCCCTGCATGATGTGCAGAAAATGTTGCTCAAACACATATTAATCAGCAACATTTGCTTTATTTAAAATGCAGATAATTCTGTTTAAAACATCAGGCTTGTGGTTATTTCTTTGTTTCTCTTTCAGACACCAACTAAGCAGGTTGCCTTGTTCTCCGGATTATTTGTGAGCCACATTACAGAGGTAAGGGTGAACCTTTCATTTTCCCCAATGTGAGCTGATAATGAGACAGGCCGTTATTAAGATGTTTGCTTTAATCGTGTGCAGGGTTATTAGGTGCAGTTTACAGTACACAAGAGAGATTAAGTTAGGCCATGCATGGTGGAAAGAGTTGAGGAGACCAACGATAAGCCAGCTCCCCACAACTGTGAAGTGGGCTAAGAAATATGAGCACACAGCAGGACATGAAACACAGCGAGACAAACCATTTTTCCCCTCTCTCGCTTGCTCTCTGTCTTTCTTTCTTTCTCTCATTTTCTCTCTCCGTTTGCCCCAAATCATGTTGCACAACAGCCAAGGAATGCCTAGTATATCAAAGAAAGATTTAAAACAAGCGCAAAAGAAAAAGAACAGTAAAGAGAGGATCGCAGGGACAACTATGGAAGCAGTAGGTGTTTGATTCCTTTATGTTTGTATAAAAGAAAAAACACGGCTGGGAACTTGGCACTAGTGTAAGAGTGACACACATGTTTGGACATATACGCCTGACTGCTTCACACATGCTTGTATAAACTAAATCAGACGGAGGCACACAGCACTGCGCACCAAGCAGGGAGCACTACATGTTTCCTATATAGTTTTCCATGCCATTAATAAAAAAACACATTGGCCTGTTTCATTACAGTTTGTTGGAATAAAGGGAGTACTTAAAAATCCATCATTTTATGAGTGTTCAAACTTTCCCACAGAATTCCCACCATTTTCCATGCATTTGACCCAAACGCATTAAAGTAGCACTCAATTAGGCTGGCACACGGAACCAAACTTGGGGGTGGGGTGGGGGTTCATATGCTGCTTAATCATGACATACAGCAGCCACCAACAGTGATTGTGAGGACTTGTTGTGCTTTTAAAAAAAAATTCCTTGCGTGAAGACAATGGAAAATCAAAAACAACAAAAGGAAGAAACTTTTTAATATTTTGACAAACTGTAAGTATTTAACAAAAGTTCAGAATGAGGTGGACTGTGCTAAAAAAAAAAAAAAAAAAAAAAAAACAGGTGGATTATACTCACATCCTTTAGCAAAAGGTAAAAGGTGTGTACGTGTGTCTGTGTGTGTTTGTGTGCGTGAGTGCATGTTTGTCTATGTGTATATCAAGTTAGCAGAAGGTTAGACCGGTGAAGTATTAGACACTGTTTGCTCTCCTCCATTCTTCCACGTCCTCTTGGGGATCAGCCTGTTTGAGAGTTTGAACAGTGACGTGTGAAACCCGTAAAAACAGGACATAGCACCACACTATTTGCTTAAGAACACCCAAAGAATGGACTACCATTCCAAAACAAATCCCTAAGCCTGCATTCCTCCTGTCCATCAAACCCTACCTGTTGAACAACATATGACATAGAGCAAAAAAGGTAGTTGCAGATCTACTTCGTGACTTCAATTTGTTAAAAAAGGTTGTCGGCTCTCTGACTTTTGTCACTAAGTCACAGGGAAAAGGCACGTATATGCAGCTCACGCTTTCTCTACATGTGTGTAAATGTATACAGTGAAAATTGTAGCTTGAAAATAGGAACACAGTATCTCATCTGGACATTATTTATGATATCCAATTGGAATGAAACTTGATGTACTTCTTCTATAATATCTAACCCTTGTGTGCACCTGTAAAAGGTGTCCCCTTAAGTGCCTGGTGCTGTGATGGATATTTTTCTGCCATAAATTGCAAATCACTTAGAATTTGACACATCAGTGGCTATGTGAAAAATCTCAATGTTCTCAGCAGATGCCCAAAGTGATATTATTATTACGCGATGAACACTTAACAACTCTTAACAAAACTGTGGAATACTGTTACTGAGAAGAGTGCATGTTACTCAAGTCTTAATTGGTTGCCATTTAATTTGAGAAGATCCCCATTTTTCAGGCAGTGACACGTACTATTAGTCTTATCTTTATGTTGTGTTAATTCAGTGGATTCTTTTAAAAAAGCTGCTAAAGAAACATAATTTTTTTTTTTTATTGTGCCATGTGAGTTTGTATTCTATTCTATTTTATTTTACTGAGAAACAGTATCTACTAATTGCGCAATATGTTACAAACTTTACATACTTGGTAAATGAAATTAACCAGCTGGAACAGACTATGCGGAGAGAGGCCCCAAATCCCTTCCCCACCCTTGCCTGCCATCACCCTCATATTAGAGGAGCCACTGGGAGAACTGGATGTGATTTGTATGTGTGTTTTTGAAGAGGGGTGCTCATAAACAGCCATGAAAGGGGCCCCTCTATTCAGCCGGCCAGGCGAGATGCGCTTCACTGGGCTGGCCTTTTGTTTTCCCCAGTTCACAAAACCTTAAGCATAGGGGGGGAAAAAAATGGGGTTGATTCTCTTAATGTGGCCCAAATGATGCCATTAGATTGGTGCCCGCTTTGGGTGAAAAAGGCTTCAGCAGCGCTTGAAGTGATTTAAAAAGATGCAGGAGAGAGCTGCCCACAAATCGTGTTTGATAATAACACTGGAGGAGAATGGGGAGGCAAAATGCCAAGCTAGTGATCATTCTATAGTATGCAAAATTGCTCTCAACCCTGTGAGTGCCGTGGATGTTAAAACAAAAGATGAGGAACATTCCTTTATCACGTGATGAGGGTCAATGTGCTGTGGTGGTGTGTGGGGTCAGGAAGTTCAACAAACTTCCCACGCTGCCTTTCACCACAAGACCATGGTTAAAGCCTGTGACACTTCATTATAAGCAGGGGAATTTTGTTTCCAAAAGGGCCAGTGCTTCAGTGCCCATGCAGGGTTGAGCCTTGAGCCATCAGGGAAAAAAAAAAAAAAAACTACTACATTTCCTCATCAGCATGACAAGGCTAACACATCAATTACACACCCAGGATGAAAGAATGACTGGGAAAAACACTTGCACACTGTCTGTCACATGGATTCTAGAGAAAATGTCCAGATACTGTATGTAACTGATATAATGATTAAAAAAAAAGAATAATTCTGATGAGTATGTGTTTCTGTATCACAAAAAAGCAACTATTTTCTTGGCTATCTAAATCTCTTCCAGTTAAGAGGGGGGGGGGGGGGGTTACAGTAACTTCATGGTAAAACAGTGGCATTGGTATTGTGCAAGATGTGTCATCACAGTGTCAATGTCAACACAGGGGCAGCGCCAAACAAAACCACTTGTGGTCCGGTTCTGCTACACGTCTCTCTCATTTCCTGTCACATGACAATATATGCCTCTGACATCTCAGCTATCAGGAAGAAGTTTTCATGTTTATTTTTTTTCTTTCACAATTTATGTGCTAATTTGGGGTACCACCTGTGCTTACTCTTATGTATTTTTTTTTTTTTATTATTTAAATATATTCCAAAATAAAATGCATGAATCAATTATTTTTATTAGGGGAGATTACTGACATGGATTAACTTGTGAAATTAAGAGACTCAAATGTGCTCCAAGCTGATGGATTTTCCTCCACTTGGCATATTTTTCAGCTGTTTGCCCTGCTGAGCAATATTACCTCTACTAGACTGAGCAATGCCCTAAATACCTCTCTTATCGATGTACATTAGGAACACAGTTAAAAAGTTCAAGATAAAGTTTATATTATAAATAACAGTCACCTCTTGAATGTATAGACAGTGTCTTCAGTGTGGATACACTGTTTCCTACATGATATCTATATATCAGCTTATTCTCAAGCTTTGTGCTCCACTCACGAGAAGATACAGAAGTTCAGAAGTAGTTCTGCCATAAGTAATTAACAAATGCTGAGACCTTCATTTTCACAAACAGAAATGCTGGCATGATGTCACTGAGGCCGTTTCTCAAAAGCTTGAAAGCAATATGCTTCCCATACTTGTTTATGAGAATGACCAAAAGACTTGTTTTTCAGGAATGCAACCTCAATTGACAGATCAAATCTGTGTAATCCTTACTGATGTCTAAACCCATAATATGAATATTCTTTGAAATTAAATCTAACCTCTGCCAACTAAACAAGTTGCAACTTACGCTGAGACTAATGTGCTAGATCGTCTGAAAATGAAAATGTGCTTGATTGACCAGGCAACGCACCTGACCCGAACCCCACAGAGAATCTATGCAGTCAAGAGCAAGATGAGAAAACCCAATTCAAAAATACAGAAGGATGCTATCAAAGCAACCTGGGCTTCAGTAACCGCCTCCATGCCACGCTACATCTATAAATAAACATACTTTTCAGAAGTTGGACATTTCTGTGTAAATCCTTTTGTTGACTGATGCGAGATGCTGGATTTCTGATTTTCATGAGCTATAAGCCATAATAATCAAAATTAAAACAAAAAAAGGTTTTAAATGTTTCAGTTTACAAAATCCCTAATTTATCTTTTTGAATTAAATCATGCACACAAAAAAGAACGTTTTCACAATATTTGCATTCTTTGAGATGCAGTAGTATGCAGTAATGATATTGAAAGGGGTTAATAAATTAAGCATATTTACACTTGGCCTCCTTATTGTCACAGAACACAAAGGTTAATCCATAAAATACTGGTATTGCTGTAAAGAAGCTACAAAGTGTCTTGACCAAAGACAATTGGAACCAGCTGCCTTTAACGAGTCAATGACCTGCTCTACCTCCTGGACCACAGCAGCCCAGCAGTGATACTCACCAGAAAAAAAGTGTTTTCATCTAACATCATCAAGCAACGGTGAGTGAGTTTTTGCATTTGCTTTATCTCTTCAATCCATTAAACCGTTGTGCGATATTTTGCAAAATTAGCACGTCAGGGATTTATGTATGGTCAAAGATGTCTTGGTTTTGTGCCTACTGGAATCAAATTCATTTCAGGCATTCCTGACATATTATATTAACATCAGTGGGATGGAACAATGGACGAATGGATATACAATCCAAAAACATAATGCCTCCAGGGCAATGGAGACAAAAAAAAAAAAAAGGATGTTTATTATGCTCACTCTAAATGCAAAAAATTATCGTGACATCCTACATTTAAAAATTCCTGAACATTATGTGCTTTTTCTGTGAAGTTATAAAATCCCTGCATCCTGGGTCTCATTGTATCATCAGATTTAGTAAGTAGCACATTTACATCCAACATGTTCCAATTCTAACTGCTGGAAGATAATATGCATTCTCATTGTCTTGGCATTTGTTTGCAAAACCAAGTAGCCAATTCCCACCTAAATCCATGATGTCAGTTAAAGTATTTTCCCGGATGCTTGATATGGGTCCTGTGGGCCCCTGCTGATAAGACTGAGAGAAATTCGTAAGGTAAGGAGACCCTCAGCAAACTAAATGTTGGCTAACAATGCTGCCTCAGTTCCAGATATCAGGCCATCTCACCACAGACCACATGTGGGACAGCCGGACACAGGTAATCAGGGCTGTCAGAATAGGAACCAGTTTCTCTTGCAGAAATTATAAATCACCTGCTACACCCTACTAAACTATTTCTACTGTATACACAACATTGTATAAAAAAAAAAAAAATTATATGATCATCATTTAAAAGTGGTGACAGCTCAAGTCCAATTTCTAGAAATCTTTTCACAGGCACACTTTGTGCCACAGTCAGTACTATAAAGCAAACACTTCCCCCCTTTCTCCTCTCAAGTGACACTCCTTTCACAAGTTTTGCTACAGACTCTCTGTCGAACCGGTTGGTGGTGAAATCGCTGCCCATTGTGATGCCTGTTGTCATAGATACACTCAGGTGTAGCCCATGAGCCAAAGCTGAAGAATCAGAAAGCCAAGGCACTCACTAATCCTTCTCCATACCACCGTGTGTCAATAATCAGGAATGCACTGCCTAAACTGAAGCATTGTTCCTCTGCCAACAAAATCACAAATATAAGCACTGATACTGCCTCTGGGCACTGCCGTCTCTGGGACGGTAAAAAAAGATGAATTGAAGAAAAACAATGAGAGTCAATGATGGCAAAAGGAAGCTTTGAAATCCTTCCAGAGAGCTTAATACTGTCTAAAGCATAAAACTTTCTACTGCGGTACATGAGGGATGGTATACAGTTGGGAATGACAAAAGCAATAGCTTCTTTATACAGTAGGACAAAGTCAGCGCTCCTGAGAAGACCAGCTGCTGTCAACAGTTGGATTACTTTGAAGTAGTTCTATGCACTCAGACAGCAGGAAATATCCTCTTGATGCCTTTGAACTCATCCCATTAGAGTCTGATTTATAATAGAAAATTTAATGAAAAAAATAATCTCACAAGTACTTACGCACATGCACCTGACAAAGGGGGTCTGATCTTGGTGAACAAAAGCCCCCAAACAAACTAGTGATTCCCCACTGTTTATCTGTCAAACTGTATTATTTTGACTACTTTACTCTTCAGCATGGAATGTGGAAAGCTGCCATTTTGAGGATGACTCTGGAGCTGCCTAAAATCATTTTTCACTTCTGCCATTAACTTTATCTCCCCCACTTTTAACAAACTAAATGGTAGATGACACCTTAAAGAGTCATCTTGGCATATAGCACTAGGAAATAAACCGTCTTAAACCACAGATATGCAGACATGAGTAGTTCTGAACCTATCCAATGTAAGACAAGACAATAGCTTGCCTGTTGTCTCTGCTTCGCCTCATTTTCTTCTTCCTGTGTATTTGTGTGTGTGTGTGTGTGTGTGTGTGTGTGTGTGTGTGTGTGTGTGTGTGTGTGTGTGTGTGTGTGTGTGTGTATATATATGTATATGTGTGTTTTCACATATTGCGACATCACAGAAGAAAGAAGCGCAGAATGGGGCAAACGGATGCGGCCAGAGTGGTGAGACCATTGTGGAGCGCCGTGGCCCTGAAAAGGTCCTACTGAGAGCTTTATTGTGTGATGGGACTAGCCGCAGCCAGTTCTATTTCCCCAAGATGCTAGGTCTTGGTGCAAGCCACAACAATGAACATCTTTGTCAAGCAGTACTATTATCTTCATACATTACTGTAAATGACAGGAGAGTGTAGTACAGTGAATATTACATTTAATGAGCTCCAGGTATGTGTTTGTCATAAAAAAAAAAATGCTAATTTAAACATCTGCAGATCTTAGCTCAGTGTTTAAGAGCATGTGTTATGTTGATCAGAAAACTTGTGCTAAAGAAAAATATTGCATTATGCACTCTAGACAGTCTGTTCAGTTGTTCAAAAGGCCCTTTTTTCAAAAAAAAAAAAAAAAAAAAATCCATATTTGAAACACTTCATCTTGGAGGACATGATAGCACCATATCCACCAGACGGATATGGTGCAAACCCCATGAGAACAAAAGCAACAATGAGATCCTTGTGCAATTCCATGCTAGCTCCTCTCTTATCCTCCATCATGCTTTCTTTCTCCCTGACCCTGATAAGCACACATGTAAATAGTTTACAAGTTTAGTTGGTCACATTTATTATAATAATGACTTCATGCAAAAACTTGTCTATTGCCCAAGTTAATATAAAAAATTAATTCCCCTCTTGCCCTGTACGCGGTCTGTCCTCTTCCAAACTCATTTCCTCTATCAGAGGCCTGGAAGCTTGAGGGTACTACACAGTATCTTAGCTGTTCCCAGGACTGTGCTCTTCTGGACAGAGATCTCAGATGTCATTCCTGGAGTCTGTTGGAGCCACTCTCCCAGTTTGGGGGTCACTGCCCTGAGTGTTCCGATTATCATGGGGACCGCTGTTACCTTCACCTTCCACATCCTCGCTAGCTCTTCTCTCAGCCCTTGATATTTCTTGAGCTTCTGATGTTCCTTCTTCTTGATGTTGTCATTGCTTGGTATTGCTACGTCCATCCCTGCTGCTTTCTTCCTCTGCTTGTCCACCACTACTGTGTCCAGTTGGTTAGCCATCACAAGGTTGTCTGTATCTGTAAGTCCCACAGGACATATCCCATTTTGACCTTGGGACTTCCATGTCATACTCAGCACAGATGTTCCTTTCTACTATACCAGCCACTTGGTTATGGCGTTTCATGTATGGGCTGGATCGTCTCAAGTGCATCTCTGCACAGCCTGCGCCTGGGGTCTTGCCTGGTGTGGTAGACCCCAGCCTCTGTTGATCTTGTGCTTAGAGCTTGTTCCTGTGCTGCCATGATTAGTGTCTCTGTGCTGTCATTCAGCTCAACTTTGCCCAGCCATTGGTAGGATCTTTTGATATCAACCACTTCTTCTATCTGCCAGTGGTACATGCCTTGCAGGGGCCTGTCCCTCCATGATGGTTGCTGTTCTTGGACCTCTTCTTTCTTGGATTTCTGCTGCCTGAGGTATTCACTATGATTAGTTGTGGCCATCTTTCTGATGGATCTTTAATGTTTCATCTAGGATAGTGGTTCTGACACTCACTAGTCCTCGGCCTCTTTCCTTCCGCTTAGCGTGCAATCTCAGGTTGCTGGATTTGGGGTGAAACCCTCCATGCATACTAAGGCACTATATATATAAGTTTCTTTCAGACATATTTTTGTCTCAGAATATTTAAAGACTTAATATATGAATTTATCTGACTCACTTTTCATTGTGGAACCAAATTGAACTGAACAACAAAAAAAACATCTGTAGTTTCACTCCCAGTTCACCTGCACACACTATAGATTACATACATAATAAAAGCACAATTTCATGACAAATTGGTGCACATGAAAACTATGCAATTATTCTCATCTTGATGAAACAAATACTTGATATATGTGTACACACTTGGTACTCTTCACTTAGCATAAATGCCTAAAAACCTGAAGAAGTAAAAACATGGATCAACTTGTTAAGTCAAGAGGTCAGAGACCATCAGACAGGAAGCACTTGACTCTCTGCTAAATTACAGCTCAACCTGAACTTGACCTCTCAGTCACCTGAATTAAGCGCCTGCATTTTAGACAGGGCTGGTTGATTGAGGATTATCTGACCCCAAACTGAAGAACTTGGCCCTCCTCACTTGGCAAGTGCTCACTTGTTCTCATGTCATGCATCTAATTGCTTGCACTGCGCGGGATATGAAGTCTGATATAAGGTACATTGTTCAAAGTGTGCACAGTCTTGGGTGTGTGTGTGTGTGTGTGTGTGTGTGTGTGTGTGTGTGTGTGTGTGTGTGTGTGTGTGTGTGTGAGTATGTCATCAGGAGCCAAGCTAACACTTGCCTGCAGCAAGATACACATATACACTCATGTCTTCACCTGCCACAACCTATCATTACCACTGTCACGTAGCCACCTCCGCAGCAGGCCTCACAAGCCCTAACAATCACTGGCACACACACCTGGAGGGCCAAACACTTAGTTCCCAGCCCTTTGCTTCATAAAAACAGCCTTTTAACACACATACATAAACAGACATATACACACACACACACACACACCTATTCATATCCTGCAGTCTCAGCTTTTGCCTTTGCACCCCCCCCATTTGCTGTAAAATATGTCTCACTTTTCTATCTCCCAGACCACAAATGCTTCAGTACTATTTAATTTATTTCCTTTGTTATCATTTCCCCACAAGCTCCACATAACCTGCAGAGCCCAGTTGGCAGCCACATCCATGCTGCTCCTGTGACTAGACAAACAACAGGCCACCGTGTGTACTCTAGAGCAAACAGTTTGAAGAAGTGGCATCTGATAGGTAGAACAGTGCAACTTAACAGAAGAAATGAACTCTCTTATACAGTTTCAGACAGCAAATTATGAATCCTTGAACCTGATATTCAACCATCATATCTTCCTCATGTAGGTTTCTTCATCAATGTTGGCTTGAGCCATTGCTATTTGAGAGTGTAAACAGTTGAAAGAACACATAAAACCACTAAACAAACATGGATGACAATGCACATCTTAGCCCAGCTCACCTGCTACCCATTCACAACAGCTTAAAAAGAGTCTCATTGTGACAAATGAAAAGACAAAAGAAAATTTCTGATGATCCCAGCCAGCTGTTAAAGGGGTGCTCACTGCAAACACGTCTTTTAGTCAGGGTTAATAAAAGGAAGAGCAGAACGCCACTGGACGACTGGCGACAAACGACTGATATTGTTGTTTGCATTGGAGGACAAGTCGGGAAAGTACTACCCCAACAGAATATTTGAAATGGCTCAAATTACTGTGCTGTTTGCCCCCTTTATGCTCTGTCATGTTACGAGAGTTGTCTTGGACCTGTGCTTGCACTGCACCATGCCCTACTCAGAGACAGCTCAGTGTGTAAGTGTGTAGCAACCTGTTCTGATAGGAATGCGAAAGCTGAAAGTCAAACTGCGCAAAAGGAGAATCACAAAAAACAGCATTTCATACCTTACCAGTTTCTAATCCCAGAAACCAAAGTACATTCTCTTTTAATGTTCTTGAGACAGAACTTTCAGGAGCAATATATATATATATATATATATATAGTAAAGTAAAGTGAAGTAAACATCGAATGCTAAAGTGGAATCTGGGTTGTTCTGCCTTCTGAAGGGTGCATTCTCTCTTAAGGGATCCTTGTCTTACCTGTCTTAAAGGAAAACCAATTTTACACCTCTATGTAGAGTAGACAGAAGCAATAGTCTCTAGCAAGGTTAAGCTTTCTTTTTTCTCTCTTCATTATATCTTGTCATGAGAATGTTTACTGCGTGCATGTATACACTGCATGTTATAAATGACCTCATCAAACCCTAGAATACACAGCAGAGGGGTCTGGGCAACATCAGTTGTGAATTTCAGCCCCAGAGCTCCAATAAGAGCACCCTGCTTCATTTACATGCAACAATATACAGGTCCACAGTTTACTCCCACCAACACTTAGACAAAGACTTCACAGCATACTAAACTTAATGTTAGTCACAGCACGCCTGCACAAAAATGTATCCATGTGCATGTTTGTTTGTAACAGGGCTGAAAACAGGGCAAAGTGTGAAGTGGTACAGTGGTATTGCTGTGGTAAAGCTCCTCTTTTTTATTTCTTTATGGATTTTGGGCAGTCTTTTGTTAATATGCTCCACTTTTCTGAAGGTAGAGGCAGAGTAGGTGACTGCTGTGAGAAAAATGCAGAGCTGTCTCCATTTAGAGAATTGAGAGAAGATCCAGCCTCAGGATACGCACGCGTGTGTGTGTGTGTGTGTGTGTGTGTGTGTGTGTGTGTGTGTGTGTGTGTGTGTGTGTATAGAGTGCTAAGGCATGATCAAACAAAGCACACCCAGGTACAGTATGCCATCTGCAATCCCCCATCCCCCCAAAATTTACTCTCCTCCGCCCTCTGCATCTCCAAGTGTAGTCTTTGCTCTATATGGCATATCAGAATGAAAGAGGCCTTGTCTAAGAGGCTAATCCTTGGGCGATTAGTCAACGCGTCTCGATTAAAAGCTAGCAGAGCTGCCACACCACACGCCCATCCTTCAACCCCCCTCAATGGAAATGGCAGTCCACAGGTGTCCCTACAATACATGTCTCATTAGGAAAAAATGGGAGATGGGAGGTTGGTCAGGGCTGACTTTCACATGAGACAGAGGAGTGGAATTAGACCGGAGCAAGGCCCCAGAAACCTCTCACAAACCAGGAGCAGCAGGAATGCTGACACAGCAGCTTTCTAAGAATATGCTTTTTTTTTTTAAAGCCCCCCCCCATTAATTCTCTTTTGCATGTGTAGCCAGTGCCATGCATTGGTTAAATTAGCCTTTTTTTCTATCTTGAAAATGTAAGAGCAACAGAAGTCAGTGAGAGAGAGAAAGAGTGAGGCAAACAATGAAGGAGTGCACACTGTACAGTATATTTTTGACAGATTATCCCCTCATCAGTCAGTGTTTTCAGTAAACAATTGGTTGAATTGGAAGGATTGAAAGAAAAGACGGGTATTTTAAGCAATCAGCTTCATACACCCTCACTTTCCATCAACATAAACACCTCACTTCAGGAGTATTCCCATGCCTGAGCATGTCACCACTGACTAAAACATTGTGATTGATGACAGTGTACACAATTTGAATGCTTAGAAGAAGCTGTAATGCAGACGGTCCTAAGCAAAAAAAAAAAAAAAAAAAAGAAAGAAACGTATGTTTGTGCTGAAATAGATGATTGAATCCAAGACTTTTATACTGAGATTGAGGGTGGGATTTTTATATTGTGTACTTCAGTGTGTAAAGACATACAGTGGAGCTTATTACTTGAAAGATGTGGTAGTTATTTGCATCCCAAAAATCTCTCCAGTTTTCAACCTTTTTTTGCAGCTGTCAAATACAAGCCAACAAAATGATGAATTTATGTGATTACAAATAAATTGTGTGTAATTTTCGGTGCTTTACTTCCTCCATTGTCATTGCGAGTCTAAGACATTTTTCTTAATCTGCTCCTTGTTAACCCGTGGCAGCAGGAAATGACCTTTGGGCCGAGTGACAGACTACTGTACTTCCCCAATCACATCCATCGTGCGCTTAACCTTGAATGAAAGCTTTAAAGAGGAGGGGTGTTTCTTTGGAGTCTGGACACAGGGAGGAATCACTTACCACTTTCCCCAAGAGACCTCAGCGGAGTTAAACAGAGAGGGGATTCAAATAACAATAGTATGAGGGGGAGGCTGAATGTTTCCTGAGATCACATGTTGTTAGAAAGACCACATCACTTGCCAGCCGGGCAGCCAGGCTGGCTGTATGCGGAGGTCCACAGGGTGAGAACACACATGGTTTCAGTTTGGCCTCGTGTAGTACTGGGAGGAAAGAAGGGGCCTGGTAGCAGGAACCCTCCAATTCTCACTTCCTGCTTCTGCTGGAAAGATGATCTGTGTGCCTGCCGTCACAGTCAACACAGAGCACAGTGTTCACGCAGCAGCCGAGGGGATGGCATGTCCATGCACAGGGCAACCCATCACGCCAAATCAGCCTGTCAGCACCCTGAAATCCGGGCTGGTGTTTCCCTAATGAGACGGCGGAATAGAGCAAAGACAATCCCATTCAATCATGCCGCCAATTCTCCTGTGCCACAGCAGCCTGTTAGCAGCGTCGTTTCTACAGGAAGCATCTTTCAAACAGCAGGACCAGTGATTAAAACGCATCACTTTAAGCAGAGAAGGCAAGACGTTTTTTTTTTTTTTTGCGTTTTATTATTATTATTATTATTTTCTGAGCTACACATGACACAGAAATTACTGCAAGTGTGACAGAAGGGATATACATGGACAACATGAAGGGGAGCCATAATGATAGGCTTGTGCAACAACATTAATTACCTTTACTACCCGAAAGCCAGATCAGTGTCACTTAAACTGCTTCTGAATGAATGAATGAACGAACTCCAGGTGACCTCTCTGTCCCTTCTCGGCAGTGGAAGATGACTAACCTCTGCAAATCACAGGTTGCATTTGAGTAAAATAAACACAGGGAACTAATAAAACCACTGGAGCAAGATGTTTGCATGTATGCACCATCGACCCAAGTCTGAAATAATGGTTTTAAAAATCAGAAAAAAAAACAACAAAAAAAACAGCTGCAGTGAACCGCTAGGCAATTTGTGGAAATAAACAGCTTTTGGGTACTGACAATGTATGATGTGTGCAGTAATTGCGTGCTTTCATGTGTGCTGCTAAAGCCTTACCAGCATTGTTTATGCGCTGCTGTGTCTGGGTCAGCAGGGTCCTTGACTGAATTCTTGCCCCAGCATGCAGACAGTTTTAACAGTGTTGTTGCAGGAGGAGGAATGATTACATTATAAAAAAATATGCCACACCATATGTCCTAGTAAGAGCCCAAACCACACACAATAAAATCCACCAGGCCTTTAACGCGGCTTCTGCGCTTCACAAGCTTACACAGCCTCACTTTGGGCATTTCACCAGGTTATTTTCAAACACACACACACACACATACACACAAAATGATTATCAAAAGGGAAAGTTTGCACTTTAAAAGTGTTAAATCACTCAATTTGATCTGAATCTGCCAATCTTAAATCCAACCCACATACCACAACCTGTACCATTCTTGAAATGTTGCCAGACGGTGCAGTGGGCTTGTGTAGTGTGTTGCATAGGATCAAAGCATGTTCTGGTTTCAAGACGCTCAGCTGAATAGTGTCTCGAGTGAGGTGGTGTGAGAAATGTGCTAGCATAGAAGACCGAATGAAAATCTGGTTTGGGCAAGATCATTAGTCCAGCAACAAACACACACACCCACACACACGTCCAACTCAGACACTTTGTGCATAAAATCACCTCGCCTGTGCAAACATTTGAAAAAATAAAATCAGGAGCCAGCCGATTATTTCGATCAGAACATCGCCCTCCGTGTTCCCCATCTCCATTTCACTCTCTCTGCGCTCTCCTTGTGTCTCAAAACAAGACAGAGCATGCTCACTGTAAACCTCTTGGGGGGTGAAAGGGATTGGGAGATTAAATTTATTTTGAATTCCTTCTCCTTAATGTGGCAATTACCCCCACCCTTCCCTCTCCTTCACCTCTCCTCTCCCCCCTTTGAGCAGCACAGCACCGAGTCTGTGCTCAAAGCACATCTCATTTATGTTTTGTACACAGACAACATTTCTTTCACCCCCAGCTGCATCTCAAACTTCACAGCAGTAACAGAATGCCATTCACTGAAAAGACGTTGGATTAGATGGATGTGTGCCGCTAAAATGTGGCATAAGTGATCACTTATTAGTTTCAGAAGCATAAGAAAAAAGATTTGCTACTTGTCAGTTCCTCAGAATAGAAAGTGAGTAACTTTAGAGTGTAATATAGAATTCAGAAGAAAACTGATTTCTAGGTAATTCAGTTCATAAAGTTAGCAGTGGTAGTTTGCAGTTTATGGAAAACTCAGGGCTTCTACTAATCAAACTAGTCTTGTGAAATATGTTTGCCCGAATTAGACAAAAGTAGATGGCCTTAAGCTCTAAAACCATATTAAACCATGATATTCTACAGCGTCATAATCCTGGTCATTTGTGTCTAATCTTAGTAAGCAGATCAGAAGCCATGCATGTACATGTGGTTTTGCTTTGAAAGACATTGCTGTGCCATTTTTTTTTTTTTCCTGCTTTAAAGGTCAGGAATGCTAAGGTCAATGCAATGCTACAGTTATAAAAGTGTCTGATAATGACGCCTGAAATTCCCGCTCTAACCCACTTGTGTAACAAAACAAGTTTAGGATGTGAGATTTCTCGACTCCGTTTCTGTTGCACTATTCAGAAGTTTGTTTCTAACCTCTCAGAGGCAACAAAGACTATGCTTTGGTAAATGAACCCTTGCAAAAAGCTCCATTTCCCCCTTTTCTTTGGTTGGAGGGCCAGTCACAACCCCCCTTTTCACTACATTTTCACACATTCCATGCATCCAAAATGGTCTTGTTTTCTATCAACTAAGTCCCTTAATTGACCATTCTGTCCAAGGAGGGATTAGCTGATAAGAGGGGGTAAAGAAGAGAGTGAAAGCAAAACAAAAAGAGGAAGTATACAGACAGTTGGGGGTGGCAACACACCAAAGGATTACCCCTGTCATCTGTGCTGTGATAAAAATACATCTTTAGATGTGTGAGAAGAAGCAGGAAAGACTTTGTTAGGCATCCAAGAAAAACCTGTGCTATCAGGCACTTTTGGAGGCACCTTCTCTCCAGGAGAGAACAAAGGAAGGCCCCCGCAGTGAGGATTCAGTATTTCCTCTCCCAGCAGCTACAGTTAAGATACTCTGAGGACCCAAACTTCTCTCCAAAGGTTTGTCTTCTATGTTCTCCCACAATGCCTGGCCCTGCTTTCTGTTTCTTTATGTCATTTTACACAGCTGCAGGGCCCATTCTTGCTCTAAACATTTTGCCGTCACATTATGCTGTAATGTTCTAATCTGTTCTTTCCATTGTTTGCCGAGGTGCCAGTGCGGTTCATGATTTTCAGTACAAACAAGGAAAGCAGAGTTGTAAAAGGTGGTTTTGTGCTGTTGTGAGATCTCCAAACTCTTTAGAGCAAATCTGTAGAACGACTAAGTACAACAGGGACTGATATAGTACATAACCTGCACGCGCGCACACACACACACACACACACACACACACACACACACACACATGCGCGCAGTCAACCAGTTCCAGCCACACCACTGACGTAGGTGGACTCCAAGTATCAAGCCAAAACAGGCTTTTATAATTGTGCTAGATTTATAGGTGTGGTGCCTTGTGTTCTATATTTAATTACAGATTTTTACAATGAGACCACGTTAAGTGAAAGGTAATATAAGAACATTAGAACTATTGATTTGGCCCATGCAGCCCTACCTTGTATTTTCACCATATAAGGTTTCTGAAAAAAAAAGAAAGCTGATTTATAACTCGTCCTCAGGTATGCACAGGTAATGTCGCGCACAAAAAAAGAAGTTAGAAAAGAAGTCTTTCTCCTTTGCTTTTATCTATATCTATATTCTTTCTCTCAGAGTTGCACATTTTTTAAAATCTTTTATTTGATAAACAAAGAAGCCATTAACTCGCATGCCTTCTCAGATCATTTAATTAGGTTAAAACAAGTAGAAATAGCCGATGCTGACTCCAGGGAAATTCCACCTGGGAATGACGAGGGCTGTAGAGTAGTGGGAGGGGTTGAGTGAGGGCGATGCAGGGGAGGAGGAGGGGGATGAAAGTCAAGCACCATCTCTTTCTGACAGATTGGTACAGACATGGGAAACTTTACACGCTGTTTATTTGACCATGCTTTCCATATGCACATATCATATTAAAAACCAACCGAAAATGTCAGGAGAAGAGTCAAAAGAACACGCCTTTCCTCCCTAACATCACCCGAGCTGTTCGGGCTGATTTATGCAGCACAAAGGTCACGGTGAGGAGAGAAAAATACAAACTTTCATGTGTCAGTCACTAACTCGCTCGCTCTATTTCAACTAATGATTGGCAGCGACACATTGAAGCTGCCAATCATTAGTGGAAATCAGTTGTGTACACAAACACACAAAAGCACGTGGGCATATGCACACACATGCATACACTTTTCTAGCGCATCTGTCAGTTATTGCTGTAATTTTCAGTGTGACACCTGGCGATCAGCAAACAATTATAAAACGATCAAGCGCCAAATCCTGGAACGAGATAAAGGTAAAAGGTGTTGGCCGTTTTAAAGCGGTAAACCGGAAAATAAATAAAGTTGTTAAACAAAGTATCAGAATATTACAAAGCAGACACGCATGTTGCTAGTGCACAAACGAAATGCAGCAGACTTTAATGAAACTTCAAAATGTTCCGCATTAAACAGTTTTGCTTTTTAACACTGAAAAATATGGATTTTTGCATGCAGATACCTGAATATGCAGGACACCGTATTGTGCAGCGCATGCATTAAAAACACTGGATTTCCAGGATGATTAGTGGAGAAAAGTGAAGCCCACCCAAACAAGAAAAACCCTGGCTATCCAATCACATATTGTACATCAGGCTATTTATGAGAGTACCTGTAAAGACCAGAGGCAAAGGCTCAGCCACATGTTTTACTGCTCTGTTTGACTAATCAGGTACAAGTAAAACAAACAGCTACAGAAGGGATGTTTAGCAAGTCACTCAGGATCCAACTCAGGGCAATAAGTGTTCATTAGTTTTAATAGCCTGGTTCCCGAACCAAATGAAATGAAGACCAGGAGACCACATCCAGCTAATGTAAATAAACCAAATAAACCAAAAAGCTCCTCAACTGTCTGTTCTGAAAAAAAAAAAATCTTCCTCGCTTTCTTAAACAGTTTGCATAAGAATAAAACAGGAACTGAAGGATTATGCTATGCTGAAAGTAAAGTACAGTTTGTGTTGTGATGTAATCGATGAAAAAGCATTAAACAGAATCGATCATTTCACTGTAGGATAATGATCACAACGTGGGGCTCAAAAACGATATATCTCCGAAGACCAACTGTCTTCAGCCTGTGTTAGTCCGCTAAGCAGATGCCAGCGGCACATCTTGATTCCACCTGAGCTCAGAGAAAGGTGGTGATACAGTCCCAGCGGTCCAGATGGCGCCCCCAACACAGGCCTGAATATAAACATGGCTTGGGTCTGGTTGAGGAGAGGGAGATCCCGTTTATTTATGGACATGTCTGGGTTTGGGAAACAAATATAGAAAGATAGATAGAAGAGATGAGGGACACAGGAAAAAAGGCAGAGAAGCGGTGCATCCAGACTTGTGGACAGCTTCCAGTATGGTCAGACAGTGTGATCTGGCCCACCTACACAGGAGGTGAATATTAATGTGTCTGTGTGCAAGTGTTTGCAAGGTTAAAAGTGCATATTCCCACATACTGTTTTTCTTATCTACGGGTTCAGTCCAATGTACAAACTATAAAGTGAAATATCTTTAAACTGGAAGGAGAAAAGCAACAACTACTTCATTTGAAGAGCTAATTGAACCCTCTGTGACGTCAAACGTGCCACAAACAAGCGCATGTAGCCAGCAGTACTGGCTGCCAGGCGGCAAAAGTAGAGTGAGGGTGTGAGGCCGGGGAATTCAAAGAATTCTCCTGTGTGCTTACCGGCACAAACCAAGCCCACTGTACGTTTATGAAAGTATGGCAGGGTAAGGCCCTTTTCATCTTTGCTGCACTCTCCTTAACTAAATCGGTTCAATCAAGATTTTTACAATAGGGTTTTACAGCTTAATAACCTGACTACAGAAACCCAGACATGGTAAGGTGTTTTTTATGGCTCTTGTAGCTCCTTTATGACCTGGCCAAATGTTATTGCTTCACTGTACACCGAAAGGGGCAGATATGTCTCTGGAAAATGAGCAAGACAGTTATGTTGGTTTGGGACTTTGCTTAAGATAAGGATGCTTGCACTCACAGACTTCTACTTGTGCTACACTACAGCTCAGTGCCTCACAAATAAAACCAGTTTATGCATTTATGCTGTTGTTTTTTTTTTTTTTTCCACACACACACACACACACACACACACACACACACACACACACACACACACACACAAAAAAAAAAAAAACCCAAAAGCAAACTACCCACACTTAAAACCGAGTTACATAATCACACTGGACGCACCCATATGGAAGACATTTTGAGATAGCATAATCACGATGCTGCTACAAAGACGACGTGCACTGGTGCTAAAACAGCAGCTGTTTTTAAGCTGCTACAAAGTTATTAAAAATACAAGTTGTCCACTGATCTTCTGCCTCTGTGGGAGTGTTCTCTGCACGTCTCACTTCAGCATCGTCGCAACGCACAGCGCAATAAAACTAAGGTTGGGTGATTAGCACCGTGGCCTGACACAGCATGCACTCACTCACTCGCTGAAATATAAACATTACACAATCACACCAAACATATGAGCAGCTTCAGCTAATTAAGACCATGCTGCTTTTTAATGCCTGTTTATATCTGACTCCTAAATGAATGCTACCCCTGGAGCTCCCTCCAAAACAGCTCAGCCAAAAAAAAGAAGAGGACAGGAGAGGAACGGAGGCAGGTTAGAAACTGCAGTAGGCGGTGGGCAGGCAAATGAATCTGACCTGTGGTGCCCCAAACCAAAAGTTTTACTAAAAAAATTAAATAAATGCATTGAAATTGAAAAGTTCTTGCATGAATTTTGATTCTAAAAATTGCTTTATTAAATTTTTTTTTATTTTCACAAATCTGTTCCTATAATGGTTAAAGAAATTTAACAAAACATTTAAGTAAGAGGCCATTTTCAGCATAAAAATGACCAAATGTGCTGGCCATATCTAATTTCTTTGATCATCATGATTTAGGAAATATAAACTTTAATACTTCTCGATCAGTACCATGTGGGGTTTTATTGGTGTACTGCTGCCATTCTTATAGCCTTGGCAGGCATGAAGGACACAGAAACCCAGGAGACGGAGGGACTGACCATCGCTCTCTAACATCGTTAAAAGCGATAAGCTGGCAACTGGCAGAAGCAGAGCTTGCCATCTGTAGCCACCAGGTCCCCGAACACCTCACTCAAACTTTCCAAAATGTTTTCGCAATCTGAACTCTGCCTCTCCTCCCTGGTCGTACACGACTCAGCCCTCAAGAGCTCAGTGCAGTTGATCTGTTACATGGCGCCACAGTTCTGGGAGAGGTCCAGTCTCACCCAAATGACCTTTGCCTTCTCCTCAGAGACATTAAGACCATCTACTCTCACATGATCACTACCTCCACAGACCTTCCTTGCTTTACAAGACAAAGAGAGCACATTACAATACAGTATAGCAATGTCACATTTGCAATTACATTTGAAAGCGTATTACCTGTTTTTGCATGCACACATTGTGGTACACTGGGGTTGGATTTCAAGTTGCAGCTTGTTGAGACTTGGGGATTTACTGAGAAGTTAGGTAGGCATGTGAATGTGTGTGTGACAGGGAGAGAGAGAGAGAGAGAGAGAGAGAGAGAGACAGATGTCTGGAAGAATCCAGGCTGGCAGAGTTTACAGTGGAGGAGTGCTGGCTTTGTGAGCGAACGAAGGAACGCACACAAACATATACGCTAATCTCACACCAACTTTTCCTTACACCACACTGAATACCAAGCTCACAACAGCCATGCACCACTGCCAACCAGCTCTCTGTGTACATGGGTGTGCATGTATATGTCTGTGTCTAGTTTAGCTATGCCACACGTTGAGCACTAGACTCCCTCTCTGTTAATAGTGTAACACAAGTGTATCATATTCGGGCTGCTTATGCAGCACCAATTAAGGGTGCTGTAGAAGCAGAAGGGCAAGATGTAGTACTTTACTGTGGTAGGGTTTCACCTGGTTTCAAACTGAGGAATTGCCAGTGTTATACCAGGGAGGCCTTATGTGGAGGTGACCTGCTGGAAAGTTTAACAAATAAAAAAAGCTATGTACACCAAAAAGGCCTGTCAAGGAGCTGCTGCTCTTTAACACCCCCTGTTAAAATCAACTGCAGGGAGCCACGACACAGAGCAATAATAAATAGCTACAGAGAAATGTAATTCTTTACTGCCCAGCTGCAAAATGTGGTTAATGCAAAAGCCAGCCTTCTGAGGTTTAAAATCTAAAACATGCAGCTGATGAACAAATGTTTTCCTAAAGCCTTGCCCTCTTACAAAGTACAGAAAGATGGTGAACTCCAGCATCAATGATTAACTTGAACAGTAGACTGAGGTTTACCTGAGCCATTGACTAGACAGATACACATACAAATACACTACAGACTTCCTCCTTCATATCTCTACCAAAGCTCCACCCTGACTTGCTCATTCTGCAGCTCTGCCATGCCTCAACAAACTGTCTGCAGTAAACAGCTTGGGGAAAAACATGGATTTTTTCTGTAAAGGCAGGAGAGCTCCTAAGATACCTGCCTGACTGAACACGCCGGGTCAGGTTCTCAGCTCTGCAGTAGGAGGTTATCAAAAGCTGCTGAAGGATTTCAGTGATCGATTATTATGAAGAGATGAGTAATTCTGGAGAGCTTAGAAGAGATGGAAAGATAAGCAGTTGAAAGCAGTGTAGCAATGTTTTACTTACACTGTGCACCGCAATTGTCTGAGAATGAATGAGTTTTAATTCAGGTGCAATTATCAGTGAGCTTTCCACAAAGACCTGAAAGCAAAATGTGGGCAGTGCAAGTTTGCACTTTCACTGAGAATAAATAGAAAATATATGGAAAATACAGCAAGAGCAGATATGAATGGTCAGCAGCTTTGATAAGGCCACAGCTTGAAATTTGTGTGTATTTAGGCTTTGGTGAGAAAGCAATGAGACGATAAGAGGCCTCAGCAGTACATGAAAAATGACTAAAGTTAAGAAGGCTTTGCATATCTCTCTGCGTGTGCAACTTGTTAAAGTGTCAAAGGTCCAAGTCCCATGCATGACCTACTCAAAAGGAGGAATCTGATTAGCTGTAGATTATGGATAACTTGAAATAGTGCATTTGTGCCATTGCATGAGTTGCAGCTTTGCATTTAAAGTGCACACACAACGGTATTGCACTTATACACAAACGCATGTAATAGCACATGCCTGACTGGACATGTACATACATGAAATACAGTATGAACACACAGACTGTGTGAACATTGAAACACTTTATATCAAAAACACTACAGGAGCATAAGGTTGCACGGATATTGAACTATGATTAAAACTGCTTCCCATGACACTGTTTTTAAATCTCTAACTCGGGCATACGGTAAACTGGAAAAACTGCATAGTTTCAAATCTGATTAGTTGAAAGCAAATCGGTCAGCATGTGACAATGTAGTGTACACAATGAGATGACATGGAAAACTGGGCCTTTCAAAATAAGCAACAATTGTATTAGTCAATACTCAACAGTGGTAATGAGAAAGTGACTTTTCAATGCACCAGTACAGCTCAGAACACACAAAAACCTTTCTTTTTGTAAGCTTATTAAGTTTAACTACATCTGTGAAGCAATTAATAATAAAACTAACGAAGTACAACTTCGACCTAGGTGTAATTTGTACTGACACCTATAAGACACCTGTGGGAATAGAAACTGAGATGGCATTGTACTCATGACTTTGCTGTCACTCAGTCATATGTTGCGCCACCTGTTCCTTAAGTATGCCACCTTTATCTCGGTTTCACTCATTGTCTGCTCCGTAATGTCCAAAGACGTGCTGAAGAACCTCAGTGAGGAGATTGCTTACTAGTTGCTAAATCCAAAAACCAGACTGGGTGCTATCAGATATTTAAAACTACAGTATATTTACAGCTTTGTTATTCAGAATATCTTGAGATATTTTGAGCAATCGTCAAAAAATCCTGCACAGTTGAGTCTCCTATGGTTCAACAGCAACTTGCAAGGCCGGAAAAGGGTCAGGGGAGACAGATGTGCAAAGTGAACAGTTGAAGTTTATTGAAGTTCGCTCTGATTTTATCAGTGTCGGTACACACTGAGGCACACAGGCACTTTGATCTTCAAAGGGAGATGAGCTAGAATGAGGGGCAATAAGAAGATAATAATGCCAATCTACATCCATTACTCCATAGATCACAGGGTTGCTGCAACATGCAAAGTAGCTTTTGCTTTCTAGAGGACCAGCCACGTTTAATGGTACAGCATTGCCATCTAGTGGTCAAATGTACTTCTACCTGTAATGGCAACCTAACTTCAAATCTGTCAGTCTGCAGCCTGTTTCAACTGTCATGGAGCAAATGCAGGATACACACTAGACAAGTTTTCAGTCCATCACAGAGCTAAAACAGAGAGACAAACAGCCATACACTCTTCTAGCCACAGCTACAGCCGATTTCAAATCACCCGCATGTGTTTGGATTGTGTGAGGAAACCAGGGCTACCAGAGGAAATCCACATAGACACAGAGAGAACATGTTCATGGACATAAACATGACCTGGAGATTCAAGACCAACATGTTCTCGCTGTTAAGGGACAGTGGTAACACTAAACCAAAATACTCATTAAAAAATATAGATAAAAACACCATAAAGCAATCTGTGAAGGAAATTTTACAAGGTGGAAAAGAGAACTGACCACATTCCCGAACCAAATACTGCTAAACAGTGAAAAGCTAAGGATGCGAATAAATGCTAATCAAAGCATTTGTAAATACGTGTTAAAAGCAGTCAGGATCAAAAATGCATAAAGTGCAGTAGAGGACACACCAAGAAAAGCATGAAGCTCTGCTGTAATTTACAGTTAAGATAAAGGTAGAAGAGGCAGGCAGAGGAAATCACAACTGCATATTATGCAAGTTTATCCACTGTGATGTGTGTAATCAAATTACACTTAACAATATAACAATACACAAGTAGAGAGTGGGGCCGTCATTAGCTCCCCTGAAAAGAATCCAATTGTGACCTCTAGTGATGAATTCCAGGAAGTGTGTGTGTGTGTGTGTGTGTGTGTGTGTGTGTGTGTGTGTGTGTGTGTGTGTGTGTGTGTGTGTGTGTGTTGCCTACTTTACAAAAAAAAAAAGAGAAAAGAAAAATGCCCCCAAAATCCAACAGTATACAGCAGTAAAGAGATTTTAACTTGTTTTAAACATTTGCTTATGTTTTATGTAATTTATAGGACTGTATGCATCCTTCATATTAGAATGTGAAATAAAATGAAATACAAATTGGATTGGATACATGCAGAGTAGGGAGTGCACACCTTTATGGGAGATCAGTATCTTCTTGTTCTTCTTCCAGCTGCGCCACAGCAGATCATCTGCCTCCATCTCATTCCATCCCTACCTTCCTCCTCTGTCACACCAGCCCTCTGCATGTCCTCCTTCACTACATCCATGAACCTCCTCTGAGGTCTTCCTCTTTTCCTCCTGCCTGGCAGCTGAATATCCAACATCCTTTGTCCAATACATCCATTATCCCTCCTCTGCACACTCTCTACAATCATGCCCGTTGCCACCAAAATGTGCATCACATTCTCTGGATATGCACAAAGTGCCTGATGGGGCACCCAAATCATAAGTTTCCACAGCATAAGTAATATCTGGACCCCAGTGTCACGTCGAACAGCAGCAGTACAAAGTGTGTTCTCCGATTTTCCTTTCCTTTGGCACCATCAGCACACAGCTTGATCATAGAGGACCGAAGGAAAAGAGGACATTCTCATGTCTCCAGTTGTTAGCCACTAGATGTTGTTAATATGCCAACTCGTGGCAAACCAAAGTTGCCTGAACAGAAAAAATGTTATGTCTCCAGTTGTAGTTTGGAGCCAGAATTATCAAAAGACTTCATGTTTTAATCAGCTGTGGTGAAAAAGTGTTGAAGTCCTGTTTTAAGTCAGATTCAGTAGCACAGTTGAGATGTACCTAACTCCTAAACTATACAGACATATGTGACATGTTTAGATTTTTTTTTTTAACACATAAGAGTCGAGAGTTAATCTTTTATTATGAATCACAATTTATTTTATAATTGATCTGAATGACTTTCAAAGAGTTCACATTTGAACTGTAACCTGCTGCCTGATCTTTTTTTTTTCTTGAAATAAATGAAGACATTCTCACCATGAATTGGTGGATAAAGGGCACAAACAAAATCACCACAAAGCTATTAAAACTAAAAATAAATAAATAAAAATAAATGAAATTTAAAAATGTTAAGATTTCTTTTGACTGATAAATTTTAAGATTTGATATTTGATAGATAAGTATATTTTAGACAAAATTATGCTGATTTAGTTTAAAGTTTTATACATTTGAAACTTACTATAACACTTTTCATTTATAGAGTTCCTATATATCACTGTGGTTGATAAAGCTGGGCATGGCTTACATTTACTTTTTATTTTTATAAACAGCAACTTGAAAGAATTCCTCCATGTCCTAAGTGAATGGGGTACTTTCCCAAGGGGACGGATCCACATGTTGACTTGCACAGATTTTACACCGGACGCCCTCCCTGACGCAATCCTGCCATTTATCTGGGCTTGGGACAGGCAGTAGGAGTGCAGGGAAGAGTGAAGTTATAAAGTAGCACCACACATCGTAAGTGGTCACAGAAAGTACTGCAGGTCAGGAAACAGGCATTATGTTTTTGCACACATTCTCCACAAGAGTGCAGAAGAGTCTAAGACATGCATCAAGGCAATTCCCAAAATTCACTACAGATGGCACTGCAGCACAGCAGTTTTGTTAGTGTTATTTTACGCAGACAAAACGTAACTGTAAGCTCTGTAAAATCCCACCGTATACAGCTCAGATTTCATTTTAAGCCTACATAAGATTACAGAAAACTAAATCAGCATCAGCTTCCTGGAAACCACGAATGGCTTTGCGTTTTCACAGCTGAGTGATTGATACCTTCTGATGACTGCCTGAGTTCAGGACAGCTTCCAGTCAATTTAACTCATATTAGAGCACTTTGGTGCTGCAATTTATCTGCCTGTCAGTGACCCCTTTCCGCATCACTGGTGGTCATTTCTTCCATGTCTGTCAGAAGCTCAGGGCTCAAAGTAATAGCTTGACAGCACAACACACTGGGCTACTCAGAGAGCCTTGAACACACAAGCGTCTGCCTCCCAGCTATCAGGCCTAATACATTAATGTGCCATGATAACTTGTGTGAAACTTCGATGCGTCCAGAAACTCAGAGTTTTCAACAACTGCACTTTTTATGTGGAGAAGATTGTGATTCAATTCCTGTGTGATTTAACACACACATAAACATGGGTCTGAGGAGGGTGAGGGTGGTCTGCTGCGTCCCAGGGAGGTCACACAGGAAATTTCACGCTCCTCTTCACACTGAAAATGTCTCCTTTATCCTCCCCACTGGAGACAAAATAAAAGAAATGAGGAATGAAAGACTGAACTGGAAAAAGAAAAGAAACCCACTCTTGAATAAGGGTGGCTTACTTATGTAGGTGTAACTCGCTGAAACGCAATGAGGCAGCCATGGCAACCCACACCCAGTAAAGTAAAGGCTGAACGTGGCCACAGGTTTGATGGAATGTGACATTTGTGAGCGCAAAAAGACAAAGGGAGGAATTTTCCCTCCAAAACAGGAGCAAGAAGAGAACAAGTCAAGAGGTCAGGTTAAAAGAAAACTGGAGGAGAAATGTCTGGAATTTAAAGCATTGCTAAATTATCAGTTTTTTTTTTTTGTTTTTTTTGGCATAAAAGGAAGGTCAAGAAGGCACCCAAAAGTCCACGTCGCTCCACAAATACAAGTAATGATGGAAAAATGGTGAACTTTAAACCAATTTTGTCATCATTACACTGCAAACTATTTGTATTCTAGTTTTACTATTATAGTTGCAGCAGTTTGATAGCATCATTCCTGTTCTGGAGATCCAGTGTGTGTGTGTGTGTGTGTGTGTGTGTCTGTGTCTGTGTGTCTGTGTGTGTGAGTGGGATGGGTGGGGGGTAGCGTACGGAGTCAGAATGGAGAGCTGTCTGCCTGGGCTCACAGAGGTGCCCCTGTCCTGCGCTGTGTGTTTTCACTGTTTGCTCTCTGGTCTGTACACTTGGACTGATACTCTCTATCTTCTATACGTTCTCCTGCAGAGGTCAGTGTGGCTGTAGAAGTGACAGGCTATGTGGCTGCAATGTAACTTGAAAAACTGTAAACAAACGGTGCACAGGGACCTTTTAATCAGAGAAGACCGGCTTTGTGCCAGACCACAAGGCATCACTCTGGTGAACCCCCCACCCTACGCTACCACGCTACTTCCTCTAAAACAGCCGGCCTCAGACTCACCTAAGTGCAGGCTGCCTGCCTCTCTGAACCTCACACTTCCTGGTAACTCGCACACCAGAATAACACCATCCTGAGGGAAACATACACACAAGCCACCCTCTAAGTTGTGGTTTTCCTTTAGGAAATCAGCAATCTGCTGCCATTAGCTACCAGCTTTTACACCTCCTTTCACCTCCCTTTAATTTTTCTTCACCCCAATGTTTAAAATCACATCTCTTCCTTATGAGCGTCATTAGAGACTGGACACTTGTTTGTGGGTCTGTAGGAAGAAAGCACAACTCAGACTGTGGCAACAAGCCAGAAGAACACAAAAAAAGGGGGCAATTAATCTAAAGCGGTGATCCGGTGTCAGAGCATCACGTAAGGGTAAGTGTTGTATGGCTTCTAAGACACTCATTGGTTTACTAATATAAGGTGTTTACCCATTTTGACGTGATTGCTGGACATTACTGTTAAAGGATGTTCTCATGAAAGCTGCTCTTCAAAACAAGGTGCAGTTCATTGAAACTGCAAGCAAGAAAAGAGGACCTCAAAAACATGGCGTGCTATTGAACAGCACTGATATCAGTTCTAGTTTGCGCTCACTTCCTTACCTTGAGCCGAACAGTGTGAGAATCACCAAATGTAAGATACGAGGCAGCACATATGGAGACACAATTGCCAAATCGCCAAGAAGAAAAACACTTTATAAAGCGCTCCAGCTTTTCAAAAACCTCTCTCCTTCTCCCTTTCACACACACATAAACACATAGACACAAACACATACACCTCGAAACAAAGGTGCCATTTTACTCAGGAAGGGTCAGCAGTTCTTTCCATCAGACAGGGGCTTGTTCTTGGTCAGAGGCTGCTGCCCAATCTCAGGCCACCCTCCCCGGCTCCACTGCCCCCCCTTCTAGCCCCCACCACCCTGGAGACAAGCTCCCCATTGTTCCAGCACTACTAATAAATGACAGTTCTCCTGTTCAGACAAACTTTAGAGCCTATTCTAAACACACACACACACACACACACACACATATACACACACAAACAGAGTGTAAATGGTGCTCTATATGAAAAGATACACAAGAGCTTTTTATACAGCCTGGCATTTCTCCTTAAATGGAGCTGGAGCTCATTAAATCATTATCTGACACTAATGATGTAAGGATGTTTTCCTGCGACTCAAGCTTTGAACCTGAGGACAGGCTGAGTTAACCATTAGGGCATATTTGACCATATTTGTAATTAATGCAGAATAAATGTTCCTAATGCCTTCCACTTCTCTTCAGTGGTCAAAAGCGGTCATGACACTGAGTCACAGTTCACCAGGAGGTCATGCTGCTCAGTCGGTGTTGTCACCCTACGAGCTCAACTGAGGCCAGGGACCCAAGGTAGGCCTTGAGTTCAGACATGATAAATCGCCTCTCAGCTTAAGCTCATAAACACACCATTAACACGCTCGACCACAGGAACTCTGTTTACCTTAACCACTGTGCTCAAGACTATTGCTCCTTGCGCAGGCCTGTATTAGCACGCCTAGGGGTCTGATGTACATGACTCTCACAGCTCCAACTCTGGGTCACTAAACTGTCTCAGCTGCAGTGCAGTCTTAATGCTGCATGTGGTCCTTTTCCATCGCAAGGGCCAGACAACAGAGCTGTGTAATCTACTTCAGACCACAGTGTAGAAACAGTGTGTCTGATTAATCTGCACTGTTTGCACGCGCTGCCTGATTTGCTTAGGTGACATTTATATTAAGGCAGAGAAAACTGGTGTTAATCATCCAATAAACGTCATCTGAACCTTGTGGAGAAATGATAAAATAGAACCTACAAGATTAACTCGTTATATCCTTGTCAAGTCCAGATGGCAATGATGAGAAAGTTCTCCTGAAATGTTGAGTGGAGTAAATGCAGGGTTCTTAAGTCTTACCCTGGGTGTGTGTATATGGTTCTCTGCTGTGGTTCACCACAAACATATCATATGACAACACAGCCAGTTGTAAACTGTGAGAAAATGAATTCCTGCTATTTTTAGCGATGAATCAGACATAAATGACAGAATAAAAAAGTACACATACAGGAATGTTATGACTGCTGTGATGTCTATCAGATGGCTCGTGGGCTTCCATGGAAGCATCTGTATTTTTAACAAGCTTACACAGCAAAAGCGTGACATTGGTCATGCGCAGGGCAGATGCTGGGCAACTGGGGGTCAGATATGCACCCACTTTGCCGTTTAAATGACAAAAGGAGGAGGAGGAAGAAGAGGCAGAAGTTGTGAGAAGAGGAGTTAAAAAAAAAAAAAAAGCCCCAGTGTTTAGTCAAGGCCTGCTCACTGACACAAAGTCTGTCTTTGTCTGCCTCCCAGGGTGCCAGATAAAGGAATTCTTGTGTGTCGGGGGCTCTGACCGAGTTTATTTGACACTTCAGCTCCTTTTGTGAAGCAAGTGTCCCACCGTCAATGCTGGCCATGAGAGTCACTTGGCATTAGACAGAGGGTCGCTCTTCAGTGGAGAAAGGGGGTCTTGTTTGGAGAAGATTTTTAATAGAGGTGGTGTGGGAGGGGTGCTGACTTGGATGGGGGGGGGGGGGGGGGGGGGGGGGGGGGTGCTGAGCCTGTGCTCTAAGCTGTATATGGACATATAGTGGGGCTCTGTGCCCTTCCAAAATAAAAATAGAAGAAAATCTTCATTGCTACAGAAATGTATGGGATTCAGAAGACTGGGTGCTGAAAGATGAAGGCAGGTGAAAGCGATCTAAAACAGCGGAAGCCTCATCAAATTAAGCTCCATGGACACATGCACACACACGTTATGAAAGGAGTGTCATTAGGTCACACCATTCTTGTAAAAGATGGACAAGCCGGCTTGCAAAGCAGGTTATCTCCTGCAACTGGGCAATCACGTGCACCTGTAGGTTCAACTCAAATTAAGCATCTATAACCGAATCCAGCTCAGATTTGACATGTTCTACAAACCATGTGTCTGACAGCAGAAGACACCAGGAATGACAGGTGTTTCACAGGACACTCTGAGGTCAGCGTTATAGAGCTCATACCACTTTACTCTCACCTGAATGGAGTTACTGAGGGCTTGCTTCTTTTTATGAACACTGTATCCACACCTTGTGGGTTTATTTTAGCTGCAGCTGGTCTTTAACAACTCACAACAGGTCACTGCTCTCTGGGCTGTGGACACCCGGCAGTGCAGGTGCATAGCCAGTGGCAACGCTCGATCCATGCGTGTGAAATATTAAATGGAGCCATTTTTCCTCTTCTTTATGATTAACAGATGTAATGATGTTAGATTAACGAAGCAGGGTTCTCACACACCGAGCAGGTGAACTTAGTGGGATTTTGGCAAGCTTTCCCATGTCAAATACAGCGCTCACCGCTGACACTGAGTAGAAACACAGCTCGTGAAGTATGTTCCCAAGGAGTCCCAAGCGAGAAGAATTTGACTATAAATTACAATTTGAGAAGGTATAGGCCAAGTGGGTGTGTTGAGAAGATAACGACAGAACCTCTGAGCAAAACAGACAATAGTGAACGCATTTATTTCGAATCAGCGTTGCGTCTCAAAAATAAATAAAAGAAAGAAAGAAAGAAAGAAAAATCACCATATGAATTTCTGTCAGAAATTAGGCATAGTTGTATTATTTTACTGCCACAAAGGTTTTGAAATTGATATTATCCACATTACCTGCGGAATCAGGAGATGCGTATTGACATTATCCAAATCAATGGACATCAGCTGAGCGGAGCTTCCAGAATATATTCCAGGGTATCCTTCAGTGTGCCAAAATCCACCAAAATAGATTTTAATTTCGAAAGCGTGGCAGCGCATAACATTAACCATCTACGAAAATGTCAACACTTGACCACGCGTGTATCCCAAGAGACTTGTCCAGCAGCTGGATCTGTGGCAGGAGTAGAAAGTCGTCCCAGAGAGAAGTCAGTATTTCCTTATAACACACGAAAAGATCCATAGCTGGAGTTTTGATTCCATCAGCTGCTGTCATCGTGATCAGATTTAAGCAAAAATAATAACTTCTCCGCGTTGGTCAGTGCCGCGATTAATCCAGTTAATGCGTTCAAAGAACCCCAGCATTAAACGATTTAAGCCTAAGTAAATCCAGCAAAGCAATCAAAATGATTATTTCCGAAGACGCTGATTCCTCCTTATGGTCCAGCGCAATGACGGTCTCTGCGGCAGCTACAGCCAGAGGGTCTGCTGACACAACACGCTCCCGTGGAGAGCTGCAGCTTCACTGAGCCATAGTTTGAGCGGAGCGGCTCAGCACATGCTGCTTTCGGCAAACGTAGTTACGCAAGGCATGACGGTAAATGGAGTTAACTGTTGCTGCCGTTCAATACCTGGTAAGGGGAAAGCTGAATCAGGTTTAAACCTTAAAATCTCAGTTTTTAAAAGAAACGATACCATAGGCTATGATTACTACTTAATTAATAAACTATAGGTGAAATAACTTTACAGTTATTTCACAAGTTTTATATTATTATTATTATTATTATTATTATTATTATTATTATTATTATTATTATTGTTGTTGTTGTTGTTATTTCTAAACGTCAGTAAAGATGTTACAGATATAAGCTGTTAGAATCTTGCTGCAATCGTTCATCACCTGTCAGTTTCATTCCAGGTTGCGTGTGAGCAGTGTGTGTGAGTAATGATCATCTGTCGCAGCGCAGAGATACAGAGATGTCGGTGCCTTGAATCACCCTCCCATGAATGAATCTCTTGTCTTTCTTACCTCACTTTCATGTCCTAACCACCTCCAGGCTTGCTTGTATTTCTGGGATCATAGCGTCTCTCAAACTTCAAAACAAGGACCGGATTCCCGGGAAGGGAGCACAGATTAAAATCAGAATATAACCCACTTGCAGTGTGTTGAAGCTAAATGAAACTGGGCATTTCTTCTCACTCAGCATGGGTCAGAATCAAAGCTTGTATGAATATTTGTTGTCATGAATGGTTTTGTCGTGCATTAGACTGTTTTTTTTTTAATTATTTATTTTTTACTTCCATTACAAAAAAAATCATACTTAAAAATGTTTTGATGAAACATTTATGATTGTAATAAAACCACAGTAGACAGAAGATAAGTGACAACAAAGCTGGGATATGTGAGTAAGTTGGTGAACTCTGACCTAAACAAGTGATCCTTATTAAACTAAAAAAAAAAAAAAGAAAGAAAGTATATTCACATAGAACTTATATCAACATTTAATATATTTTCCTTCTTCATACATTGCATCTATTTATGCAGGAGCGGGCAAGGCTCCATTCCACTTTTTCCTTGACACATTTGGCTGTGCTCCAGTACAGTCCAGGAGTACCTGAATTGCACGCGATTCTGTCAATTGCAGGTACTTGATGGCTTTCTTGTGTGCAGGGGTTGAAAAGTTGCTGGAGGTTTGCGCACACAGCATTGCGTGACTAGCGCTGGGGATGAAAACACAAAGTCATTGTTTTCAGTGATCAAACCCCCTTTATAGTAACTCAACAGCATTCCTGTCTCACATTCCTAAGCCACCGCTGCTGTGTGAAGGGTTTTTCTTTCCTTTAGAAAAAAAAAGAGAAAAGAAAGAACGAAAAGGAGGGTTACACATTTGTATCTGATTCACTGTGTTGACCTCACTTCTTCCACAAGTCTTCTCTTAGCTCATTAATTGTTAATCAAGACTGAATTAAAGTAACAGTTGAGGTAATTATCTCAAGGGAGTAATTAAGAGGTGTTTATCTCTTATCCAAAAACAATGTGATGAATGTAAACACACTGTGCCAGCTTTCATATTAAGCAACCAGCCAGCTGAACAATAGTATCAATTCAAATGAAAATGCATTACTTCTCATTGTATCCCCCATAAAGCATGCATGGTTGGGATTCCCAGTGTGTTTGTGCAATTGCCTGCGAACGTGTTTATGCTCTCTTGTGTGCATCCTCCTACACCATGTCTCCACTCACGCCAGCATGTGTCTGTAGGTATGTGCTAATGTGCACACAATGTTTTCCAGATTGGTGTGACAAGGATAATCATATCCAGAGAGCATAAAACCATTCTGAATGCTGCTCACACAGATGGGAGGAAAAGGGGGAATGCATTAAAGGATCCTCAGGAAAAAAAAGACTGAGTGTACACCCACTGACAGTCATACAACTGTAAAATGTGTGATATGTGGAAATCTGCTGGCAAAAGAGCAAAGTGAGGCAGTCATCACCTGGAGTTGGTGAAACAAATCTAATATTTACTGGACACGATGACCCTCGTGACCTTCTGCTTTCAATGTAGAAAACATAGAGAAGAGGACAATTGAGTCAGTCATATCTCCAGTGTGTGCTCCGAGAGTGATTAAGACTAGAGGACATTCATTACTGGCCCAGCTCAGACAGAGAGGGGCTTCAGAGCAGAGCCCTTGTGTTGGACTGTTTGGATGTCCTATCCCCTTGTATCTCTTTGACTACTTCCAACACAAGGCTCTATTCAACCAGACTGGGAACAAATGTTTCCTTATGTGGCCCTGAGTGCCCAAGCTTCAGCAACAGGATATAGAGAAGAGCCTATGAGACTGAAAGGCAGACATTATTGCAGACCACACTGCTGCTCTTATAGTATGATATGGGCAGCATCACAGGTGGGGGCAGGTGGAAAGTTGTTAATGACCTTATAGAAATAACAGGAAAGTGACACAGTGACAAATATTTCCCGATAACTGCATGCTGTTTTTTTCCTTATTTTCTCACTTTCCCACTTCTTACAAGTGTTATTACTTCTACATCCGCCTGTCAATTAATTGGATAAATAACAGCCAGGAAACATGAGGTTAGACTCCATGTTGGCAGCCCATGCAGTTTCACATACAGCCAGCATGCAGATTTCCGTCTGTTTTTTTGGCATGGCTGTGGGAATGGGCAAAGTGTAGCAAAACAGGGGTCAAGGCAAGGTTTCACAGTGATGTGGGTGAAAATTTCTCATGTGAAACTTGTAAAAAATGGCTTGTGCCAGTTTTACATAATAAGACATAATGTGGCGTGTACCTCTTTTCTATAGAATCACTGAGGATAAAGAGCTAATCCTCTTGTGCCATGAGAATGATAGGGCTGGATTCCTTCCAGCACCTTAGGGAGTCAGATCTATGGAAGAGAAAGCCTTTCAAAGAAAACCATGTAATCAATGGCACAATCCCCCTCAAACCCCTCATTCGATTGGTGCTAACCGTAAAGATTTTGGTAAATTAGCTCCCTCAGGCCTTTCTCATCTCATCCTGCATTAAGATGTCAAACTGTAACTGGAGTTCGAATGTGTATTCAACCAAGTTTCCCCACTTAACGAGAAATAAGATCAACTTTTGGCCTGGGCTAGCTGTACAGTGCCACCGACATGTAGCCTATATGACTCATTCACTCTTACACTGGGCATAGGGGGAATTTATTTGGAGAAACACACCCTTCCTGGAGCTGTAACATAGTTTGACCATTGCAGGTGTCTTGGTTTATTGGGTTTCTATGTGAAAGAGCAAACCTCAGTCTATACAAATAAAAATTTAAAGCTCTAATTATCAGCACAGTAAGTATGCATCAATAAGCGTGCAGCTGCACACCTACATATGCAAAGTTTGTCCATGCAAGTCAAGAGGCACAAGTTCTGTGTTGTGACTATGCAAAGAGCCCATATTAAATGTACAATTTTAAATATGAAAAGGTGAAGGTAAGGCTAAAATGCCTTAAAGAAGGAAAATACTGTAAGGAATACAATTTATACCTGCAGCTGGAGAGTAAGCATATGCAAAAAAAATTTTTCCCCTGTGGATGCTTTGCTAAATGTGTGTGTGTGTGTGTGTGTGTGTGTGTGTGTGTGTGTGTGTGTGTGTGTGTGTGTGTGTGTGTGTGTGTGTGTAAGCGCAGGGAGATTTTGGTGGCAAGCAGTGTGTAGGCAGCTGGGAGTGTGGCAGGGCTATGCGTGACTAGGAGAAATACACCTGTCTGTTCTCAGGTATGGAGGGGGAGCTGGCAAGCAGGGGCCTGCCAACTGAACAATGCTCTCTATTGTGCCTTGCGCTCTGACTGCTGATACTCACAGGAGAGGAAGCCCTGATCCCAGTTTGAGCGTAGCTCGCTTGCCCGTCTCTCCTACCCTGCTCACACAATCACACAAGATACACAGTCAAATTATTTATAGTACACATATTGTGCTGACCGCAGGCGCCCCGAGCTAAATCCCAATAACTCTGCCTTTTACACGCAAGTTACCGATCAGAGCTGTGACTGACAGATTTTTCTTTCATTCAAAGTGTGAAAAAGTAGGAATGCTGTATTTGGTAAAAGGTAAAATGGAACTGAGAACATTTTGCATGCATAATATTATGAAGGGAAACTTACAATGTGCTGTTTCAATAAGATAAATGCAAACAATTAAAAAAAAAACAAGTTGCCTTTATAAGTGTGAATATTAGCCTGCAACTTTATAAAATTATTCATAGGTGTTACTTTAAGAGTCCATAATGGACAATATAAATCCATGACCTGGCTGCTGATAGTAATCTATTATCAGCTCCACACGAGCCCAGGTTTTTCCAGTCTTTTTATTCTCAGTACAGATAAGGCCGTTTTGAAATGGAGAGCCATGTAGATACTGTAGACTGGAGATGGAGAGAGACCCCCGGAGAAAGTAAAAGAGAGGTCGCCTGTTGGTAAATTACTGACGCTTTCTGTGGTTTTGGCAACAAAAGCTGTCTCTCATTTTGTAGTGATTTGTTGGGCAATTATAGAGAAAAAAAAATGAACAGGGCAACTATGGGGAGGGTCTGGAATGTGTGGGAATGTTAAACATCTGCTTTCAGAAGTTTTGGTTCTTGGACACACAGTCACAAGTAACCCCTCTGCCAAACAGAAACTCCAGCTGTTCCACAGATGGCATCACTTATTTGGTCCAATTTGGTGTAAAATGTGTTTGCCATAAAATAGTCTAAGTGCCCTTGATCTTATTATCTGGACATCACAAAATCTTTCTTAACCTTTTACACTGTGTGACACGGAGAGCCTCAGTCTAAGTGCCATCCCTTATCTATTCCTGTTAAATTCCTTCACTTGTGTCTATGTGTGCTCACGGGCATGTGTAGCACCGGCGCTATCTCGTGCGAATATGTGTGTGTGCACTCACTGACTAATGAAATACAGTCTTCATAAAGGTAGTATTGTTAAGTTGCGTGCGAAGCTCATGCTTTGGGCTTTGGGTCCCCGCCCACCCCTGTAAACCACGTCCTTTTTTTTCCTCTCCTTTTTGCCTTCTACACCTTCCCCTTTCTCTTTGTTACAGGTAAACATTTGATGTCCGCACGCAATCCCCAGAGAGTCTCCTCCCCTTGTTCTTTCCTCAGCTCCGAGGCTTACTCACACTCTCTTTTACACACACTTGCCACACACCTCTCATTCTCCCTCTCTCGCTCATGCACACGCTGACACGCTACCTTTCCCTCCCCATTCTTCTGAAATTCCTCTACACACTGACTCAGCACCTGTTTCCTATGGAGGATATGAAGTTTCTTTCTGTTGCTTGAGAAACTGGTTGAATATCTGGTTGACTGGAAAAAAATCTGTTTTATAAGCAGATTCCACATACTTACTTTGTTTGGTAATTTTTAACCATAGTGCAATTTGTCCGGCAAAATCCTGTGTAATTATATTAAGTTAAATGACAATATTCCATTATGGACAAAATGAACAAGTTTTATTTCAGTAAAATTGCTTCATCAATGAAAGTTAACCATTTCAAAATCAAAACTATACTCCATCTTGGAATCATACCAGCCACAACACCAATAAAGCCTGAGATAATGGAGACCAATAAACAGGGTTGGTGTGTTTCCTTGGGCAAGACACCAAAATCCAAGATCCTCCCAAGAACAG
Source organism: Archocentrus centrarchus (assembly GCF_007364275.1). NCBI lineage: Eukaryota > Metazoa > Chordata > Actinopteri > Cichliformes > Cichlidae > Archocentrus > Archocentrus centrarchus. The sequence continues at coordinate 20,913,489 of NC_044353.1, read as the reverse complement.
TGCTTACATGGTAGCTCTGTGTCCAGCTTTGAAAAACTAATGTAAGGTTAGATGGCAATATATACTGTAAGTGCAGAATATTTATAATGTCAAGGTCAACTACATGCCTGTTGCATCTTTTAGGGTTGGGACAATTTCCCAAAGTGTGCTTGCCAAATTACTCAGAACTGCCTGTGTGCTAGTTTTCACTATGGTCTGCACCCCAAGGACCACATTTTATCACAGACTCATAAAGATGAAAACATACCAGCCACGGTGTCACTGCTAGTATTACCAATACTCAGTCCCATATGCAGACAACTTGACCTCTCATCTATTCATCTTTCCAGCTATTTTCTGGTTATCTGTTTAGTGGGGGCTGGGGCCTAGCCAAGTTGTCAAGAGCCAGGGTGCACCCTGGATCAGTTGCCAGCACATCACAGGGATAAAAATAAAACAGACAAGAGACTCTCACATTCACACTTACTGCCAGTTTAGAACCAGCAGTTAACCTAAAAAGCATGAATGGTCAGTGTGGGTAAAATTAAAACTCAGAGCCCAGGGCCTTTTTTCTGTGAGGTGGCAATACTACTGAGCACCACCATCATGATATGATCCAACAGTCGCAAAATATGTAATCTCTCTCTAGAGTAACATTAATATACAGCCATGGGAATAAAGTGGCATCTTCACTGACTCTAATTGGGAAAAAAAAAAAATCCCTTTCAACTTCTGTAACCTTTAATTAGCTGTTTTGTGTTTTGTACACGGTTTTGGTACAGCTTTACTAATATACAAAAATATGTGTGAATAACTTTGAAAAGATTTATTGGTGTGTGTGTGTGTGTGTGTGAATGATTACAGATGAACTCCTGGGGAAGGTAATAAAACAAGTCCAAATCTGGTCTGCAGACTCAAGCTCTAGTACCCCTGCCAACCTCAGTCACGCACTTCCTTTATGCTGCGCTTCACCACAAACTGTGAAACTATGAAAAGACCTGTCAGGTTCTGATACACCATGATCTGTGATTAATGATCATCATGGCGAAGCCAAAACCTCTGTGCCAATGTTAGTAGCATCAAATCTAGCTGAAAACACTGAAAATGAATGGAAAAGTAAAGGAGGATATTTTTAGCTTGTTGGCCATGTCAAGGACACACACTCACAATGGAAAACTCACCCAGACTTGCATGTCTGTACACATACTCACATGCTGCTTGTTAACATACCCAAAAGTGCTTGCAACATTAGTACATGAAAGATAAAGATGCATATGCACTATATTGCAAAAATTATTCACTCACCCATTCAAATAGTTGAATGCAGGTGTTTTAATCACTTCCATGGCCACACATGTATAAAACTAAACACCTAGGCATGCAGGCTGCTTCTACAAACATTTGTGAAGGAATGGGTCACTCTCGGGAGTTCAGTGAATTCCAGCGTGGCACCGTGATAGGATGCCACCTGTGCAACAAGTTCAGTGTCCTCACTAAACATTCCTCAGTCAAGAGGAAGTGATTAAGAACAAAAGCAACCCAACCACAAAGTGGTAGCTACGTAAACTGACAGAGTGGTTTACGTCAAATTAGCTCAAGAACAGCGCGTAGAGAGATTCATGTAATGCGTTTCCATGGCCGAGCAGCTGCATCCAACATTACATCACCAAGTGCAATGCAAAGCGTCGGATGCAGTGGTGTAAAGGATGCCGCCACTGGACTCTAGAGTAGTGGAGACATGTTCTCTGAAGGGATGATTCACACCTCTCTGTCTGGCAATCTAATGGACTAGCTGGATTTGGCGGTTTCCAGGAGAACAGTATTTGTCTGACTGCAATGTGCCAAGTATAAAGTTTGGTGGAGAGGGGATTATGGTGTGGGGTTTTTCTTGAGGAGTTGGGCTTGGCCCCTTAGTTCCAGTGAAGCGAACTCTTACTGAGCTCTTACCAAGCATACCAAGACATTTTGGACTATTACATGCTCCCAACTTTGTGGGAACAGTTTGAGGATGGCCCCTTCCTGTTCCAACATGACTGCACATCAGTGCCACAAATCAAGGACCATAAAGACATGGATGAGTGAGTTTAGTGTGGAAAAACTTGACTGGCCTGCACAGAGTCCTGATGTCAACCCAATAGAACACTTTTGAGATGAATTATAGTGGAGACTGTGAGCCAGGCCTTCTTGTCCAACATCAGTGTCTGACTTCACAAATATGCTTCTGGAAGAATGGTCAAAAATTCCCTTCAACACATTCCTGGACCTTATGGAAAGCCTTCCCAGAAGAGTTGAAGCTGTTATAGCTGCAAAGGGTGGGCCAACGTCATATTAAACCCTATGTATTAAGAATACTCACATTTATATGCATGTGAAGGAAGACAAGCAAAAAGTTATATAGTATTTATATAGACTTTATATAGAGACTATATTGCAGTGTTCCAGTATACTTTATATTTATTAACATTAGATCACATACAAGCAAAGATTTAGGATTCACTCAGATTACTTTACAACCTTTAAATGTAGCTGAGTCCTGCGTCCATCTGTCCATTTTCTCCTCCTTATCCAATTCAGATCACTGGGGAGCTGGAGCCTGTCATAAAGCAAAGGGTGCACTAAACCCTGGACACTCACACCTCTGGCCAATTTAGAATCACCAATTAACCTAACCCCATGCGTGTCTTTGGACTGTGGGAAGAAGCTCGCATACTGAGAGAGAACCCACAAACTCAACACAGAAAGGCCCCAGCCAGCTGCTGGATTTGATCCCAGGACCCTTTTGCTGTGAGAAAACAGTGCTAACTACTGCACCACCTTGCTGCCTGTGAGCCCTGCCTGTTCTTTTCTATTTGGAAAAGTCAAACTGTCAGAGAGGAAAAGACAGTCCCATGCAGCCACAAAAGAAATTATTTCAATCCCTTCATTGTTGTCTCCCATGATAATTGTGCCTGCTGCTCTCTTTCATCAGGGGCTTTTGGCTCCCTCCAACCAGCCCAATTAGTAGCCCTGCTGAGGTGAAGTGTATTATGCAAATACAAACAGTTACTGTACCAGCATGAGCAGCCCCCACTGGTAGCCTACAACAAGGCTATGTTAAATGAATATTAGATTTGTTGTGCCTACAACAAGTTACCTATTGTTGTGCTGGCCTTTCTGCTGCTCTGGAAAAGCCATTCAAACAAGATAATCTGTCTGCATCTCGTCAATGCAGCTCACTGTTTCACCATGCTTGGACGAAACACTGACACAAAGGGGCTGTTTGAAAGGGAATATGAAGCAATTGGTGTGGGAGACTAAATAGATATTTCTTACAGCCCTTACTGCTTGCCATTGGACCAATAAATACAGGCACAAACACTCTGATCTACACGAGGATATCAACAATACTCAGCTTCCCACAAATTTTTACAATCCGCCCACTTTCCTGTAACTGAAACTGTGCTGTGTTTTTGGCTGTCTGTGTCTATTGTTTCACGTTCAGTTCATCTCTGTGTCTCTCGGCTCTCATTGGGAACAATTGCTTTTGTCCCCATCCTGGAGGTGTGATGGTTGGGTCAGAGCTGTGAAAGAGCTGTATTGTCCTTCCTCACACTGCAAGGTGTGCTTGGAGAGAGAGCAACAAATTTGTAACTAAAGAGTGAAACAAGTTTTCTCTGCAAATTTGTACCACATGACTCCAAAAGGAACCATTGTTCCTTTTCATTACCCACATCATGTGGGAAATATTTCAGTATGTATCCATAAAATTAGCCAATAACACAGACCATGCCTTTTGAAAATTTAGAAGGCTAATGTAATGTTACCTGATGTCCCCAATGCTTTAACATAAAGTCATGTAAATGAAGACTATTTTCACAGGTTTTTTTTTTCTATATTAATTTGGTGTGTGTAGCACTCCTACAGGCTAACTTTGTTTAGACACTGCAATATTTTATTAATAGAAGAAGCTGTCAGGGTGTTCTGTAGCTGTTTTGTTTGTCTGTGTCACTTTCTCTCTGGTCACGTCAGGCAGATGTTTGCAAACAGTATTCCCCACCACCCAGTCATTTAATAACAGGGTTGAGTTGGAATATAATGACTGCTTCCTGGCACGCTCCAGCAGAGAACAGAACAGCACTGGCAACGTATCTCTGAAATGAATACAAGAAATTCATCAGCAACAAATGGCAAAAACTGTGTTGTGATTGTCATCAATGGGACATACTGTATTAAAAGAATCCCTCCAAAGAGCTGATTCCCTACTTTCAGAAATCAGAAATCCACATTTGATTATTGTTTGTTTGTAGGCAACACATACCACATGGCATAATCATCATTTTCATAGTTTACACATTAAACACTTATGTCAGTTATTACAGATTTGAAAGGACCGTAACCTTTTGTTCTGAATTGTAAACATGTCATTACATATGTAAACAACCACTTCAAAATAAAGGCAAATATTGACTCTGATTTACAATTCCAGTATAACTAGCTGTAGCTCTTATTTTGTCACCATTGTTCCCTTTTGATTCCTGGAAACGGGATGACCTCAGAACATTTTGTTTAAATTTTCTTTCCCGACTGGTTCTTTTGAATCTGTGTGCACCGTGCCACGGAGGCTCAGCGTATGGAGTCACTTTAGCCCGCGCCTTTGATGTGTGAGAATGGTATGCCGAGGTCCAACTTCACTTGCCGACGCTGACTCACGCAACTGTGAGCTAGCGTGACAGCTGAGGCAGGTTAATGCGTCCTCCTTCGAGGCAAACACGGGGATATATGACTGACTGTCTGTTGCCTTTAGGCCGAAGAGATGAAAAGCAGAGGAACGAAAGTTCTGTTTGAACAGTTTGAAGGTTTTTATTTGCCCCTTTCAAGAAATAATTACATGGGGCTTATTTTATCGTTGTATTTAAGAAGTCAAGTAGCAATAATGTGCATGATATAGCACACTGTATACAACTGAGTGCACACATTAGGATCATCACAATTGACAAATGAATGTAAATCCTCCCCCTGGGTAGATACAGCACCTCCTGAGCTCCGTTTAAACCATTATGTGCATCTTACATGTGTGTCCCTTACATCTGCAGTAACAACTTTCAACATGCCTGAAATTGATTTTGTTTCAGTCGTTCAGAGAGAACTTAAAATGAATGAATCCCTTTGTATAAATCAATTGTTAAAACATCAAAAGAACAGTGTGTGACTTGTCTAAGATAAATAGGAGCTGTCCTCATCAACCTTAGCAATGTTGCAAATCTGCATCTGTATCTGTAAGCCTGAGAGCGGTGGCATATCTGTAACATATTTCACACAATCTGAAACACACCCCCAGCACTTAACCGCACTCCCACACCCGTATAACAAGATAATGTGGGTTTGAGTAAAAAAAAAAAAAAAATCGACAGAGTGGAACACTTGAGAACCAAATCAATGGTAAAACCACATTATGTTAATTTATAAGTTCAAATTGTGCATCGTTCCTGTTTTTGGAAAACTGAAAACAGTGATTTTTTTGAGGAAGAACATGGTGGTCTTTCTAGATTAAAGTGAGGGAGCCAAAAAAGATCTAAGGCCAAAGGGAAGTGGGCAAGTTAAGTAGTATGTGGTGGTGGGTTGTAAAGGTTGGATGATATATTCTAAGAAGTAAAGTATGTGTGTGTGTTTTGGTGTGTGTGGCTGATAGGGGCTGAATGGAGCACTTGATTTTTTTTTAAGATGAGATACCGCAACACATCCACTGCTAGTGGATGGCTCCTTTTTTTATTTAGTATTCTGCAGGTCACAATATCTTCACTCACGATAAATTAAAATTAGTAGGTGTAGGTTTAGAAAATGGGTTGTAATAAATTAATAAAGATATGGTGCATTCATAAGCAACAATAAGCTCTTGACTGACATTTATAGCACTAACAATGGACTGTAAACCTCACAGTAGCTCTTTATGATGGTGAAGGATCTGTATTTTTTTTTATCAGGGGCAAATGTTGAAATTACTACTCACTCTTCTCCACAGAGTTGCAATGTGCAATCCCCACCTGTGAAACAAAGTCCAGAGTCTGCTGCCAACACACTGAGGATGACGTCAAGGATTGGTTTACCTACTGAACCCCAGTCATTCAGGTGAACTCTGGCTCACCTCACTGACTGGTCAACAGAGACTGAAAAATACAGAATACAAATAAGGGATGGTGATTTTAATTGTAGCTATAAATGCAAACAATCGAGTATGCAGAAATCAAATATTTAACATAACAAGTTGGTCAACAAAGCTTAATCATTGTTGCAGGACTATAAGTGTGTATAGCTTGATAACATCATGCTGAAATGTCAGCAGAAGCTGACTCATGTTCTTGTAGTAACTGTAATCACTTTTTTCCCTTCCTGAAGGCTGCTGCAGGTGCTATTGCGGTTACAAATATGATCAGTAAAATTAAAATAAAGACATAAATAGAACTGTATCAGCAACAGCTGATGAAATATTAGAATGAGAAGTCCATTATACATGTACATGTCCATTATAATCATATTGATTATAATGGACATGTATCCAAAGACTGATGATTGATTCAGTGTGACATGCCAAAAAAAACCCCAAAACAAAACAAAACAGAAAAAAACAAACAAACAGATGCATCGCACACATGCCAGCCTGCATGTGTATCTAAATGTATGGGTGTTAAGCTCGGTGTGAATGTTTGAGGACGTTGCCCCGAGGGCCACGGCAGCGTGAGTGTGAGTGTGAGCTTCGTGGTGCTCTGGAAACAAGAAAAGCGGCTCTGTTTTTGGATAGCTGTCTTGGCTTTGTATGAGCGCTAACTGGCACACAGTCAAGATTCTGCCCCTAGAGAGGGAAGATTAATGACAGCTAGTCACGGAAAGGCAGAGAGCAGAGGAGAGCAAAGGAAAGGAATAGGGTGAGAGAGGAAAGATGGAAGGGGGAAATACAAAAGTTAATGTCTGTTTTGTTGGAGCGATAGCAACAGGTATGAGTAAAAGGTATGTGACTCTGTGAGTGTTTATGTCTGGGTGTGCATCAGCGAGAGTATAATACTAATAAAGATTAAGCAGATTAGTAAAATCCATATAAACATTCATAGTTGTACAAACACAGTGAATATAATAACTGGACAAGAGCCTGTGCCCGTCCTCCTTAAATTTCATCACACTCAATCCAGCTCATGTCCACATGCTCCGGTAAACTTACAAAATCTTACTCTACTCCACCAGCTTCGATCGTATTCTCTCCATATTCTCAACAACTCTGTCAAATCTCAGGGAGGGTGAGAGATAGCTAATTACAGAGGCTCTGTTTAGTTTAAGTCTAGACATTACATTCCCTGTCCTGTAATGACACTTGAACAGACTGAGTGGTGAATCCTCATCTGGCTTTCCTTCATATTGTGCTCACGATGGCTTGTGAGAAGTGAAGCAGTTGAAATGTCAAACTTGGATCAAGAGCTCAAGCTTTGCAAGCGAGAAAGCAGAGGCTTGGAAAGAGAAAAACAGGAAGGCACCAAGAGTTCTTCTTTTAAGTAACATGGATCATGACTAGTGTGTGATGAAAGAGCCAAGAGCTGAGCAGAGTGTGACTCTGCCAGGGCTGACCTCTCTGCCTGTCTCCCAGCCCAAAACCCCCAATCAAAGTATTAGGCTCCAGGACAAGCACAGGTTATGGTGAACTCACTCTCCTCATTTCCTCTTTCTTGACTACAAATCTGATGACATCACTGACTCTGGAGTCTCTGACAAACTTGAGTCTTTGTATCACATGAAAAATTATTCTGAGAACAAGAATTCATGAAACTGAAAGAGGATAAAAGCGCATGTGTCTGTTTTCCAAAGCTGTTTACTTCATTCTAGAGACATGCTGGGTTTTCCCTGTTACACTGCATAAAAAACTGCTCCGTTTCACTAACAACAAAAATGAAGAGAAAATGTACAAGCATTTTCATCCAAAGATTATCTTACATAAGATCGTGTTATATATTTGAAACCAAGGTCACTTTTTCTTGATAACATTCTTTTAAAAAACAAAAGTAAAGGACTTGCAACTGTTGTGAGATGGCGTGCGTAATGGGCTCAGCGTTGATGCTGACTGGATCATGACTCAGAGGAGCAATCGGTGACACACGTTCTATTCATTTCTTACAATAGATCTCTTGGGGCTTTGTCAAATTTCCAGTGAACCTGAGGTAGTGCTGCTATCACTATAAATGTGCAGTTTAACAGAATTTAAAAACAAAGAACTCCATGCTTCTCTCACCGACTTCTGCTAGTGCACCTGGAGGAAATTAATTTAGCTAAGCAAAACACTCAAAGCCCAGTGGTACCTTTCAACACTTTTTTTTTCTGATGGAATAGCTATATTTTAATATGGTGTTTCAAGGCTTGAAACTAAACAGTAAGTCATCTGCAGACAACAGCAATGTATCAGCAGTACATGCACTCTTTTGAACCAAGTCATGCTTCCTATCCTATACTTCCTATCCTGTGGACATGGCATTTTACCCAGACACCTGCCGCCTATTCTGGTGACATTATCAGGGAGAGAGCAGAATAGGCAGCGGGACGCAAGGGGAAAAGGGAGGGGTGATATTGTTGGCACGGTTCTGTAGGCTGGGGAATGTGCAGAGGTGGAGAGGGGGGGTTAAACAGAGCAATATTATTCTTTCACAGAACTGCTTTGAATCTGAACTGAACATCATATTTAAAGCTGTGAGAACTGGATGAGATCATTCAGGGGGAAAATGCTACTATAGTGACCCCTGAAAAAACTGGGAAAAAAACATCAAGAAAAAGGGGAAAAAAACACTAGTTAGATAGGGAACCAAGCATACGTTAACATGTTTGACTTTTTTAGGAGAAATAATGGCTTTTGGAGGCAGTGTGGCTAAGGTTTCTGTGATCAAGTTCCATGATTTTTTTTTCTACAAGCAGGATGAGCAACTTGATAATTATGATCCTACTGGGGACATATCTGACTGGCTATAAACAGCGGGGACTTAAACGGCATAGATTTACTTTACACTTGTCGAGTGTATTGCTAGGGACATGAGGAAGTGGGATGTCAAGTTCTTTTAATGAGCAGAAAAGTTGTTTACGGTTGCAATTTAAAACAGTCAGATGCACACTCACTCAGCTGGCATGACAGACAACAAAAAGTCTGGCAAAAACACTGCAGCACTGCCATAACCCTCTTTCACTTTAACAATGAATTATTTCTCCATAGTGATGTAGCACGTATAAATATTTCCAGTCGTGATGCAATATTATCCAAATAGGCATCTTGAAAATATACTTCATCAATCTGAAACAGTTATATAAAACACAATAAATCTGGCTTATTAAATTTGCAATTGCAATCCATGCTAAAGTGTAAAACAGTCCAGCATCAGTTCATACTTACACGCTGAATCTCGCTTAAACCTTAATGGTTTGACCATGCTATCCTTATTAGATGGATACAATCCAAAGTAAAACGTCACATTAAGGTTTGGACACAGATTTCACTTTTGATTTAGCGTTCACATTTTGTTTTGATATTAATACGTGTAAACATGTCAACGTTCTGGAGTTTCCCACCTCTGGTAACTGCCGTTTTCTGAATGATTTAGGGTCAGGGCTCACTCATTGGGTGAAAGTTTGTTTTGTTTCCATAACATGGGTATTTGCAGTTTGAAGCTAATGGAAGCAGCAAGATGAATACAGAGATATACAGGAGTATTCAGTGCAACTCTGGACAACATTTATTCATTTAGCAGGACCAATGATCCTAAATATGCTATTTAACCAATGTGGTAATGAAAATGTTTATATGGAACATGCTAAATAAGCAACTGTTATTTTACAGTTTCATTTAGGTAGGTTGAAAATAGCCGATAACACCTCGTTAGTCGTCCTGGATTGTACAATATCACACAGCATGTGCTAAACCCCAAAATAACCACACCTGGTGTGAATCACTCTTTCTGCTGAAGGCCTGTTGACAACTGACTCCATAAATGCCACAGTAATTGTGAAAGTGGAAATGGTGATAACGCAAAAGGCCAGCCACAGACTGCTTTCTTCACTGACAGTTAATTTGTGGAAATGTTGCCTTTCCCCTGCCAACCAGTAAATTTAAGTCCATGTCTGTTCAAACTCGTGTATGTAGTGAAAGAATTTAAGGTGTACCTGTGTACCAGATGTGAGGCAGGAGATCATAGTTAAGTTAACCTTTGGAATATAAAAGTTCATAACTTCATTATATATATCCTGTAAGGCATTAGTGTGATACTTTTTTTTTTTTTTTACAATAAGAGTATCTACTCTTGAGCTGCAGCCATAGTGATTTTGACATTTGACCTTTCATCACCAAATTCCAAACAAATGCAAGTGAATGTTTGTGTTAGATACATTGAAAAATACCTCCATGTGTTCCTGAGGTACGGCATTTTAGAATGAGATGGATGTTTGGTCACAGGGATTCAGCCTTTCTAATCAGTTCAGCCTTGAGTCCAAGTTAACATTTGTGCCAAGTGTGAAGGAATTTTATCAAGAAATATAGCCTTCAAGCATCATCACTGAGGTATAAAACGCACAATACATCACACTGCTAATGCATTTTGACTTTTCCATTCAAGTTATTATGTTGTATTTCAGAAACGGTGATAAATAATGTGAAAGATTTACAGGAGAACTCCCTTTCCAACCAGCTAGGTTCTGCTTGGGCTCATACACTCACCAGCCACTGTGCTGGGTACACCTGTTTGATTGCCAATCACATGGCAGCAACTCAATGCATTTACAGTGGTATGCAAAAGATTGGGCACCCCTGATAATTTTCATTATTTTCCTTTATAAATCATTGGCTTTTGGATCAGCAATTTCAGTTAAATCTATCATATAGCAGATGAACACAGTGATATTTGAGAAGTGAAGTTTATGGGATTTACAGAAAGTGTGCAATAATTATTTAAACAAAAATCGGCAGGTGGATACGTTTGGGCACCCCAACAGAAAAATGATATCAATATTTAGTAGATCGTCCTTCTGCAGCAATAACAGCCTCTAAATGCTTCCTGTAGCTACCAATGAGAGTCTGGATTCTGGTTGAAGGTATTTTGGCCCATTCTTCTTTACAAAACATCTCCAGTTCAGTCAGGTTTGATGGTTTCCGAGCATGGACAGCCCAATTTAAATCACACCACAGATTTTCAATAATATTCAGGTCTGGGGACTGAGATGGCCGTTCCAGAACGCTGTACTTGTTCCTCTGCATGAATGCCTCACTAGATTTTGAGCAGTGTTTGGGGTCGTTGTCTTGTTGAAGTATCCAGCCCCGGCACAATTTCAACTTTGTCACTGATTCTTGAACATTGTTCTCAAGAATCTGCTTTTATTGACTGGAAACAATGCGACCCTCAACTTTAACAAGATTCCCAAGTGTTTGTCTTGGAATGCTGTGTTCTTTTTCCGCCATGCATACGGCCGCTTGTTATGTCCAAATAACTCAATTTTAGTTTCATCAGTGCACAGCACCTTATTCTAAATTTAAGCTGGCTTGTCTAAATGTGCTTTAGCGACTCTGTTTGTGGCATGTGTGCAGAAAAGGCTTCTTCTGCATTACACTCCCATACAACCTCTCCTTGTGCAAAGTGCGCTGAATAGTTGAATGATGCACAGTGACACCATCTGCAGCAAGATGATGTTGTAGGTCTTTGGAGCTGCTCTGTGGGTTGACTATGACTGTTCTCACCATCCTTCACCTCTGCCTATCTCAGATTTTTCTTGGCCTGCCACTTCGGGCTTTAACTAGAACTGTGACTGTGGTCTTCCATTTCCTCACTATGTTCCTCACAGTGGAAACTGACAATAATTAGTGCTAAAGGTACTCAAATCAATAAAACGACAAGGGTGCCCAAACTTATGTACCTGCCTAATTTTGTTCAAATAATTATTACACACTTTCTGTAAATCCTATGAACTTCATTTCACTTCTCAAATATCACTGTGTTTGTCTGCTATATGATATATTTAACTGAAATTGCTGATCCGAACAACTAATGATTTATTTAAAGGAAAATGATGAAAATTGTCAGGGGTGCCCAGACTTTTGCATACCGCTGTAGATATGTACATGTAGGCATGGTCAAGACACCCTGCTGAAGATCAAACTGAGCATCAGAATGGGAAAGAAAGGTGATTTAAGTCCCTTTGAATGTGGCCTGATTGTTGGTGCCAGACGGGTCTGATTATTTCAGAAGCTGCTGATCTACTGGGATTTTCCAGCACAATCTGTTACAGAGAAGGATCCAAAATGAGAAACTATCCAGTGAGCGGCACTTCTCTGGGCAAAAATGCTTTGTCAGTGTCAGAGGGTAGAGGAGAATGGCCAGACTGCTTCCAGGAAGGAAACAATGACTCAAACAACCACTTGTTACAACCACGTTATGCAGCATCTCTCTGCACAGAGAACATTGAAGCACATGAGCTACAGCATAAGAAGACCACACCAGCTGACACTCCAGTCAGGCAAGAATGAAAAACTGAGACTAATGAGATCTGATAAGTCTTGGAGAATATTCACACGATAGGGTCTGAATTTGGCATAAATAACATGAAGACAGCCACATCCTGCCTTGTGTCAAAGGTTCAGGCTGCTGGTTGTGGTGTAATGGTGTGGCACACTTTGGGCACCTTAGTACCAACTTATTAAACAATGCGGCCTACCCAGATAATCTGCAACAACTGTGATCCTATCATATCAATATGAACTAAAATCTCTGAGGAAAGCTTTGAACACCTTGTTGAATCTATGCCATTATTCCTCATCCTACCAAATGGGGTCTGTGCAGAGCCCAGAGGTATTTTTTTTTTCATATGTCACAGGTGTTTTTTGTTTATTCCAATTTCTTATAACTTTGTCAATCAGTTTGTTCCTAACAATGTTGTTTTCTATTTCTGTTTTGATTATTGATTTTTAAAAATATAAGTGTTTTGAGGTCCCAGAGGGCCCGAGTCTTTATTAAAACTACACATTTCATTTGGACTTCTACATTGACTTGGTCTGTCATGGTTCCCCTGTCCTCCTGGACCAACTCACCTTTCTCTCTCTCTATCTCTTACTTTTATTCTCTCTTTCTCTCCTCTATCAGTGTGAGTGAGTTTGTTTGTATGCTTTGTTTCAGAGGTGGAGCCTTGTGGGGATCTCCACCCCACTAATTACATACCTGAAAGACATTTCCTATTATGCACCTGCACATTATTGAGCTGATTAGGACATTCACCATAAGAAGCTGGTGTTTATACCCAGTTTGTTACACTGTATGTGGTAAACTAGCTGTGCTCCTGCAATGCTCAGTTGCAATCTGTTGTCTTGCTTTGCTCACCTTTATCTGCTTTGTTCAGATGCCTGCTGCAGCTGAGGAAGCTGTGGAGAGAGAACGCTTTTGGGAATGTTTTGGAAAAGAGAGAGAAGCTTGTGAGGACGGCTTGCCATTCTCAAGGACTTTTAATAGAACATCTTTTAACCTCACTACTGTGCTCTGCGTTCGTGTCTAGGTGTCCAGATCAAGCTTAACACAGTCATTTAAAAGAAGAAAGACTCAGATGCCATTGCTCCTTGCATCATCTGGATGAGGAGCTTCCCAAGATGGAAGTTATCAGAATGTTGGTGACGTTGCTGGAGCTACAGTACCTGAGAGATCTGGGGCACACCCTGGTCATACATCACGTGAAAAGGAGAGTTAATATGGTTACATTACAAGACCCAGTCTGAGCAGCAAAGACTGAGTGAATAAAGCTCCATCTGCTGATGTGACTGCTTCATGCTTGCCTAGAAGATCTACTTGAAAAAGCTGTTACCTTTGCTGCCAAATCAGAGACAGGAAGGTAGTGCTCCTCCTGTCACAATCAGCAAGCCCTGAGCATAGCATGAAGCAAATTTATGCCATAACTGCATGTTATGTCTGATTAGATTTAGTCGTCTTTAGTTGCTTCTGGTCACTGTACAATCAAAATGAGAGTTTGGTTTGAACTGCCAGCAATAAGTCAGAGATGAGACCCAAAGCTGTCAATTTATAGACTGATCTGTGTTCCTCCCCTCACCTCTGGCCATGAGTTCTGGGTATTGACCAAAAGAATGAGATCATGCATGCAAGCGGCAGAAATGAGCTTCCTCTAAAGCGTGTCTGGGATCTCCCTTAGAGATAGGCTGCAGAGCTCAGTCATCTGGGAGGGATGCAGAAAAGAACCGCTAGGCCTCCACATCAAAAGGAGCCAGCTGAGGTGGTATGGGCATCTGACCAGAGTGCCTCTTAGGTGAGGTGGTTCAGGCATATCCTACTGGGAGGAGGCCCCAGGGCAGACCAGAGACATGCTGGAGAGATGAGATCGCTGGCCTGGCTGGTTGTGTATTTATCTGTTATTTTATAATGGGATCAAAATGATCCTGATTTCATCATATAACATAAATATGACATAAATAATGTTTACTTATTGACAAACAAACCTTTGAGTAATAATGTGGATTTACATTGAATAAAGGCTGCAAGTTGTATTAAAGAACAATACATTTACAAAATACGCAAAATAATTGTAACTTTGCAAAAATAGTAGTAATCTATTTTTTTATTCAGATGACAGTTACATAATAATGTTTGAGAAGAAATAAGGTTGGCTATTATTATTTGCTATTATAATTGCTTCTTACAGTCAGTAGTCCATGTATGTTTAAATATGTTGGTAGGATGAGGGTTAAGCATTTAAGCATGTTCTGAAAGCAAAAAGTTCAACCTGGTACTACCAATGTGTGCCTAGCAAAGTAGCCAGTGAGTGTATGTTTGCAGCTGCATTTCAGTTATTGTAGTTTTGCTTGTACAATAACCACACCACTACATTTCAAAATCGTCCCATGAGATTAACCGCCCTGCTGACAAAGGTGTGTAGGGAACTTGTTGAGATTTGCTGAAGTAGTTATGAGGGTGAAGCAGGAAGAGAGGCAATAGTTGGTCATAGACAGGGCACAGAGAGGGCAGTGTGTAGAGGAGAGAGAATCTGGGATGGACGGGCACAAAGGGACCATTGGTTTGGCTGAGACGCAGCATGAATCCAGTTGGAGTTCCGTGGGAAGACTGAGTTCAATGAGACAGATCTCCCTCTCTCTCTTCTCAATGAGATTGTGATGGAGAGACGGAGACATCAAAAAAGCCCTCACAACCAGACCTCATTGACACACTGTAAGCATAATTTCAAGCTAACACAAGATATGTAGCCTAGCAACACTTCTAACAAGGAAGTAAAACTAATGAAAAACAAAGCAACGATCCATTAAAAGAAGAGAATTGTTCTGTGGCACTCTGGAATACATTATCTGTAATTATTAACACGCACGTTTGATGGAGTTTTTGTTCTTGCTGTTGAAAAAAACCCAGAAATAATTAGAGTTGTGTTATTGATCCCTCGCACATCAATACCTGGAAAAATTTATTTCTGCCAAATCCCAGTTCAAAATACGTCTTATCCCCTACAGCCAAGTTCCCCCCCAATTGTATCTGTATCATGACTCAGGCCAACACATGTAGCAATCCAAAGTACACACCAATTCCCATGAAATAGAATCTGATCCAAAACTACTACAGAAATCCCATTGTTCTCCATCATGCAACACTGAGCCTTCACAATCAGGCTCTATTGGGAAACTGCACTCGTGCTGAACAGAGTACTAAAATACACATATGTATACTGCTTCTGGATGAGCACTGGGGAGGCAGGGTGGTGGTGGTGGGGGTGAAGAAAGCATGTAAGCTGAACAGCATATTTTCATATTTTTTATTATTTCTGTTGAGGAGGTTATGCTTTTGGTAGCATGTGCGTACGTGTATGTGTGTGTGTTGCATTCTGATAAAAACTTTGTAGGGATGTAGATGTAGGGTTGTGTTGCATCCAAATATGTCATATTTGACCTCTGATTTCACATTTACATTTCACATCTGCCTTTTCTTCAAATTCACCCCCAAATGTGTTATATCTTTAAAGAAAATATTGTCATGAGAAAGAGAATGAACTGCCTAGGTAGTTAGAAATATACTGTGGTATAATATATTAATTATACTGTAGTATAATAAATTTAGTTTATATAATAAGCTCAAGTTATCCATGTCCAGTTATTTACAAATCAATACCTATTATCCATTACCTACTCCTACATAATGTCTGTGTAATTAAAGTAAGCATCTGTCATGCTGCCCTTACTACAAACCTCTTCACGTACATTTAAAAAGAACAAAGAAAACAAAATGAATATATATATATATATATATATATATATATATATATATATATATATATTAAAAAAAAAAAAAAAAAAACACAATACTATTTCCTTAAAAGTAAATGCTACCTGGAGAGTGAGCTGTCTTGGTGGAGGTTTGTGTTCTCAGACTACTTCCTGTTTACAGTATTTTCACTTCTAAATGAATAATTTGTCACATGGTGACTTAACTCTATTTATTTACATTTTTAGTTTATCTACCTCCTTGCAAAGCAGGAACGTGCAATTAATTTTCCCAAGAGGCCACATGAGAAACTGGGACTGTTGTGGAGGGCTCCACCACTGAACTTATGAAGAGATTAAATTAATATCGAGCAGAACTGTCAATATTTTCAGTTTCTTTTGTGACCCCTTGGGAAAATTAATTGCCCACCCCTGCTCTAATGAGTTGCACTCACTAGTTTCCTCACTGGTATCTCATCTGTCACTTCCTTTATCTCTCAGGGGGATGTGGGGATGACCCTTACCATGTGATAACACTCAAAACAGTGTGTAATCACATGGTATCAATGGCATTTCTGTTTTGAGCAGCGTAATGACATTACTGCTTTTCACTATAGATACCATCCTACCACCTTTGGGAGCACTGGGACAGGGGAATCACACCACATGGTTCAAATAGAACTAACATGTAATATCCTCAACCATTCACTACTGTACATAAGGCTACTATAATTTGGAGACAATAAGAATAAACATCAGAAAGTCATAATCACAGTTTCTGACTTGTCAGTGGTTGTTTTAGACCAAATGGGCACTGATAGTTATCCCAGCCTGGTGTCTCTTTTGCATCACATCACTGTCCAAAATGAGACTTCTCTCCTTTTGTTCTCTAGCAGCCTGCAGCCTCTCAGACCCCCTGCAGTGTTCTAATACCCCTGTGACCTGCTGGACTCTGCCTGCCTCCTGCCCCCTGCACTTCCCCACCCTCCCGTGCCCTCCCTGGCACCTTTGCCCCACCGACCATGCCTCATTCATCTAGCCACCCCTCTCCGGCCAGGGAAGCTGAAGGCCTTCTTTGTATGTGCTCCCTGGGAGATATTAACCCCCGTCTCCATGCTCCCACCAAACAAAGGAAGCACTTACTAACCGCTAAAGCCTTAACAAACACTGGCTTTCAAATGAACCCTGCTCCATGCGGTGCAGAAGGAGGGGAGTGCCCAGGAGAGAAAAGCCCAAAACACTTGCTTGTTTTTGGAGATTACAGAAAACCGGGTGGTTCGGTACTCGGATCTTTTTTTACATTGATACACTACAGGTTCTTGCTTTGAGTCATGTGGTTATGACTGAAATAAGAATGAAGATAGTCTGCGACTGTTTCTGAATACAAATAAAGTCACAGACTTTCCAGTGACAAAGACTGGATTCTATATTTTTTTAAGTTATTCCCTTGTTCTTCATCTTTTTTTAGAGCTCCGCCATGGAAATATTCTGTATATTCACCAGTGAGCTGTTTTCATCTTGTGAGCCTCTGGCTGTATTAGCACCTGTGTCATCACCATCATCATCATCATGGCAAAATCTGGTCCTCGTTTATATGTCTGTATTAGACTTTATCACACTGATGGTGTGCTTCAACCAATATGTGATGTAGCCTAAACCACTAGCTCTGATTAAAAGACATTAAAGAAGGGAAAAAGTCCTCATCCCACCCTCTGTGGATGGGGCACATTTGCAAGCACCCGGTGGTCAGACCTTTACCACTGTGGGACTCGTAAATAAGCTGTAGAGATGTGGCACATTATGGACTGTCCTATAGAAACAAGGTAAAAATTGTATGATACACTTTTCATTAATTAAGGCAACTATACATCTGAATTTGCTACATAGCATAAGCTACAGCAGCTGCAGTAGAGTACTTGATTCATCTAATGGAAAGTTAACAATTGTATTGTGTTAGCTAATGTTGTCATGTAACGGCTGTGTGGCAGGCAGGAAGGAAGGAGGACCCTAACGCAGGATACGCCAGACAGAAGTAAAATATCAGATTTATTTGGCAGAGCTAACAAAAGGCAGGACTGAAAACACAGGACTTAAATACACAGGAGGATAACAGGGGAGTGGAAACAGCTGGGAACACAGGTGATGCTAATTACAAGGACAAGACCAGGGGAAGCAAAACTGAACACAATAGACAAAGACCGGAAGACTATCAAAATAAAATAGGAAGTAAGACGAGGGAACAGAGACGCAGATCTGACACAGAATACTGGGAGAACACAAGGAACTAGAAATAACAAACTAAACCCCACAACCAAAAAACCCAGAACAGAACAGACAAGATTAAGCCAAAACAAAACACACGGGGTCCAAAGGACCCTGGACCATGACAAATGTTACTTCAGTCTATTTTATTATGGCTAAATAAAATGTTGTGCTTTAGTGACATCAGATAGATTTTCAAATAGATTTTCATGCACACTAGTGACAAAGACAACAGCTCACATGCTGTCATGCTCCTTCACAATGTGGACATGTGTGAGTTACTGTTTTGATTGGGACAAGGAAATTGTTGTATCTTAGAAGGATATGGCATCTTGCCTTGCATGAGAAAACACACACACACACACACACACACACACACACACACACACACACACACACACACACACACACACACACACACACACACACACACACACACACACAGACACACACACACAAACAGAGGTTCTGTGAGTTTCTGGACAAGGATGTAATACACTTGAAGGTTATGGTACAATGAAAAATGCCTTCCAGGTCTGAAATAAGTGTGCCAGCTAACATTTATTCCCTAACAAATGTGCATGTAATATTATAACTGTTAAGTTATATTTTATTATATGTGTTGGCAATCTGACTGCTACCTGGGTGAAAAGAGCCACAGGGTGAGGGACAGAAAGATTGAGCACATTGAGTACAGATGCAGTTTGACTGTGAGGATTATGTTGTTTTTTGAATTTTGTCTGATGACACTGCTCACCTGTGACGAAAAAAGCCAGTGGACAGTCACACAGGTGTTTCTTATTTCATGAGCATGTAATTGAACTAAAGGTCATCAACCTCCAAACCTGATGATTGTATTTCCAGTCTTTTTCCAGCAAACTAAACTGCAAACATACACTGTAAGTTAATTCTGTAATTAAAGAATTAAATTGAAATAAAAGTAAAATTGAAAATCATATTTAAGCAACATTTATCATTCAGCCACTGTACCAAGATTCAAATGGGACACCATAAACCAGAGATGGCTGCAGTAAAGTGCTTTACAACCATTGTTCCACTGATTTGATAGCCACTGTTTAAACTGCAGAATATGGACTTGCACCGGGACACGTTGTCAGTTTGCATCACAAGGCTTTCATATTTAATATGTAAATGTCAAAGACTGCACATTTGTGCCCAGGAGTGTGCTTCTGAATAACAATGTTTGATTTTTTTTTTTTTCTGACTGTTTGAATTATTAGTCATCTTTGGTGGAGCTCAAAGTTTTATCCAAACACTGGCATTTTTTTCCCCCGTTTAAGTTGAGTCACACAGAAAGCAGTTAGGAAAAGGGTTAAGCTGTCATCGGCGGGTTGGTGGACAGCTCAAGGTGTGCCATTGCCTTTCCATCTTGTAATAATATCTCCGCAGACATACACTGACATCTGGGTAGAACAGTATTCACTCGCCAAACATAATATTAGCAAAGAAGAAAATGGATAAAATCCAAAACACACATGCCTGTGACATGATAATAGCAAAGAATGGTTGTAGGAAGAGGATCAGCAGATAATGTAGACAATTGTTTAATACCTCTAAGATCTATTCTTCATTTTTAACAATCTCTTTTCATTTTTTTCCCACCTATAAAATGTGCCTTGTTTTGCACTGAATTGAAAATATCTGATATTATTCAGCTGAACTTTGGCTTCATTATTAGCACGACCTAATGGAAAAAAAAACAATCCACTTTCTACACTCTTCAGACAAGAACACAATATAGCGTCTGATGTTTTCTCACACATGTGGTTGACCCCGCTGTTCACGGGATAAAACGAGACCCTAAAGGACAGGACCGGCTCAAGTCCAAGTTACAGAAATCGTCTTCCCACATCTGAGCCTTCTGCCAATGAATAAGGCTTTGTCTGCAGACGAATGAGATCCATATCTCCCATTTGGCATTACTCATGTCATCACTAATCAGAAGCAGATGAGTAGACAAGCTGTTCTTTGCACTATGTGCGTGTGTGCATGCATGAATGTGTGGTTGGCTGTGTAGAGCTTAAATGGATTTTATTGAGGAGGTTAAAAACATAGTTTATGGAGATATCTGAACATGCTGATGTAAACCATGCACTCTGGTCAGTATTGTGTTTTATGACCACAGTCAGCAAATTATTCACACTGCGTGGCTTCTGCATGTCATCATTTCTATTCAGAATGACACAGGCTAAAATTTAAATTCATGTTTTGAGAAATACAGACTTACAGTTAGTTTATTTAAGATATTTCCTGTGTGCATACATTAAGTGGCACACCAGCCCCATATATGAGTAAGTGAGTCAGAATAAAATGTAAGGAGGTGATAAAGAGAGAGGTTGGGAACCCTAGGCAGGTCATACCTGATGCACTTGGAAAGAAGTGATGGTTTCTGATCCCATCCAATGCAAATAGCTGGAGCTAAACAGCAACACCGAGAACCTGGAAGAAAGATAATCATCTGCCACCCAAAGGTCAAATAAAGAACCTCAAAGCATTTTATCATGGGAAACTAATAGGAATGGATTGAGAGCACATGCTGCACAGAAATGAGTTTTCAGTCTGCTCTATAAATGATTTAATAGTTAAACTGTAACATGATACAAAAGTTACCCTTTGCATAATGTTATTATTAGCAACACCCAATATGTCAGTGATTTATTCTTTAAAAATGAAAACTCAAGACATGAGGAAGTAAAATGGGACAGTTTCAACAGTCAAGGTTTTATGTTTCATCAAGTCCAATAATAACATAGAAAATACAATAGATTAGACCCCAGAGAAGTGTTCAAGGGAAAAATCCAGCAAAAATAAATTTATTAGAGGAATTCATTTATTAGGTCCAAAGGGATATATTAACAAATTTGGGAGAGGCTGCAAAACACACTGCCTCAAAAGCAACCTGATTTGAGCTCCAGTGTTCAAGTTAAAAATTAGTCAAACACCTGACAGCGTACAGTGAATTGGTCAGAAGTCACTGTGTTGCTTCAGGGCAAGTAGTGAGACAGATGCTGGGAGAGACATGAAGTTTAAATAAGGACTGAACCATTGAAGGGCATGTTACCTAATCACTGCCACTGCTAAACAATTTGCTGAGCCGTCAGGTGACATATATTATAAAGTGCATTTCTGATTAAGTTCTGACACTAAGTATATATGTGTTCTGTAGAGTGAGTGACAAAATGTTTTGAGCATGTGGCCAACCTTGAGCTCCAAAGCTAAACGTAGATGGTTTCCTAACAGCGGAGCTTTTTAAAAGCAACTTTTTGATGTTTCTCGAACCATGCTGTTCCCAAACTTCTAATGGCCACATTCATTCTGTACAAAGGATCTCTGTTCGCTCTGGCCTCTCTCAGTATCCCTTTGTGAACTAAGTCGGCAAGTCCTCCTGACTGGAATGCCTATTCTTGGAGGTAAAATGCACAAAGATATATGCACAAAGACACATGCATATTTTCCCACATATTTGTCAGACATCCTCACTTAAACATAACTGAAAGCCAAAGACAGGTAGCTGTAATTCTGAAAATGGGAGAATATGTCTTATTAATTTGCAGGCTGTAGCTCCCATTGCCATTCACAGCTCCTAACTTTCAATGGTTATGTAAGTTGCATGAACGCAAACTGAAGAACATTCAGCTCAATGAAGAGATGGAGACAGAGAGAGCTTGAGGAGGAGGCAATATCTGAGAGAATGACAGTAGATACAGAAGTAGGGAGAGGAGGTGAAAAAAGAGTGAGAGCTTGGGAGCTTCAGACACCCTCTTCACCAGTAGAGACTGTATGAGGGGGATGAATGTAATCCTTTGTACTGGGCAGACTGTGGGCTCCAATGTATGTGTGTGTGAAAAAGAAAGAGAGACCTAGGCGGCCCAAACTCAGGGCCTACAGATGTCTGGAGCTGCGCCGCTCACCCCCGGCCTCCACAGGCAGCAAGCAGCTGTTGTCAGAGAGAGACAGGCCGCCCCGGAGAGACTGGGAGGGGGCCAATGGGCAGAAAACAAGAAAGAGCCTCTTTCACTGCCTGGTATGTCCTTCTGGATCCCTACACAATGTATCCTTTGAGGACCCAGAAGAATAACATTTAGATTTAAAGTTTTCTCATCCTGGGAAGTTTGGGTCAGCTCGCTCAGTCCTCTCGCTCTATAAACTGTCGAAGGGTTGATGCTGATGTTAGGCTTGGTGCTGTCAGTCGACCTAGGAACTCAAGCAGATAAAGTTAGCCTGTCCTCGGAAACATTTCAAGCACCCCTGACTAATACGGTCAAGGAAATGTCAAACGTGGCCTGAAGAATTATGGAGAATTATAAAGGAGCACAGAGAACCGCTCTACTTGTCATGGCAAATGTTATTAAATTAACTTCTTTGCCTCAAAGTGACCTCAGTGGCTTACAGACAGCACAGTGTCGCTAGTGCTAAACCAGTCAAACACATTCAAGTGCTGACCAGTCACAGAGTTTCACACACTAACTCCCAGCAGGTGTTTATGAAATGTACTCGGAGCACCTGCAGAGTCAAGGGAACTGAGTGACTCTGTGTTTCCAAAACTTAAGCAAGCACAACAACTCACTCACTGTAGTACAGAATGTGCCTTCGCAGTTCTGAAGGTTTGCACTAGAAATGCTTATTAAAATAATTAAGAAAGTAATATCTTAAGAGAATCCAGTTCTGATAAATATTTTTATGCCAACCGCATGCAAATAAAACAAAATTTGGTTCTTCATCAAAAGCCAATAAGTCAACAATTTGAGTTGTACAGAGGGTGCCTTCACCCCCATTGATCTCAAATCAAACATGGTCATATGTTCTATGGTATTGGAAGGGCTTGCAGTCACTTGACTCTTAGAAAGGAATAATATTAAACAGGTGCTTGAAGCTTTCTTCATCCATATTGATGTGATAGTATCACACAGTTGATGCAGATGTCAGCTGCTCACCCATGATGCAAATCTCCTGTTCCACCACATCCCAAAGGTGCTCTAATGGATTGAGATCTGATGACTGTGGAGGCCATTTGAGTTCAATGTACATGTTCAAAACAACAGTTTAAGATGATTTGTGCTTTGGGACATGGTGCATTGTCCTGCTGGAAGCATCCATCAGTGGTCATAAAGGGATGACATGGTCAGCAAAAACACTCAGACTGTGCTATTCAAATGGTGCTAAATTGATACAAAGGGGTCCAAAGGATGCCAGTAAATATCCCCCAGAGCACTACACGGTTTCCACCAGCCTGAACAGACTCGATGGATCCATACTTTCACATTGTTTACATCAAATTCTGACCCCACTATCCAAATGTCGCAGCAGAAATCGAGACTCATCAGACTAGGCAATGTTTTTCCAATCTTCTGTTGTCCAATTTTGGTGAACCATGCAAATTGTAGCCTTATTTTCCTTTTTTTAGCTGACAGGAGTGGCACAACATGTTGTGCATTCAGAGATGCTTTTCTGCATATCTTGGTTGTAATGAGTGGTTATCTGAGCTATTGTTGTCTTCCCATCAGCTGGAAGCAGTCTGGCCATTTCCCTGTGAACTCTAGCATTGACAACAGCTTGTTAGCTAGAGTGTATCTGTGATACACTATATTGCCAAAAGTATTTGCTTGTCTGCCTTCATGCACATATGAATGTGAGTGACATCCCATTCTTGATCCATAGGGTTTAATATGATGTTGGCCCACCCTTTGCGGCTATAACAGCTTCAACTCTTCTGGGAGACCTTCCACAAAGTTTAGGAGTGTGTTTATGGAATTTTTTGACCATTCTTCCAGAAGCACATTTCTGAGGTCAGACACTGATTTTGGAAGAGAAGGCCTGGCTCACAGTCTCAACTCTAATTCATCCCAAAGTTGTTCTGTTGGGTTGAGGTCAGGACTCTGTGCAGGCCAGTCAAGTTCTTCCACACTAAATTCACTCACCCATGTCTTAATGGTCCTTGCTTTGTGCACAGTCATGTTGGAACAGGAAGGGGCCATCCCTAAACTGCTCCCACAAAGTTGGGACCACGAAATTCTCCAAAATGTCTTGTATGCTGAAGCATTAAGAGTTCCTTTCACTGGAAGTAAAGAGTTGAGCCCGAGTCCTGATATGATTGACTCTCCAGAGAGGTGGCGACCTTTGCACATTATGCACCTCAGCATCCACTGACATCCTCTGTCATTTTACATGGTCTGCCACTTTGTGGCTGAATTGCTGTTGTTCCCAATTGCTTCCACTTTGTTATACCACTAACAGCTGACTGTGGAATATTTAGTAGAAAGGATATTTTACAACTGGACTTGTTGCACACGTGGCATCCTATCAGAGTACCACACCAGAATTCAAAGAGCTCCCGAGAGGGACCCATTTTTAACAAATGTTTGTGGAAACAGTCTGTATGCCTAGGTGCTTGGTTTTATACACATGTGGCCATTGAATTGATTGGAACACCTGAATTCAATGGTTTGGATGGGTAAGTGAATAGTTTTGGCAATATGGGGTATATCTGTAATGCATGGCTGGTCAAAGCGGACAAGCTGTAATAAGAAAACACAGGGTGGTATAATAGATCATACAAAGAGGAATACAGTACCAAGACAAATATGGAGGGAGAGCTGAGAGTCAGAAAATTTCTTGCCATATATGTCCAGGCCTGACCAAACAATTGGCATGCTGAGGCAGGAGTTGGGCTCCAAGGATTGAGTGAATCCCGATGACTAGGTTTGGCTGTAAAGGAGATAAAACTAATAAAGACTATCTGACAGAAATTCAGAAAGTGGGATATGAATCTTAAACTCAGGATTAACTGATCCAAATCTTTGGCCAAATCTGGCCATTATAAACCCTGAATATTATGAGTATGAACGATTAAAGCTGGGTGAAAAAACAACCAAAAAACAATGTTCCTATTGTCTAAGGTTGTGAAAGCTTGATGCTTTGCAAGAAAATTGTGTCCCTGCCACTATCCTACCTTGTCTGAGAGTAGAATGAGATCATCCTCACTTCAGAGGGATTAGGTCCTTTCAAACCTGCTCTAAACCAGAGAGCAGTTCTTTTGTAATTTGTCCGGAGGTTATTCTGTATTCTAAAGTGCAGAATTTGTTGTGTTTGTAAATCTGGGATGCAGTTTATTCAATTTAAAATCTGAATTCATCTCATTAGTCCTTGCACACTGGATGCATTTGTTACCACTTCTGTGTATGTATACACTTCTTTGTATGTATGGTAACAAATGAGTCTCAAACAACAAAAATACCAAATGTCCAATAGTTGCTTTGTGGTGTACTACACTACTGATTATATGAAGATTTATGTCTCTATGGTGTAACCTTAAGAAAATGCAATTTCCACGGTGTGTGTGTGTGTGTGTGTGTGTGTGTGTGTGTGTGTGTGTGTGTGTGTGTGTGTGTGTGTGTGTGTGTGTGTGTGTGTGTGTGTACAAAGAAGTTTTATGACTCAGACTATAACTGAGTCACTTTTTGGTCAAATTTCAGGAAACAGGGCAGGCTGAATAATACAGACCACAAGTCAAATAATGCAATAATAAATATATATATGATTTTACTACAATGTTAACTTGAAGTTTAGTTGTAAATAGTCATCAAAATAATATAAAGTTTAATTGTTGAGCTACTTCACATTCTTACTCCATATTTGATCTCCAAAAATCTAGCATGCAATCATTTCAATTTCTATTTTGACAGTATTTGTCAAAGTAATATGCAATATTTATGGTATCAGATACAGTAAGTGTAATAATAGAGTAATTACAGGATAAAATCATGTAAATATCATAATTAATAGGAATATTGGTAAATTCCACCTCTCAGGTGGTGATCAAATATTCCACACGCAACCCCATCACTGTACATATATTACTTGCTTGCAATCATCAATACAGAAGAATAGAATTTGTTTATAAAAACAATAACATAATAAAATTCACTTTCATTCATTTTTCACTTCACTTAAAATTTAAAGCTAAATAACATGTGTTTAATAAATTTAATTTGTTACAATTTTTACAAGTCCAAAAACTGCAGACAGCAGTAATTAAAAGATAAATTCGGCTTTGACTAAAAAAAAAATCTTATATCATAGAGAATAACACACATAAGACAGACATGATGGAGGGAAGAGGAGGAAGAGACTAGGAGCAAGAAACTCTGGAAAATGTTTGAAAGAGACAGCAGGAGACAGTGAAACATGGAATACTGGAATAACGCAACCACAAATAGGCTCACAAATAGAAGGAATGTATAAACATACAGTCTAGTTTCTTGGGAAAGTCTGGCTGTCCCATGAATGAATTGTTTGTTTGTCTGCCATTAAAACAATGTGGGGAGCAACACACAAATGTAATAATTAGAGCTTCCCATTAGCTTAAGTTCTGATCACATCTGTATTGAATGAGTCACTTGATGCATTTCTTCTACTGACCTTAAAAGTAAAGAGAAGAAGAGAAATCAGCAAAGACCGATGGTTGATCTAATTTGAGAAAATAAAACATAAGTTCTTTGTCACCTTCTGCCTCCAAAGCCCTCTGACCAGGGCTGGCAGCAGAGTCTGGGGTTCAGGACAACTGCCGAAACCTGCTGGCCATGTGCAACTATGTGTTCACTTCTAAAATTGGTTAGTTTAAGGGTGAAAGCAAGTATGCGTGTTAAACTAATGTTCCCATTAGGACTCAAATAAGATGGAATGAAGAATGTAGACGAAAGGAGGTGCAGGGAGGGAGGTGGAGACAAGGGAAAGGGACCCCTATGGGCTTACCAAACAGCCCAGGAATGCAGTGGTAAAAAATGAGTTGGGCTCTCTGGCACAAGATGGTCCGTGTGACTGGGTTTAGATGATGGCTGTGACAAAGACTCCTTTCTTACTGACTTTAATAAGTACAATGCACCGTGGAGCCACAAACAAGCAACCGCTTGTTGTAGAAAATATGGATACACCCCAACATGGCAATACACCCACGCACATACATGAGAAACTTTAATAGAGTTTAATCTCTTCTATAAGGACAGCTGACACTGCCTTTACAATGCAAAGGGTTGGGTGTGCCTATGCGTGTGTGTGCGTGAGTCACCACCTCTTAAAAACCTCTGAGAAGTGGCTGAATAGGCCCAACATATTTATAATTAAAGCAAACTTCCACATGAAAAAACAGCAAACAGAAACCCATCAATAAAGCTCACCACAATATCATGTCATGTGAGAGTCTATAGCCCATTTCAAATCTTTCCACCACTCTCAGCAACTTTTTCACATCAATCATTTTAAAAGAGAAATATCTGCTTTCCCTGTGAGTGGACTTATATGCTGGCTGTAGAGGCTGACACAGTCAAGGAAATGCATATTGTTCATTCGCATTTATGAATGCTGTCCCATGTTTATCAGCGAAATCATCTGACTGAAAACAAGCATGTAAACAAGTTCAGAGCACTATTTTTTAACAAAATAAGCACCAGAAGTCCTTTGGCTCATTATTGCAAGTGCTGCACAGAAAAGCCCTGCAAAGAATGCAAAATAAAGTAAAATAGAAGCAGAGCAGAACTAGTGCGTTCTTAATCAGCTACCCCATCTTTAAAAAAAAAAAAAAAAAAAAAAATCAAATTGGCCATATCATGTATGGATGGTATGAGGATGTATGACATTTGACAGTAAAGTCACTTTCCCGAGCAAGTACGAGAGCATTCTTTAATAGAACTTCCTCAGTTTTGTGCTCACCATTCATCACCATTACAGCAAATGTGTTTGTGTAAATGTTTTTGCAGGCATGTGTTGTTCCGTCTAGAATCCCTGACTTTAAAAAAAAGGCATTTTAGAACGGCATCCATGCATTTTTGGTCTCTGTACTGACTTTTGTAGTTAGTGTGACACAGTGGAAAAGACAGGTTTTCTCATCACTTAATACCTGAGAATAAGATTCAATTTGTTGTTTGTCAAATGACAGAAGGAACACAAAACGCTCATAATGCTAAAAGTAAATGAACTTGATTTGGCACTGAGCAAAAATGAGGGCTACACACTCAAATACACAAAATGTGCTTTTCTGTTAAAAGTTTGGCTGGTATGTGCACACAAATTAATGCAACCATAAACTTTGTCCTAGCGCAGGCACCACCACTACATCACCATCACCATACAGTATATAACCCCATTCCCTGGCTTCTCTTCTCACATGTGGACAGCTGTTTCACCCTCTCAGTTGTTCTATACACTTCCACTCACCACCCTGCATTACACACTCCTTACATATGTGTGAAAAAAAATTCCCAGCCAACCAAATGTTATTCCACATTGTTTTTAAAACGAAAGATTTGAAACCCAGCTGCTGGGCACCTAATGCATTTGGGAACAAACCTGCTATAGGGGGGGCTAAAGTTTTGTATTTTTAACCAGGCCTACTCCCTAATACATCCCATCTGGACTGGGAATAAAATAATACAATTCACGACTTTTAAAGTTCCCACCTGGATCCATTACAGCTGATTCTAGTGGGATATGGCTTTGAGAAGTTTTGAGGTTTCTTATTTGGGAACTATGAACGTGCTGTTATCTTTGCACCAGCGCTCAGCAGAGGACTCGCGCTTTTGAACATGTTGAAACCTCGGCCACTCCAATGAGATCCTTATTCTACTGACAGTTTGTGAAGATTTACTCCCACAGTGTTTCTAAAAGTGCTGCTCTGTGTGTCTTCATGAAAAGGCCAAGACTGGTGTTTTTGAGTTCTGTATTACAAAAGCAAAAAATGCAATGAAATTAAGATGGAGGATGGATATAGAGAAACTGGTTTTATCATCAACATTATAAGTCATACTACTCCTATCTTTATCTTTCTTGCTATTAACACTGCAAAAGTAAAAAAAATGGTATGTGCATGTAAGACTTTGCTACAGTGGAAAAATACCTTTGTAATGCATTTTTTTAGTGCTGACGCACTTGAGAAAAAAAAACACATTTTTCTTTTTACTTTCCACTTAATAAAGAAAGATCAAATGTTTGCTTGAGTTGTTCCTTGGCCAGAGATGAGCCATTTTCCATCTCCTCCTGATCAGTTTTCACTCCTACTACCAGTTCAGGTGTTACTCTCAACAATAGTCATCTTGTCCAAGCTGTCACCCTTCACATTCCTAAACCGGTGTAATCCCAGCTCCACTACATCATAGTGTTACCACATGTGACAAATATCTCCAGCAGACACAGTGCAGCCTTTGTTTCTCTGATGTTTAGATATTCTTCTTAAAAACACAGGATAGCCAAGACTGGACACAGATGCTGGTGAACTACAGAGGCTGGGATTCATTAGGTATTTGAATCCAAGGCAGGTGTAGGGCTTTGACACTGACACCCAACATCTGCTGGGCACAGCAGACTATAACTTCATCATGTTCAGTCAAAACATTTCAAGTCGATGAATGAATTTCATCCTTTATCCAGTGACTGAATCACATATAGGGTGTGTTTTATCTGAAATCTGCCCACGGACACAGCTGCTAAAGGGAAAGTGCTGAAAATCACTCTGACAAAGAAAGATTTAAATCACGTGGATAGGAGGCACCGCATTTCAAGTAAATACACAGTCAAGTTAGGAAGTTAGGTTAGGTGTATTCTCTGCTCAGAAAATGTGCATCCTCAGGCCATCCAGTAGGTGGCATTGCCACACAGCAGAGAGGGAGTAACTGGTGTCTACTCTTCATCCACAATACAGTCATCTCTCTTTAGAGTCTCCATCTCTCTCTCAGACAGTGCTCCAATCATTTTTTCAGATGTGTCATCAGAGACACCGTGTACTTGTACTGTGCTAAATTACTCCCAAATGTGTGATCTGTGGATCCTCCTATCAGCATCCTGTAACATCTTAAACACAGAACACAAAAATGTGAAGAGTTCATTAATTTTTACATGTTTGTTATTAAGATACTACCTCTTAAGCTCTTCTTAAATTACAGATACTAACCTTATAGTCATTGTTAGTTATTAGTTCCATTTCTAATCTCATCATCTTCTGCAGTAACATGCTCCACCTCTGCACTGAATCCAAAGATGTCTGGTAAAACAGCACCACCACCGCCAGAGGCCATCTGTGCCTTTTTGTAACATACTCGCTTGCCAGGCATTAAATCACCAAATTGCGCTACAAGTTTGTCACTGCATATTTGTTCAGTTCCTCCTTGAAGACAAAATGTAACCAAAAAAAAAAGTGGGAAGAATGTCTAAATACTAGAACCTTGAGTCTCATTTCAGTGCATAAAAAGAAGTTAAGACAAAAATCCACTGCAGGCTCAGGTAGTGTGAGTGATCATCTCGCATTCAGAGGGTTTCACCAGATCAGAAGGAGAACACAAGCATCCAGCTAGCCCTGCAAAGACATCCTACACTTCTTTGATTTGATAACAGACTTAAAAAAAAAGAGACAGGGACCAATTTGCTCATAGTCTTCTAAATCTTTTTAGAATAGGCTGTGAGTTCTGCGAGAGTCCCCAGATGGAACAAATCTCCTGGAGAGATCTATAGTGCTCTAAAAGCTGTCTGCCAGAAAAAAAAAAAAACCCTGCTGAAATGGAACTGAAAAGTGTTACTTGTAAATCTTTTACTCTAAGAATCAATACTACTATATATCTAGCTGTATCTGGTGCTTATCATGAGTTACTCCAGCTGAAAGTGGCAGTATTTAGGAGACATTTGTTCTATCTGTCTCTTGCTGTAACTATTTATTTGCTGGCTTATCAATAGCCCGATGGCACCAGATGGTCATAAATAGGTGCAGATAGTGTTGTTGATGTGTTGTCCTCCTAATCACACACCTCTGCATGCGCAGCCAAGACACACCGACGGCCCATCGTTTCTGTCATCACCAAAGTGCACTCCACAGCACAAGTGTGAAATGTCTGGAAGGCAACACTGAAGAACACCTCGTAGATGTGGAGAAGTCTGCAGGGAGTCCTTGTGCTTTCACTTAGTCTGATTGCATATGGTAATCTATGTGGGGGGGCTGTGTATACTAAGACATTGTTGATTCACGTTTTACACTGAACAGTCCCAACTGAAAGGAATACTGCATTTTTAACAAGCTGTAACTGATGTAGGTTTGAGCCTTTGCATTCCTCTGACAATTGATCCAAGTACCCACCAGCCAAAACCACCATCTGTGTTTCCCCATTTAATTCCTTTTTTTTCTCTCCCCATTTGTTTCATTGATTTCAACAATAAAGCCAGGAACACAAGGGAGCTATGTTGGTTTGTGAGGTCAGTTCTGTCAAAGTACCTCACAATTCTTCCCCCACAATCCATTTTGTCAACTTCATTTTTCCAACTCTTCGGTTGGTTCATTGAATCACACGGTTCACACATGTATCAGTAATTTTAAAGCAGGCACATGTTGTGCTTCTGTGTGGAGTCTGCATCTTTCTATTTTCAAGCATGTTTTGGAAAAGACTGCATGGATATTATTTTTTGCAAATGTGATTGATTGGATTTGTTTATAGACATGCGTTAGCAAAATGTAACCTTGGCTATCTATCTATTTAAAATGCATTTTTAATCTAGTGCAACCCAAAAGTTGACATCCAGTTTTGGTGAAATATCTACAAAGTGATTGCAGACTGCAATGAAATTTGGCCTCCTCAGGGTTAATTAAGTACTTTGCAAATCCACTAACTTTTTTTTTCTAGAACACTCTTTAGTTGCTTAAAATAAAATGCTTAAAATGCATTGAAAGACACATAAAATGTTTCTAAATAATTTAAATGTGGGGAGTCGTGATGGTTAAAGATACAGAAACAATTGCTGGGAAATCATGCAAAGATTTAAAACTGCAGAGACACGTCAGCCATCCTCTGTAAAAAGATGGTGAGGAGAAAAGATTTAGGTTTTTTTCAGTGACCTGAGGGGGACTTTAAACTGTTTTGCACCATGAGGGACAGACATGAGTGACACTGGGATATTGTGATTGGTATTTCATTTTTAATAACCTGCCTTTGTACAGCCTCAGTGCTACCTGTCATTTGAGTTCATATGTAATTGCTAAGCTGTCATATACCAACAAACAGCATAGATTGTCATGGGCATAGCTGGAAGTCATAGTCTTTCATTTTGTCTCCTATAATTGAATACTCTGAGTTCATTAAAACCCATCTGGATGAGCATAAAGTCCCACTGGAATGCTCCTGAAGGAAATTCATTTGTTTTTATCAAGACTGAAAGACTTACAGCAAAACTAAATGTGACAAGGATGAGCCTGAGTTCATCCAATTTATACAAAATGTGTTACAAGCTGGCTGCAGAGAAAGTGTGAAAAAGTGCTTAAAGGTTTCACTAATGTAGCAATAGACAGTAAAAGAATGTGAGTGGAGAACAAATAGAAACTTTAAAAAATAGAAAATAAAATAATGACCAGTAATGTGTTTCTTACTAATGTTGTAATTTTAGTTTGTGTAGGTTCTCAGTAATCCAGTCTTATGGGCTTGAAAAAAAGAAGGCAATTGGACTTCTTTAAGTTTGTGAAGACATTTCACCTCTCATCCAAGAGGCTTCTTTAGTTCACCAAGTAGGAAGAAACAGAATGATAAATGGAACAACACTGTCACCCCTTGTGTAGCAGGTTTGCCGGAGAAATTCAGGAGAATTTTCTCCAAGCATGACTTCTCAGTGCACTTCAGACCTAGCAATGCCCTTAGACAAAAACTGGTTCATCCCAAGGACAAAAATCCACAAAACAAGCTAAACAACATACTGAATGCTGTGCAGTGCAGTGAGGAGGGCTCGTACCTCTACACTGGAGAAACCAAAGAACCACTCCACAAATGCATGACGCAACAAAGAACAGCCCTCTTGACAATTCAAGACTCAGCTGTACACCTGCATTTAAAAGACGAAGGACACTTTTTTTGAGGATGCCAGTGTTCATATTTTGTGTTCAGAAGACAGGTGGTTTAGAAGAGGAGTTAAGGAGGCCATCTATGTCTGTCCACTGTGAGCAACCATCATTGTACTGAGGTGGTGGCTCATATACTGTACAATGCAGTCTTGAGATCCTTTCCAAAGTGCTTCAACCGCCACTCACACCTTGCCTCAGGTGGCCTCAATGGGTTGCATGATACGGTGGGGCAAGGTCTCACAGTGGATTAATCGCTTGTCTCTGGTTTCACCCTTAACCCCCGGTGATGGTAATGACCCATGACTTTTTTCACACCTTGGGTCATGTGATGACTCATGATCAATAGTGGGTCACCGACCCACAGGACCATCTCCAAAGTGGACAACCCTGACTGGGGGTTAAATACCTGGGACTCTCCACTATTTGTTTTTAGAACTGAAGAACTTAAAGAAGTCCAGATGCCTTCTTTTTTCAGGCACCACCTAAGGACCAACTTTATTCAATTTATCACTGTATACTAATAAAATTTGCAGGTATTAAGACAATGAATTAAAACATAGCATAAAGTTTGCGGTGGAATTTCCCTGTGAAAAAGTTTATAGTTTGGTGGATTACTTCTCCACAGGAAACCTAATCTCTGCCACAAGTCCCATCAACAAACACAAATCAAGCACAGAAAATAAACTCAGCTCCCTTTCACATCTCCTGCCCACATGCTTCAACACCAAGTAATTATCAGTAAAGGTGGCAAACAAACAGTATAACACGAGTAGGTGAAGATCACTGACTGGATGCTCTGGAGAGCAATGGACCAGATG
Organism: Archocentrus centrarchus; assembly: GCF_007364275.1. Taxonomy (NCBI): domain Eukaryota; kingdom Metazoa; phylum Chordata; class Actinopteri; order Cichliformes; family Cichlidae; genus Archocentrus; species Archocentrus centrarchus. The sequence goes on along the minus strand of NC_044353.1, from coordinate 20,879,312 downwards.
ACGATGTGATGAGGTTTCTTAAGGGGTAACATCCCCTTCAGTGAATTTGTAAAATATTTTGAGGTAGTTTACTGTTTAATTTCAAACACAGGGTTGGATCAGAAATGGCCTATAAGACTATTCCAACAGTAAAAGGAAAGAGTTTCAAATGTAGGGAATTGGAAAACAATATTTATAATATCTACAGCTGTGCCTCGAGTGGCATTTGGTCCATTGTGGTTGTCGGATATGATGAATTCCCTGTATTGATTAGATTTTCCTCAAGTAGCCTGTTGCTTTACCTGGTGTTTGCCAATAAAGTGTCAGCTCTGTGAAGATCATTTTGACTCTGCTTCAGGCAATAAAATTCAGCCAAGAATTATTAGACTGTGGAACTAAATCCAGTCATGCGAGAGGGAAGCACCCAAACAAATCAACAACCACTGTGACAAGGTGTGTGTCTGGGTGCTTCTCTGGTGATTGTGATTATCTCAGACTGCCATTCGCCAGTGGCTCATTTCACTCTTTGCACCTATAGTACAGTACAAATGTCCTGAGCCACCTTTCATTTCTTTATATTTTGCCAGGAAAATGGAAAATAGGTGCAGGAATTTATTGAAATATGCGCAAACATACAATATCCATCACTCCATAAGGCCTGCAGCCACTGAGTACAGTTTTGGTGTAATTTGGCATACCTCAACTTTTTCTCCCTGTTTCCCTTCTTTAAGAATGACTTCTTAACAGCCACCCTTCCACTGAGACCATTTTTGAAGGTGGACAGCAATGTGTAGTTACATTTCCAGGGAGGAGCAAGTCACACATGATAGGATACAGCATCAGGTTTTGGAAGAGTCTGTGGGTACAATGTAGGCCGCTATGGTGTGGCATTAACACAGAAGTATGAATTCCTTGTAAGTGCCTTACAATGCTGCTGGCATCAGTTTTGCAGCTAGCATAAACTTTTTCAATATAAGAAAATTTCAAAATGCCATCTTCATATTTTTTCACTGAAATATGAGCTGTAAACATTGTTTAATATTTTACACAGTGGCCAAAACCTATGTTGGAGATAGGGGTGTCAAAAACATTACAGTGGGAATCAAAGTGGTGGGCAGGCCAGCTGGCCAATATTTCCATTCATATACCAACACTACTAGAAGCTAGCTGATGAATTCAAATGAAGAGTGAGGATGTGAAAAATCAGCATTAAAATTAATAGGTGGAGTAATGAGGGCTGTTCAGACTAACTAAAGGCCTCAGGTCACAGGAGGACTTTAACCATTCCTGTTACTTACTGATGTATTAACTGTGTGTGAGTAATGTGTCAAGACAAAGCAACACAAAGAAGTCAGCACAGGGCAAAATATGATTGTTCACCAGTAGCAAGATAAGCATTTTTGACCTTGACCTTAAAATATTTTTATTATTTCCATTAAGTCAGCAATCAGTCAGTTCTGCTTGGACTAAAGACCTGGATGGCTGCAAGGGCTTAGTAAACAAAAACTTAATTACTCCAATGCTAGAAGGGAACGCCTAATGAGAAAATAAAGATCACTGTTTGTTGTAGCATATAAACTCAATGTGCTTCATATAAATAAATTTAGAGCCAGCAGTTAACCCAACATGCATGTTAATTATTATGAAACAATTTTTTAAAATAAATTATCGGTGTAAAGTAAATTCTTAAAAGACTAATTTAGTGTAAACACATTTATGCTGGTTTATACACTGGTTTATAGTTCCTTTCACTGGAACTAAGGGGCAGAGTCCAGCTCCTGAAAAACAACCCCGCACCATAATACCCCCTCCACCAAACTTTATACTCGGCACAATGCAGTCACACAAGTACCGTTCTCTTGGGAACCGCCAAACCCAGACTCGCCCATTAGATTGCCAGACTTACAAATGGGACTCATCACTCCAGAGAACACGTCTCCACTGCTCTAGAGTCCAGTGGTGGCATGCTTTACACCAGTGCATCTGTTGCTTTGGAATGCACTTGGTGATGCAAGGCTTGGCTGCAGCTGCTTGCACATAGAAACTCATTCCATGAAGCTTTCTACACGCTGTTCTTGAGCTAATCTGAAGGCCACGTGAAGCTTGGAGGTCTGTCGCGATTGACTCTCAAGAGAGTTGGTGACCTCTGCACACTATGCCCCTCAGCATCTGCTGACCCCATTCTGTCATTTTATGTGGCATACTACTTTGTGGCTGAGTTGCTGTCGTTCCCAATTGCTTCCAGTTTGTTATGATACCACTAACAGTTGACCATGGAATATTTAGTAGCAATTTTCCAACTGGACTTGTTGCACAGGTGGCATCCTATCACAGTACTATGGTGGAATTCACTGAGCTCCTGAGAGTGACCCATTCCTTCACAAATGTTTGTAGAAGCACTCTGCATACCAAGGTGCTTGGTTTTATACAACTGTGGCCACAGAAATAATTGGAACACCTGAATTCGATGTCTTTGATGGGTGAGTGCCTTTGGCAATATAGTGTACATTGAATGAAATATAAGAAAATTTGAATGTTTGGCACAGCACAAGGTGAACAGCTTTGCCTCAAAGCAGATCATCATCCGTTGTTTGGAAATTATTCAGATTTAGTGCAAGTGATGTTAACCAAGACAAAATCATATGCAAAGAGTGAGAAAAACAATGTAATGGCTGCTAACGTGAATCATCCAACACTAGCTCAGACATCCATAAAAAAGAGCCTGTGCAGCTAGCTCTGCAACACATCCATGCAGCTCAAAAATCACCAACATAATCACATTCCATCTGGCTAAAAGATGTGCATGCATTAAACACGGAGAGTAACAAATGTTTCAGGAAAATGCTCAGCGTGCTTATATTTGTCCAGAGCTTCCGCTGTATGCAAAATATTGCTGAGGAAAAAGAGAGGGATCGTGCAGTTGTAGATGACTCTGCTATAAATTTTAACATCCATCATGCAGGTACAATAAATGGACTGAAAAATCACATATTATCTGTCTGCTAAGATTAATTTATAAAGATTAATTAGCACAATGCATGAATGTAGCACAATGAATAAGTGAAAGCAGTCCCCTGTTGATTTCACTCTGTGTTTGGTGCATCTTTTTTCTTCTTCTACGTCTTCTTCAAATTCAGGTGAATAATAAGGACCAATTTTATTTTGATGCAAAGATTTGTATAGATGTGATGGTGTGAAAACAGTGGTCTGTTTAAATGACAGTGTAATAAAAGCATTTTTATCACTAAAATCAATGAATGATCATGACAAATAACCATCATTTCAGTCATACTCATGTAACCCTACAATACAATATGTACCATAGCCCATTTACTGTATCACAAATTCAGGTTCACTGGAGGTATTTTAAAGAGTTCTTCTGCAGTTCATCTAAAAAAAAATGTAGGTATCAATACAATATCATAATTTTACTTTTCCCTTGTAAGAATTAAGCTGTTATTCTTCATCAAGTATATTAAATTTCACAAACCAGAAATTGCTAAATTATTGAACGTATGGACTCCAAATGTGAGTCACTCTTGAAAAATATTGATTCTTCTCTACTCTCTGATGATGGCTCAGCTTGCTGTCAAGCTGTCTTTCAGTTTGGGTGACTGTGAAGGAATACAGTGTGAGAACTGCGGCTGAGGATTTATTGGCCATAAAGGAAGACTGACAGATGGATCACTGAGACTGGTTATGAAACCAGGGGCTGCACTACAATTAACTCTGAAGGACCTACCAAGCATTTTCATTTTCCCCTCTGCAGAGTTCTGTCCTTAAGCTTTAGGTATGTACAGTGCTGCCATCTACAGAGCATACTGATTACAATTATTAAATGAGTAACATTATAGATCAGGGGTGGCCAACTCCAGGCCTCGAGAGCCGGTGTCCTGCAAGTTTTAGATGTGTCCCTGATCCAACACACCTGAATCAAGTTTGTTGGATCAGGGACACATCTAAAACCTGCAGGACACTGGCTCTCGAGGCCTGGAGTTGAAGAGCCCTGTTATAGATATACATCATTTTGGGGGCAGTAATCCATGTGTAAGGACACACACTGACAGATATCTGTGCTGCGAGGACAATAAAGGTAGATTAGGTAGATCTGTCTGTAGGATATCATTCAACAATTTAATGACAATCCTCCTGAGGGCAAAGTAGATATCAAAGGATATTACCAGGAAATTGCAGACCAATATCAAGCCTATTTCATTTTTAATCTTTCATCAACTGATGCTGACACCTCTTCCCCCTGCTGACACCTGTTGAAAACACAACTGAGGTGGATTCTCTGTGCAACCTTTGTATAATTAAGGGGTAACAGATATTACAAATTAAATAATACCACAAAGAGCTAAAACTGATTTGTAAGACATGTTCTAAAGTGGCAAATGTATTCCAACTGGCAAGTTTTACATTAGCAATATTTTCAGCCCAGATTAGAATATGCCAGTGTGAACATCTGTCACATGGAAAATCAAGTTTTCACTGGGTGAAATCCTGTGAAAAAGTAAGTATACTGCATGATTCGGTAGCCTGTTGAACCACCTTTAGCAGCAATAAGTCAAAGTAATCATTTTCTGTATCATAAGTCATGGTGAAGGAATTTTGGCCCAGTCTTCTTTATGACATTGCATCAGGTTATTGAGGTTTGTAGGTATTTGTTTATACAGCTCTCTTAAGGTCCTGAGCGTTTCAATCGGGCTGAGCTCTGGACTTTGACTGGGCCATTGCAACACTCTGATTCTTTTTTTTTCAGCTATTCTGTTAGAGATTTGCTGCTGTGTTTGGGATCATTGTCCTCCCGCATGACCCAATTTCAGTCCAGCTTTAGCTATCAGACAGAGGGCTTCACACTTGACTTTAGAATATTTTGGTAAACAGAGGAGTTCATGTTCAACTCAGTGACTGCAAGGTGTCCTGAACCTTTGGCAGCAAAACAAGTACAATCATTACTCATCCACCAACATGCATGATAGCTGTATGAGGTGTTTGAGCTGATATGCTGTGTTTGGTTTTTGCCAAACATGGTGTCGTGCATTATGCCCAAACATCTCCACATCTGCAAAGCTAACGCATGCTGTCATGATCCTTTTTACTTGCAACCCTTCCAAACAAGTCATACTTGTTCAGCTTTTTTTCCACATCCATTCTTGGAAAGACTGCAGTATTGTGTTTGCATGCATCTGAATGCTCCAGAGCAGCAAACTGCCAAAAGTGTTGTTTTTATAGAGGTTCTGTTTATAGTTTCTTGTATCCTTAATTTCCCAGTGGCTTTAGAGTTTAGTTCTCCTTGTGTTTTCCCTTAGCATGCCTCCCTGTTGTCTAGGGAGGAATTACAGAGTCTGATCCCCAAAGGTAGAAATGACTTTCTGTGGAGCATCTGGGTTGTAACAGCCTCTACCTGAAGGTGCTCCTGCGTATGTTCAGAACATCATGGATTGGGTGGGAGGCATTGTCCAAGATGGCCTGCAATTTAGATATTTTCCTCTCCAATACCAAAGTCAGAGTCCATTTCAATCCCCACAACATCACTGGCCTTACAGATCGGTTTGTTTATCATGTTGCATCCGCTACCTTCAACCTGCTGTCCCAGCACACGAAAAAGATAGCACTGGCCACCACAGACTCGTAGAACATTCCTCAGTATCATCCTGCAGATGTTGTATGACTTCAGCCTCCTCAGAAAGTAGAGGCAGTTTTGGCCCTTCCTGTACAGCTTCAGAGTTCTTAGTTCAGTCTAGTTTGTTTGTTTTAAGAACCCCCAGGTAGTTATAGTCCTCTATACTCCACCGGGACCCCCTGGATAGAAACAGAGGTTACGCGTGTCTTAGTCCTCCTCAGATTCACCACTAGCTCCTTTGTCTCTGTCACATTAGGCTCTAGATGGTGCTGTTCACACCATGTGACAAATTTGTCCACTTAACCTGTACTCTCCTCCTCAGAGTCATCAGAAAAAAAAAATTACACATTTCTGTGTTTTTGTATTCAAAGTCCGTAATCAGTAATGCCAAATCATGTCAGATCTGCACGTTTTGTTGCACTTCACTGGCATCTAGACAACATTTTGTAATCAATGTGATCACAGCCTGATTCATCACATATTACTGGGCAACAAACATGATCATTTGAGTCAAGAGAGAAAAGAAGAGCTCATCATGATTCTGCATAATGGCGATCACCTTTCTTTTTTCTTTTTTTTTTAAATGTCTCATAAAGTCTTTCTACCACCAGAGAAAAATATACTTGTTGAGAAACTACAGCTGTGAGAGGAGATAAAATGGATATATTTTGAAGTGCTTTTCATATTTGCAGCAGTAAAACTTTATAGCATCACATAGCCCATAAAAATGATCTAACAGGAGGAGCTTTAATACAATGGAAATGGAGAAACGGATGTATAAAATACCATTTTAATCATCTAAATAAGTACAGTAAATCCTTGACATTACTGAGAGATCATTAATCTTGCACACCATTCATGCAGATATTAGGGAACAGTATGTGAAGCAGAAGCTCTACTGTAGCTATTGACAGTGATTTAAGTTGTACTTGCCAGCTGATATATCAGTTGAGCCTGGATCCTTGCATATGCCTGCATCATTTGTTTGAGATAGGAATTGTGAACCATGAGTCAGCTGAACTGGTAACCCTTGAAACTGCAACAGGGGAAAAAGAAAAAAAAAAAAAAAAAAACTTGTTGCTATATACCTGTCAAATTGATCTACAAAATGAATAAGCAACTAAATCAATAAAAATAAAAGAGAGTTTTATTACAGTAACAAAAGAAATCCAAGAGGTACAATGCTATCAGTGCAACGTTTACAATGCCTTATCAACTTGAACATCACAGCCTGTTCTTACAACCTTAGCCAAGATCATGTCTGTGTTCTCAGATTGGTTTCTCATATATTGATTGTGCTGGACACAGCTGACTGGAAGCTCTAATGAAAGCCAAATCTCCCCAAGCCTGCCATCTACCCTGACAAGAAACACACTGTTAACTACCAACCTTTCAGACACAGAAAATAAGAAAATGTCCCCACTTCCCTTGCAAACAAACTTTTCAGTCTATTGCTCGCTCACCACAAAGTTAGACTGAGCTAATGACAACTGCTCTGATTTGGGGAAATGTCCTTATGTTCTTTGATCTTAGATGTGTGCACATTGGTGCTGCAGTCCAGTGCTGTAGCCAAACAGACAGTAATTACTGGCAAGTATAAAGCCAACAGGAGACCTTACAGAGGTGAAGATTTTTCTGCTAATATCAGTGCACAATAATGCGTGCTGCCTACATGTATTAGTGTTGTAATAAACTAGACTAATGAGCAAGTTCCCACAATGTGGCATATTTTGGAACTTCCATAATAGCACAAGATAATTTACTCCATAAGTTTACTATATATTTTTGTTTGATGACCAGAATGTGATGTGTGATTATGAGATGTAAACATTATCACTGAACTCAAGAAAAAAAAGGCAAACATTCTGAGGACTATACACCCACCTGCTATGAAGCTTCAGTATGCTGTTTACATTTCAGTTCAGTGTGAATGTAATATTGATGATCCACTAGAGTCTCTTTTAACTGTCCAAACCTTATCAGAATGACATTTTGAGCAGCATCTGTTGACAGTAATAGCTCCCAAAGTGTGATGAGAAATGCTTTCACTGACATTTTTTTTAAGTTTCTCTCTCTGAAGTTTTCCTTTTAATCAAATTCAGCCATGCCTGGTGTCTCTCTGCAAATGGATATATATCACAATGGTAAATAAAAACAGTGTATTAATATAAATAAGTTCTGAGGGAAAGTTTAAGTAAATTTTTTTAAATTAGGATTTGTATATGAATAAGACAGGAACACCAAATGTAAAATTTGCCTGTTTGATAAGTGTCTATTGATTGCAAAGACCTCTACATTATACCTGAAGGAGCACCAGCAAAATAAGAAGCCCCACATCACTGTTGGCAAAGTAAATGAGACCAATGGGTTGAGTCAGGTAATGCTGCCACGCTCAGAAAAGTTAGCAAGCCAGAGATGGATGCAGCCTCAGGTAGTGAAAGTTAAAGCCATGTGTAAGTGCTTCAAACCTGCATTTTTCTAAAGCTGCATCCACACATTGTCTTGCATCACATGCCGACCTCCAGTTGCCTAGGTAACCCTCTAACGTAATTAACTACCTTGCCATGTGTCATTCACCAGTATCCCATGCTCTCATTAGTTGCCGCTTCAATCGCTCATCTTGAAGTTGAGAAAAATTTATCTTGGAAACCACCCGTTTTACATCACCAGCATTTATTTTTCTTTTATTTCCCCCCTGTAGTCATTTGAAGTTGCTAAATGTCTTTGAGTTTCTATGGTCTCTGGTCACCAGGTTGCTGCGAGTCACTCCCTGTGTGGATGCAGCTAAATGGCCGACACAAGGTGTCTTCTCTTGTTGCAAAAAAGAAGTCCGGCTGCATAGAAGTGCATGTAAAAAAAAAAACAAAAAAAACCTGCAGTAATCTTGTAATGTCACAAGTTACTTTTAAACATGAAATTGCATATTCACTTAAGTGCTCCACAGATGTTTAGCAGCCCAGAGTGCAGCAATAAATGCCAGAACAAGCCCAAACCATTTACAGACGACCCATTTGAGATCTAATGCTTTAAATCTTTCTCAACAGGTATGGTCTTTATAACCCCTCTGGCTACCATTTTCAATTAAATTAGGCCCAAGGCATTCAGGGATATTGTATTTGCTCATGCAGAGCACTGCATGAAAAATATGTTCATAAAATATATCATTTATCAGGTCATTAAAATGATGGTAATGAGGATTGAAATGATCTCTATTGACTACCCATTTGTGTCTGGAAGTTCACTTCACTTATGAGAAAAGCAGTAAATTTCACATAAAAAGCTAAAAATGAAATCAACATTTAAAAAAAAGAAAAGAAAAACTAATTCATGTTAGGCTGAAGACTCATCTGTGAATCGTTATGGCTGTGCAGGAAGCCTAATGTCATTTTCATCTGCTTTCCTTCTGAATGTTCAAAAACAGGTTTATCATTGGTTGCTGTGTGCAAAACATCACTCAACAAATAACAACAAATCCAGAGTCCTGAAAAAGTAAAACGATCAAAATATACGCAACTATGTATATGTTCTGCATATTCTTGCCCCGTGTCAGCTGAGCTCCCGACCCCACCACACCCTGAACTGGATAAGAAAATGGACCAAAACTGAAAGTCTTAGACCACATAAGCAAAATAGTTGTTGTCTGCACTTCTGCTACCTGCAGTGGGATGTCATATATGAGGCAGAATGCAATATCTCAATTGAACGTGGACTGTAAAATGTGCAGTTTTGCATGATCAACTTGTACTTATTTTATTTAAACTGTTAACTTTTGAAACTGTTAATTTCCAATTAATTCAAATTAAAATATCATGTTTTTCCCCCAGGCTTCTTCTGAAATTAATAAATATGAATTCCCCTCTCTTGAGCACTTGTTATGAAGAGCTAAATGAATACCAGTTGAGAATTCACTCAGCATGCAATATTAATATTCAAAGAAACAAATTTAACCCTATTAGCAGATTTCCTGTCATTTATGTCTCTACAGCTGCACTCTTAATTAATCTCACTGTCACTAGATTGTGTTTGCACTTCAATAGCTGCTGCCATTAGTCTTCCAGGTTGTTTGAAGAACTCATCAAACTAAAAAAAAAAAAGCAAATCTGTCTGTAATAACTTTCCTCAAGCCCTAGTGTGAAGCTTCACCTTGTTGGGACAGCCATAATGCGGTATGAGGTAAAAATATTTGTGTGTGTGTGTGTGTGTGTGTGTGTGTGTGTGTGTGTGTGTGTGTGTGTGTGTGTGTGTGCGTATGTTTATAATACCTTGTGGGGACAATTTTCCTGACATATACTACGTTGTGGGGACCAATTGCTCCTTGTGGGGACTGGAACCTTGTCCCCACAAGGGGAAACCCTGTTTTTGGGTCAGGGGTCAGAGTTAGGGCTAAGGTATGAATTGAGTTTAGGTTAGGGTTAGGTATGTGATGGTTAGGGTTAGGAAAAGGGTAAAGGTAAGGTTTAGGCTGTAGAAATGAATGGAAGTCAATGGAAATTCCCCACAAAGATAGCAAAACACACTTGTGTGTGTGTGTGTGTGTGTGTGTGTGTGTGTGTGTGTGTGTGTGTGTGTGTGTGGTGTGTGTGTGTGTGTGTGTGTGTGTGTGTGTGTGTGTGTGTGTGTTGTAAAACAAAAACTCCACAGGATGGTTTTAACATTGCACAAATTTCTGGACAAAATCTGGACTTCTGGCTGGATTAATGATCCTATAAACTAAACCTATTTCTTTTACTTATCAAAATTCACACAAACACAAATGTAACACACACACACACACACAAATATAAATAGGACAGGGCAGTGAGACTTTTCTCCCATCAGGGGCAACCTAATTGATGATAACTAAGCTGTCATGCCACCAAAGAGGTCACTCACAGAATTCTTTATTCTACAAATAAAAGGGAAAGTAGAATCTGCCTGCAGTCTCGTTCCAGGCTGTGGGTGAGTCTAAAATTACCAAGGATTTTATCATGTTTCATTTTAAAACTAATACTTGAAAACAGTTATACTTAGCGTGGATGTGCTATCCTGCTCCAGGTAATTTTGTAAAATGTCACTTGCCTATTGATATTCATAAACTTGCCAAGTATCTTGTCTCTGCACACAAATTCAAGTCAATTTAAGACATATGCTGTTTTTTTTTTTTCTTCCACTGAGAGGTGGAAGCGTGCCTCTTTTCTTTTCAGCCCCATCTCAGCAGGTCATTGGGTTAATACAAAACCTCAAGTGTTTTTGGATGCTTGATTAATGCTACAATTCAGGGTCAGCATGGTTGCTCATGGAGAATAAATGTATAGATTTACTGCTGTTGCTTTTAAGAGGAAGTTGGGGTCAGTTATGATGGAAGGTCATATAGTAAGAGCTATCATAAATGTAATGAGAAATCAAGTCAAATTAGTTTCAAAGTCAGAAAAATCATGTGGGATGGCTTCATGGTGAGATACAATCCTGCAAATGTGCTTCTTGTATGGGCGTCATCTTCCTACAACATCTATAACTCAATGCGTTATACACTGGCGAGTTGTAATGGTGTTGCAGTGCATGTATTTTTCATTTACACTAAATATTGTACTTTGAAATATAGCTGTTTGTAAGTTGACTTTTTTTCCTTTATGGAGTTTGCATGTTCTCCCCGTCTCTGCGTGGGTTCTCTTCAGGTACTTCAGCTGCCTCCTACAGTCCAAAGACAGGCAGTCAGTGGGGTTAGGTTAATTGGTGATTCTAAAATTATCCATAGGTGTGAACCCTGTCCAGGCTGTACCTTGAGTCGTGCCCTGTGTTAGCTGGGGTAGGCACCTTCATAGTGTTTCTCTGTTCCCTGTGTGGTACTCCTGTGTCTGTGCTCCTCTGTGTGTTTGTCTCCCCGTGTTCTTGAGTGCTGGTGTTTGTTATCCCTTCTGTGTCAAGTCTTCGTTGTTTGTTTCAGGTGTCTGTGTCTTCCCGGTACAGTTGTTTCCCCATCTTGTGTCAGCCTAGGTGTTGTATTTGGGTTCTGTTTAGTCATGTTGGGATTCCCTCTGCGTGCCAGTCTCCTTATGTGTCAAGTCTGCATGTACCACGTTTGTTACTTCCTGTTTTATTTGACAGTCCTGAGTCTCGTTAGTGTCATTCTGTTCACCTGTTTGTCCCAGCTCTTTCTACTCACCCCTCGTTCCCTGTGTATTTATTGTCTCAGTTTTCCCCTGGTCAGATGTCAGAGTCTTGTTGTCTTTTGTGGCTGTGTTTTGGTTTCCATGTTCTCCAGTGTTTTTGTATTCCTTCAGTTTCCTCCCAGTTTAGGTTTCCTTTTAGTTTGTGTTCTTCTTTTGGTTCATGTATTTATTTTTTTCAGCCAAAATAAAGGCTCACTTGTTTCTTACCTCCGCCTGCTCCTGCATCCTGCTTTTGGGTCCTCCCTTCCTCAACAAGCCCCATGGCCTGCTTCCACGCACCGTGACGGTAGAGTCTGACCAGCATGGACCCAAGGATGTACCAGTCTGCACCGTGGAGAATGAGGTTGAGTGCTCCCAGCTTCTGGCCCTCTCTAACAGGCTGGTGGAAACCATTCACGAGAAGGCTTGGGGTGTGGCTATCTCAGCATTTGATAACATCTTATCCCAGAAGCCTCATCTCCTTCAATCACTGATCATATCTACAACACACACTTTCAAATTTCACGCATTTAAAGGACTGCTTGAGTCACGGAATCAGCATCTAATTCTCTCTCCTGGATCAGACTCAGCTTCTCCGAATCAGCAGCCATGGCATAAGGACATTAATTCCTCCACTGAACAGACTTCTCCATTGTTGGACTTATATCCCCTGGTCTCACTTCCTGCCTCATCACAGCTTCGGCCGCCTGAGGGCCAGCTGCCTGATCCTTCATCCTACACATCACCAGCCTCCCTGCTGGCAGAGATGTGGGCTCAGGACGAGAAACCTGCATTCCCCGCTTTCGTCACCCCCTCTTCCAGGAGGAAGTGGGGCTCACGTCGCCAACACTCCCCACTTCAGCCAGTATCAGCTTCCTACCCCTTGTCTGTCAACTCTGGGCTACCTAAGACTTTCTCTACTCATGCTGCCCCAGAGACTGCTAACGCCTCACAGCCTGCAGACTGCTAACGCCTCTCCCTCATCACTCGTCAGAGCCTGCCGCAGCCCCTCACCTTCGTCACTCGTCAGAGCCCACCGCAGCCCCTCACCAGTCTTTAAAGTCCCTAGTGTCATCATTATGGCAGCCCTCAGGGCTTCCACCAGAGCAACCTGCATCTTTACCTAAACTACCACCAGAATCACCTGCACCTGCTTCATCCTCACCTGCAGCCCCAGAGGCTTTCAAGACGGCTGTGAATCCTGCTCAGCAGCCTCAGTCGTCAGAGGTGACGGCTGTGCGCCCTGCTCAGTACCCCCAGCCTGCACGTCCCGAGCCAGAGTGTCCCACTCAGCCAAGTATCCTGAGCCTTCCAAGCGTCCCGCTCAGCCCGAGAATCCCAAGTCTTCCACCAGCCAAGGCTCTGGACAGTCTCCACCACATGCCACGCGGCCGCCTGCCCGAGGTCATCCGTCTCCACCACATACCACGCAGCCGCCTGCCCAAGGTCATCCATCGCCGCCGCTGCTGGTCCCGCGGTCTGCCTCCAGTGTTCCTATGTCATCACCGCTGGGGTGGCAGGCAGCTCCCAGACCATCTCTGCCTTCGTTGCCGGTCCCCTGGTCATCCCCTTGGACTCCCTTATCTCTATCACTGGCCATCTGTTCGGCCCTCTGAGTTACCTTCTCTATCTTCTGTCTTCTTTTCCGTCTCTGTTCTCTCTCTCCCAACGTCTCGCCCCGTGGCCTGGATGACCACCTGAACTGTGCCGCCTCCCATGTGGCTTTCCTCCAACTGTTTTGGCTCCTGTTCTGCCTCATCCTGTTTTCGTTTGCTTTGGACTGTTTTTTCCAGCCTTGTGCTGCCGCCTTTTGTTTCGTTTTTGATTTGTTTTTTTGGACTGTGTCGCCTTTTTGGGTTTTTTTTTTTTTCCACCACTGAGTACAACCAGTCTACAAAGGTGGAGATACTAGCAGCTGGTGATGTGCGACCCAAATGTAAAAAAAAAAAAAAAAACACACCACCGAGTGTCACTGTAGGACTCGCTAGTTGTGCTCCATATAACACGAGGAGCAAACTTTACTTTAAATTCCCAGGGAAAACTCTACCAAGGCTACTGTTGTGTTTCCATTTGACTTTTGCTGTGGCACTGGATACATTGCTGTGTGGAAAAGGCCGTTCATTTAATTACATTTATAAATGCTGCTGCCTGCAAGCTGTGAGAATCGTATTTTTTTTTTTCAATATCATCAGAAATATCATTATTGCAAATTTTCTTCAAATATCGTGACACAATTTTGAGGCTATATCACTCACCACCGATGTCCACGAGGCCAACTGCTTTGAAAAAAGGGTCTGTAACTGGAACCAAATAGACAACACTTTTAAAGTATCACTTGAAGATATTAGAACCAGTATTACTTCTATATTTGATTAGGCTCCGCATGTTTGTAAATACTGCCTTCAGTAACTGCAGTCTTAACAGTGCCTTGCAAAGACGCACATAATTGGACTGATATGGTTTACCGCCATACCGACTGCTTTTACCCAAAACTGTCTCTTAATCAATTTAAACAAAGACACCTGCCAATGCCAGTTGCACGTGTATCAAAAGCCAATTCGATTTTACAAAATAAAATGGGGAAAATGAAATTGCACTGAGTATAAAGTATAAAATATCTACAAATTGAAAACAGATTTACCAGACACAAGAAGAAACAACACTAATAGTATACTGCAGCTCCTGTTGTTTCATATCACAGCTCTCTGTCTCACGAGCCACTCATCTCAACATGCTAGCCCTCGTCCCTGTAAGCCTTTAACAAAGTCCTTGAAAACTCCCTACTCTGGCAACAATTGCTCACCGAACACTGAAAACCTTCACCACAACAACTCCCTAGGCAATAAAGCCTTTTCAATTCCACCTTCCAATTCCAACAGTGGGGGATGAACCTATGCCTGCTGTGACATCTGCAACCCCTCAGAATTCCAACATAAATTCTCCTTGTATCTGTCTTGCTGTGAACACTATATCCTACGCACAGTGTGCACTCTGGGGTTCCTCTGATAAGATACATATCCTGGTGATTTTGTCAGTTTTATTTTTGTTTGTCGAGCCAGATGGCTTTGTAGTGGCAGAAGTCATCTTAATGTCACAGATGCAAGCATCTGAATTCAATCAGATTCAAACTTCAGGATGGGTGGTTTCTGAACTGCTTGGATCCTTTAATCTTTATGTTCATCATTTCTACACTTTAAGTTGGGGAAAATGAGAAGGCTGGGTCGAGATGCGCATTTTAGCTTGGTACACTAAGTCCTAAATTGCACCCACTATGATTAAGTGGTTCACAGCAGGATGGGGTTTCCGATGAATATTCCAGTTCGACACATGAGCCCTTTTTTAAAAGCAGACAACAGACGAGGAGTGTGCACACTGGTGTTCCAACACAATGTGATTTATAAATGCATTTTTGATGATGAAAACCTAAGAGCATTACATCCCCGTGGCTACTGTCATACAGCATTTCGGATACTCAAATGAGGATTAGCTTGAAAATGAGTTGGGAGCAGTAACTTTGAAATAGATTAAAGAAGCAAGAATATAAATGGTTGCATGCAATAGCATTGCACAAATTATCCAGGCTTTGATATGAATCTGCTGCCTATTCATCATGGCAGAAATCAGGAACAATCCGTCTGAGCTGATTTTGCTGCTCAGGTTTAATATAATCCATATATAGTTAGAGTGGAGCAATCATAAAAGAGATTAAATCGAAGATATGGAACACACAGAAACAAGTTAAAGTGACCTCTATTGTAATCCAGAAAAACATATTAGCATGAAACACGGGACTTCAGTGAGCTTCTATTGCAGACTGACAACATTAATTTCAAGCCTGGAATGCAGCATGAGTATTTATCATGCTGTCCCATTCTTTGACACAATAAAAAAAAAGAACAATGACCAAGCATGCCATATCCTGCTCCTTAAGCTGAATAAGTGTGCTTAAGAATGTGCATTAGCGTGTGATAGACACTCCTGACAGACATCAGTACACAATGTACCAACATCTTCAGCGCCGTGGAAGGCCTAATAAATGCAACAGTCATGTCTGTTGTTTTCTTCTCTCAATTTATGCTAGTTAAGACGTATCCATTCCCATTCAGCTCCCCTCAACAGAGGCGGGTCAGACCACAAACCTGACACCTACAGCTGTGTGAACATAAACACTGAGCGCTCGATTTTTCCTCTTACTTGGGTAATGTGACTTGAAGCGATTTTTACTGTGTAGCATTTGGTGTGAAAAGAGTGGGCAGACTATTCTCTTGAGGACTCCTTTCAAAAGTGCGAGCAGGAATGCTCTCACTGTTGTGATATACATCCCCCGTTTCCCGTGTTTATTTGTCACTATTCACTGCTCACATTCATAAAGCCGTTAGTCACATACAACATGAAGCAATTCATATTTATCCGTTCTGTGGCTCTGTAGTGTAGTGATTTACACATTCACCTAACAAGCAAAAAGATCCCTGGTTAGATTCCTGGGGGAGACACCAATCCCTGTGGGGTTGGGTAAGGAAGAGCATCCAGCATAAAAACCTGCCAAATCAATCACACGGATCCCTCGTGAATAAGGGAGCAGCGGAAAGTAGCTATCTATCATACTTATAATTTTATATGAAAATAAACAGCACTATAAATATTAAATCCTATTAGTGACAATGCCAAACAGTGTACTGTTTGTAATCTGTTTTGTTTTAATATAATTTTTGGTTGTTATTATTTCATTACTAAATCATTTATAAATCTCCTCCTCAGTTACACAGCCTGAAACCCATGGCAGGTTCCAATAACAACAATGCTCACGGTTTGTTCAATATTAACATTCATTAAGAGGCAGGCAATGAAACAGGGTTTGTTTCTGCAGCCGGAGGCAACTAAGCTTTCCATCTCTGTCACTGCATCGCTGGTTGTGTATAGCAACACACTGCTGCTGCCACAGGAAAGCAGCGTTCTCACTTTCTACTGCTCCCTGTCTCGGTTTGCCACTTGTAGTGTTTTTCCTTACACAGCCATCTGTCCCTGGTCTGTATGTTTTGTGTTCTGGGTTTCTGAACAAACACTGTGCAGGGCTGACTGATACAGAATTCAAACATCAATCCATAAAAAAAACCCACAGGGCCCTATGTACATAAACAAATATTACCTCTCCTACTGGTAGAACACTTACAAATAAATGTGTGAGTAAATAAATAAATGCATTCAGTCTGTTTGGGGGCTGTTTACTGATAGAGGCTTTTTACTAGGCTACATCATTGTGCCAATAAAAAACAGTATTGTGGCAACAGTCGTACTTCAATTCTCAGTCTTTTAAAAAAATTAATGATGTTAGAAAAAGTTTTTAAAAACACACAAAAAGGGGAAAACACCAAAAAGATTTTTCAAGAGAATCTAATTTCCTTTTCTTTCTGCTTTTGTGGAGCAAGAACAGTTCTGCCAAGTTTGAGTAAAGCAAAATAAAACAAACATAAAATTATCATCTAGTAATACAAGGGCCTGAAAGCGTCGGACAGTTTTTGATATAACTAATTCCTTAACCGCTCTCACACAGTCAGCATACAGCTGTGCCATGTCCCTCCGGCAAAATCAGTATCAAAGAGTCTGATAGAGTATCCATGTGCGAAACCATCTCTTCAAAGGCATATTAAAAAAAAGGTAACCGCTATTATATAATGATGACTTATGACTTGAAAAACAAAGTTGCACACACTCACACAACCAGGAATTGATGCAGAAAATGTACATTTTCATATCATAATCTGAGGATTTGCCTATGTGTTTGAAAAACTCAAAGCAGTTTCATTTAAGCAGGACTGACATGCACATTCATGGCACTCGGTGTAATCCCTGCAGGGCAACAGGCTGCAGACTGTAAGCCAAGAATGACTCATCTCACACAGACAGAGATGGAAAAAAGAACCTCATGAAGCAGGTTAATTTTCACCTACCTTATTAAACTGGATGTCCAAACAAGCCTTGTGTTGTGGTGACCACCACCTTCTGCACTACCCTCCTCCTACCGCGATCTGTTGAGCAATTATACATGTTTCTCGCACATTTAATGCATTGGAAATGGATGTGCACTATGCTCCCAAAAGGATGACACTAACAAATCATTATGACCTTCTGGAATTGCTGCCATGTTCAACAGCTAAAGAACCACCTAATAGTTATGCAGTGGGATAAAGCACTGATAAAACATGACCCTGGAACAACTGTTAAATAAATTGAATGAATAAATGAAAGGGAAATGCGCAATATCAAATGAAATGCTGGGGATTCAGCAAAGAAGAAAATCTAGTTTAGCTGCAGCAGCAGAAGCCTTGGTTTTATTATGTCTCCTCCAGCTGTTATCATGACTGCACCATGGGGCCACAGTGGCTGAAGAACTGCAGCAAGGCTTAGATTCAGTAGGTTTTATAATTGAGCACACTGTGGAACTCAAACTCAAGTTTCTTAGATTTTTTTTTCATACTGTGCGACTTGGAATAAACTCATAAGACTACTGAAAGCTCTCTTCAATGCTCAAAAAAAATGAACAGTTTGAAAACACATCAGATCTCAATAGAAAAATAATCATGCTTGATATCTGTACTGATATGGACTGAGAAATGCGTTAGGAATGAAAGGATGCTACATTGTTTGATGGAAATGAAAATTATCAACCTACAGAGGGCTGAATTCAAAGACACCCAAAAAATCCTAGTGAAAAAATGATGCGGCAGGCTAGTCCGTTTAGCCAAAATTTCATTGCAGCAACTCAAAATGGTACTCAGTAGTTTGTTTGGACCCCACATGCTCGAACCAGAAAACGTCGGGGAGTGCTACAAATGAGACAACGAGGGGTGTCCTGAGGGCTCTCCTCCCAGATCTGGACCAGGGCATCACAACACTTCTGGGCAGTCTGAGGTGCAACCTGGCAGTGTCAAGTGGACCAAAACATGATGTCCCAGAGGTGTTTTATTGGTATTTAAGTCAGGCACGCGTAGGGGCTAGTCATCCTGTCCCTCCTTGCACAAAGGAGCAGATACTAGTCCTGCTGATGGGTTAAGGACCTTCTACGCCCCTCCTGGAGTAACTGCCTGTCTTTTGAAATCTCCTCCATGCTCTTGATACTGTGCTGGGAGACAGAAGTGTGTAACCTCTGTAGGATGTTTGTGCTGTTGTTGGTCCATCAGCCAGCCAAGGAGAAGAACAAAGTTATAGCATACAAAGAGCTGTAGTGAAACCAAGTTGTAAAGACTATGAAAAGTGTGCACTGCACAAAAAAAACAAACAAACAGAAAGCCAAGTTCTTGTTGGAAAAATGGTCAGCTTGGGGCACAAATTGGGTTTTGCAAACCAGTGGATGATGCCACATTGACTACACACGTGTTAAGTCAAGTCTATGGTAACTATCACTCATTGAGAAAAAGGTCTGGAGAATTCACAGCAAACTAGTGGGTATCATATGTTCTCCATCCTGCACATTGCTGCATACAAAATGGAGTACTTCCAGTAGTGTGAAGACGGCTTTTCTGTACAACAAGAAAGCACAACATCCTGACTTTATTATCCTGACACTGTCTGGAATTCATGTATGAAATCTGCATTGGACAGTTGAAGGTTTCCACTAGGTTGTTGCCTTTTTCTTTTCTTTCTTCTTCTTTTTTTTTTTCTACCAGTCTGCAGTGGCCAGTATTGTCTTTTCTGTGCTTTGCCAGGGAGGTGGCCTTGGGCCTTATGATGCCAATAAGCTTATGAGGAAGGCCAGCTCTGTGGAGAAAATGGAACTAGGCAGTATGGAGGCAGTGATAGAGAAAGGGGATGAATGGAAATCTGAAAGCTCTTATGGACAACCCCTCTTATCCTCTGCCAATGTGAGAATGCTCAGGAGCACAGTCACACACACATGCTTGAAGGATCTTTCATGCCATCAGCCATCAGACTCCACAATGTCAGAGCACAGAACATCCAACCCCAACTGACTGAGACTCAAACACATGGTATCTATAGTATTATCCATATAGTAGATGAATAACTGCACATGTATACAAATGAAGTTCTATCACATAAACATACAGAGCTCTATTTTATTATTTTGTTTGTGAATCCTTATGGTCCTATTTTGTTACTGTATACTACAGCATCTCAAAAAGACACTACATCAGTGCATTGTTGCATGGAAGCAATCAGCTTGTGGCCCTGCTGACGTATTATCAAAGCTCAGGTTACTTTGATAGCTGCCTTCAGCTCATCTGTATTCTTGGGGGTATTTTTCATTTTCCTCTTAACACTACACCATAGATTCTCTGTGGGGTTTAGGCCAGGCAAGTTGGCCAGCCCAATCAAGCATAGTATGCAAGCATAACATGGTCAACAAACCATTGTAGCAGTCGTTTTGGCAGCATAGGCAGGTGCTAAGTCCTTCTAGAAAAGGAAATTGATCAATTCATTAAGCTTGTCAGCAGATGGAATCATCAATAAATCTCATGGTAGATGGCCGTGTTGGACTTGATGGAACATAACGTGCCAACTGGCATCAACACCAGCAGATGAGATGGCACCCCAAATCACACCGATTGCAGTAACTTCACTCTGGATTTCAAATGCTTTCTGTGCCGCTCCACTCTTCCTCCAGACTCTTCCAGACCTTGATTTTGAAATGCAAAATTTAAAGGACTTTGGACCACTGAGCAACAATCCTATTGAATCAGTTCTGACATCATCTCTGGTTCAGGAGTGGTTTCTTATTAGGAATGTAGCCCCTTTCCTGAAAACATCTGTGTGTGGTGGTTCTTGATGCTCTGACACCAACCTCAATCCAATTCTTGTGAAGCTTTTATTACTTTTATTACCACGATATTTAGGTGGGTTGAATGTGTCAAAGTAACATCTACATGAATGTAAAGCCCAAAAGAATCCCAGTGTTCTGTTTAAATGCTTGACCTTCCCCAGTCTGAAAGCTAATATACTAAATGCAAGACAGTACCCATTGATGACAGTATTCATCAAAATCAAACCCACACACACACATTTACATGTCCTTAGAAGGAAAATAATTAAATTCCTCTTGGCTTCAACAAAATATTTATAAGCTCTATCAGTCAGTATTTTTAACACTGTCATTCGTTGCTGTTTCTTATTTGGGTCTACAGTTATTCAACTGCTCTTCAACACAAAGGTCTAATCAGCCAATCACATGGCAGCAACTCAGTGCATTCAGACATGTAGACATGATCAAGACAACCTGCTGAAGTTCAAGCCAAGCATCAGAAAAAGGAAGAAAGGTTGCTAGTGCTGGTTGGTCTGAGTATTTCAGAAACTGCTGATCTACTGGGATTTTCCCACACAACCAATTATGGGGTGTGGCCTGTAAAAGAGAAAATATTCCAACTGATAGGAAGGCAACAGTTACTCAAAATAACCCCTTGTTACAGCCAAGGTATGCAGAAAAGCATCTCTGAATGCACAACATGTTGAAATTGGAAGTAGATAGACTACAGCAGCTAAAGAACACACCGGGTGTCACTCCAGTCAGATAACAACAGAAAGCAGAGACTACAGTTTGCACAGTCTCATCTAAATTGGACAACAGAAGATTGGAAAACCATTGCCTGGTCTGATGAGTCATGATTTTTGCTGCACATTTATGACCACAATGTACCAGGCAATTCTGAAGGAAAAAAGGTATCCAACCCAGTCCTAGCAAGTATAACTAATAAAGTGGTCGGGGAGAGTAGATGATACAGTCCCAGCCATTTCATTTTAAAAAGACAACAACACCTCACATGTTTTTTTAACAGCAGTCAAATGGATTCTCTAATAAAATTGGGGAAAACTGCAAATGACAGCATAATAGCTAATTGTCAATTTATATGAACACTATGTGAAATTAAGATTTATTTTTTCCTGAGGTTGGACTGAAATATCATGCATTTTACAACATCAGCAGTCTGGTATTTTCTTATAAATATTTAGCCTCATTAATATTTAGCTCTCATCTCCCATATAGCTGAGAAGAAAGAGCAGAGCTGCTGCAATTGCTTGAAATTGTTTTATTCTCCTAAACTCTCAGGGCAATTAAAAAAACGAAAAAAATGTACTAGGAATTATATGACTTCATTTTGGCCCATCAACAATATGGCACACAATACAAAAATTACTAAAGCAGAACTGGCCAAATAAAGGCAAACCCCTCACACACTGAACTTGGTAAAGAGTTTAAAGGTATCAGTAGCACAGTGATTTTGCTGCGTGTAGTGTACTTTTCTATATTGACTGTACACTGAAAAAGTTGCATTTAATTGTCTATTTTAGATGCAGAAGAATGGGACACATAGAATTGTAATTGCAGTTTTTCATCCCTTAAAGGAAGCTCTGCACACCACATAATGTGCTGTTAGGAATCAATGAAGTTGCAGATATAAAATGACAGCTAAAATAAAAACAAAGCCACAGCTGAAATCCAGAGGCTTTTTTTTTTATCTGCAATAAGTACTGATCCCACGATTATAATTTTAAAGTGGGGAAGCCAGACACTATGCAGTCAAGCCACAGACATGCAACAAAGGCAGTCGCTGCCACTGACAGCTTACTCAGACAGAACCTACCTGAGAAATCTTATCCAACACCTGTCCCCCTCTATGAGCTACTTTATCTCTCATCTCTGGACTCTGAAAAGAAGAGTGAAAACCAATTGGTTTCATAAGATTAGAAAGTAGCACAGGATGACCAAGCACTCCACCTCTCAGCTTTCACCCTCACATGCAACTGTGAAGCAGATAAGTGTCTGTTCCCTTGAGGAAAATAAAATAAAAAAAAAAAAAAAAAAAAAAAAAAAGATTTATTAGAAGACTGCAAGATTGATTCAAAACTGTTAACTGGCTTTTTATAGTTGGAAGTCTCAAAAAAAAACCTGCAAAAGTGCAATGATTTTTTTGTATAGCACTTCTAACAG
Source organism: Archocentrus centrarchus (assembly GCF_007364275.1). Classification (NCBI taxonomy): domain Eukaryota; kingdom Metazoa; phylum Chordata; class Actinopteri; order Cichliformes; family Cichlidae; genus Archocentrus; species Archocentrus centrarchus. The sequence continues at coordinate 20,856,640 of NC_044353.1, read as the reverse complement.
TATAATTGTTCAATTTTTCTAAAAAAATTAAAAAAAAATAAATAAAAAGACAACATGAGTCAGATAAAGTCACAGCTGTAAAGTGCATAAAATAATCACTGAAGTCTGGTTTGAGAGGTGGAGAGAAACAATTCCAAGGACCCTTGAAAGGAAAACAAAATACTGAGAACATGAAAAGAAAATTTGTCTATAGGCTAGCCTTCAGTACTCTCAGTTTGATGAATCCAACCCTCAAGATGGAATCCTAACCACATACACTCAAGGTCACTCTATTAGGTACACCTATTCAACAGCTTGTTGATGCAACTATCGGTTGATCTCATGGCAGCAATTCAGTGCATTTAGATATGTAGACATGGTCAAAACAACCTGCTGAATTTCAAACCACACACATACACACATGCACACACAAAAATGCTCATGCCCTTCAAAGAAAAATAATTCACAAAATCAAGTGAAGACTCTTCTTGGGTTCAACCAAATCTTTATATTAATAGAAGATTGGAAAAGTGTTGCCTGGTCTGATTAAGGTCAATTTCTGCTGCCACATTCTGATGGTAGGGTCCAAATTGGTTGTAAACAACATGATGAAAGCATGGATCGATCCAACTAAACATCATCAGTGCTGTTGCTGACCATCCTTTTATGACCACAGTGATAATGCACTATGTCACAAAGCTCAAACCATCTGAAACAGGTTTTGTGAACATGACAATAAGTTCACTGTATTCAAATCTAAATTATAAAATTTTAGACATTAGAGAAAATTATTTATAACCATCTCAAAGACTTACCTTCATGCACTGCTGATATTTGTTTAGACTCTCTCGCTCCAATTGGTCTTTCAGAGTTAACCTCAATAGTTACTTCCTCCAAACCATCAACGTGTTCATTAGATCCCATTCCTACTAGACTGTTCAAAGAAGTCCTTCCATGTACCACAGGCCTTCAAGGTGGCAGTAATTAAACCATTACTTAAAAAGCCATCACTTGATCCAGCTGTCTTGTAAAGAAGGATGGTCCAAAATACCTTCAACCAGAATCCAGACTCTCATTGGAAGCTATAGGGAGCGTTTATTTCTGCAAAAGAAGGACCTACTAAATATTGATGTAATTTTTCTGTTGGGGTGCCCAAACTTATGCATCTGCCTAAGTTTGTTTAAATAATTATTGCATACTTTCTGTAAATCCTATAAACTTCTTTTCACTTCTCAAATATCACTGTGTTCATCTGCTATATGATATAATTAACTGAAATTGCTGATCCGAACAAACACTGAATTAAAAAGGAAAACCGTGAAAATTATCAGGGTTGCCCAAACTTTTAAATATCACTGTAATCATAGGCCAATCTCCAACGTTCCTTTTCCTCACAAAAAATCTTGAAAGAGTATTTTTAAAACAGCTAACTGATCATCTGCAGAGGAACGGTTTATTTGAAGAGTTTCAGTCAGGTTCCAGAATTCATCACAGTACAGGAACAGCATTAGTGAAGGTTACAAATGATCTTTTCATGGCCTGTGACAGTGGACTCATCTCTGTGCTTGTCCTGTTGGATCTCAGTGCAGCTTTGACACTGTTGACCATAACATTTTATTACAGAGATTAGAGCATGCCATAGATATTAAAGGTACTGCGCTGCAGTGGTTTGAATCATATTTATCTAATAGACTCCAATTTGTTCATGTAAATGGGGAGTCTTCTTCACACATACTTCACACACCGGTTCTGTGCCAGGACCAATTTTATTTACATTATACATGCTTCCCTTAGGCATGCAGACGATACCCAGCTTTATCTATCCATGAAGCCAGATGACACACATCACTTAGTTAAACTGCAGGAATGGCCTTTATGTCTTTAAGACATTTAAGAATTTCCTACTTCTAAATTCAGATAAAAACTGTAGTTCTTGTGCTTGTCCCCACAAATCTTAGAAACATGGTGTCTAACCGGATATTTACTCTGGATGGCATTACTTTGGCCCTTCAGTCACACTGTGAGAAATTTTGGAGTCATTTTTGACCAAGATTTGTCCTTCAATGCACATATTAAACAAATATGTAGGACTGCTTTTAGCATTTGAGCAACATTTCTAAAATTAGAAACATCCTTTCTCAGACTGATGCTGAAAAGCGAATTCATGCATTTATTACTTCTAGGATGGACTATTGTAATTCATTATTATCAAGCTGTGCTAAAAGCTCCCTGAAAAGCCTTCAGCTGATCCAAAATGCTGCAGCTAGAGTACTGACAGGGACTAGAAAGAGAGAGAGCACATTTTTCCCATATTAGTTTCTCTTCATTGGCTCCCTGTTAAATCTAGAATAGAATTTAAAATTCTTTTTCTCACATACAAGGTCTTGAATAATCAGGCCCCATCTTATCTCAAAGATCTTACAGTACCATATTACCCAAACAGAGCACTTCTCTCTCAGACTGCTGGCTTACTTGTGGTTCCTAGGATACTTAAGAGTAGAACAGGAGGCAGAGCCTTCAGCTTTCTGCCCCTCGTCTGTGGAACCAGCTCCCAGTTTGGATTCAGGAGACAGACACCATCTCTATTTTCAAGATTAGGCTTAATCCTTATTATATTATTAATCTCTGGCTCTCTTCCACAGCATGTCTTTTGTCCTGTCTCCCTCCCCTCGGCCCCAGCTGGTCATGGCAGATGACTGTCCCTCCCTAAGCCTGGTTTTGCTGGAGATTTCTTCCTGTTAAAAGGGAGTTTTTCCTTCCCACTGTCGCCAAATGCTTGCTCATAGGGGGTAGTTTTGACGGTTTTCTGTATAATTAATGTAGGCTCTTTACCTCACAATATAAAGCGCCTTGAAGTGACTGTTTGTTGTGATTTGGCGCTATATAAATAAAATTCATTTCAATTGAACTCAGCTCAGCTCAGCTCAGCTCAGCTCAACTGAACTGAACTGAACTGAACTGAACTGAACTGAACTGAACTGAACTGAACTGAAATGAGCTCCACAGTCACCAGATCTCAATCCTGTAAAGGACCTTTTGGAATGTGGTGGAATAGGAGATTCACATCATGGATAGTTTGCAGCCAACAAACCTACAGCAACTGCATGATGTTAGTATGTCCACACTGACCAAAATCTCTGAGGAATCTTTCCAGGACCTTGTTAATTCGATATCACAAAGAATTAAGGGTAAAACTCTCCATTACTGCTGCCATTCCCTAAAGCAATCGATCTAGTGAAAGCAGTGTATCAACACCCCTTCATCCAAATCAATGATATTCGGTATCGACAGTCTCACAGGGTGTTGACTGAACAATATGACTATGGAGAAGATTACCCTACACAATAACCAATAGTTACAAATAATAGCTCTAGATGTTTTAGTCTCTATTATGTTAATCATAAGGCACACTTCATTTTGTTTGCTCCTCGTGTGCAAATGGATAAGATGAAAGTGGTATGCTACCTGCAGCTCTTAAAAAAGTAATTAAAGAGAATTCTGGATTGAACCTGAGAGCACTAAGAATCCAGTGGCACAATCTGCAGCAAAGATAATCAATCACACTTACCAGCTCTGAAACAAACAGCTCTTTAGTTCCCCTGCAGTAACAGGAAAGGGACCAGTAGCTGGTCTGTGTGCCAGATAACAGGCTTTGACAAGGCTCTAAGTGCACAGTTACAGCCACATCAGGAACTGACCAGATGTCAGCTGTGCTGTATACAAACAGCTGAGATAGGACAATGGCTGTGTGGGCAACACTCAGCTCTCTTTACTGGGCAAATGTGGCAGTAATGTCAAGTGTTTCTGTTATTACATAGTGTGATTAATTACAAAAAAAAAAAGGTGTTCTATTCTGTATTGTAGAAAAAAATAAATAAATAAAGCTTTTGGCATATTTGATTTAAATCCACCTCACATCTGAGGTTTAAACCATACTACGACATACGTATTGTACTTAATACCACTTGGGTGGTGTCATCTTAACTAACTATTTCAATCACAAACAATTATATATGAATTATACATGAGGAATTACTAACTAATTAATTTGGATTTTACATGGTGTTTTGCTAAATGTCATTGGTACATCTATTATGAGAAATGGCTGGCACTTGTAACCATCTGTCAAGCGCAGTCATTTGCACTGCCTTTTAAGTGATTCCTAATCATCCAGTCATTTTGTGGAGGGCATCAACCCAGACTGTTTATTCCCAGCTTGTTTATAACCTGCAGCTTCCTGCTACAAACATGAACAGTCCAGTGGCGCCATGCCTGCAAAATAAAAGAGAACTCTGACAGCAAAGTAGAAAACACAGAAGGATGAATATCAATAAGATGTTTATGCTAGTTTTAAATAACCATCACATGTTATGCAAGCAGAAAATACTGAACATCTGTTATCTGTCTTCAAGGATACTCTTTAACAAATGAATATGCTTCCAAGACTTCCAAGGTCAACAATGGACTTTCATGCTCAGATCAGACTATTGTGTCCTAACGGGTGTGTTTCAAGGGCATTTCTGTATTTCTTAATGTTCACTTTTTAATAGACTAACTGAAAAAAAACTTCAGACAGATCGTTATCTTTCAGAATCACCTGGTGACTACGACTGTGTCTCATAGGAGTTAAGAGTTTGTCACAGCAGCCAGAATCATTTTCTGTAAATAAATGGCAATGTGTTAAGACTGCAGATAGAACAGGCAGTACAAACGTGGCAAGGCATACGGTTTAGAGTGCCCTGGACTTAGAGAATACTTGTTTCTGATTGGTTTGCAAATACACTTAAAAAGTACAACACCTTAAACTCAATCATCTGAATCAACAATCAGTGTGAGGATTTAAGAATGAAAACATTCGTGCTTACATTACTATAGTGACATGAACACTGTCGGTCACTTTTAGTTAATATGAAAAAAATACACTATGTCCATACTTCGCAGAATGGGGCAAGTTAGTCTATATCTTAGTCAATCAAACAGTCATTAGTTTGATAAATAATTCATGCAATTTGCGTTGTTCCATACACCTTTAGGTTTTGGACTGTGGGTCAGGCACGTCACACTCAGTCATTTTTATCTGATGCTTTAAAAATCAATTAAACAAGACTATGATTTATAAATATGATATCTTATGCAACACAATTGATTTCACTATTATCATTGGCAATTTCAGTTTTTAGCAATAGCATGGAAAGTCCACATGTACAGTATTTGTGCAAAAGTCTTAAGCCACCCCGCATTTCTTTATATTTTGCTCCCATGGAGCTAGACTTTCTTGTACTTTTTAAAATGGTCTTAATCATTACTTATCCAGTATTTCTGAAGGTCTTCCAAAGTTTTTCTTTAGATATGGACTTCTTTTTCACTCATTTCCTTGTCCCTGACCATTTTCAGAGAAAATTTTTTTTTTGTTAAGCCACTTAAGAGCTATTAGCCAAAAACCTGGCATATTTCAACACAGTAGTTTGGACACGTGCAGAACAAGCGAAGAAGTAGCAGTCCTAAAAAATGATCCACAGCAGAAGAACAGAAGAATAGTATCTGAAAGTCATCCATCCATCCTCTTCCATTTAGGGTCGCGGGGGGCTGGAGCCTATTCTAGCTGTCATAGTGTGAGAGGCAGGGGACAACTCTGTACAGGTTGCCAGCCTGTCACAGAACTAACACAGAGAGACAGACAGCCATTCACACTTCACCTATGGGCAATTTAGGATCACCAATTAACCTAACCCCGCTAACTGCATGTTTTTGGACTGTGGGAGGAAACTGAAGTACCCAGAGAAAACCCACTCAGACACGGGGAGAACAGAAAGACCCCTGGCCAAGGTGGATTCAAACTCAGGCCTTCTTGCTGTGATGCAACAGTGTTAACCAGCGTGCCACCGTGCTGCCCTTTGAAAGTCATGCTCTTGAGAAATTGAGGGAAAAAACTGACACAGGGCCTGAGAGATGCATTTGGCCCTTCAGTTGATCCATCTAGTGTTCACTGAAGCCTCATCAGAAATGGTCTCAGTGGAAAGGTGTCAAAAAAACACTCTTAAGGAATGAAAACAGGGAAAACATTTTATTTCTATAGTGACAAATCATAACAAACCATCACCTCAAGGCACTTTATATAGTAAGGTAAAGATCCTGCAATAATACAGAGAAAACCCAACAATCAAAACGGCCAACTATGAGCAAGAAGTTGGCAACAATGGGAAGAAAAAGCTCCCTTTTAACAGGACGAAACCTCCGGTTGAACCAGGCTCAGGGAGGGGCAGCCATCTACCATGACAGGGTGAGGGGGTAAGGGAAGGGAGACAGGACAAAAGACATGCTGTGGAAGAGAGCCAGAGATTAATAATAACTAATGATTAAATGCAGAGTGGTGTGTAAACACACAGAGAGTGAAAAGAGGTGAGTGAAAAAAAAATACTCACCCATCACAGATTTAATTGTCTGAATAAATCTGAAAATGGGAAAAAGTTTGTTTGAATCCATTTAAGAGCCTAATTTCTTTTATGTTTGCGAACCTATTACATAAACATGTACCAAAACACCTGTTTCACTTTTGTCACTCGTGGTATTGTCATTACATAATTGCCAAAAGCAGAAGTAGTATTCATTAAATATTTTACCGCTGCCTCGGGCTTCTAATTGCTTGTCAATTCAGCATGGTATGATGTATAATCAATGCTTTCAATTGAGGGCCTGAGCCAGAGAGGTGCTTTATCATGCCTCAGTAATTAGAAAGCAAATAAAGACCTGAGCCACCCAGCAAAGCCAAGTCGTGATTTCATTCTGCTCATGGTTGCACAATGCTATTATGTACTGCCATGCAATTTTCACCTAGAGAATATTTATAATGAGCACTAATACCTAAAGGCTTTTTTTGGTCATCAGAAAGTCTTTTTAGTTTTTTCTTCAGTTGTCATAACATCCCAAGACACTTGTCTGGCACCAAAGTTTAAATGAGAACACAATTCTGCCTAAAATATCAATGTTAAAATAACATGCCAACATTAATAGATCACTTTAATTTAACTATAGTGCATTTTACACAAAACCAAGTTAATGAGTCATTGATTGTTTCTTGTGGCAAGGTACCCACTAATAAATTACAGTTTAAATTCCCCCGTGACCTTTTCCTTTTCCTTCTATGTCTTTATTCTGGACGGTCAAGATGTGCTTGTTTCCTGGCTTTCATTTCAAAAAATAGCCTAATATGCAATCAATAATGGCTTAATGGGTTCATGTGAATTTTAAATGCAGGACTAGCAGACAAGCATTGACAATGCAGTGCACAAAGTGCTACATTTTCCCCCAAACTAGTATTTATGTAAAGCAAAGTATGCTTTTAAGTCATTAATGCACAGCCTAAATTAGAAAAGCGTGATTCAAAGGTTGCACTTCCTTAATTTAGAAAAAAGCAAGGCAGACACAGTGGATTTAGTCCAGTTTGAAACCTGATGTGGTCTGATTTTTTTCCAGATTGGTCGTTGATTCATGTGTCATGAGCAATACAAGTAGTGTTAAGACAGAAAGTGCAGGTCTGTCAACTTACTGATCACGGCTTTTGTGGCAGAAATCCCTCCTTCATCCATTTCCAGAGAAACCTAAGTTGCACCTTGATATTATGCTATCATATTGAATAATTCCCCAACATTTTCCTGCCAGCCTGTTACTTACAGGGTATCATTTGCTTTTCTTTTGACCTCTTGCAGACTAGTTACCAGCTGCTGTGAAGGGTTTAAAAACACAACTGACAAAGAAAATGCTTAACAATTTGTTCTCCCAAGCCACTTATAAGCTTTGATAAAAGTGTTACACTCTCTCTCTCTCTCTCACACACACACACACACACACACACACACACACACACAGACACTCAACATGGTCATTTAGAAAAAAAAAAACTTAGCACATTACAAATTTCTCTTTAACCACTTCACACCAAGTCAAGATTGCATTTACATAAAGACTATAAAGTAATACTACAATACTATTTTCAAATGTGTTCTACCTGTGCTGAAGATTGGACCCCACTCATAGCAGCATAATGTGATGGACGGGTGGCTTGTGTACTGTCATCCACATGTTGAGGAAGAAATGATTGGGACACTGGATTTGGGTTTGTCACCCTTCCATCATCATGCAGAGCAGCTCGAGAAAATCGGAAAATCCAACTGCTGGGTATCAGAGGTGTGGAGTGAAGCATGCTGCAGCCACCACAACTACATCGTGCATCGTTGAGATTTCTGCACATATATTGCGTTTATCATATAGAGAAAACAAGATTAAAGTAGCTCTCTGTTAGATTTCTATTTGATTTCTATTCTATTTGACATCTCCGTGATCACTACTGCCTCTGAAGGCTGAAAGCTGAACTAAGCGTGAAATGCGGCCATTGACTTGAAGTGCACCTTTTTGGTTACAAGTGATATTTTCCTTAGTGGATGAGAAGCCCCTCTCCACTCAAAACTTGCTGCTTTTCTTGACTGTTTGATTTTCACTGTGCAGATTACAGTTTCTGACATATGCGTGTTGCACTGTAAAGTTTAGGTTCATTCAGGTGATTCTTTGTTTGCCAAGGGGTTGTCACATGGATGAATCCGCATGTTTGATCTGGCACAAATCTTATGCCAGATACGGTATCTGGTATCTGAGATGCCCTTTCCTGACGCAACCCTCCCGTTTATCCGGGCTTGAGCCGCAGGTGTCCTGCCATTTGTGTCGCCGCTTGGTTTCGAATCAGAGATCTTTCGCGTGTTAAACTATTGTAAATGTGTGGTGTCAAATGTTTCAATTGAAGGTAAGCTTCTTTGAGTTTGTAGCTTTCCTTTGACAGTAAACCGTGTGGCAGTCAATCCTGAGTTTAAGAAAGTCAGTTTTGACATATTTTACCCAATTCTTAAAAAAAAAAAAAAAACCGCTTTGCACGTCAGTGCGCTAATGTAATTTTGGAAATCTGATAAATAGACTTGTCACGCGACGATATTTTTTTCAAAGTTAACTAATAATTGAACGAGTTTGTTTGAACTGACTACCTCTACCTCTTGGTGTCAACTTTATTGTCACTTCCCGAAGCTCTCCTGCCCACGGCGGTGCAGGGCTTTCGCCACGAGAGTTGCTAAATGAAAACACGCTCCATGCAGATCAGCTCCATCTTATGCGGGATTGGCTATCTGCATCACTGGAGACGGCCTCTCTCTTCGTTCAGAGGTGAGCCTCTTCAGCACCTCCCCGGCGCTGCATCTCTGCGTCCTTAAACATCCCCGCGCCCTCCTGCTGGAGACAGTTACTGCGCGCGTCACACCACGAGCGCATCGGCGCTTTTCTCTTTTTCTCCTGTTGTGTAATACACAATGCATTATGGAATTGTTAAAGAGAAATTTTGCATCACCCAGAGGTTTTCCATCTCGATGCCTATGAGACAAACTTGAGGAATATCTGAAGATGAACCTGCCGCGGACACTGAAACATTTAAATCCACACAGAAGCGGCGCGTTCTGTGAGCACTGAAAATAAGCCCAGGTAAGACAATAACCACCAAGAGCAACTGCCAGGGGATGATGTGAATAAAAATGTACATTAATAAAGGAGGAGTTAAGTTTCCAGATTGATGAATTAAATACGGGAATTTAAAAAATGGCTCGCCAATTTATCGTAGGCTGTGGCAATTTTGTTAACTATTTACACAGGCGAGATTTCACAACACATAACCAAACAAAATCCTCTCCTGTTTGTGTACAGAGTTTCCTAATATTGTTAATGAGTGACTTAACCTCACTCTTGTATGAATATCTTGTCTTCAGCTGAAAATCCACGTTCTAAAGGGCTTTGGCCAATGAAGGAGAAACACACCAGCCACTTTATTATTAAAAATACTATTTTCGCCATTTGTTCTAGGAGCAAACTGCATTTTTCACTTCTCTCTGTCTGTGCTGGCCGCATATTATTAAAGAGAGAGAGCAAGAGAGAATACCTGTTGCTCAGCTTGCACAGTACCTCAAACACAGCATTTTCTTCCTTTATCTTTCACAGTGGTTACAAAATGCACCAAACACCAGCAGTGTTTAGTTAGTTATGTGTGATTTATTTTTCACCTCCATAAGTGTTTCAGGCATTGTGTTAATCGTGTCTGTGTTCAGCCTCTGTGGGAATAATTACACATTATCTTGTTTATTCTTTGCAAGGCAATGGGAACATGCTTTTTTTCTGTTTCCAAGTGGTAGATTATGCAACACCATAAGCCAGCTGAATCAGATAAAGGACGTTTAGTTATCACTGAGTTCAAATATCCGTTTTATTAACATTCGGCCACTGGTTTACCAAATACAAGACTGCAGGCAGAGTCCGGCCTTTCCTGCTGCTATGGAGAAAATGATGCACTGGCATAATAAAACCTCTTGTCTTTTTGGCACCAGACTAAGTTGTCAGACCACGTTTGCCTCCTGTGTATTGGCAGTGAGAAGAGCTTCAGTCTGACTGCAATAAGGCTATTGGCAGTACAGTGATTCCTCCATTCAATTACTTAGGCTGAGATAAATTTACATCCATGCCTTCCCCCTAATAAATTTGGAGGGGGGTGTCAACAAAGAATCCAATGTAGCTTGTCACAGCTGATCATTTTTGCAGCATGTGAAATGAAAGAATTTCCCCCGGGAGAGCTAATGGCTGCAGGGTGTGTGGAGTGATTTCCCTGAGCAGCAGTAATACTGACCAAATAAACACGCAAAGAAGATGTAACCTCAGGGAGAAAGCACTGTCTAAGCTTCTGTGTGAGAACATATTCCTCTGCAGACATGTTGTTAGTCATGTTCGTTCTCAAGTGAGATAATCAAGATGTAAGATTTTGGCCATATTTGTGACAAGGGGGTTAAATAAGAGTTAAAAGGGCTGAAACTGTATTGCTTTATCATGCACACACATGTGAGTGGCTATTATGTGCAAAATGCCATATAATAGCCACTCATGTCATCCATCAGCCAGTGGATCAATGACTGTGTTTTCTGCTAATCAGACCATAATTGCCAGGACTGAAAAAATACAATAAAGCATTTCATACTTTTGCTGACAGCTTCTCTTGTGCCCAGGTGGGATGTCATAATCAGTGAGAGACCCAGAGACTGAGGTGTCATGGACACGGGGATCATCCCATCCTCTCCTCCGAACCTGTCAGAGCACCTCATGTGTGACAGCTTCATGCAGGGCAATGAGTCTATCCCGCAAGGGAACTCTACAGACAGCAGCTTCAACAGAACCAGCACAGTGGTCATCACCTGCATGTACTTTCTGGTTTGTGCTGTGGGACTCTGTGGAAACGCCCTCGTCATCTACGTCATTCTGCGCTACGCCAAGATGAAGACGGTTACCAACATCTACATCCTCAACTTGGCAGTTGCTGATGTACTCTTCATGCTTGGCCTGCCGTTCATTGCCATCCAGTTGGCGCTGGTCCACTGGCCATTCGGGCCTGTGCTTTGCAGGGTCGTGATGACCGTTGACTCTCTGAACCAGTTCACTTCTATCTTCTGCCTAATGGTCATGAGCATTGACCGCTACTTGGCTGTAGTGCATCCCATTAAATCCACAAAGTGGAGGAAGCCACGCATGGCCAAGACTATCAATCTAGCAGTATGGGGGGTGTCGCTGATGGTTAATCTGCCCATTGTTATCTACAGTGGCGTAATTACAAAGCATGATGGCTGCTTCTGCACCATTGTGTGGCCTGAACCTCAAGAGGCTTACTACACCGCATTCATGTTCTACACATTCATCCTGGGCTTCTTCCTGCCCCTCATGGTCATCTGCCTTTGCTACTTGTGCATCATCATCAAGGTGAAGTCCTCGGGCATCCGTGTGGGCTCTTCCAAGAGGAAGCGTTCAGAAAGGAAAGTCACCCGGATGGTGTCCATCGTGGTGGCAGTGTTTGTTTTCTGCTGGCTGCCGTTCTACGTTTTCAATGTCACATCAGTGACGGGCACCATCAGCACCACCCCCATCCTGAGAAGTATCTTTGCGTTTGTGGTGGTTCTAGGATATGCCAATAGCTGCGCTAACCCCATCCTTTATGCCTTCTTATCAGAGAACTTCAAGAAGAGTTTCCAAAATGTTCTGTGTCTTAAAAATGTGGGAGGGCTGGACGAAGTTGACCGAAGTGATAGCCGGCAGGACAAATCTCGCATGATGAATGACCCCACGGAGACACAGAGTACTCTGCTTAATGGGGACCTGCAAACAAGCATCTGAGAGGAAGAAAACTCATGTACACAAAGAAGCCAATAGCTGACTCACGGAAACAGTCATCACTTATCAATCTCTCTAAGGTCGCATCAGGAAGAACATTAGTAAATATTAAACCTATTGAGAACCAACACAAAGTAAAAAAAAACAAAGGCACGCCAAACTGCAGTGTTCCTCCTGATGGGTTATCAGGGTCTAAGCAAATCCATTAAAATATAATTACACAAATTTATAATTGTTTTCTTTAGGCTGTGAATGAAATGGAAATTTTATCTTCTCGGTCACGAGTGTATTAACTCTGAAGTAACTAAACAGACACCAACACCCAATTGCAGATGTACCCAATTTGCCAGTGTAGTAGAGACACGTGGTTATGTACAAAGTTTACAGCAGAGAGCCAAGTGTACACATTTTTGTATTGAGTGAAAACTACAACAGAACGGTGTGTTCAGATATTGTGTAACTGCAGGTTATTTGTTTGTTTCTAGTGAGTTTTTTGACAGCAAATAAAATAGAAACAGTGTTAAAAAAAAGTCTCACACACACACACACACACATATATATATATATATATAAATAATACTCTATTTCAGACATAGAACTTAATATCACTGCTGTTGTGTGTCATGTTCTGTAATATAGTTATTTATTTTTTCTAATTTTTGTGAGTGATTTTACTTGCAAGACAAATGTATGAAATGTGAATGTTGAGTAGTAAATATTTAGTCCTGTGTCTCCTTCTCCTTGCATTACTCTGTGTACATGTATAATTTAGATCCTATTAAAGGGTACTGGCTTGGCAATATATCAAGCAAGCCTCTAACCAAAATGCTGCTAAGATGTATAGACATTTTGTAGAATTGTAGGACCATGGTGTATCATTAGTAATATTACCTGCCTGTCATCACTGCTTATTATATAATGATGCATATCATATAGGAATGTTGGACAGCTGGTTCTAAATTTTTAAGAATGAGTCCAGAATCGTGACTCGTTTTCTGTTTATTCTTCTTTTTTTTGTTTTCTTTTTTTTGTTTGTTTGTTTTCTTAAAGCATGAAACCTGTCCAGATCATTTCTTATTTATGGTTATTTTGCTCCATTTTTTTTTTCTATCCACCCATTTCCCAGGAGCTGCAGTATTTATCAAAAGATATAGATCACTTATAGATCAGTTTTCCTGTGTCTGGAGGCTGAGCTTGTCCCCTACACTTCCACATCACAATTATTAGTTAACACTTTGCATCCTTTGACTCTGAACCATCCTCCTCTGTGGCATCTTGGGGCTACATTTCAAGTGTGGTTTGCAACACTGCCTGCCTGCGTGATGTGAATTTGTGAAGGGCTAGAACACTTATCCTAAAGAGGCTGTGGTGTTCCTTTTTAAATCATCACTGTGCTGCTTCAAGAGTCCACAGTTCATTCTGACAGTCTGTGACTAACTCTTTGTTCCTATAGTCAGATTACTATCTTTGTGGCTTATGAAACATTTATACTAGAAGCGGAGGTTTCCTCAAACACATCAAATCTAATCTAATCTAATCTAGTAACAGATTTTAATTCATAAAGAGTTGTGACTGCCCGTGTGTTGATGTGAACACCTCAGCTAGAAGTCTCTAGCAAACATGAGGTAAAATATGTGTTACTACTGGTGTAAGCATGCTGTGTTGAATTTGTACTTCTTTGTGTGTGTTTACATGATATGCAGAAGTGTGCGCGCACACACACACACACACACACACATACACACTTAGTCACACCAGATCCATAACTAACCAAATTCTATATCCAACCTCTCTCTCTCTCTCTCTCTGCAGTATTGCTAAATATGTTTATCGGAGCGTAACTTCTTATTAGTATTGAAAGACATGGCGCTCCTCTAGTGTCCTATATTTCTATAGCAACAGTGACCAGTTGGAGTTGGTCGCATAGAAACATTTATAGTATGACAATAATAGAGAGATGGATCCAGGAATAAATTATGACCAGATGTCGCTCAGATGACTGAGCTACAAACTCAAACATCTTCATAACATATAAAAGTGTATAATTTGTATGTAGTAGTTCGTGGTACAAAATGTAAGCCAGAGCAAAACAAACACCTTGCATTAAGTATCATGGTAGCAGATATTAACAGAAAACTGTGTTACTGTTGTTAATTAATAATTTTTTTTTTTTTTTTTTGTGGGGGGGGTCTGTATTTTGGATTATGTATGTTCCGTTGTCTAATGAGATAAGATTGTGTATAGTTGTGTTGAAAACTGAATAAAGAATACATGCAGTATTGTGAAGCTGACCTCTTTCACCTGTTTTGACATGAATGAGCAGGTACACACGTTTATGAAGACCGTGCCACGGGTGTACAGAGGTGAGGCTAAAGGGGAAATCTGATTGGACCCCTATGTTGCCCACCCCAAAAAACATGTTGTCATGTCATTACAATCATTGGTGGAAATTAAAGAGGAGGGGGTGCCCCCCAGTGCTGACAAAAACAGCACAGTCATCATCAGCGCATCACATTAAATATATGACTATGCAATGTTAAATATTACATGCAATGAAAGCTATTAGTTTAAATATGGAATGAAACAGTACATTATTCATTTTGAAAGATGGACTCGCTCCCGTGGACCTCACAGCGGCTTAATCCCCTACAGTACTTTGCAAACTGTACAAAGAATGTGTGAGAGGTCTACCACCCAGTAAAATTAAATATATTTGCTATTTTATTAACCTCTTTATCTCACTGTATTGTAATTTAATATTGTTACAAGGCACCTACAGCATGTTTCCTAATGTGCGCTTATGGAGATGGGTGATCTGTGCACATTATAACTCAATGAATTCTCAACCAATTTTACAACTGGTTCTTCCCTGTGCCACCCACTTAAAAAAAAAAAAAAGAAAGAAGAAGAAACAAATCCTGGAAACACCCCTGAGGATGTGAAATATTAAATTAAAAGCCAATTCACTTAAAAGTCTTTTAATTGGTGGGAAGTTATGTTCACATCAAATTATGTTTGGAATCTCCACTTTACATTTTTACCACAAAAAAAATAATTGTGTCATTGCAAATCATAAATATGGAACAAGTTTGAGTCACGTCATAATAAATCAGATGTTAATGAATTCTCGTCTTCTGCTCACCATAAAAATTGCAGCATAATAGTGTGAAAACACATTTTAATATAAAGCTCTTGTCCTGAAAGGATATAACCACAACTTATCTACTGTTTCAGTCTGGAATGTGGTTAAATGCCCATGATCAGACTTTGTGTGTTGTGCTTCTCAATGTAACCACAAGGTGGCGACATAATCATATGCCTAACCACATCTGGCATATTTGCAGTTGTGTTTCACGGTGTTCAGTCTCTAAGTCTTGACAAACTGAGGCTCTTATTTCTTTTCTGGTCATTCCCTGTTCTACCATAAGAGTGCCTTGATGGTAGATCAGAAACTGTACAGCAAATAATTTTAAACAACAGTTACCTAGTCGATGCGGCTCAGATGCACTACAGCGCTTCACTTCTGAAAATATATTTTAATGTGTAAAGAAGAAGAAAAAAAAAAAAAAAAAAAGACAGCATATCCATATTCCAGTTTTGTTCTGAGTTTAATCACTGAAACGAATGAAGCTCTCCTCTTCCTTTTCGTTTCAGCTGTGTCCCTGAATGTCCTTTGGGTGGCCTCAACTGCTCCAAGACAGAACAAAACCACAGTGTGACCATTTCAGAAGTCTTCAATTTCACTCTTCAGAAATTCTTCATCGCCTACGAGCTGAGGTTACGCAGAAGACCCAAAGATATGCATGTTGGTTTTCAACAGAGCAGCTAAACAAACAGGGGGTTGTGTTTTTTTTCCTTTATGTGGCATTACATCGTGATTGGTTAGGGCCCTCATATTATTTTATTTTTTTTTACATGAGTTATTTTCAATCTGGTATTGTTTTATACACACGATCAGTGACCACGAGACCCTGACATGTATGTGCATTATCTAAAGTCTGAGTTGACAAATGATTTAATAGAATACTAGGTTTGCAGAGGCAAGACATACTGTAAGCCAAACTGGTCTACACCATCCACAGTTGCCATGGAGAAGATTAATACTGATGGATGCAGAGCCAGGCTGTGGTCGCACAAGGCCCATATATGTGCAATGTGTTTAATCCACTATAAATCTCAAAATAGCCGTCCCACCCCAAAATACAGAACAAAAATCATGATGGGCAACAAGCCTTGAGCCATTACTAAGGGCAATTTTTCACATATAAGATCATGAGAGCCCAATCGCATGCAGTGCTGTTAACTGGGCTTCCTTTTTTTTCTCTTTTTTTTTTTTTTCTTGCACAGAACATTCAAGGTGTTCAACTAGAGGAGAACACATCAGCCTCACATATTATAGGACCTGATCTGAAGGTATGTGTATTGAGTCTTCTCTTTAGAATGTCATACAGTACAAAATCCAAAGCTCACATTCAACATACACACGCTCTAAACAGCAAAGGTGAGCCAATTAATCATCACCATCATTATACCAACAATTCCACAAGAATGAAAGCATAATACGTCAAAAACATTTCCAGTACCAGGACAGCAAGGAACATATGACTGTACTGAAAATAATAATTAAAAAAAAAAAAAAGACACAGAAAAGAAAACGAGTAAACAAAAACTCAACGAGTTGCTAAAAAAATAGATATTCCCTGCCCTCAACCAGACTTAAAAAAAATAATAATGAAACAATCAACACAGTAAATAATGAAACATGAGAACACTCAGGTCCAAATGTGTTTAGTTTCCATGGCAGCGCTTCCCCAGCTACTGGCAAAGGCAGCGTCTCTAAGCTCTCCCATTATTTCTTTGCCCATAAAAAATAGATGTATACTAGATTCATACAGTATTTCATAACTAAATTCACAAATGATAAGAATCATAACCATAACTTTAAAAATGTTCTTGCAAAGTTCATAATACGCTGATTTATATATATATAATTTTTTTTTAAATTTTTTTTTTTTTGCATTCAGTCCTATATGCATATGACAACATACTGTCCTCCATCATGACTAAGTTAAATGCTTGGTCAGCTGAAATGAGAGCACCATGGGAGAGAAATGAAGGGGGGGTGGGGTTGGGTTGGGGGGGTCAGAATACTGTAAGAAATATCCAGATATGCCCAATCGACGTGACAGTCAGTCACGCTCAGACTCTGCCCCTGCAGCAGGAAGGGGAAGGGAGAGAGAATGAGGGGGTGTGGGGCCTCTTCCCTCTGCCCAAGCCTGGAACTGGCGACTCGTCCTTCTCTCCTCTTTATTCAGTTTTGTCAAGTAGATGCCAAGAAGTAGCTCAGTGCTTATTTTATTTTCTTTTGAAAGGATGTGTGATTTTACACGTCTTTTTTGTTGTTTGTTTTTGTCCTCCAGAGCTGGAGGAGCAGACTGGTAGTCAAAAGATTTCAGGTAGCTTTGTGTGTTTCATCCTGTCTCCAGTCCCTCGACTCTCTCATTAAAAGCAAAGTGGTTCTTCATGGTCATTGGTCACAAAGACTACTCATATTCAAGGAACTGTTTATGGTAGAATAAGAGATACCTAGAGGCAAAAGGAAAAAAAAAAAAAGAATTAATTACGGTATCAAACTTGCATACCTTGGCAGCATTTGTGATTTCTTTTGGCCATTTTTCAGAGAATATGAATGATAAACACAAAAGCTTTTCCTTCACTCAGGGTTTGTGGTTGAGTGAAGCATTTCCTATCAAATAATTGTGTTTGCCTTTTTTTAAAATCACAATGTCAACAGAAACTATCCAAATGACCCTGATCAAAAGTTTACAAACATTAGTTATTAAAACCGTGCATTGCCTCTTTTGCTCAGGTGGTAAAGCTGCCCATTCTTCTTGGCAAAATGCCTCCAAGTTCCTATAAAGTCTTGTATGAACTACAGGTTTGAGATCTCCCCAAAGTGTCTCAATGATATTGAGGTCAGCAGACTTCTTTCTGCTGCAGCCAATGCCAGTGGATGTTTGTCACGCTGGAACGTCCAAATGCTTCAGCTTCCGGGGTGATGAGTGCAAATTTT
Organism: Archocentrus centrarchus; assembly: GCF_007364275.1. Classification (NCBI taxonomy): domain Eukaryota; kingdom Metazoa; phylum Chordata; class Actinopteri; order Cichliformes; family Cichlidae; genus Archocentrus; species Archocentrus centrarchus. The sequence continues at coordinate 20,838,357 of NC_044353.1, read as the reverse complement.
CCTCCAGTATTTTCTGATAACATGCTGCATTCATCTTGCCATCAATTTTGACCAAGTTCCCTGCGCCTGTGTACTGTAGCTCACACATCCCCAAAACATCAGCAATCCACCTCCGTTTCTCACAGCAGGGGTGGTGTACTTTTCATCATAGGCTTTGTTGACACCTCTCCAAATGTAGCATTTGTGGTTGGGGCCAAAAGCCCACACCAAATAATTTTGTTCCAGACGTTTTGAGACATGTCCCAGTGCAGTTTGGAATATTATAAGCGGGCCCAGTAACGGCTTTCTTCTGGCGACTCAACCAAGCAACCCATTTTTCTTCAAGTGCCTCCTTATTGTGCATTTTGAAACAGACGCAGAGAATCCTGTATGTCAGCTGAAGTTATTTGTGGATTTTTCTTTGGATCACAAACAATTTTCCAGGCAGTTGTGGCTGAATTTTTTTTTTTTGCTGGTCTACTTGACCATTGGCTTGGTTTCAACAGAATCCCTCATTTTCCACATCGTAACAGAGTCTGAATGCTGCTGATTGGCATTCTCAAATCCTTGGATATCTTTTTATATCCTTGTCCTATTTTATCAAGTTCAACTATTTTCTCCTGCAGCCCCTTTGATAATTCTTTGGCTTTCCCCGTGAAACACGCAAGGGTCTCTCAGGAGCCCAGAAACTCGCTGACTTTTTTACACACACACACACACACACACACACAAATTATAAGCAAACAGATCACAAATGAGGATGGTTACCTATAGTAGCCATTTAAACCCCTGTGTGTCAACTTGTGTGTGTGTTATCACGCCAAAACCTCTAAGGGTATGTAAACTTTTGATAAGGGTCATTTGAGTAGTTTGTTTTCATTATGATCTACAAAGATTGAACACACGATTGTTGGATAATAAATGGCTTCACCCAACCTCCAACCATGAGTGAAAAAAGTTTTTGTGTTATTGTTCTTATTCTCTGAAAAATGGCCAAAATAAAGAAAAGAAAAGCTCAAATTCTGCCAGGGTGTGTAAACTTTGGAGCACAACCGTATGTAGCATTAATGTTTTGTTTGGACTTTTACCCTTCACTATCGAGTACATCCTTAATGCTGGCCTTGGTGATTATGGCATCATCACATTTGAACCACTGATCCTTGTGCTGGCGGATGAAGCTGGTGTAGTGGCCACTCTCTAATGTGCCTTGGTGGTTGACCACCGCAAACAAGGAATACCTGAAAATAAGAGAAAATGAAGCGTATGAATGAATTTTTATCCAAGAAAGTCCCATTATCCCCAAATACATGAGCGCTTCTAGTTCCAAACCCTGCACATTACACTTTAAGATAATCTTTCACACTATGGCGATATTAACAAAAAACATTTTCAATGTTTCCTTCTACTTTACCACAAGCTCTAAGTTTTAACAATACAGTATATTCCCAATAAATGTCCTGGAAAATTAATGCTGTTGTAGCTGCAATGGATGAAGAAAACTAAGCAGCTTTTAATAGGCTTCAAATTGATTTAATTAGGGGAAGTCACAGCTGGATGGTTCAGGATTGTTCAGGTCATTAGCATGTGTTATCGTGTTAGAGCTGAAATTTCTTCTGTGATGTCAGTCAGCAATGCTGCACAACTGCTGAGAATTTAGTGTTAATAATCAGTTTGCTGTATATACATATTCCAAGGTACTCACTTATTGTCATTGTTTAATACATCAACCGACTGTTGATACTGCCCGTTCATTCTGCTCTCTTTACTGTAGAAAACAGAGAAAACGTCATGTAAAAAAAATAAAAAAATTGAAGCAAGTGTAAACTAGCACAAAAATCCACTAGGTGGCAGAATAACACAATCAATGAAAGCACGTGGGTTCTCTGCCTGTACCACTAATGATTTTTCAGTCTATGAGAGCAGCAGAGCTGAATGGATGCAACATTCAGGGGTGGGGCAAGACTGCTGCTGCTGCTGCTGCTGCATGCTCTAGTGACATCAATATATATTACTAGGGATTATTTACATAAAGATTTTTGGCAGATGCATCTACATATGTAAGCGTGTCATAAGTACACCGGTAAACTTTTAAATGGAATAAACATTTTTTTTTCCATTTGGATGCTTGCTATACAATATTTACTGTAATATATGGAGTTAAAAAAAATAAGCTTAGGGCTTGATCTGTAGTAAAAATACAACACGTGGAGTTCTGCGATCATCTCACCTGGATGCCATGAAGGGCGTCATGTCCAGCTCTAGAGGGAAGGAAACATAGGTGGTAATCTTCCTCCGCAGTTTAGCAGAGTGCTCAAACCGCTGGAGAGAACCAGAGAGGGTTGATGAGAGGGCAGATGGGAGAGAGATGGGGTGGGGGGCAAGAGAAGCAGGGGGATGGGGAAACAAACATATTTAGAACTAACTGTCATCATCATTACAACAAACAAAAAACAACATGTGTGAAATGTGTGTTTTCCTCCCCGGCTGTCAAATATTTACATATTCATAACAAGAGAGGCTCAGATTTATTTAAGACAATATCCTCGTGGCCTGTTTCTATGAATACCATAAATACCTTATAGGCCTCCAGTATTGCAATAAATAAAAAATGAAGAATGGGGGGCTGTATGAGTCATTAAAATCATACGTGTCCTGGGACACTGATATGAAGGCAACAACAGCTAAATCAAATTATGAGCACACCTACGCACGCACATGTGCCAGCCAGCTAAGGGCGACATAATTTGAACCTTGCTGACATCAGCTGCAAGGCTGCATACACACAGACCAAAATGAAATAACATACTAAAGCTACTGAAATATAGACTAAGTACACATAATTAAGAAAACAGCAGCACAATTCATATGTGTGAAGAATAAAAAGAGGTTCAAGAGCAAATGTATATGTTTTTCTTCTGGCCTGTAGTGCAATATACGCCAACTACAGGAAGCATGGAGCTAGACAACCTCATAGTTTGGCATTAATATTTACATCTTGTCATGAGCAAGGACAGATGCAAGATTCCCTATGTGCAGCCATAAAGCTGCTAAAGCTGTATTCTGATAGAAAGAAAGATGTAACTGCTCACAATGTTTGTGATTTTAAGAGGACGAGACTTCAGCACCACAAGGCAAGTGCTATTTAGTTAGTGCAATTATATTCAGAGCAAGCAGGCATCTAACCAACGCATGCACACATTTGATTTTAGGGTGAACTTTCCTTTTAAGCCACATGACACGGCTCTTTTTACTATTTTGGAGTGGTGACAAAATTAGACGTGCAAATGCTAGATCCTCAGATTAGCTTTAAATAATCAAACTGTCAGACAGTAACGAGTGATAATTGGCAGCACGAGTGACTCACTTTGAGATGGAAACAGGCTACGATGGGAAGCTTCTTCATTGTCAGCTGTTTGGTGGACTCCTGGTAACTATGGCAACCACCACATTTGATTTTGGCACTGCTTCCTAGATGCTCGGGTCGCGTAAACCTGCAGAGTGAAGAATGCAATAAAAAGAGGGGAGAGGTGATGTGTTAAAACAAGAGGCCAGAAAATGGATTTGGAATGGAGGTCTGAAATGTGAGAAAAGAGGGAGAAAGATTTCTGTGTGGAAAGCTTATGTTAGATATCATCTGAATATGCATGACACCACACCTGATCTCAGTCTCACTGGAAGAATATAAAGATCTGTATAATATGCCTGCCTGCAGGGTTTTGCTGCAGACCCTGCGTGTCAGTTTGCCTAACGCAAAAGCCCATGTGGTGTTGCCAACGCCTCTATCACCATGGCAATAGCATCAACCAGCTCTGTACCTTTAAGAGACTTGCTGCAGCAACTAGAGATGTGTGAGGAGCTGCAGTTTAAAAAAAAAAAAAAGTCAGAAGGAGAGGAGGTGAGAAAAAGAGAGGAGGAGGATGAGACAAATGTAAGAGGTAGAGAGTGAGGGCACAAGGGAGAGGAATGAAATAAGATAAGGAGAAGAGGAAAACAAATTGAAAAAATGAGGAGGCAGTAGAGGAGATATGAGAGGTCACACTCTCTCTGTCAACCTGGTGATGGGAGATGATGAAATCCAAGGATAACAGGGTTGTTGTGCGTGAGTAGACACCATATGCAACCTCTCTTACAAATGGGGGAATTCATTTTCTACCAGTGCTGAAAGAACATAGGTGAACTGGCAAGACCACAGATGACTACAGCTACTTGTAGCCCAATAAGCTTGTAGCATCTAACCAGTAGAATTTTTTTTTTTCCTGTTTGGCAAGAAGCTCCGTTTAGCACTACAACATACAAATAATACAATTTTTGGTAGTGTAGAAACATGGAAAACGCAAACAGAGATGAATCGGCAACCTGCCTGCAGTTAAGGCCTTTCTGACACATACACAAGTATTTTTGAAACTGAGTTTTTCTTCCTTGACTCTCAAAAAGAAAAAATTGTCCACACAAGCAGTGCTTTAAAAAAAACGACATCTTCATTTACATGAAAATGCAAAAAACATATTTCAAGTGCTTTTAAAATGCCTGCATAATCAGCAGGCAATGATATAACCCTAATACCAACACCATGCTGCCAGACAAAAGCTCTGCCACTGTGATGTCATAAGCACCTTGAGGCGACTGTTGTGATTTGGCGCTATATAAATAAAACTGAAATGGATTGAATAATTCAAAAGATCAACTTTTCCCTGTTTACACATTAACAGAGTATCTGCACCATAGACAGATTTTTTCCATAGGCCTGTTTTCAGTGAATTTATGCCGTTTTTCAAAAGGTCAAAATGCTGCAGTAAAAAAAAAAAAAAAAAAAAAACTCCCCTGTACACCTCGACCCAGCCTTAAAATAAATGACTATGTACCTGCGCAAGCAGTCTGTGAGTGTGGTGGATCCTGACAGGTGGCTTTCGCCATTAACTGTGCTGCCATCCCCTCCAGGGCTGAGGGGCCAAAATGGCGTGGATGAGCCAGGAAGGTCCAGACTGATGTCCCAGAATGGATCTATCGTTGTGGAAACCCCACTACAGAAGGAAAAAAAAAAGAAGGAAGTCCAGTTATGATGTTTGACTAATAGTGTGGTTTTGTGTAGTTTTATGTCACTTGACAGGATGATGACATAGATGGTAACGCACAAAATGAAATTCACACAGCCCCTTTAGATTCTGATCATGTTTTTGTTTAAGCCTGCTGGAAGACTGAATGTGTGCGTGTGCATAATATCCACATAGCTGTTCCAGGTCCATTTGCAATTCAATGACGTGTTACATCAGAGAAAATTGGCTTTGCATAAGGAATTTGTATTATTACAGCCCAATAAGCGTGATGGACTGCAGCCTGGGCAAAATGGAGGCCTCAGGTGCAAAATGCACAGAGTGTACATAAATATATATGCACAGGGACGGGCTGCCAAAAATTATCACTGTTAATTAGATGAGTCATGGTTTTGTAATACCCAGAGAAACCAGTGGGTGGCTAGCAAGGCAAGTAGACATGCACTTACGGTGATAGGAGTTCAGCTCTGCTATAATATGGCACCATTATGGCACTACTTTACTTTGAAAACCTTTGCTGATGCATTTTGTTGCTTAAGAGTTTTCCCATTATAGTCAAAAAGTTATTTTAGTGGTTATGAAGGGGCTTGATTCACTGTCACAATGATGCACCATCATCAGTAGCTCTGCATCAGCAGTCTCCACTTTCACTGTAGACGCAGGTAATATCACAGCAAACTGGGCTGGGCTTGCCTGCTAGTCTGGGTGAGGTGCTTTCCAGTTCAGTGCAGCGTGCTAGTGTTAATATGACAGGACAGCTCTAGGGGGAAGGCAGGCAATGCTTGGGTTGTGCTGCTGTCTAGACAACTTCCATTAAAGCAACTCTGCAGGGACTGGGCCTTTGAATAAGAGTGCAAAAACCAATGGTTCCTCCACTACTGGAGGATGAATATGTGGAGGATGGATGAATGAGTAAATGTAGGGGGGACAGGAGTGATGTTCCTTCAAGATGAATGCTTTGTGTTTAAGCAAATTTTCCTTTGCATTATTACAGTGTTTTTAACTGACACACACACACACACACACACACACACACACACACTTACTTACTGGCACACTTGACAGGTAACATCTGATTGCAGGCCCCCGGTGAAGATTTGGTCAATGATGCAGTTACAGTGGTTTGGATTGTTGGCCTTCTTGCCGTTGTCATCTGTTAGAGAACAAAAATAAATATATAAAAAGTCTAAAAGTCTCACTTCACAACTCTCTGGATTCTCTGTAGCCAATCAAGGTGACCCAACCTGTCATTGCACTGCAGCAGGGCCTATTGACATTCCTTACACTGCTTGCTTGCTGTCCGTTTGGCACATTGTAAGTCTCCTTCAGTATGTTTCCAGTGAAATAGGGCACTGTGCTCTGTCAGTAAATTTTAGGTATATTTCACTATGCCAGATCAGAGACAGTAGGTGGCTCTGTCTCCTAACACTCCTCTCAGTCTCAGCTGACACTGCTCTTAGCTGTTTACTCATTTCAGTCAAACTGGAAATAAAATATTAACTGAAACATTTTCAAATACAAACAAATAAATAAACAAACCCATTAAACATATTTTGTGCACGCACAACTTAGTATCAAGCTTGACCCTAAAAGCTTTGAGGATAACAAGTAAAGCTTACTGATAGTGTCTCCTTTGCAGTGCCTATGCAGTACGTCCAATGCTGCAATGAGGAACTCGTGGGCATCTTGCTGCTCATAGCCTGCGAGGTGGCGTGCATGAGTCCACACCAGGTGCAGCAGCCGGAATGGAATGTGGGGCGAGCGGTGGCCCGAGTAGAACTGGGAGAAGGGATAAAAGATGGGACAGGTGGTGGGGGGTGAAGAAGAAAGGTGGTTAGCCTATTTTTCCAGGTGTTACCAGGTGTGTTATTTTATCCACTTTATTCCAGTCTCTTCTGGCTGTTTTGTAAGCACTTCAATCTACAGGTCTTGTCAGATATGAATGAATTCTAACACATGTCACAAAACAGAACCAGCTCTGATGACAGCACATCCACAGAGAGGGGAAGTGCAAGGCACAACACAGACAAGTCAAAGTGGATGGGTGGGAAAAAAAAGGGGAGAGTTTGGAGCAAAAACATCCATCTGTTGTGTGTTGCAAAGTCTCTTGGTTGCCACTGGAATTGGAGTGAATGAAAACCCAGGGCAGGGTCAAAAGATATCGATAAGAAAGTGACAACGCAAGCACTGGCAGGGTGCAAACAGTGCAATGAAGTTCCAGCGAGAGCTCATTAATGCCAGAGAAAGATCTTATTTCTCAACACGCAGATAATGCGCACACCTCGCTTTCTTCTCCTCAGTTTTCTCTGAAGTCTGATTGAGTGGTGAAAGGGAAAGACAAAAGAAAAATGCCGCTCTGACATCTCTTTTTGAATCTTACAGACTATTCTGCTTTTTGGCAGTCTGAAGGTGGCTGACAAACGAATTACGCGACAAGAAGAAGACAAGAAGGGGGGGGGAGAGGAAGAGGAGCGAGTCGATGATCAAAGCGGGCCGCACCTCCCCTTTTCGAATCTAAAAAGCTGCCTGAGAGTGTGCAGGTGCCTGCAGAGTCAGAAGACAACTTTTGATGAAGATATGGGGGGGAGTTGGATGTAAGCAATGAAATTAGACCTAGGCACAAAAAAAAAAGAAAAAAGAAAAAAAAGAGGAAAGATAACTGTGCATCTGCAAGGAATTGTTTCAATGTAAGATCCTGAATTTTCTGTCTCAGTAACACTTGAAAACTAAATCAATGCCTGTATGCCTGAGCAGCAGAGGTGAGCGATAAACTCCTTCATGTGCAATGTAGCTGAACAGCTCAGCCAACTGAGACAGGGCAGACATGTCTGTGTGTTGTGGAGGTGGGGGCTGATGATTCAACTCGTTATATATTATAACACCACTTGCCAACTGTGTGCCTATATAGACTGGAAATGAGAGGATGTAAGAAGAAAGTGAGACAGTGTGGGAGCAGAGTAGGCACTCATTATGTAAGACTCTGGGTTGATGAGTTTATTAGACATAAAATGCCAATTTTCTGTAGCAAAAAAAAACAAAACAAAAAAACAAACAAAAAAAAAAAAAGGCTGTGCAATATAAATCTCGCTGGCTGATCAGGTTCAATAAAGGTGTATAATTACTGCATTCTGCTCATCCATTTGTATGTGGCTCTGTACATTTCCTTTCAGGCAGGATTTCGTCCCTCCTCTCTGCCGCCCTCTTTGGACTTGACAAAAGAGCACAAGAGTGACTCAGCCTTTTATGGCAGAGAAAACATTCTGTATTGTAATGTTATTTTTTTTTTTTTTTTTTTTTTTAAACTCTCAAATTATAGCTGTGTAAACCAAAGATTTTCAAACATTCTTATTTTGCCATTTACCAAACCTATGGAACTTATGGAAGTTTACACGTCAACTGTGCATCATACCTCCTGAAAGAGCTGCGACATCTCACACACCAGACAGGAGTTTGATTGCATCTCGCACTTGTGTCTGTCAGAGAGAAAGAAGTCTCGCAGCAGTGGTGTGTGTGTTAGGGCCTGAACAATGCAGTTCATGAAGCACGTGTTGCCCAGGTTTATTAGCCCTCGTAAACCTGTGGAATAAGAGAAGAGTGAGAACAATATGGCGGTGAAGGTTAAACATGGCAGTGACTCATATTCACTCTGTTGGATTTCTCAGTCCTCTGTGACAGTAACAGCCTTGAAATATCTTTGGCATTTTTGATAAAACAAGTATCTGAAACAACCATCTTGGCACAATGAAATTATACTTATATACTATATTATAATTGCATTTTATAGGCCACAATTTGGAAAAATATTTGATAGTCGCAGCACTGGTTGATATACAGTGAATTCAAAAGATATTCAGCCTTTTTTTTTTTTCAGCAAACTCTTGATTACATTTTGTGTCAACAAAACACTGCATCAATTTACATTCAGTAACCCAGGATGAAAAATGTAAAACTTTTATTTCCGTACTTTGTAGAAGCCCGTTCAGCAACAGCTTCTAGACTTCTGGAGTATGTCAGTACTAGCAATGCAGCCTATGTTTGGGCACCTGTCCCATTACTTCTGCCAGATTTTCTCAGACTTATTCAGACTGGATGGGAAGCGTGTAGCAGCTCCTATTTACGGTTCTCTTTGCTGATTTTCTCTGAGTTTTAAGTACGAGTTTTGGCTCAACCTTGCCAGATAATTATCCAAACCCCAATCCAGCACTGTCTTAGCTGTTAGCTTTGGGTCATCGTTATGACCCAAATGGTGACACTGTTCACATTCATCTCTCACTAAATTGCAATAGGTTTCCCTGGCCCTGCGATTGAGAACTAATCCCATAGCATGATCCTACTACCACCATGCTTCGCCACAGGCCAGGAGATGAGCAGTGCTTGGTGTTCACTAGGAGTTCTTCCCAAAAAGTCAAATCTTTGCCTCAGCATCTTTGGAGAATTCAGTGACCTGTCATGTGTCTTTTACTCAACAGCGACATATGTGAGTGATGGTTTTCTCTACAGATGGCTTTTGAAGCTGAGACATATCAAACCACTATGCTACTGGAAACACTCGTAGTCTAGAAATCTTAGAAATGGCTTGATGCCTTTAGCCTGATCTGAGGCTTAACACAATTTCATCACAGAGCTCTAGTGAGTTAATTGGATTTCATGCTTTTTGCAATGGCACTTAATGCGAATTGCAATACCTTCTAGACACATGTCTAAAGGACAACTAAAGCAAACAAATGCACCTTGTCAGAATATGAAGTTAAGTAAAGAGTGTGAACACTTCTATACATTAAATGTACTGAGTTAAATTTGGTTATTAAGTATAGATTGATGGATAACAGGCTGGTTCATTTATTTAAACATAATAAAGCATATAGGACATGAAGGAAAGACACATCCAATTACACATGGGTATTAGGAATGAAAGCCACCAACACTTTGTGATCAATCTTGGTGTGGCTGAAAAGTTAATATGGTGTTGGGTCAGGCCTGCCAGCAACACTATGTGTAACTTGGATGTGTTCCCAAAGCTTTGAATTAATTAATTTAGAGTGTAAAATGATGGCGAGAAGAACAGGTGAGCCACAGCTATGTTTTGGCTCTAATCCAATTGACCAAGGTTTGGTTCTCGATAAGAGCGCTCAGTGAGAGCCTAAATGCTTTAGACTGGTCCTGGCGGGCACACACACATAAAAGCACTGTCCACTGCCCAGTCAGGGTGACCAAACAAGTTGTTTGAAGGTATAAGAGAGGGAAGGCTGGTTGGAGACAAGGCAGAAAGAAGGGTAAATTACTACATGTACAAAATTAGAGAACAGGAGGGGGGAAAGCATGGCACCAGATAACTGGGAAAACAGAACAAAGAGTAGAGATAGACACAGTCTGATGTGGTGTGCATATATCTGAGAGGGAACACTGTGTCCTGGCTCTCCCAGTGCACTGCCTGTGGGGCTGCCCAGTCTGGTTGACCTTGAGTATTACACTGAAATGCATGACTGACTCCAAGTACACTTGCAACATATGCACATGTAAACACATACACACAGAGCCATGGAGAAAACCCCCAGCAATCACAACTGTCAAGAGAAGAAAAGCTAAACAGAGCAGTCCATTGCCCACCTATGGTGCAGTTTGTAGTGATTTTCCTTCGCTTTGGATTGTGTCGTAATAACTCTAGCTCCCTCTTGGTTGGCTCCCATGTTGTGTATTTCTCCCCTATGCCTGTGGACAGAAAGAAACGCAAATGTGACGGCACAGAGATTATCAGGCTGGTTTACTTTAAAAAGGCTGCATTCATTTGTGACAGAAAACAGAATGCTATACCTTGCAATTTCCATGCTTTCCTCTGCTCCTCTTTGGCAATCTGCTCCATGTCTTTGTCGTAAATGTAGTCTTGACATACAAAACAATATATTCCACCGTATAATAAGTCTATTGCTAGAAGCAGAAAGGAGGGGGAAAGAGAGTGAGAAGGAGACTGCAGTATAATTCCAGGTAGATTTTTCTAGTACAGTAATTCACACAGGTTTAGTATTATTATTATTTTTATTTTTTTTTTTTTTTACAGTCTAATACCCCTGGTGAAACCAGCATCCATTGTTACCATCTCATTGCTTCTACTGAAAAATTAGAAATGTGAGGCAGGCAGTGATGAAATAGGTGTATTTGTCTACCACCCCCACTTGTGCTTCCCATTAACACAACCCACCTTCTACCATTTTCAAACTCCACAGCAACAATATTTCAGCTCTGTTGCTGTGACAACCTATTTTTAGCTTAACCGGACATCTTTCTGTTTTTGGCACTACACACAATAAGAAGGTGAGCAAACGCATCGTGTAGAAAATCTAACTGGTGTGTATGTGCTGTTGAGTGTTTTGCAAGGGCATGAAAAATAAGATGGTAAAATAAATTTAGGAATAGGACGCTCCTCTGCGTACAACAGCACCCAGATAATGAAGAAAAATGAGAACAATACAAGAGGCAGAGAGAGGAGGAAGACAAAGACTACAAGTCCTGCACAAGGCATGAGAAGTGTTTTAGCAGTTGTGCTAAAATGAGTAAAGAACAAGAGCAAAATAATGAGAGGATGAATACGCAGAGAAAAGAGGTAGCCAGAAAAAAGTGGACAAAGAAGGCATGAGAATAGTCCTGTGAGTGATCCTGTTAGGAACAGGAAGTGAAAATGATGGGAAAGGTGCCCTGAGAAGGGAGGTTGACATCTAGCAGAAGAGCAGACAGGGGAGTTTGGATTAATTTGATTAGAGGTAGAGAGGAACAGAGTGCCAATGTCAGGGAGGCACCTGTGGAAAGCTCAAAGCTAATTAAGACTGTAGCCCAGCGCACGGGGCGGCGTGTGTGTGTAACCAAACTATTGAAATGGATTAAATCAATTAAAGCTATTAAGATATGAACAAAGCTATTTTATTGTCCCCTTTGTTTCTACATTCAGTTGTCATCATCAGAATGATATCAAAATCTTGCTCATTAATACATTTGTCTTAAATTTATTCCTTTGTCTTATTTAGCATAATTAGCATGTAATGTCGAAGCTAGAGGTTTTTGGTAGCAGAAGATTAGCAAAGTCTACCATTCCTTTGCTGCAACAAGAAGCAGACTCTGGTAGATTACGTATGAATAGCTTAGCTCCCACAAGAACTGTAATGTGATGCGGTGAGAGTGAGGGTTGGTGCCTTGGCTGCTCAGTTGGCTGAGTTCAAAATCTATTTTGCCACTGGTATTGAGAATAACCAAATGGGGTTGACTAAAAATGTTGTGCCTTTAATGTAAAGACTGACATGATATTTTTTTTAAGTAACATACCACAAAATACCATAATATACCCTAAAAATATGCTGTCTAAATCATCATTGGGGTAAATACTTCTTGAATTTATTTCTGAAACAGTAGAAGTGGCTTACCTAGATTGTGTCTCTTGTTTTTTGCGTGTTCGTGGATGTGTTTCTTTGTAAAACAGCCGAAAAAAACACAGTAGAGACAAGAGTGGAGTCGGTTCAGGTGGGCGCCACACATGTGACAGATACACGACTTGGCCTAGAGAAAAAGAACAAAGAGAGGACAGGGGACAAAAGGGGTTGAGATCAAGGCAGGAGAGGACAACTCCATATTATGAGAAACTGCTCTGCAGCAGGACAGATGCAGATGTGATCTCTTTGAGTTCTGCGTCAAAGTCAGTCAGACAAACAATTCTGAGGACACAAAGCTTGAAGGGACCTGACATAAGGACAGACTAAAGACTGCTGGGCCTGTTGACAAATCAAAAACAGTGACAAATTAATTTCATAATGAATCTCTCTCTCTTAAACACATGCAGGCCATTAAGGGCATCAATGCTCGATAGACACACCAGAGGATGCAGAATATATGTGGTTAACACTAACAGCAGTAGGTGCCTGTTGCCAATGATGTCACGCTTTAGAAGGCATAGCATAACTGGCAAACATGCAAAAACCTCTTCTTAAAAGGTATCAATGTAAAATAATCAGTGAGTATAAAGCTAAAAGACTAAAGAGCATGAGTGGCACAAGTATATGGATCAAATGACACAATGAGCACAACACAGTGCTGAACCTGCAGCTTCACTGCATGAATAATGTTATGAACCATGGAGCAGGACAGAACTGCTCTGCAAAGAAGTGGAATTGACATGCAGGTCAAGCATTTAAACGGGTGATAAGTCAACATGTACAGCATGACAATAAATACAGCATTTTAAATGTGACTAAAGTCAGTGTTTTGTCTGAATATTGTTTTGTTTTTTTTAAGAAATGTAAGGGACACAACAGCAGAAAGTTGATCACACGCCTGTTCTGAGAGGGAGGAATTGAATAAGGGAGGGAGGGGAAAGAAAGCAATCTAATCAAAGCCTTTCAGTGTGCAGACCTGATGCAATGAGTCACCCACTTAGAGGGAAGATAGGGCAAAAAAAAAAAAGCTGTGAAGTAGGTGAAGATACAGAAAAAGTACCGACTGGACAGCTTTTGGGCGCGGTGTGTGAAACCAATCTCACCCTTCTTCTTTATAACTAGCTCCATGGACATAAACTCTGCATTGTCTGCCTATTGCTAACTTTAAGTTGGGCTACAACAGTGTAATCTGACACGGTCTGAAAAACATTAATGCTCACTGTGCTGCAGAAATTTAAAAAAAAAAAAACAGGTTGCCAGCCAGTTCTGCTTTCTTCTTCCTGGACAACACAAATGGAACAGCATTACTACACAACTATCAAAGATACTACTTAGGAATAATAACACAATCATTATCCCAAAAATAACTATCTTGCAGGTTATTCAACAAATATGGTCAAAATTTTAAATATGTTCTAGGATGAAATTTTGTAGTTCCCACAACAAAGGCAGCATATTTTCTAATATGGTTAAAGTGGACAGTTCAATTAGGCTTCTACTTGAATATTAGTCTTAGCTATATGTAACAAACTATTACAGCTGCAAGCAACCACACTGTTCAGCAGGGTCAGTCACCATGATCTCATCAAGTATGGTTATAAAAACTCATAAGACAAAATGCATTTTTTGCAGTGCCCCATAGAGGTGAAATGCAATGCTTTTGTGCTTCCTTAAAAATTAGGTTTCAGTCGTTGTGAGGTTTAGATCTCACTTCCTGTTATTAAGTTGCTGTGACAAATACTTAAGAAAATCAAACATTGATATAATCATTTTTGGAGCTCCTCTGTAACAATTTTAGAGAAGAATGGAGAAAGCATACCTGCTTTTTTCACAAAATGCAATATGGTGAAGACACCTCAGGTCTGTTCCCCCAATTACCGCTAACAATAGGCACAGACCTGCAAATTCAGCAACTCATCTTAAAAGAGACTTTAAATATTTATTCCAACAGAATGGCCGTCATAACTCCCAAAACCCTAAAAGTCCCTGTTAGTAGATGATTTTACAATTGATCAAATTTTGCCTTATAGAAACATGGTTGCAGCAGGAAGAATACGTTAGTTTAAATGAATCAATTACACTAACTGCCAGAATCCTCCAAGCACAGGCCGAGGAGGAGGAGCAGCAGCAATCTTTTAATCTAGCTTATCAATGAACCAAAAACCTATACAGAATTATAATTCATTAACCTTGTGCATCCTAACTGGAAAACACAAAAACATGTTTTATTTGTTGTTACAGCCCTTATTCAAATTATCTAACCAACTTTTTATCTGATTTAGTGCTCATTTCATATAAAATATATATAGTGGCTGATTCTGACAGCCTCAACACTGCATTTAATTTATTATTAGATTCAAGTGGCTTTTCTCAAAATTAAATGAGCCCATTCATCATTTTAATCACTCTCTATCTTGCCCTGATACAACAACCGAACATTTAGCAAACCTTTTGTCTGACCATTTCTTCATTTAATTTTACAATAATGGTCTACACAGCACTGGAAAAAAAAAATTCAGAACACTAGATGTCTTTCTGAAAGTGATATACAAAATTTAAAGAAGTGGTTCCTGCTTTGTTAGCTTCTTCAATGTCATGTACCAACACAGTGTAGAGCAACTTCATTATGCTGATATAGGCTCAGACTGCTGTAGGCCTCTTTCCACTCTGCATGTACCACTACAGCACATCATTAAATTTTTGTCTTTTCTCTCCTGTAGTCTGTGTTTTGTCCCGTCTCCCTATACTCTCTTCTTTTATCTTTCCCCTCAAACCCCAATTGGTGGCAGCAGATGGCCGCCCCTCCCTGAACCTGGTTCTTCTAAAGGTTTCTTCGTGTTAAAAGGGAGTTTTTCATTCTCACCGTTACAAAGTGCTTGCTCACAGGGGGTCATTAGATTGGGTTTTCCCCAATACTGTAGAGTCTTTACAGTTTAACACACCTTGAAGTGACTGTTGTTATGATTTAGCATAAATAAACGTGAATTGAATTGATTTGAACTTTGAACTATTAGACAGACCACACTACAGTGCTGAGGAGGAGAATCTGAAGACTCCTAATGCATGTTCAAAGTTTAAGAACATTTGTACCAACAGTTCTAAACTGTGATAGTGAAAAACAAAAAGTGGTGACCATGAAGAGACAGTTGAAACAAAGTTACTCACAATAATAACTATCAAAATATGCTGGCCATGAAAACAAAGGTATCTCAATAAAGAATGTGTGTGATCCTCAAAGCCTTCTCCAGCACATCCTAAAGATTCTCAATGGGGTTGAGGCGTCGACTCTGAGACGCCCATGTGAAAATGATGTTTTGTGCTCCGTGAACCCCCTCTTTCACAATTTGAGCACAATGAATCCTGGTATTGGAATCCTGGAACATGCCCGTGGTATCAAGGATTAAAAAAAAAAAAATTACTGATGGAAACTCCTGGTCATTCAATATATTCAGGTAGGGCATTTCTAGGGCACATAACATTGCTGAATCTAGGCCTCCAATCCAATGGAAGGCTTTTACTTAAAGGGGACATTTCATGCAAAATCCACTTTTTTTCCCTATTACTTTTTTTTTTGTCTATTACGTCACAGTATTTGCTGTGGAACTCTAAACAAGGTCACAGACTTCTGGCTAACCAATTTTGTGAATCTGCCATTTTTTTTTCTCGCAGCGATTTTGTAGTCCAAGTTCAGTTATGCCAAATTTGCAAGAAGACAAGTCAAAATGTTCGGTTGTTGGGTGTATTAACCCACACGATTACTTACACCGCCGCCCCCCCCCCCCCCCCCCCCCCCCCCGGCATCAGCGCCTCTTCAAAGTGCCTGTTTCTCTGCTACTAGATAATCATATCGCTGCTATCAAACTACAAAAATGGCCGATCGGGTTGGAGTGGAATGCTCTGCAACCTGGAGGGGGCGCAGGGCGTGAAATGTCTCATTCACATTTAAAAAGACCACACCAAAAGGAGCTGCTCTAAGACGCACTGCAGTTCTACTTTATATAGATCACAAGTGAATGACTTATATATGAAAAGTAAGGATTTAAAAGCATATGTTCCTTTTAAGCTTCAGTGTATGTAAAACTGATGAGAAAAAAACCCCTGAAGGTGTAACGGTCTATTCACTGTGGCATCAGGGTGTGAGTGCATTATCATTACTTTTCAGTTGTAAAAAGTTCCAGTTCAATTACCTGAAGCATCATCTTCTTTTTCAACACAGGCTAGTTACATTCACTTTAACCTGGCTTAATAAATGCCACCATGAGTACTTCCAATTTGTCAGCTTGATGTTTTAATAAAAAATATTGATATTTGGCAACGGTGTAATGATAATTTTTTCTATACTTTGTCCCTTTAGTGCATATCCAGATTTGATTCTTGGTTCCCAATACAGCTCTATTTGCATCATTTGTCTTGTCAGCTACCTGTAATAGATTAAAAAAAATTAAACATCCCGCTTAGATATGTCAACAATAACACAAATGCTGCTGCTCAGTTGCCTCGTGGGATAGGCCACAACTTTTAGCAGGGAAAAAAAAAAAAAAAAAAGGTTGGATTTAGACCTGAATCTTTGCAGAAATGGTTTATCAGTGGGAGTGGGCAGAAATGGTCACAAATTCTGTAGGAGCTGGTAGGTGCAAGATATAAAAATAGCATGCGTATGCAAAACTCTGCTGTTAGAACAGAAAGTAGTAGTAATTCAATATTCACTCTTTTATTTGATGTGCATCAAGACATGCTAGTGAGAGTGTGATACCCCAGATGTGTACAGTACCATACGGTGACACAGATAGGCCGCACAAGTCCCAGACAGGTCTGTGTTTTGGATAAGCATTAGTAGGCATGGGCTAGATTGTGATGACACTGCAGCGGAGGGGATATTCAGGGTCGCAGAAACTAAGCTCTGTTTTTATTCAAATTGGTCTGTGAGGCAGCCAGCTCTGAATGTGTTGGGGAGAAAGGACAGCACCAAAGAAAAGCCTGTTATAGAAGGATAAATGGGGAGTGATTGATACAAGGAAACAAATTGCTTATGTCACTTAAACCATTAAGACTAACATCTACAGTAAACTCTAAACTTTTAAGGTTAGAGCTTGACATAAAAAGAGGAAACAAGATCCATCACCAATAGGGATATCCTCCCACCATTAATGAAAATATAAAATAAATTTAGAAGCCTGGATAAAGCCACATTTCATAACAGAATAACCTTCAGCAGGCATATTATCACTTTATTCAGAACCATTCTGCCCTAATTTGGAGGTCCTGCTCTAAACTTTTCTCCAAATATTTTTAATCACCCCTGGTTAGTAAAGACATAATACATATGCCAGATGTATTTGCAATATTAACAATACTCATTAAATCAAAACTTAAGTTTGCTGTAAGTATTTTTACAAATACTTTTTGGTAACCACATCCTAGAAGAGACAAAAAAAAAAAAAAGTTCCATGGTAAACAAATTAGAGAAATTACATACTGCACTCTAGTACAAGGATGTATACTATATAATGTCTTTCTATTTATATAATCTATAACAATGATCCAGATATAATGCATACTTACAAGGTATTCACATCATATTATACAGGAATATTACTACATAATGCACCCATACTACATATTCTGTTGAAACAATGCATTATGTATAACATCAGTATAATCATAACGCTACTATGTACAAAACATAATGCAACCATGCTGTTTATATTTGGGCAATATTGCTAAGCAGTAGGTATGGCTTTAAGTAATCTTAAGTCATCCCTGTCCAACATGATAGACAATGCTCAGCCAATGAGAAGTTGGCATCACAGGCTCATCAATAAGGTTGCAGCCTAGAACTGATGTTACTGTAAACAGACTGGCTCTATACCTAGAAATTTGGGATTCCCCAGTTTCTCACTATCAAGCTACTGTCAGCTGTTCAGTGACATAAGTCAGTTGCTAGACATGAGGAATCCCCACTTTCTCTATTTTAGTCAATAATGGTCAAGTAGGTATAGCCAATCCCCACTTGCCTGGATTAGGCTAAGCCAATCCAGGCATGAGAAAAATGCAGCATATCATTAGCATATATTATCACAGCATCAGCAGCCTGAAATCTTCCATGCTCTTTACTCTCCACTTCAGATAAATACAGCCAAAGTGTACAAAGGGTATGAATATAATGTTGCACATCTTTGAAGACTAAAGAACACAAATGCCAGATTTCACGGCTCAACTCCTTTTGGAACCTATAAACTGGAAAGGTAAAACCTCATAGCCCGGATGGACCCTAGGATGATATGACATCAATATCCTTCCACTTTATATTGGGAAGGAGGATTTTAAAAAAAAAAAAAAAAAAAAAAAAAAAAAGGGCACAGAAGTGGTAAAAGGGATAGGGTGATGCAGCACTTATGGTTTTAGAGTCCACATGAAGCCCTAAATGCACCAGTAAGAAAACAGTTACTGTACTTAATTAATATTAAAACCATGTTTTTAATTGTCTCTCCAAACCCATTTCACCAGCAGTGATGTTAATCCTTCACTGCACCACAGAACCAAAAACAAGAAACCCTGCTAATGCCACGCCTTACCCTCCTCCTCACCCTCCCCTACCTCAATACCCCTTTATTGGGCAGAAAATCTATCCCTGCTCTTTCCCTCTCACAATGGTTCACAGACCCTCTACTCCTTACTGTCAGCAGTCCTGCATCTCTGTCTGCGCCTGGGGCTTTTAATGTTCTATTAGATCAGCTATTGATCAGCCGCTGGCTCAGATGACTGGAACAAGTGTCGGGCAGGTAGCAAGCTCATGTTCATGCTGCGCTAGGCTGCATCTCCCACCTGGGACGCGCTCTCTTTGAGGCCAGTGAGGCTACGCTCTGTGCGAAGGGAAATGATGCACCAAGGTACTGATTTATAGAAGAGCAGATTCAGAAAGGCACTGGCTAAATAAATAGATCTCCAATGCATTACTAGCACAGACAAAAGATGGCATAAAGCTTTGTAGAGTCCACTAAGGCTGTGAGTGGCTGCCAGCAAAAAATGACTATGGTACAACAACTATGATTCCTCCAGTGTTCTAGATCTTGCTGCATACGCATGAGTCTAAAAGTGCCATCAATGCTTCACACTTACTCTAAGCATTTAGGTTAATGCATTCAGTTATTCAAACGTAGCCAGTAATGTGATGAGCTGTAACAGGAGGAGAGAGAATGATGACAACAATTATGATGTGGACAAAGGTCTGGCTCAACGGAGAACCCTTCTGCTGCTGTAAAGAGAGGAGCGGGGAGGGGAGGGGCAACTAAGTCAATACAGACTAGAGTGCAAAGCTGTATGAGAACAGTGACTCACCATGCTGCCTAGCACTCATGAGCCTGGGCATGCTTCAACACACGCGCACGCATACATTAACCATGACTGACATTAATAGTGCATACTATAAATATGCCTGAAAACACACGCAACATACACAGACATTGTTAGACATTTGCTGTGAGTCGTCGGACACAAATACGTGCATAAACACAGTCCTCTTTGAGTCTATATTTAACGGGAACAAGTCGGGGGAGACTGTGGAAGGAACCTGATGGTGATACTCCAGAACCGTGCTGCTGCTGACTGACCTCATGGGGCTGCTGCCTGACACTGTCTTGGCAGGATGATTTTTTAACCCCCGCCCACCCCTAATCTTCAGATGACAATGCCTGGGCTGCAACATGCACTTTCAGTAAGCTGCCCTAGAGATACACGGCATGAATCTATATTTTTTCACATCCGCTCATTGCATCGTCTGTTGAAAGTGATATGAATGCTGTCTTGGCGTGAGAATGTATTCCCACCTCATACATATGAATCTGAGTTGTAGGAGACATAAGAGACAACGTGTGTAGCTTAGCCTCATACTGTCACATATAGTGGTATAAGGACATTAAAGCTAAACCCTAAGCCCCAGTGTATGGAATCTACTTTCTCCAGGAATACAAACACACACATACACAAAAAAAACCCTGAATAAATGAAATGTATGAAGGAGAACTCTATACTGAGGATTTGTGCAGATTGTGTAGGCCTGTATAACATGTATAACATCTACATAGTGAATATGTGAAACTAATTAATATCACTCAGTTAGGGAGTGACCAGCTGTATTCTCTATTCTTTTAATCTTTTATTTCAGACATTAAAAGGATGGAGGAGAAAACAGGCAGCAGAATACAAAAGTGAAAGATGAAATATGGCATTTAATTAGTAATCCTATATTCAGAGATTGACTACTGGAATATGCATATACTTGGAAACCAGCCATATTCCTTTTAAAGGTCATTGCGAACCAATGCAAAAAGCTCCATCATACAACAGCAGCAAGCCAACATCAATTCAGTTCACCTATGAAAAATAATAATTGATGAACGAGTATGTTAACCTGCACAGATGTTTTACTGTCCAGGTTAACAAAGGGCTGCATAATTACTGCAGCTATTAGATGTCCACAGCCTGCTCCACCAAAATAAGGCACTTAATCAGAAATGGAAGGGGGGGGGGGGGGGGGGGGGGGGCTGCAATGCTCACAACAGGTTTTGAATGGCTCCCTTGGACTCAACATCAAATCACATGTTTATTTCATCCTTATCCCCTCAGCACCAATCAGCATCTACAGAGCACCACTGAACAGAGCCACAGCTTTTTTGAAAGTGAAATTACATCCAGCAGACCCAAATAACTATCATCCATGGGTCTGAAGCCACTGTCTTTTTCACAAGGACAGAGATTGTTTTCTAGACATTGCATCTATTCCCAAGAAAAGCTGTCACTTGGGTGAAAGGTTTTAACTATAGGGAATAACCAAGTGTCTACACAAAAAGAGATTGATTACCTCTTGGTTATGGGTTTGGTCAGCCGCTGGAGAGTGACTGACAGCTCATTAGCCAGATGGTGGTACTAAGGGAGGGCTGGACAGCAGCCTCATTGGCTGGCTTATGCCACAAGCAGCATGCTTTGTGGCAGTGATGCCTTTCCAAAGCCTGCTGGACAGTCAAATGAGAAGTGAAGCTGAAGGGAGGGCAATGAAAAGAAACAGTCTGTGGGAGGGAATGATGCAAGAGGGAATCAAAGTGAAGCTGTTGGGTAAGGAGGGGCTGAGAACAGAGCTGGATGCAGCTTAAAGGGAGATGAACTCGATCAAATCGCAAAGTCATGCTCTTTTTCACTCACGCAGACTCCCATATTTGAAGGTAAGGGTATAAGAATCAATGAGGCCATTGTAAAAGATAAAACCACTAGAAGCAAGCTTTTTATTTGTAAACCCTGTGTTTTTATTTCATTTTTCCCCACTCGTCTCCGTTGTTTATCTAACAGTAAACTTCCATGCAAGATCTCACCCATATCCTTGACCATCAACTTTACATATGTGGCTACTGTTTGTCAATATTGCATCTGCTTACTTAAAATTGCTTCCAAGTGGAAGACTGTTAAAGTTTCTCCTTTGATACACCAAGAAAGAAACCTACCACAGAGTACAGTACAAAGACGTTCACAGAGTCTGTTACAGCACCCTCAGGATGTGGAGTATATATGAGGCTAGATTCTCTATGACAAACAGCATGTGAAAGGGGCACCACAAGGTGACACACCAGGTACATGATTACTCTGGGAGGAGTTTACAGACCATTTGTTTAATCTGACTCACTGAGCCACAGCCATGGTGACTGACAGACTGAAACCCACATAAGAAGAAACCAAGGAGTGACAGAGAGCATAGAGACATGGAAAAACAGGCCTGGACCAGGGCCAGAAACCAACATCTGACATCACCAAAGCCACAGAGTGTTCCCTGCAAGCCAAATAGTTGAGAAAAAAAAGCTAGGATAGGAACAGGAGAAAAACAGAAGATAGACGCTAGGTTATAAATTTGCCAGGATCCAAGAATTCAGATGTAAACCTCTCTAAATAGGAAGTAATATTTAGAGAAATAATAATTCAACCCTTCTTTTTAATTCTAATAAATACAGTCCATTCCAGATTTTCTTGTAATTTAAGCAGTCTTGAAAATAGGTCTCTGGTTTTTCACGCCTTGTACCTGACCATTTTCAGAGGAATGCTGAACCACTTAGCACTGACCTATGGATCATTCAAGCATTTAAAAAAACAAAACAAAAAAGAAACAGTCAGCCACCAGTGCTCCCCCTCAGCCTCCTGGCAGTAGTCTTTAGGTGGCACAAATCCCTGGAAGTACAAGTTTTAGAATGCATAATTACCACTTCTCCATAGATCTTAATGGGGTGCATACAGGGTTCTAGCCAGCAGTTGATTGCCCAGCACGGCACTGGTCTGAGAATTTGACCAGTTCACTATCACCACAATTAGTTGTCCAAAAGGGGTGTGTGTGTGTGTGTGTGTGTGTGTGTGTGTGTGGCGGGGGGGGGGGGGGGGGGGGGGGGGGATGAACCAGTGCTGTGGGGGGATTCAAAACCTTAGTACAACCTAGGTCACATTGTTCTCAAGTTATCGTGTTCACAAAGTTAACACTTGGCCACACACCCGGGTGATGACAATACCCCATCAGCCTTTTCAGGCTGAGAGGTAAAAAGGCACCTTATTCAAGGGATGAACCAGTGCTGTGTCTACACATAAGACAACTTAGAGACAAAGACCCAGTTTTAAATTGTGTCTTTAGGCACGTAGTTACTAGTGGCCTGTCACAATAGCACATAATTTATTCCCATTTCTTTAGTTGAATCTGACAAATGTCAAATTATAACAGTCTGACAGGCATAAAAAGCATTTCTGTACAAACAAGGTAATTCCAAAAGAGCTATTACCCAAAAACTTGGCATATCTCGGAATGGTGTGCAGTTTGTCCTTAAAAATTTGAAAAAACATAAGTGGAGGACAAATAAAAATTAACAAGCCTAAAAAACTATCTACAGCAGGTATAAGAAAGTCATGTCCATAAGAAATAGGAAAAAAGAAAAAAGAATCAAGTGAAGACCTGACAGAGGACCTGAGCGATCCATCTAGCCCTTCAGTTGATCCATCTTTTAACCAAAGCCTCATCAGACATGATCTCAGTGGAAGGGTAGCAGTCACAAAGTCATTCTTAAGGAAGGGAAACCATGTGAAAAGGCCAAATTACACAAAAGATCTTATGGCGTGCTTAATCCAAATTTAACATTTTTGGTTCAAATTGTCATCAATATGAATGGAGGTGGTCAGGAGCAGTGATGGTATAGTTACCTTGAAAAAGTAATGTGATTACTGATCACTCCTTTAAAAAGTAACTTAGTTACTTTACTGATTACTTAGTTTTAGAAGTAACAGTTAGATTACAAGTTACATAATTAGTTACATTAAACAGTTGTGTCAAAAAGTGATCATCTGTATTACCACTATAAGCAAAAACATTACACATAAAAGCACACAAATATCGGAATCACTTTATGGCAGAGGATCACTTTTTCACACAACACCGGCAACACCCCTGCCGCCTCAACATAAAAATGACAACCGCAAAATGAGGGCGAGTCAACCATGTTTAAGGGCGGCATTTCCTCTGCTACATACTGTCCGACCAACTTCTTCAACTCTGCCCCACTTACTGGTTTTGTACTGAAGTCCAGCTTTTGCTGCATTAGCTGCAGCTCTGCTTTGCACCACCTGGTGGGACTAGCTATAAGTTTGACTGTGCCGTGCTGCAACTCCAAATGTTTCTTCAAATCTGACATAGCATTTTTGAAGCTAGATAGCACTTTGTCGCCAGCACAGAATGCACAACTAACCTTGATACTGTCAACTTTAACTGACACAAACTCAAAATAGTGTCTGTATTTCCAGCTAGAAAATGCGTATCTCTCTCCTGCCTCCATTGTTTACATTTGTGTCGCTGTGTGGTATTATTGTCCTCATGCTGAAAACGTGACTTAATTGTCACATCGACCAGATGTCACTCCCTGAGACACAAGAAGAAAGAAAAAATATATCTTTTTACTAAGGAAAATGACAAAAATAGTAACGCACAGTGACTTGGATTAGAGTAACGCGTTACTGAGAGGTCAGTGAGTGTCAACAGCTACCTGTAAAACATTGCAGAGATTCTTTCATGGTTTGGTCCTGCATTTCAGCCAGTGGTGTTGGGGATCTTGTCAAATATGATAGAATTATGAACGGTAAGATTTTGATCCACCATGCAATACCATCTAGAAAGCATCTGATTGGCAACAGCTTAATCCCAACGATCACCAAACACACTTCCAATACAGTAAAAGCATACCTGGATAGGAAAACACACAGTGGAACACTATCAGTCAAGGATTGGCCTCCCCATAGTCCAGACCTCAACATTAATGAAGCAGTGTAGGATCATCTTGATAGAACAGAACAAAAAGGCAGCCAACATGCAAAGAAGAGTCTTGAATATCCTTTAAAAAGTCTGAAAACTACTTAAAGAAATTACAAGAAAGCTGCCTTAGAGAGTTTAAGCTGTGTGGAAGAATAAGATGGTCATACCAAATATTAACTTTCTCTTTAGAAATGTCTTTGCCGTATATACTGCATTTCCATGTATGGTTGCAGATGTTTCAATAAATCACAGCAACTATTTTCCATTTTCCTAGCAAAATACAAAGCAATGAAGGCTGATTCAAGATTTTTGCACAGTACTCTACACCAATAAAGTTGCTAAAATATGAATAATACATGAAGTATTTATAACAAACTTAATAGAATAGACTTTAAAAGAACCACAGCTGAATAGGGTTTACTAATAAAATAAAAGTAAAAAAAAAAAAAAAAAATCAAGGTAAAGCAGGAAGCAGCAGAGTGGGCGTGGGTGCAGAGGAGGAACAAGCATGATAAAAAGAGACTGTAGGAATAGATCCTGGCGCTACAAACGTATGCTGATGAGTCAAGGAGCAGGCTTGTGATGTGATGGAGGCAGATCTGACAAAGAGATCTGCTCATGGCACAGATTTCAGGCGCTCTCTGGGATGGGCCGTGCCTCGGTGATTTTGTGCATTTGTGCACGCCAAATGAAAGATGAGGAAGGAGAGATGGGCACCATAAATGTGTCATCCTTGAAAATATATCCATTTTCTGACATTTTCAGCAGCATCTAGAAAATGATTTCTCTCTCATCTTCCCTCATCAAAAACAGAAAGGCATTAAGGGGGGTTTGGACTTATGGGAAAGGTAGCGGAAGGCTGGGGGAGTTGGGGGGGGGGGGGGGGGGGGGGGTCTGTTATGGTTTCTCTGATCATATATGATTTATCAAAATAGAAAATACAAGTTGAGTGCAGTCAGTTCTCTAATCATTACCCTTTAATCAAAGTAACAGCACAATCTTCAAAGTAGTTATGGCTGTAAAATTCTGCCAACCCCAACCCACCCTGCTTTCATCTCACCCTGTATCCACTCAACCTAGGGTAATAGCTCATGTTTAACTGTAGTGCACAGTGTGTGGAGTATTTTAGTAGTCCATTGGAAGAAATAAGAGTCTACCTTCCTGGATTAAGCTATGTCAAGATGAATAAGCATGCACTTCATGAATAATCACAGTACCCCTTACAACCATGGCCATTCACAAACTATAAATTATGAATTTGACTAAACCAGTGGCCTCAATCGAATGAGAAAAAAAAAAAAATTCAGCTGTTTAAAGTGAGGACACTTTTCTGCCAGCAGGCTGCTCTGACATCCTTCTGTTCAAGTCCACTTAAATGGAAATCTGACCGAACAACAACTGCAATTAAATGCCAGAAAACTGCAGAGAAAAAAGGCATGTGTTAAGTCCCGCATGGCCTACCCACAGAATCACTCACAGAATTTAAAGCGTACAAGCTTAGCATATCAAAAACAGAAGGGATCTGCAAAACAGAAGGCAAAGCAAATCAAAGCAATGATTTCTCCTTTGCAAACCTCTGGCTACCTGGTATGGCTGATGAAGACCTTTCCACTAACCAGCATCTAGGTTCTTGGCCAGGACTAAATATAATGAAGCACACACTTATTCATCTGGAATTAACACCCTGAAGACAAACAACAACTGCATACGTGTTTATACTTGTCATCTCACTTCGTGAGGCTTCTTCAATACACTCCTTTATTTGTATTTAATTGTTTTCTCAATGGACCATTTGTGTTCCAATTATGAAATGATTTAGAGATCATTTGTGATTGTGCAGAGAAGGCAGTTACTACATTTTTAGAACAAAATGACACCAAGCCTCAGGCCCGATGGAGCCTATGAAAATAAAGTTAAATCTCTAGTTTATGGTTAATATTTGAATTGCGTGTCAGTAGCAAAATGCAGAGCATCACACAGTAGATAAAAGTAATATTTTATGTTCAATCCAGATAAATAGGGAATTTGTTCTAGAAGCAAAATGCAAAATGCAAAAAAAAAAAAAAAAAAAGATCACGCTAAGGTCCACAAAATTACATGCACAAGATCCCAAGTCACACTGGGTCAGTGTGTCTTTCCTGCAACGTCCCATCCCTGGTGTGCTTTCTGCTATGTTTTACCAGTGTCGGTTTATGCATTCAGAACAGGCCACAGAGCAGACGCATTGCCCGGGAATTGATATTGGCTTAGGGTATAGAGGATGACAGCTCACAAGAAGGCTGCTGAGGACAGTCTCATCCAAAAGAAGATGGGAAAATGCAATATAAGATTACAAGATTACAAGGCACTTCTAAAACCAAGGCACTCTCATCTTTCCTGAAGGTGCCTCTTAATTTACAGTGCTTTCCACTGGTGTAAACTGAATATGCAGAAGGTGCTGCGCTGATAAGCTTTTATCTAATGAAGAATTATAACATTCATAGCATACCTCAATGGCAATGTCATCTAATCAAACCATTTTGATGCAATATGTATTCAACATAAAGTCAAAATACTATCATCTCCTGTTAGCAACATCTTAAAAACAAACACAAGTGTCTCACCTCACGAAAATAAATTACTTTTGCACCACTGAAGCAGCACAACACTGCCTCAGCTAGAAGCTAAAGAGGCTCAGTGAGAAATTGTAAGGCACAAATATATCCACGTTATACTAAACAATATAAGTTGACTTCAGTCAATGTCATCTAGCCTTCTTCCCTTTATTAGTCACAGTGGATCATCATTATTACAAACATTAGAATATTAGGCAACTATTGCACATAACACAAAGCTAAAACAATGGCATTTGTGAGCAAATCTGATTTTAATCCTGTCTGTCAAACAATTCCTTCTAGATCCCTGAAATGAAATAGCATGGCCACTTTGTATGTATAAAATCTCAATACAGGTGCATTCTGAAAACACAGAAACTTACGCTTCTCTTTTTACCTACTTTTCAGCATTATGTAAACATACTATTTCAATATAAGATTCAGCCACATAACATAGTCATATGGCATCAATGCAAAACAGTAATCTATTCTTGAGCACTTAAACAGCTAGCGGGTTTTGGGCCTGGAGGACTGTTATTTATGCTCCATACTACCAAGTGTGGATGGTGTGGGATTGGTGGGAAAAATAGTCAAAGAAACTTCACTATGCCTCTGATAAATTGCTGCTGTGTCTCTACATGAAAGACATGAAAAGATTTGTCAGAGGTAAATCTTACATGAAAAGTGGTGGTTGCTGCTGATTCACTGAGTGTGGAAGGCATTATCTGGCAACAAAGACTGTCCTGTGGAGTTGACAAGAATGTTGCTGAGACAGAGAGCTGCAAAACAGATACTGAACGCCTCCTTCCCAAAGTACAAAACAAACCAGAATTGCCACAGCTTAAACACAACAATAGGTGTTTAGGCATAACACTGCATATTACTGAGACGTGAGCAACACCTATGACAAGCCATGCTCTTATGAATGACTGAGCTCCTATTAACTGCATTTTTGTCAGCAGTGTGCCAAAGAAACCAGATGAATAAAATGCTTCTTAAAAAGCATTACACTGTGGTATACATTTTGTTTTTATAATTCTGCTTTCTTGGATGGGTGTAAAAAAAAATAAAATAAGGAAGACAGGGTGAGTGCTGTGTTTAAACTAAAGCATGTCACTCCAAGACTGTATAGGCAAAAGGGGTTATTGACCATTTAGCACTGTTTGCTCTGACATGCCGACAATGTAACTGAACTATGCTTTTGGCTATGTGCTCATGGCACACCCTCCTCACAAGGCAATATTCTGGCTGTAACAGTCCATGACAACAGATACAAGGATGGGGCCGATTCCTCCTGCTACATTGGTTTACATCCAATATTCTGTCCAGTAAATGAAGAGGCACTGAAGCGGGTGGGTGAGCAGGAGGAGAGAAAGCAAGCCAGCTCTTGATCTGAACTACCTGCATTATGTCAGCGAAGAGGGGGGGAGGAGGGGGGTCAACTCACAGCTCTGCCTATCCTACATAACTGTGGATTACCTATTTTATCACAACCACATTAAAAAAAATGTATCACGACATGCAGAAGCACATGTTGTTTATAAGCAAGGAAGCAAGAAAACAATCAAACTGTTGCTAACCCAAAGTAAAAACAAAGCTACGCTCTTCAATGTGGAAATAGTAGCACAAAATCTAACAAAAAAAAAAAACAGCTGAAAAAAGAAAAAAAAAAAGGAAGCGAAAAAGTGGGAAAATGAGAAAAGCTGCAGCACGGTACTGTGATGACATCAGTGTAGAGAGATACTCGGAGCTGTGTAGGCCGAGCAGGTGTGGGATGAGCCCAAAAAGAAACTGGCAATAAAGCAATCAGCGGAAACCCCAAAGAGCGGAATGACCAGGGCAGAGGGAAAAAAACTGACCTAGGAAGCCCAAGAGAAACCCGCAAACAATGTGAGGACCCAGTGTGAAGAGACACAATGGGTCCCATTTGGTGTGGTCACGTTAACCCGTAGCCACAACTCCAAAAACAAAAGAAAGAAAAATCCAAGTTTAGACATCCAGCAAACCGCTCAGCTAACAGCCGACTGGCTCAATTTATCAGTTTCACTTATTAAAGACAGATGAAGTGTTTCGGTTAATTCTGCTAAGGATCCTACAGTATCCGCAGTTCACCAGGCAGAGTCCTGCTAGCTAACTTACCGGTGGCTAACCGTAGTACTGGCAACATTTACTGCTGCAAGGAGTTTCAGTAAGACCCTAATTTTTTCAGTGATTGTGCTTCGTGTGGGACACCATTTGCACTCCAGTTCTTTGTCTGTCTGTGCCACATAAAAAATTATTTCACTTATTTATTAGGCTAGCGTTGCAGTTCCTGTGTTTTTTTGTTTTGTTTTGCTTTTTTGTTTTTTTACCTTGCGTCTCCTGGTCTCAGCAGTACCACTCCAAACAAAGCACTGGTATATGACTCGAAGATTTTGTTTCCAATTATCCACCTTATAACCGTTCACATGGGAGCACCCGGCCGGACTCATGACAGACAAAACATTCAGTATGGGTTTTTAGGTGACAATGAAAAGTCTCCTGGATTATTCACTTAGCTAGGCTAGCTAGCACGAACTGTCTGTCCAGAAATGGTTTCCGTTTGGAAATGGGACAATCGATGTAGTATCCAAAAATGCTCCTCGGGCATCTGACAAACACGGTCTCTGATTAACTAGCTCTAAGTCTTTTCATGTAGTCATCTAACAGAATTATCACTTCACTAAAATTTCTGTTCCCCTTGCTGTTTTGACAGTTGGCTTTTCGTTTAGCTCCACTTCCACTCTCACGATTAGTTAGCTTTCTTTCTCTAGTTAGCCTGCTAACACTCAACTACAGCTTCACAATGCCCGCCCAGCATGCACTATGATTTGCCACAAAAACATCTACGTCACTACGTTCGTTTCGGCGCTCGTTGGGTGTGCTTGATTTTTAACCCAGCGTGTTCTGTGTTCCACTAAATTCGTCGATGACGCTGCCTTGACGCAAACGCCTCCCATCCAGGATAACCTGGAGTATATAACCGTTCTAAATTTTACAAGAACGTTGTTCTGAATGGCGCTAACTACATCCTTGGGTGCAAGGGGTTTGTTGTTGCTGAAATAAGCAATATTAATAATAACAGCCTTGTTGTCGCTCCCCTGTATTATCTCAGCCACTGTTAAAGACTATTCTATTAAATAGATGCCCTCTTTCTTATGTATTCTCTCTGTATTCACGTAAACGTTTCAGTTTATTATTGCATTTTAGTTGAGTGTCTAATAGTGTAAACTAATATTTTTTTCTTTGAACATGAGCAAAAATCCTCAACACATATGTGAAGGTATATTCCTAATTAAACGTGTAACCCTTTTAAATTAATCAATTAAAGCCTACCACCTAGTGGATACATTGTATATAGGTGGTATAAAGCACACAAAAAACTTCAAAATATTTCTGTTGAGATGACTGACATGGAGGTAAGACAGTTAGGGGTAAAATATTTATGGCAGAGGGCTCAAGACTGCAAAGGTAATGTTTAAATATAGCATTTTAACTTAGAATGAAAATGGCACACTTTATCTCAGCATTTAAAGCCCTGACTCAATAAGAAGACCCTATACTTGAACATTTCATAAGGCTTGTATGGAAACCTCACTTGAATGCAGTGTTTAATTATAAGGTAAGTTCAAGCAACCAACAGGACTTGTTGCTAACATCCTGGTCAACAACCACCCCCAGAGGCACCACAAGACCTTCTCATGTGTTAGTCATACAATTAGGCAGGTGGCTTAGTGGATAGTCCTTGTGATTTATGATCTTGTAATACTCGTGCTGGATTTAGGAAAGGTGGTGGAGAAAGTTGTGAATGGGTATATCTGCACCTGAATTGATGGCAACCCAGATCAAGCAGCTGGTCTCAGTACAGCTCTACTCCATCACACTAATTACTACTTTTATATATTATGAACCAAAGACCAAATTCCAGCTGTCTGGGTCTGGGTTGCATGATTTATATTCATGATTTAGTTGTTAAAATTTATGAGAGGGTAGAGAAAAGAACAGAACAGACCGTTTTTGTGTAATAAATAAATAAAATGTTACTTCCTTTAGTTTTTCACTTGGAGGCAGTGTTGGTCAGTTTCTCACAATGAAACTCATAAGTATGGATTTCACCCTTGCATCCATTTTCTTCTGCTTATCCTTTTCAGGGTCACGGGGTGGGGGGCTGGAGCCTATCCCACCTGCCATAGGGCAAGAGGCAGGGTACGCCCTGTACAGGTCGCCAACCTGTCACAGGGCTAACAGAGAGACAGACAACCATTCACACTCACATTCACACCTATGGGCAATTTAGACTCACCAATTAACCTAACCCCACAAACTGCATGTCTCTGGACTGTGGGAGGACATGGGAGTACCTGGAGAAAACCCATGCAGACATGGGGAGAACATGCAAACTCCACACACTAATTTAATTTATCTTCTTTTTAAGACAGTCCATCTCAGAGAAGTCTGTTCAAGCCTCTAGCTTGCCATTGCACACCGTGCTTGCCCCATCACTTACAGTATTCACCTCTTAATTTCTTTTTTCAGTAAGATTAACTAAACCAGAGTTCAAAGTTTGACAATAAGCATGTAATGAAGGAAAACATGACACTATTCATGAGCCAAAGGAAATCTAATATTGAGGTGAACACCCCCGAGACTGTGCATCACTTTTTGGTGAACAGCAAAGAAACTGACACAGCAGACCTGTTTTAAGCTTGTTCAGATTATCCCGTTTATCATGAACTAAATGAAGAAAAATGTGTTACTGTCTAATACTGGGACAGGCGTTGGGCCTATTGGTGATTTTGGTTGATATATAACAAGCTCCTACAAACAAGCAAAGGTATCACATGTTCATACTTCAGTGTTATTTCCTTGAAGTCAAGTTAGTGTTTACTTACACTGTAAGAAATCTTGTCATCGTCTCAAAAATATATATTATGTTGTATTACTAACTATTACTAACTAAGTAGAAAAACATTTACTCTTGATGATGATGATGATGATGATGATGATGATGATGATCATTATTATTATTATTACTATTGGCTCCATAGTGTAGATATAGATCCCTTTGGGGTTGTGTCTGGAAGGACATCCAGTGTAAAAATCTGCCAAATCAAGCATGCAGATTGTGGTGAGCCCTTGAGAATAAGTTTTCCAGGTATGCAGAATTAAGTGAAAATATAAGGTGAATAGTATAAATCATATTAGTGTACTATTCACATTTATGACATTTACCAGTATAAGTCATCACATTCAATAAGTTCAGCTTTGATTTTGAAAACAGTCATAGCCTTTTTCCTGCAGTGCCCAGCTGATTTAATTTAACAGGCAATAACTATACTGTTTGTTCAAACCTTGCATGAGCCCTTAGTAGCAATAATACCATCTGTGATGCAATTATGAAAACCAGAGAGGTCTGTTAAGAACCAAGAGGTCATCAATGCTTCATGGAACTGAGCTTCAGAGTTTTCTTGGAAGTAAGAGACAATGAGTATGAACTTTTTCTGGTTATAATCAAGCCATTACACAACCTGTTCTGAGTAAAATGAATGGAGGAATCAATTAACAGTTGCACTGACTTATTCTATTATTTGCTTTAATTGGCGTATAGAATTTCATCTTTTGGATAAACAAATAGTTACGAGCAGACAGTTGCCACAGGTTTTGAATTGGTTTTCCCTCACACAGACATCCTCAAGTATCCATGACTGTGAAGCAGTGTTTATTAAATTAAATGTAAATTTGGAACGGATTATGACCAGCAGCTGACTGGCCATCTCTTTGGTGCACATAAAGGCACTTTGTCAGAGCATCTTTCCTAGAAGCTTTTATGAAACCGGAGTTCACATGATGGGAACAAGTTTCTTGTCAGATAAAAACTTCATTTTGCACTAAGTCTAAATAAAACAAGAAAAGTTAATTTTTTTGTTGATTTTAATTATGCACAGCTTCAGTGAATGACTGTGTCTTTCATATAGAGATGCATGCTAAGATTAGACCATAGATTAGCAGACAGGACATCTGCATCCTGTCAGAGATGCTGGGAGGTGACACATCTGTTGGAAACTGTCAGCTGCCCATTCACGTCATTACAGAGGCTGGGTGGGGAAAGACAAGCCACTTTGGGACTGCTATGGAGAGATTCAACTGGAAGTGCACTAGAGTCACCCAGGCTTGAAAAGTTATTTAGAACTCCCTTGATGGTCATAAAGCACAAGTTTACTCTGTGCTCCACACGAGAGATATTTTCCTGGGAAAAATGTTGTTTTTCTTCTGGAGCTCATACATGAGAATCCATGTTCAGAGCTAGAAATTGAATAAATCAGAGTTTGTTATGAAGTATGATGAAACAAATACTTCTCAAGAAATTTCAAGAAAGAAATTAAATAGGAGCTTTGTGTAAAAACAAAAAAACAAAAAAACAGAGGAACCACTCAGAAGAGTTATTCATATTAAAAAGTCAGTAATTTTTAGTGGAGGGTAGTAGTGTAAATAGAGGATTGTGTTGAAAGTAATACCTGACAGCATCATCATTTCTACACTACTACCTATAATATTTTCTAAGACTTTAAATACCTTCATTCTTTAATACGTCTGCAAGCATTCAGTCACTTAACCTGAAAGTAGAGACAGTGACATTTTCACTAAATATTACATAAGCATAAATAGCACACACAAGCACTGTTGCCTCACAGCAAGAAGGTCCTGGATTTGAATCCATTAGCCAGCTGGGACTTTTCTGTGTGGAGTTTGCATGTTCTCGCTGTGTCCGCATGGCTTCTCTCTGGATTTCCAGCAAAGCCGAGCATGGGGTTAGGTTAATTGGTGATTCTAAACTGGCCAAACTGGTTACCTGTCTCTATGTTTTAGCACTGCAATGGAGTGGCAACCTGTACCCATCCTTTCACCCTGTGACAGCTGGGATAGGTCCAAGAAATAATTAAAATGTTTGAACTCTGAGTGTGTTTCATATTTTCAACTTTATATTCTCACTGTCATTACTTTTTCTCAATGAACAGTCACTTGTGTACCAAAAACAAAGGTAAAGAGGATATCACTGATGTCCAAGAAGCCTAAAAACAGACCATGTCACAAACAAAAATGTTCAGTTAAATAAAAGTCAATGAACTAAAGCTTGCACTCATTTTTACCAAAACAAATACTGAATTGTAAAACAGCTAACTGATTATCTGCAGAGGAATGGATTATTTGAAGAGGTTCCATCAGAATTCATCACAGTAAATAAACAGCATTAGTGAAGGTTAGAAATGATCTTCTTAGGACCTCTGACAGTGGACTCATCTCTGTGCTTGTCCTGTTAGACCTGAGTGCAGCTTTTGATACTGTTGGCCATAATATTTTATTACAGAGATCAGAGCATACCATAGGTATTAAAGGTACAATGCTGCAGTGGTTTGAATCATATTTATCTAATTGACTCCAATTTGTTCATGTAAATGGGGAGTCTTCTTCACACATTAAGGTTAATTATGAAGTTCCACAGGGTTCTGTGCTAGGACCAATTCTATTTACACTATACATGCTTCCCTTAGGCAGTATTTTTAGAAAGTGTTGCATACATTTTCACTGTTATGCAGATGATACCCAGCTTAATCTAGCCATGAAGCCAGATGACACACATCAATTAGTTAAACTGCAGATGTATGACCTCTAATTTCCTGCTTCTAAATTCAGATAAAGCTTAAGCTATTGTACTCAGACCTACAAACCTTAGAAACATGGTGTCTAACCAGATACTTACTCTGGATGGCATTACCTTGGCCTTCAGTAACACTGTGAGGAATCTTGGAGTCATTTTTAACCAGGATATGTCCTTCAATGCACGTATTAATCTCTAAAATTGGAAACATCCTGTCTCAGCATGATGCTGAAAAGCTAATTTGTGCATTTATTACTTCTAGGCTGGATTATTGTAGTTCATTACTATCAGGCTGTCCTAAAAGCTCCTTGAAAAGCTTGCAGCTTATCCAAAATACTGCAGAAAGAGTACTGGCAGGGACTAGAAAGAGAAAGCATATGTATCCCATAGCCGCTACTCTTCATTGGCTCCCCGTTAAATCCAGAATTTAATTTAAAATCGTTTTTCTTATATAAAAGGCCTTGAATAATCAGGCCCCATCTTATCTCAAAGACCTTGTAGTACCACATTACCCCAATAGAGCACTTCACTGCTGGCATACATGTGGTTCCTAGGATACTTAAGAGTAGAATGGGAGGCAGAGCCTTCAGCTTTCGGGTCTCTCTTCTGTGGAACCAGCTCTCAGTTTGGATTCAGGAGCCAGACACCCTCTTTCTATTTTATTTCTGCCTTTATTAAATAGCATGACAGTGAATAATAGTCAAGAAAGTAGGGAGAGACAACAGGGGAGAACATGCAGCGAAGAGCCACAGACTTAAACCTGGGCCACTGAGTACACCCTGCGTCATATGGCTGCCTGTTCACACCATGAACTAATCTGGCAACCCCCTCTCTATTTTTAAGATTAAGCTTAAAACTTTCATTTTTGATCAAGCTTATAGTTAGTGCTGGATCAGGTGACCCTGACCCATCCCTTAATTGCATTGCAATAGGCCTGAGCTGCTGGGGGGTTCCCATGATGCACTGAGTATTTCTTTTTCATTCACCTCTTTTACTCTGTTTTTACACCACTCTGCATTTAATCATTAGTTATTAGTAATCTCTGGCTCTCCTCCACAATATGTCTTTTGTCCTGTCTCCCTCCCCTCAGCCCCAGTCAGTCATGGCAGAATACTGCCCCTCCCTGAGCCTGGTTCTGCTGGAGGTTTCTTCCTGTTTTTCCTTCCCACTGTTGCCAAGTGTTTGCTCATAGGGGGTCGTTTTGACTGTTGGGTTTTCTCTGTAATCATTGTATGATCTTGACCTTATAATATAAAGGCATCTTGAGGTGATTGTTGTGATTTGGTGATACTTAATAAAACTGAATTCAATTCAATTGAATAAGTTAGCCTTTATCATATTTTAAGATCTTTCTAATTTTGGTGGGTCAAAAATGACCTACTTTTAGAATTTATAAATATGAGGTGTCAGAGCTTTCCCTATGACCCAAATGGTAAAACACTTGAAGAACATAATGCCCTACAAACTCAAATCTAGGTCACCTATACAAACTGCTGTAAGTTTCAGCAGTATGTAACACACTGGAAAATAGTGTGAAGACTGGGCTTCTGGTAGGATCATCGATGCTGCCGCACAGTGTGAGACATGAGAGAAAATGTTTCCTCAGCTGCACATCTAAATGTGAGGTTAAATCTCAATAAAGCTGCTTTTAAATATTCATTGGCTGTGTCACAGAGGTTGTCTCATTGCTGTGGTGGCTAATGAGAACGTTTCCGTATAGTGTTTACTAGGTGTGGGTAATGAGTGTGCCAGACGTGGACGGGGGTGGGGGATAAGCGGCTGAATTTATGCTTTGATGAAAACAAATTGCCATGAAAAAAATATAGGTCAACAAGGTTTAGAAGATCAAAAGATAAAATTATATCTATATAATATAACCAGCTGCAGGAAAGACTGGCAACCTTTCGTCTTTTAAAAGAAAGCATACAGTAGCTCTAATTATTTACAGATTATGATCTCTGATGTTGTTTATCAAGGGTCACTATTAACTCACTCTTATCATTAGTCAAAAACTAGGTGAGCCTCTTGCAAAATCATTCAAGATGTCAGGTTCGTCACTGGTTATTAGCCAATGAGGCTAATGACAAACAAAGAGGACAAAGACCTGTTGGTGACTGATATCCCAGGAATATAGGTCAATGGAAGGGAAGACGCCAAGATCAAGTTTATATTTGTACAGTTATGGTATTGCTGAGATTTGTTGATGAGAAAATCTTTTTAAATGTATTTATTCCATCATGTTTCGCTAGTTTTAGTTAATCCCATACCATTAATGTGCATTAATCTCCATAATTTGAACACATCAGTTATCCATAGAATAAAATAGTCGATTAGATTATATTTGTGCATGTCATTGTTTACACAGGTTACTATGCTTCACTCACCATAGATGACATGTGTCAGACTTGTAGGCATAGTAGATTGCAGTTACTATAGATGTAGATATTTCAGGTTGCTAGGTAGTGGGATGTGAAACTAATTGTCCCACTCATCGCAGGTCAGCTTTGTTTGCTCGGTGTATTAATAGATTGTCTGGAGCCTATTTTAGCATGAATGTGAGCTAGCAGAGGTTTCATTCAAAATAAAAAAGCAGCTATGGAAAACACTTAGCATAAATAGCAGGGAAAATCTAGGTTTCTTAGCTTTCTTTAAAAAAAAAAAAAAATCATATATAGCCTACCCAAATATTTTGTGGCAGACATTTTTAAAAGAGAAACAAGAGAAACAGAGAAACAAGAAGATTAGTATTCTCTTGTTCTCCATTTAAGAACATTTCACATGTATGTTATGAATCCGGTAACATGCTTAGAGCACAGATAATTTTACTTTTTAAATATACATGAAAATAAATAAATAAAATAATTCCCCACTCACCCTGTGGGTGGTCTTTGCCCTCCAAGCTTGGGTCTTCTACCAGAGGCCTGGTAGCTTGAGGGTTCTGTGCAGTATCTTAGCTGTTCCTGGGACTGCGCTCTTCTGGACAGAGATCTCAGATGTTGTTCCTGGAATCTGCTGGAGCCCCCAGTTTGGAGGCAACTGCCCCGAATGTTCTGATTATCACTGCTGCCTTCATCTTCCACATCCTCACTAGCTCTTCTCTCAGCCCTTCATATTTATCAAGCTTCTTGTGTTCCTTCTTCCTGTGAAGAAGGAACACAATAGGCCATAATATAATTTCCTCTGCTTGTGCACCACTACTATGTCTGGTTGGTTAGCCATCACCAGCCATCACTCTGTATCTGGAAGTCCCACAGGAACTTAGTATCTCTGTACTCACTAAGCACGTGATCCTTTTTGGCCATCTTCGTGATGTATTCATGGATCTTCATTGTTTCGTCTAGGATAGTGGTTCTGGAACTCACTAGTCCTCAGCCTCCTTAACTTCCTTAACTACATATATATATATATATATATATATATATATATATATATATATATATAGAGAGAGAGAGAGAGAGAGAGAGAGATAGATAGATAGATAGATAGATAGAGGGGGGGGTGGGGGGGGGCATGCATGTTCATTGTTATTGCTGTTTCCGTTTCTTCAGCTTTATCTTTAGTACTACTCGGGCAGCCTAGACATACCAAAAAAGTCTGTTACATACTTATAACCAATAATGTATCCATAGAAAATAAAACACTACATCGCAAAAAAAAAAAAAAGAGAAAAAAAAATCCAATGAACAGCAAATAAATAGTTATTTAGTTATTTCGATTTGTATGAAGTGATGTCATCAGATTTGTTCATGACGTAAACAACCTGCGTCGGGAAGCTGGGGGAGAGAGATGGCGACGGCTCAGCCAATGCTGGAGAAAGAGAGCGATGATTGCTCTTTGCTTCCTTTAGTTCACGATATTATCAAATGGTACGCGTATTGACTGTTTCGTGTGTTTTAACATCGCGTGTTCCAGACATGGGACAACCTCTGCGTGTGTCTGTGTCAGTCGCTTGGTGATGTGTGTTAGCTGAAGCTAATGTCGATATCTGTAAATGTACCGATAAATGTCAACAATAACAATACACAATAATGACGTATTCTTCTCTGTCCTTGTTTTCATCTGTTTAAAGCATGGACAAAGACAACCAGGATGTACTCCAAGAACTTGCTAAACTGAAGACGAAGATCCAGGAGGCTCGGGAACAGATCTCCAACATGCCGGGGATAGACAGCAGTCCGCTGGAGCAGCAGCAGCAGCTGGCCACGCTACGCGAGCAGGTCCGCACCAAGAACCAGCTGCTGCAGAAATATAAGAGTCTGTGCATGTTTGATGTGCCAAAAGCGTCATGAAACTAAAGACTTGATATCTGAACTACATGGAGAAAGAGAATGGATAAGGGAGGAGGTGTGATTCAGGAACACGGGATGGACGTTTAAATAATGAAGGGCATACTTTTTCTCAATTGTGTCAGACTGCAACATATTTTTGGAACTTGTCTTTGTTTTTGTGTTGCCAGAGTGCAGATTTGGTTATATAGTGTTTGTATTAAATGGGGATTTTCACTTTTTTTATCCTGCGATATTGATACTTTGTAATAAATTGCTTTTTTATTAGCTTCCTCCTTTTCCTCCATCATTAACTTGCTGTAAGAAGGGATTTAGGGTTATTCAGAATAAATAAGAATGAGGCAATAAAAGTGCTTAAACCATGGGGAGCTTTTAGGGGTTTTGTGCGATTTTAACACATCTGCATGTGTATGAAGTGCCAGGGTGATACAACAGGTTCTGAAATTTCACAGAATATTTTCCAGTTGAGGGAAACTACTAACTGAAACGTTTGGAAGAGGGAGCATTTTAAGTTGTGCATCGTTTAATGCAACTTCTTTGAGATTTGCTTGAAATGAAAAAGAAGGGGAAGACAGAGTATAAAAAGTAAGTTTTATTTTTTTTTATGCAAAAGTCAGAGTAAACAATAAATACACATTTAGCATCAAATTTGATCATAATGCAACAAATAAAGTTCCACTATGTTTGATAAAGCACAGTGAAGTGTAAACATGTTTTTTCCTCAGATGCTGCTCTTAGAAAGCTACAGTAAAATAGAGACGGATTTACAGCATTTTCAGAGCATCTACTGCACAACACAGAGCTATGTGAGCTGAGCTATTTCACAAGTCTCAGCCCAGGTTGCACCACTGTGTCACAGTTTATGGGCTTACATATTCCTTGTCGGTAAACTCGCTATCCACCACGGCTCCTAACTCTCACAGAAAAGTCTCTTGCAAACTGGCACATAAACTGTCAGCATATGACGCAGCCTTTCTCTTTGGCCTGACTGCCCCCTACAGCCTTTTCCTTTATGTACATCAAGTCACTGTGCACGCTTGGTCTCCGTGCAAACGGCGCCACTATTCCATATGCGTTCCCGTCTTTGCACTTCTTGTTTCTGAATGATTTTCTGTGGAGAACTTCGCAGTACTGGAGGGAAACTTTGCAGTGACGGTCAGGGCTCATTTCGTTTGGCAGCTTGGCCATAGTAAAGAGAGTCTGAAACATTTGGTCTACGTTGGTGTTTTTCTTTGCTGAGATTTCAAAGTATGCGCAATGTTCGTCTCCACCAACCAGCTGCTCAACCTCATCCTCTTGCACCTCACGGTAAAAGTCTCTGTCACACTTGTTGCCGCAGATGACAAGCGGGACGTCCACGTTCTCCTTGGTTTTGTTTCGCAGGCAGGACTTAGTCTCATATATCTGGCGCTTCAGGCGCTGCACCTCTTGGAAGGAGTCTCGGTTGTCAAGACTGAAAACCAAGATGAACACATCACCTGGAAAACACAAGAGAAGACGCTTTTAATACCAAATAAATAAATAAAAAAAAAATATATATATATATATATATATTTTCTGTGAGCAATTAGTTGCATGATAAAGGCTTCAAGTGTTTGCAAAACTCAACTCACCAGTAAGAATTGAAAGCCTCCTCATCGCAGGGAAGGGATGGTTCCCAGACGTGTCCAGGATGTCCAGCTGGTAAACGTCTCCCCTGATGCTGTAGAATTTCCTGTGAAAGTCCTCGATAGTGGGTGTGTACTGGTCATCAAACCTCTCGTTGAGAAATCGAGAAATGATGGCCGTCTTCCCAACTTTAGTGGAGCCCAGAATCACCATCCTGTGGCAATTCTTGGCCGGTATGTCGAACTCGTTTTCGGATGGTGACATTTTCTTAATCATGATTGCAGCAGATGCACCCGGTGGCGGATGGTGCTCTGTCACCGGGATAGTTCAAAATCCTGTCAGTGATGTGAGGGGTCTAACCTCGCTCTGTCTGAAGCCAGAGGAGAGCAGGCTGAGAATTTATGGAGAATGTTTGCCGCGCCTCCAATGCGTCATGCGTCACCCTAAAGCTCTCGGAGCTGGGGCAAGACTTGGAATTAGTGCTGTTTTTGTGCGTCAGCCCTTTCTACTTCTCATCGAAATAAAACTGGAAAGGCACGAGTTTGTTTTCAGATATAATGCTCAACTGTTGTAAGAGCTGGCCACCAAATGTTCGTAAACAATTGCTTCAAAGTAAATGTCGTTCACTTTATTTCTTCTCATTGTTTAAACTGGAAATGACAATCTAATTATTTACCAAAACATTTTTTACACTGTGTGCATTATGATGAGAAAAAGGACTGCAATGACAATTTGACGTTAAAAGTATAATTTCTTATGAGTATCCAATCACAAAGTACAGACTCAGAAATTTCTTGCAAACAGAAGCTTTCTTTGTTCTCCCTCAACAGTGATGAATAAACAGACCGTCTGTCAGGAGAAAACAGTCGGAATAAAGGTTAGGGAAACGGATGGGGGCGCAGTGGTACACACTTAGTGGGCTTTCTGGATTTTGATTTTAATCATTATATTCCTCCATATGAACCAAGTTATGTGTTCGTCTATTTAGAAGCTATATTGAATTACGTGTTTATTTGTGTTGTTGCATATCTTTAGGTTGGATAAAATATCAGATCCTCATAAATGCAAGCAATCCAGGCTACACAAAACCTTTTAGACACAGCTGAAGTAGGCTACAGTCAGGTGTAACTGGTGCACCATGAACATTAGCTTGTGTGAGCCCTCCAGTTTCTATTGATTTTCTACTATATATTAATCGAAGTAGCCCAAGATAGAGCCCTCAGTTTGTGACTCAGACTCTGCTCATCCACTTTGCAAGTTTAACCACTCATCACCTTTCACTTGTCTTCTCACCCAGGAATCAGGGGGGAGAGGGTTCAAGATAGTGTTTAATGTTACTTGGCATTACTTGTACTACCAAATGTGTCACTAGAACAGGATATTTATTTTGTAAACAATTTTTTTGATTTTACTCTGTAATTTTTCTTATTTGTGACAATGAGTTGCTATAATTTCTAAATTTTGCTGTTGCTTAAAAACAAATACACTGTTTTATGTATTTTTTTCAAATAATAGCTTGAAAAGTTAGAATTGAAGAGAGATTTAAAATTTGCAAATTGCAAGCAAATGGTAATCTGATATGGCAAATGATGTACAAATCCAACTAATTCTGGATAACATTTAGAAAAGAGAATCATAATCAAACTAATAACTTCTTCAGAATAATTTTAAAGCTCATTTAATTTTAATTTTTTTTATTACACATGTTGAGAGTAGCTTCATTAAGCTTATGCAAGTCAGCTGTCAGTAGAGATATTAACAGTGATTCTTCAGCTTCTTTGCCCAGTGCTCTAAATGTGCTCAAAATAATAAATAATATTTTACCTGTATGCACAAGTCTGGATATTTACCTTCATTTCATGTGAATCCTAAAACTTACAAATACTGATGACCTTTGTTAGTGCTCTGTGGGGTAGGAGGAATGAAATCAGATAGGTGTACCTAAGCCTGATTGTTCATTGCTGGTTTGTGTAACCAGGCTGCAGTGAACACTGCTACACCCTTGACTACTGGTCAGTAATTAAGCCAGTGTGTTCCCAGGGATGTGTATAACATCACAGGTGACAAATAGATCATTCAGGATTAGACTGCAATAAAAAGGCCTGCATTAAAAAAGTAAATATTCTTCTTCACAGGGGATTATTCTTACTTCTCTTAGTTTGTTTTCAAGCTTTCTGATAAAGTAATTACAGTTGCAGGAAAATACTTTTAGATCATTTATAATTCTCAAGAATTCTTCCTAAAAAGGTCATCACTACAGTACATTTCTACATAATCCTAAAATTAGATGGTATGAGGTGTGTGGGTGGGGTGGGGTCAGGCCTGCTCATCTGGCTCAGAATACATTTCACTCAAAGATGCTGGTGGGTTTCTTCACATGAACTGTTTGCTTCAGGCCCTTCCACTGGATTTCTGTAGGATTGATGTCAGGACTTTGGCTCAGTCAAAACATTATTTTTCTATTTGTCTGTGACTATCTTTTTGGGAACATTTCCTTTTGTTGTTGTTGCTGAGGGTTG
This sequence comes from Archocentrus centrarchus, assembly GCF_007364275.1. Classification (NCBI taxonomy): domain Eukaryota; kingdom Metazoa; phylum Chordata; class Actinopteri; order Cichliformes; family Cichlidae; genus Archocentrus; species Archocentrus centrarchus. The sequence continues at coordinate 20,794,908 of NC_044353.1, read as the reverse complement.
TCATCTTGCTTTAAGACCCACTTTCTTGAGATCTGCTGATGGGTAGCTTGGTTGTTAGTAGAGAGCAGCATCTTTTTCCTTGTAGCCCTGCCATGCACACCATTGATTAACAATGGAAAACATGAACACTAACCTGTGTGTCTCACACAGGTTAGATGTTACCTTGGGTCCCTGTGACCTCATAGACCATGCCCTCTCAGTCACGCCCGGAGCACTATGTTCTTGATTTTCTTTTTCCGTTGTATAGAGTTTGTTCACTGTCTGACTGTGAACTGATGTAGGTCAAATTTTTCAGAGGTCAGCAGATGTTTCTCCTGTTCATGCTGTGATATACTTGCTCAAGCATTTGTTGATTATCAAACTTTGAAAGATCCATTTTTTTATTATTGTGCTTTGTTTTTGTTTTTTTAAACAGAGTGCCCATTAACACCTGGCTGTCTTCTTATTGATTGAAACACCTAATTTCACCTTCAAATTGGCTGCTAATCCAAGTTGTTTCCATACCTTTTACACTCAGAGGGATTATTTTCTTAAATACTTAAATTTTAGTATAAGTATAATGTTTTGTTTTATTTGATTTTCTTTAATTTCATCAAGAAATTTTGCCAAAATGTATTTGTTTCAGATCCCCATTAATGTATAAATATGTCCAACTTTTCCTGCAACTGTACTCTAAAGTACATTTTAAATTATTCTTATGAGACAGACCTGTTTCCCAAAAAGCCCCATTCATCCATTTAGTCTCTTAACTGATTATCCAGCATCAGGTGAAGCCTTTCCCAGCTGGCAAGGTGGGTTTCCACCTTAAATAACGAAGCAATGCATTGTCTTTATGCATTGACTCAGGACAGTGTGAAGCAACTCAGAAAGTTCATAATGAATTGTGTGTTTCAAAAAAGATGTTTAACCTCAGTTTCATGGTAAGAGATGGCACTGAACAGGCTCAGCTGTCAGAGTTTATTTGTTTAGCAAGAGGGAAAGGAACATCAACATTTTCACAGTGAATTTTCTTGAAGCTCAATGACAGATACACAGACCCTGGCTGCTCACCTAAGAGCTAGCTCAGGGTCAGGCCTAGAAAACACTAACATAACCAGAACAGTAAAATGTGTCTTCAGGCACCATATCTTTGTATATTTATTTTTACTTTTGTCATAAAACTTGAGCCACATGCACTGACCTGGCAACATGGCCCTCAGTAGGGTATACACAGCAGGTGCAGCCCACTCAGAGCATGGCCAGTCATACACATTAGGCTAATTTCCTTCTCTGTTTGCCTTCATCAATTAGTAAAGAGAACATAAATGTCTGGGGAACAAAAAGGAAAAAAAAGATGGTGTGTTTCTCTATGAGGACAGAATGCTTCAAAGAAAATGATAATGAAACTGAAACAGTTTTTTTTTTTTGGGGGGGGGGGGGGGGGGGGGGGGGGGTCTGGTGAAGTAATTGAACTCTTCACAACAGACCTACATTTGGTGTTATTTTTGGTATTTGAGGAGGTATGCTAAGTGCATGGTTTATTGTGAAGAAACCAGCCCAGTAAAAAAAAAAATAGAATTTTGGTGTCCTTATTTTAGTCAGTGAAAACACCATAAAAACTGATGACACAACTGTTGCAGGCTGTGGTGACATTGTCTGACTGTGTTTGCTGCAGAGATGTTTCACTGCGATTTGTGTGTTGACCTCATTCATGATTTTATGTATAAAATATTACATGAAAAAGGAAACAGAAGTACTACCACTGATTTCAGAAACAGCAGCTACTTATTTAGATTCAAAGTCCCTATGCCAGAAATCACATAGCACACTGAACACTAACAGTTTTTGCACCATGACATCATCCCATTCTTTTCTTATGGCAGCTTGCACATGAACAGCAATGCACACATAACATTTTTGACACATGATTACTTAGTGACTAATTAACACTTGACAAGAGCATGTGCATGTGTGTGCATAATTGTGTGAATGAGTGTGTTGGTGGAGAGACATAGAGCTGGTCCAGATTGACTTGTATGATTAATGTGCCCCGAAGGCTAAGAAACTCAGGAATAACTCTGGAATAAGTTCTGACAAGTTATATTCTATATAGTTTTTACAACACACCAACATAATATGATGACTTTAAAAACTGTGCATGCCATCAAACTATGTCTCTGAGGTATAGTTTTAATTTGCTTCTCATAATAAAGGTATTTGTCACTGACATCCAGTTTCTTAGTTGCTTGTTCAATTTAGGGTCACAGTGGGCTGGAGCCTCTCCCAGTTGTCATGTGGTGAATGCTAACCAATGTAACTCTACACTTCCCAAATATAAAACAATTTTAAAAACACGTCTTTTACACATCAAAATATTAATGTTTATAATGAATTGTATCTTGGTTGCAGAAAAATTCCTTTTGTTGCTTCTACACTTCTTGCAGGCAGGACATAATTGGCATAAACCCATATTATCCTTGCAGCCAAACATAGCCAAAAAAGTTCCGACACACGTTTTGCATTTCATGGAAAGTTGTACAGTTCATCGTTTCAAATAATTCTCCCAAATCCCAAGAAAACATTTTTTGAAATTTTCTTGCATTGATATTTTCACAATCTCATCTATATCTGCATGGAATGAGATAGCATCAAGGCACAGATTTAGAAAAAAAAATTTCTATTTTAATTCTACATAGCCACAAAGCAGTCCATCCACACTCCATTATACTCAGAATTATTGAAAAAAGAAGAAAACGTGAAGACTGCAGCTGATTGACAGTTGGGCCTGCAGGTGTATTTTCTGATACATGAACAGCAGAAGCTTGTGAAACTCTTATGGACGGTTTGTGCTCCTTGGAGAGCCATCAGATATATTTGATCTTTCTTCCCCCTCCTTGCTGTGGATCAGGCAGTAGAGCAGGTCATCTACTAATCGGAGGGTCAGCGGTTTGATTCCTGGCTCCTCCAGTCTGCATGGCCTAGTATCCTTGGGTAGATACTGAACCCTGAGTTGCTCCTAATGGATACATTTAGAGCATCAATTGTAGTATAAATATTAGATAGAAAGCATTTAGACTTTGAAAAAGTACTTATATGAATGTGTGCATGAATGGGTGAATGAGACATGTTGTATAAAGCACTTTGAGTGCCCAGATATGGTAGAAAAGTGCTATACCAGTACCAGTCCATTTACCATTCAAAACCTTCCACCTGTGCTGTATTCTGTGCATGCTTACACGTGATTTGTGTACTGGGTCCAGTTTGCTTGCCAAAAAATACAAAAGCAATGAAGCCAACTTTACCACCTTGGCCCAAAGCAAAGATAAACATGTAACATGTTGGAATGATGATTATAAGAAGGTCACTGTGTTATTTTTCACAAGTAATTTTTTTTTTTATACTAGTGATTGTTTAATTCACTGGAATAAGGCAGAGGAGAAGCCACCTCATCTCTTCATGTTTAAGATAAGGAGGGATCAAGCTGTGTTTACATGGCGTGAGGCTTGAAGCTGTTGCGTGTCAGGCCAGGCCATCTTTCAGAAAAACTGTTGAATGAACCATGGGCCTCTGATTTCCAATACAAAGGCTTCAAATTTCAGAGCCAATCAGAGTACCGGCCTCAGTGCAAGGTTAGTTTACCGGGCACCTGCGTGTTTGAACAATCTGTCAGTCACATTATTATCGGCGATATGTAGGCTGATGTCGGGCCCCTGGCATGACGTAAAACATGAGGTTGCAAATGTGAAACAACAAAACATCTCCCCATGTGATAATATGGCTAGCATGCACAAGTAGGATAACACCTGTGCTTCTAGTACTTTGTGACCTGTTTTAGTGAGTTTGCTGGGTTATAGTTTCATCTCATTAAGAGGGAAATAAAACAAGAAAATGATATCCTTTAGAGAGAAGTTGACAAGGGAGCTTCATGGAGACAGAACAAGTTGTTCAATCAGCAGTGCATTTTCAGCTCCTCTCTGTGAGTATTCTGGCATTGATAAACTCACATACACTGAACAGAAAGTGCTTCAGAACGTTTTCATTTTTTGACCCGTCTGACCTGGAAATCATCTTGTCTGGTGGTTATGTTTCTAATAGACCTCAGAGCAGCAAATGTACAGACAAACACATCTCATTATGTGCACCTAGAGACCTGAACACACTGTAAAACAGTGGAATCTGTCTCAGGTCACCGTGCTTGAAAAACAGTGGGCACTCATCAGCAGGCAAGAAGCACAGAAAATGGTGAGAATTGAGAGTCAACCTTAAACTAAGTTCAAATCAATACTTTTATGCACTCCAACTCTTAATCAGTGTCATTTATCCTCAGATAAACCCTCTACACCAGACCTGGGAATTGTACAGACTGCAAACCACGGTACGAATCACTATAAGACTAAACATGCAAACAAAAATACAAGAATGTGACTGATGCAGACATCTGAGTGAAGCAGTCAAAATGAGCTTTGTGATTTCCCACAGCATTGTTGTGGTGTTTGGTGGGCTCTGCAGCACTAACGGGGGGGGGCATCTGAGAATGTGCCCCTCTCCAGGGAAACTGTAACAAAACATCCAGTCCAGTTACTCATCTTTGTAGGTGGGATAATGAAAGAGTTTGAAAGTACAAAGGAGCTGGCAGTGATGCACTTAATGAAACAGACTGCGACAGGGAGGGCTTCATTCACAGAGATAGCTGTGTGCAGGTGTGACAACTGATGCTGAAAGATGACAAATGTTGGACTTTTGAAGCAGATGCAAGATAAAGCTAATGAAATGAACCCAGAACTGAAATTGGTATTTTCCCATCATATTAAACATCAGATAGTATTGTGTAAGTCGGTGCAAAATAAATAACCATATTGTTGATGTTCTAACTCAAATGGTTAAATTCTTCAGAGCACTGAATCACAGAAAATCACAGCTGTTTTTTATTCTTCTCTCAAAGAAAAGAATGTTTCACACATAAGGAGGCATGCTCAGAAGATGTTGGTTCTCTCTGGATCTACCTTCTTATGTGAACAAACATTCTCAGTGATGAAGTTTAACAAATATAGATACAGTTCATCTCTGTGGTCCTTCCCATTTCCACCTTAGACACTGAACAGTGTTGTTACACTTGTTAAAGCACAAAACAGATAAAATTTCTCTAACTGAACAAGAAAAAAATAACGGGAAAAACTGCTCATGAAATCATTAAACTGCAAGCAAAAGCTGTTTCTGGGAAGTCTGATGAATTAGTGACGCCTAATCCACATTTTCATTGCCTCATCTACTCTTACCAGTAGTTTATAAAGAGATAAAATTAATATTGAGTAGAATTGAGTCAAGCTTAATGGTGCCGCCCTCCACAATACTCCCAGTTTCTCATATGACCCTTTGGAAAAATTAATTGCTCATCCCTGCTCTACACTCTATCTACCATCAAGTACTATGTAAATTTAGTAACTAGCAAGAGTGAAGTTTGGAGATACTAGCTAGCTGCTCCCAAGTGACCAATAATCATCCATCATCCAAGCCATCATCCAAGCCACCTGTTGCAACAACCTTCCCAAATTAGTTGCTACTGAAGGAAAATTCAGAAATTGGGGGTACCAGGGAAGAAGAGTACTTCATCATGACAATGAAGAGGATATCTGAAAGTTTTATTACCTCACCCACTGATAGGTTGAGGGAGGTTCTGTTTTCACCCGTTTGTCTGACTGTTAGCAATTTCAGATAATTTCAATAATTTCAGAAATTTAAAAAAATCCCTATCTCTCATCACTGGAGAAATTTTAAAATTTATATCTCACTGATTTTTTTCATCAATTGCGATAAAATTTGGTACTCAGATATAAACAATTACTGTTATTAATTTATTGTCTTTTTCTATTTTAAATTAAAGGACAATAATGCAAAGTGAACTACAAACCCTACACACACTCATATACAATTTATATCCCAGCAAATGTTTATTTTTCTGCTTTTCTTTTAGTTATTTTTAGAGGATGCTATTAGGGTACATAAACTGAATAAAATGTATCCAGACTATATATATATGCTATTATCTGTTCATGAAGCTCTCATTTAAAAAAATAGACATATATAATCATGTTTTACAGTTTTTAAAAGCCAATAAAATAAATATCTAGTCTAATGTTTTATTTGTTAGGTAAAGAGTAGTATCCAGCTGTCCTACTCCACTTCCTTGCTGAGTTTGATGTTTGTAACATAAGTTAATTTTTTTCCAGTGAGTCTTGTCTGCGGACAAAGGAGCTCAGTGTAAAGCACTTTTGGAAATTTGGCTTTAGGTCCTCAAGTTTTTCCATGATGCATTCTACAGACTTATATCAGAGGCAACTGTCAATTCCAGATTTGTGTTACTTAAATGAGCAGTGCATTCAGTGTGCGTGTCTACACAGAGTGATCTTATAAATGCTTAACCTTAGGCGTCACTGAGCTGCTGCCCTTTGCAGCACTGTTTACGTAACTGTAATAGTTCTCTGTAAAGAGCAGGAGGGGAGAAGAAAGGAACAAGAGAAAGGTAGCAAGTATTTAGCAATGATTAATATATTTAATTTCACCTCACATGGTCACGTAGGCTCACTCGTAATACCAAATTTTAATAAAATCAGTTGAGCCACACTCCAGGTTGTTATGTCAACATTTCACCCCCCCCTGTGTGCTCCCAACCCCACAGACACACACACACACACACACACACATGTACACACAGCAAATATTACATAAACTCCCACCAGGTACCTTAGCTGCTGCTGTGTACAGCCTGGGTTGTGTGTAAAATTATATTACACTATGTCTACTTGGGAAATTGTTGTTTTCTTTGCCAACAGATACAGATGGTTCGCTAAACCAGCAACATGTCATTGACCTTATTCAGCACAGAGATATCATCAGATGTTTTACTTTTGTCTTTAAGTACAACCATGACCTCAGCAGTTGGTATAGAACCATTTAGCAAAAATTACTTATTCTATGTGTTTGCTGCGTCACTGTGAGATGTTCGGGAGTTTTCTTGCATGTACTGCCTGTCTGAAAACCTCTCCTAACATTTCAATAAGATTTGATATTTTTCATGAGTAGACCATAGTCATCATTTCTTCTTTCCTAACTAATCCTTGCTAGTGTACTTTGTATTGTTGAAAGGCTAACATCTGCTTCATCTGGATCACATGATCTTCAAGCCCACTTTGTTCTTTGACTTCTCCAGTGCTTTCAACACCATCCACCCTGCACTGTTGAGAGGGAAGATGGAGGGAGCCAGAGTGGACAGGCAGCTGACGGCATGGATCATCAACTACCTCACCAACAGACCACAGTATGTGAGGTGCCATGACTGTGTGTCTGATGTAGTAGTCTGCAGCACGGGGGCGCCACAGGGCACTGTCCTCTCACCCTTCCTGTTCAGTCTGTACACCTCAGATTTCAGGTACAATTCAGACCATTGCCACCTACAGAAGTTCTCAGATGATACGGCCATCATCGGATGCGTATCAGATGGGAACGACCAGGAATACAGGGGGGTCATCAGTGACTTTGTCGGCTGGTGTGAGAACAACGCACTCCAAATCAATGCCAGCAAGACGAAGGAGATGATCATAGACTTCAGGAGGAAGCCACCCCCTACAGCACTGGTGAACATCCAGGGAAAGGACATTGAGACAGTGGTCTCCTACAAGTACCTGGGTGTTCATCTCAATAACAAGCTGGACTGGAGTACAAACACAGACGTCCTGTATAAGAAGGGCCAGAGTCGACTACACCTGCTGAGAAGACTGAGGTCCTTTGGTGTCTGCAGGTTTCTGTTAAAGACTTTTTATGACTCAGTGGTAGCATCTGCCCTTTTCTACGCAGTGGCCTGCTGGGGGGGTGGATGCACCGAAAGGGACAGGAGCAGGATCGACAAACTGGTGCGGAGGTCTAGCTCTGTGTTGGGATTTCCTCTGGAGTCTGTGGTGGTGTTGGGTGAGAGGAGGATGTTAGCAAAGCTGACATCCATCATGGACAACCCCCATCACCCTCTTCATGAGACCGTGGGTGAACTGAGCAGCTCCTTCAGTCAGAGACTGAAACATCCTCGCTGCAGGAAGGAGCGCTTTCGCAGGTCATTCATCCCAACAGTAGTTAGACTGTATAACACATCATAATGTCTTGAGTCACTTGGACACTTTACCTCCACTGCCATCACTTTATCCATACAGTCCAGATACATTTTATTTATTACACTCACCCATATAATGCATACCGTGTATGCTGTGTACCTTACCGGCTACAAATGTATATAATATTTTGATATCTTTATATAGTGTTTTGACGTGTGTGTATATGTGTGTATATGTAAATGTGGGTATTGACACTGATATATATATTTATGTATATAGTGCTTATGTATATGTGTATAGTTTTTTGCTATTTTATTTTATTCTATTGAATTTTAGTTTTTAGTTTAGTTATTTGTTCTTACTCATCCTTTTCATTTTTTCTCTGTATTGAGCTGCTGTAATGCACAAATTTCCCCGTCGTGGGATTATTAAAGTTTTATCTTATCTTATCTTATATGGTGCAGAATTCAAATCACTGCTAGCTGCCTTGTCCATGAGCAACACAACCCCAAATTATAACATTTCCACCAGCATGCTTCATACTTATAATGAGATTCCTAAAGCCATGTTTTACCTGCACCAAACATCTCCATAACGATTGTTGAATTTGTTATAGCTGCCAGTTTGGGACAAAGTGACACTTAAATAAAATCTACAGCACACGCTGATTTTTCTTGCACTGGAATGAGTTATTCTTAACAATTTCTTCTTAAATCCTTTGCATGATTCATTACTGATCAAACATGTTTTATGAATGCCTTACAGCTCAAAAATTGGTGCGATAACACCACACAATAGAGAACAGCACACTCTAAACACCAGAGGTTTAAAAAGGATGTGCTCCAGCTGTTGCTGTGAACCTAAGGAGATTCTAATTGCTAAAACCTAATTTGATTTGAACATGTGACATGTGCATTTCTCCAGCTTTCAATTCTGTTTATTTTTTTAAAGCTAAAAAATGGATTTTATATGTCAGTAGTTTCAGTACATTTTTATTAATAGTTATTTTTTTAAAGGAAGACTGACTATCTGTGATTGATTGATTGTAATCTGTGTACCACATAGGCACAAAGCCAATCTGTGGGAGGCAGGGGGGATCAAATATGACACCTAAAGGATTTAGAGTTTCTGTAAAGAGGAGTGGGCCAAAATCCCTTCTGAGATGTGCACACCTGGTGACCAACTACAACTACTGCTGTGCTTTCAACAAGGGTTTCACCACACTGTAAACCCAGATTTTGATTTGACTTAAAAATACTGAGTTCATATTACTTAAAATTGCCTAGAAAAGTGAACATTACTTGTTAATGCTGAGTAGACTGTACTTTTTGATGGTCTATCTTATTGTAATTATGTGTTTTAGTTCAAACAACTTAATATCATCAGGTTTTGCACCTGCTAAAAATCTAGTTTATACCAGTTTTACCAGACCACATTAAGGAGTGGTAGCACAGTGGCATGATGGTTAGCACTGCTACCTCACACCTAGAATAACATCTAGAAGGTCTGGGTTCAATTCAACCTTGATCCAGGTATCTCACTGTGTGAATTTTAAAATAGTAGATATTTGGTTTTTGTTCATCCTCTGGTTCTCTACTTGTACAGTTTTTTTTTTTTTTTTATTGTTCCATGGACAAATGTTATTTGTAAATGTTAATGTACCGGTGTTCAGCAGGGCTGAATTTTATCATGTTTGTTTAGTTACCAAATTTAAACAGACACAGTTCAACATTGTAAAAAATACGTTTGTTACTGGGCAGCATGGTGGTTAGCACTGCTGCCTCACAGCTAGAATAGCTATCTAATAATCCGGGTTCAATTCCACCTTGGCCCAGGCCTCTTGCTGTGTGGAGTTTGTATGTTCTCCCCATGTTTCCATGGGTTTCTTCCCACAATCCGAATCCCACAGGTGTGCATGGTTATCTGTCTCTCTCTGTGTTAGTCCTGTAACAGGCTGGTGACCTGTATGGAGTGCATCCTGCATCTTACTGCCTTGTCAGCCGGGATAGGCTCCAGCCCCCCAACCCACACCCACAACCATGAAAAGGATAGGGGGAATGATTAATAGATATTTCATGAACCATAAAAGATAAGTTTGGTCAATTAGAACATACAATTTAGTTCAATTGGGTGGTGAATGATTGCTTAAACTAAGTGTCTTCAGTTACTGAAACTCTGTTATTAGTACATTCAACTTAGATCTTCCACTCCATTCCAAAAGGGTCTCAAGTACATTGAATATAGTCCACTGCACTTATTCAACTGTTTCATTACTTATAAAATATAAGGCAACAAGTTACCTTGGTTTACAGTGTACCAAGTACTAAGTGACATTTAACTTTGGGATCAAATACTTATTTCATTCAATGACATGCAAATCAATACTCGTGCAATAGACTGATGATGTCATGGTCCGGGGTCCTTTGGACCCCTTGTGTTTTTTGTTTTGCTTCATTTTGTCTGTTCTGTTTTGGGATTTCTTTTGGTTGTGAGGTTTAATTGTTATTTCTAGTCCCTGGTGTTCTCTGTATTCTGTGTCAGGTCTGCGTCTCTGTTCCATCGTCTTACTTCCTGTTTTATTTTGATAGTTGTCCAGTCCCAGTCTCTTGTGTCTAGTTTTGCTTCCCCTGGTCTAGTCAGTGTTATCAGCGTCACCTGTGTTACCACCTGTTTCCACCTCCCTCATTAGCCCTCCTGTGTATGTAAGTCTTGTGTTTCCAGTGCCTGTTGTCGCGTCGTGGTCCCGTTTTCGTCTCCTGCTGTGTGTCTTGCTTCGCCTCGTATTTAGCCTGGTATTTTTGCTCTGTGTTTTGCCACTAGCTCTGCCTAGTCCGGCCTTTTGTTGTGCACCTGAAAATAAAGTTGAATTACCTTTTACCTGTGCCTGGCGTGTCCTGCATTGGGGTCCTCCTTCCTGCCTGCCACACAGACGATACATGACAGATGACCTATCACTAATGTCAGTCTACCCTGCCGTGTGACAGCTGGGATAGGCTTCAGCCCCTCTGCGACCTTGAATTGGATGAGCAGAAGAAAATGGATGGATGAATGGCTGGATGGATGGATAAGACATTAACACATACACACACACACACTATTCTGGCCATCTTTTTTGTTTTTGTTTACACCTGTGCTGTCTAATTACCACCCATTTGGACTCTGTATGATGTCATTTCACCAGCTAGTGAGAGGGTGAACACTAAGTAGCCAGCATGGATATTCCTACTGTTCAGCTAATAAGGCATATATGCATGTTCTTTTCAAATAATTACATAGGCATATGCGCAGGCGTGCATACTGGTCTTCAAGTTGGACACAATTTAACCTTCTAAATGAGCTCTGATGTGTGTGTGTGTGTGTGTGTGTGTGTGTGTGTGTGTGTGTGTGTGTGTGTGTGTGTTTGATTACAAATGTAAACAGGAAGGTATTACAAGCATCATGAAGCACGCATGAATTAAAACACACAGTAATTTGAAAAGTGCCTTGCATTTATTTTCTCAGAAAAACTTAAATATTTGGTACAAGAGCTGCAAAGTTACTTCAAAGTTTGATGTTACTTCACATTATGATGTAAAGGCAGAAACACGGGAACCTTAAGCGAAAGGGCACTGGAGAGGTGAACAGTTAAAACATGCAATGAAAAACAACACCCAGACTTCACAGGAAAAAGCCTGTTGTTACATGCTCTTATGACTGATTTATTTTAGACAAATGACCTAAAATGATCCCACATCATGGAAAAAGAAAAGCCACCTCTGAAGTATAAGTAATCCTAGTTGATTGGACCTATTATATATTAGCTGGATTTCCTAAAACTCTAGGAGGTTTTGAGCTCAACAGGCTCCTGAAAAAAGGATATGGAGTGCTTTCATGTACTGTATGCCCCAGTGCTTATGAGACTAACAACAAATTATTAAAAAAAAAAAAAAAAACCCAACCCCTCTATTTAAGTCACCAAGACAGATTTGACCTATTTATGTAGATGGTAATAATTATAGAAGAAGAAGAAGAAACAGCCTTTATTGTCCCACAGAGGGGAAATTTGGGTGTAACAGCAGCCGCAGTTATTATAAATATAAATAAAAATATAATAATTTACACTATTAAGAAAAGAATATATATATATATAAAATCAACAAACAAGATTAACCTTATATGAGTACTATGATGATTATGATTGTGATTGTGATTCCATTTTAAATATTTGTCTATTGTAGAAAAATGGCAAAAACAACAAAACTATGAAATCACATAAAAAATCACCGTAAACATAGCAAAAGCCAGCCTTTGCTTTGATAGTTTTGTATACTCTTAGCCTTTTGTCTGTCAGCTTCATGAGGAGTTACTTAGGTTGTAAAGGAAGGCCCACATATTGGCACTTTCTAGCTCCCTTTTAATTTATTCTGTACTCCAGCTTATGCCAAGATATCCAAGTTTGGTTTAGTCTGGGTGAATGTCATTGGAAAATGGCCATTAGCCCATAACTAATGGGGAGACAGCCTACAGGAGAGAGGTCTCCCGCCTGGAGAACTGGTGCCAGGAGAACCACCTCCTGCTCAACGTCAGCAAAACAAAGGAACTGATCGTGGACTTCAGCAGGAAGCAGCAGAGGGACTACCATCCACTTGTCATCAGTGGTGCTGAGGTGGAAAGAGTGGACACCTTCAAATACCTGGGAGTGACCATCTCACAGGACCTGTCCTGGACTCATCACATAAACATCACTGTGAAGAAGGTCAGACAGCGTCTCTACCTCCTCAGGCGGCTGAGAGACTTCAAGCTCCCACTCAAGGTGCTCAGGAACTTTTACACCTGCACCATCGAGAGCATCATGCGTGGGAGCATCACCACCTGGATGGGAAACTGCACCAAGCAGGACTTCATGGCCCTAAAAAGGGTGGTTCGTTCAGCTGAACGGACCATCAGAACCACCCTCCCCAACCTGCAGGACATTTACACCAAGCAGTGCAGGCTGAGGGCCATGAAGATCCTAAAACAGCCCAGCCACCCTGGACACTCTCTCTTCTCCCTGCTCCCATCAGGCCGGCGTTACCGCTGCCTGAGGGCTAAGACTGAAAGGTTGAAGAAGAGTTTTTACCCACAAGCCATCCGTCTGCTCAACTCTGAGCCCTAACTGGACCATTATTGCACAGTGTAAATATTATAATTTAAAAAGTGTGTATAGTGTACAGTATATAGAGTATAGTGTATGGTGTGAATTACTTTTTTTTATTTTTATTCTTCTTATTTATATGTGTGTGTATATAAGGTTGCAGGTACAAAATACATTTCACTGTGCATTGTACTGTGTATAACTGTGCATGTGACAAATAAACACTATCTTATCTTATCTTATCTTAACTTAGAGTTGTAGTTTGGACTGAAAAGTGACCCAGTGGACCCAGTAAGGGCAGAGTAGATGGCATGGTGTGTCACCTCAGAATGCTGTGGTAGTGCTTTATATATATATATAGCTTCTTAGCTCAAGCAATTCTTGCCTTTTTTTTTGGTTGCTACTTGAACTCTGGGAAGCCTTGGCATGCCATTGTTTAGCACTTTAAATGGGTATAAATTGAACTAATCTTCTGCAGAACACTTGGCTAAAGAACAAGTGTAAATTCAGTGGATTCTGACGACAGGTCAATGAGAGCACGAGGGTTACAGGAAGGCTTGCCCTCAGTGCTCAGCTGCAAGCTAGCTAATTAGTCCACAGTTTGTCTCCTGCTGTTCACAACCAGACTTCTCACCTTTGTAGTTCCTTTAATCCTGCAGCAATGGCAGGCTTCCAGAGAATGAATATTGAATCCACACCTAATTCAGTTTTTTACCCATACAGCCACTGTTTTCCTGCTAAATGTCGTTCAGAAACTAATTTCATGTTTTAGTTCATACAGTGCTTAAAGTACTTGCATGCTCCATGCAAACTTAATGAAATTTCAGTTTCATACGTACACTCACCAGCTACTTTGTTAGGTATGCATGCCCAACTGCTTGTTAATGCAAATATCTAATGAGCTACATGGCAGCAACTCAATGTATTGAGGCTATGATCATGGTCATGATCATGGTAAGACCATGGTCAAGGCAACCTGCTGAAGTTCAAACCGCTGTGGATACACTGGAATTTTTCTAAACAAGGAGTTACAGATAATGGTCCAAAAAGAGAAAATATCAAGTGTGCAGCAGTTCTCTAAGAGAATATGCCTTGTTGATGCCAGAGGTCAGAGGAGAATGGCCAAAATGTGGTGAGTCTGGTGAGTGTATATGTGTAGAATACAGAATACTCTTCAGTAATTGCCACAGCCAGTATACTATGAAGCAGCAGTGTTCTGTTAGGGCAAGCAAAGCAGGCACTGCTTGTCCAGTGAAATCTAAAAATTGACATCAATTAAAACCAAAGTGAAAGCCATCACTCTACTTTCATCTCAAACAGCATTCTGTGTCATAAGCTTCTCACATTACCTCTTTGCACCATCCTTTGAATTACTGCCATCCTGTGTCTGCAGTTGGCTATTGTCACTGTAAGCAGGCTTAACTCTGCTTGCCTCCAATTCCACTGACATCTGTGACATCTTGTTTTCGTGGGCATGCCTGTGTCCAAATAACAATTGACAACAATGTCAAGTTGAGAGGACAGCAGCCTTTTCTGGTTATTTACACATAAACATTGTGGATAAGAACTGCCATTTGCAATTAAGTGAGTACTCTGATTTATCATCATTACAGATCATTTTTACTTTGTGTCACAAGATGTGTGATATAGGAAACTTTTAACAACTCATTAAACATATTACCAAGGAAAGCCTTGATGATGGAGCAAGGATGTCCGCTCCATGCCTTGTTTAATAAAGCAAGCAAGTTGAACAGGTGCAGACTCAACCAGTACTTTCATATTAGTATCTATGAAAAATAATTTGGTTGAATGAATGTATTGATTCCCCTGTAGAAATTTACAGTTGACCATGTCATGCAGTGCTCAAGCCTTTTAATTCAGCTGTGATTTTCTTTGCTATTAATAAATCAAGGGGCCGAATGGTCCAGTAAGTGTCAGTTCTCTGGAAGCGTTTCTGAGTTCATTAAAAAAAAATTTTTTTTTTTTTTTTTTTTCAGAGATATGTGGTCCTCACAGGACATCTGATGCTAGAGATGAAGCAGAATATAAAGCAGACTGTTTTACATGAAGCTCATCCTTAGTCCTCTGTAGCAATAATAGTGATCCATGTACACAAATGGTGAATGTTTTTCTGCAGAATAAGTACTTTTGCTTTTGTTACTTTATGTACACTTTGCCAGTAGTACATTGTTTATGTACAGTGAGATGGTTTCATAGTGTTTGCTGTTTTATTGCTAATATTACTTGATGAATGGTTCTAGCATTCATCATTGTCAGCTAATGGTAAATCTTTAGATAACTATAGAAGTAATAATATTTTGCAATTATTTAGTCAGGAAGGGGTGCAGAAAAGTAAACATGTCATGCAGAGTGCAGCATATATAAGAGAATAAAAGACAGGCAACACAGTTTGAATCTGGTCCAATTTGTTTTGCAAAATAATAAAGTAAATAATGACAGTGATTGAAATTTGCAGGCGGCAGTGAACACAACCAGCCTACTGCTGTATTCAGTTTGTAAGAGACACTTTTGAAACCACTTTATGAACTACAATACAAGCCCATATTTCTGGCAGGCCTGGTAGCCCCAGTTGATCACATTAGGGTCCCAATTTTGCTGTATCAGCGTGGTAGTGTCATGTTTCATGAACTGTTTTTGGTGTCAAAGGAAGGGGCATACTGTGCTCGAACAGAAAAGAGGTAGGCTTACTTGAGTAACATTAACCTGGAGAACAAGTGGTATAGATTGTATTCTATTTATTGTAATGACTAAAATGAACAGCAGTGTTGAAAAATAAATGATGAATGTAAAGGGTGAGGTCTCAACATTCACCAAATACTATTGATCAGTATAGTATTTTATTTTCTGAAAGCTTTAAAATAAAATTTGACTGACATCTCTTGTGGGTAGCAGATTGCCACTGTTTTTAGTTGATATTTTTGCATATAGTAATTCCAAGCATATCAACAAACTGTCCAAAAAATTTGTCTTCCTGGGAAAGATGAATGCATTTGTTTGATATGTCTCAGTTGTGAATGAAGCACAATAGACACAGCAGACAAACTTCATCATAGTAGGAAAAGCACAATTGCTGCTAAAAATATTAATAGGCTAAGAGTCCTCATGACTGTGTAACTGAGCCAACATGCGCAACACCAGAGCCCTGAAACTGAAATAGTTTATCTGACATCAGCTAAACTAAATTTTTACTCTTCTCACTGGTATATGTTAAAATATCTTAAAATTCTGTAAAACTGTCATGTGCTGCCTGTGACCAGGCAAAGGTGGAGATTTAAAACTATAGTAAACAATACTTTAGGCTCTAAAGTGAATAAAGTGAAACACACATTTGCAAAGAAAATGGAAATAAAAGCACAGTCAGGGAGTCTCAACTCTATACACTATTTTAGAGGCAGACAATTAATTTTCCCAAGGGACCACATGAGAAACTGGCACTTCTCTGGAGGGCCACACCAATAAGCTTATAAAGAGATAAAAATTAGTACTGAACAGAACTGAGCAGAACTATTCTAATTGTGAACTTTGAGACATTTTTTCATGGTCCTGGGCCTCATGCCCATTGTTTTGTGTTTATCCTTTGGGTTCTGTTTTCATTGTTTGGAGCCTTGGTTGTTCTGTCACAGTTTCCTTATGGTTTTGATTCTTAGTTCATTATAGGTGTTAGGTCCTGTTGTCAGTTATAGTTATTTATATTGAGTCCCTGTTCCCTGTGTTGTGTCATGTCTGCGTCTGTCTTTGTAGTCAGTGTTTCCTGTTTTACTTTGGTAGTCTTAGTCTCGTCAATCTTGTATTTGGTTTACTTCCTGGTCTTGCCCTGTTTGATTATTCCCAGCTGTGTCTCCACAGTTTGGTGTCAAGAGTCCTGTATTTTGGGGTCCAACCTTGCTTGCCGCACAGCTTACCGTGACACATTTTTAATGTAGATACTCGTCCATTTATAATAGCTGTGATAAGTTGAGTATTTCACCCTGTTTGTCATATTGGGCTGATATTTAATCTAAACCCACCTTGCCTCTGAATTCAGGGGGAGAGGATAGTGCTGCTGGTCTAAGCAATATAGAGGCAAGGACATTTCTGCTTGTCGGCCCTTCTCCTGTCACCTGATTCACTCAGTCTAATGATCAATGCAAGAACAACTCAATATAGACAGCAACGAGCACTCAGATACACAGCACCAGTTCATATTTAGGTACAACTATAGGGAGGGGCTGCAGTGAATACGAGGATATTCAACCAGATTAATTGGTGTTAGGGGCCAAAATTCTCTCACTGTCTATGTGGAAATGACCAAAACATGTTCTTGTTGCTAAATCTGGCAACTGTCTGGTCTATGTGACACAAAGTCATGTCCCGCAATCTGTGTGTTGGTGCCTAGCTGCAACTCTAAAGCTCCGAAGAGCCATTACCAACAGTCGGAGCACACAGTGTGCTGAGAAAATGACAGACTCTGTCAATACTGGCTGCCTGTTAGCCTTGCCGCTGCACCAAGCTAATTATGTATAATTAACCCTCACTGTTTTGAGTGAATTACAGGCACCATAACTCCAGAGACGGACGTTATTGAGAAACTGATGTTCTGTAATGTAAGACTGGACTCAGAGTTGAACAGGTGCAAACATGCACAGGCGATTTACATAACTCATGTACAGATGCGCATAGATTTCTACATGAACTCAAACACACATGCAAATGCTGACCTTCACCGCACTCGCCTACCTGAGCTGTCACCTGAGCCCAAGACCAATCTCATTTCACTTTGCGTCATAGCAGCTCTTGTGTTCAGTCTATCCTTCATATCTTAAACTGACCAACCATGTTTATGGAGCCTGATAGTGATCAACATCCCAAAAGAGCAATTCCGTGCACCCAGCTTTTCTCTGACCTCAGGGAACCTGACTACTTTAGACTTACCTAGTACAACATGTACAAGTGTGTATCTGGCTGAACTCTGTATTACATAGAAATACTTTCTTGTGACCACAATGGGTAGGATGAGAGTCATTAATGCTTCATCGACTTATTACTGACGACACTGCTGTTGTGGGACTAATCTCTCACAATGAGGAGACAGCCTACAGGAGAGAGGTCTCCCGCCTGGAGAACTGGTGCCAGGAGAACCACCTCCTGCTCAACGTCAGCAAAACGAAGGAACTGATCGTGGACTTCAGCAGGAAGCAGCAGAGGGACTACCATCCACTTGTCATCAGTGGTGCTGAGGTGGAAAGAGTGGACACTTTCAAATACCTGGGAGTGACCATCTCACAGGACCTGTCCTGGACTCATCACATTAACATCACTGTGAAGAAGGCCAGACAGCGTCTCTACCTCCTCAGGCGGCTGAGAGACTTCAAGCTCCCACTCAAGGTGCTCAGGAACTTTTACACCTGCACCATCGAGAGCATCATGCGTGGGAGCATCACCACCTGGATGGGAAACTGCACCAAGCAGGACTTCATGGCCCTAAAAAGGGTGGTTCGTTCAGCTGAACGGACCATCAGAACCACCCTCCCCAACCTGCAGGACATTTACACCAAGCAGTGCAGGCTGAGGGCCATGAAGATCCTAAAACAGCCCAGCCACCCCGGACACTCTCTCTTCTCCCTGCTCCCATCAGGCCGGCGTTACCGCTGCCTGAGGGCTAAGACTGAAAGGTTGAAGAAGAGTTTTTACCCACAAGCCATCCGTCTGCTCAACTCTGAGCCCTAACTGGACCATTATTGCACAATGTAAATATTATAATTTATAAAAGTGTGTATAGTGTATAGTATATAGAGTATAGTGTATAGTGTGAATTACTTTTTTTTTATTTTTATTCTTCTTATTTATATGTGTGTGTATATATGGTTGCAGGTACAAAATACATTTCACTGTGCATTGTACTGTGTATAACTGTGCATGTGACAAATAAACACTATCTTATCTTATCTCTTATCTTATTAGAATATATATACCCATAATACCCATAAACCACATAGAAATCCATGGAGCCTCATGTCTATGGAATTCATGTCCAATTTTCATAATTTGTCACAAAAATACACTAGAAAATCTTTTATACAATTAATTCTTACTTGATTCCATCTTCCTTTAAAGTATACATAATTTTGGGTCATGGAACGCTACTGGAACAAGGATAACAGTCAATGCAAGTTAGGTGCCATAAGTGACTATTTATTAAAATCTTTACTAAAACTGCATCAAAAGGGGGGAAAGAATGAGAAGACAGTCACCCTATGACTACAGGAAGCCAGCCTCCACTGCAGGGGCTCTGGGAGCAAACTACACTACAATACAAACTAAAACACAGTAAAACACCACATTAAATAAATATGCACCAAATTATATCACCAGAACAAAACTTAAGTACAGCCTGGATTTAAACTGGGCCTGAACGATTCAGAACTTCATTTTGGGACTTTTTCAGTTAATGAGCAGTTAAATCTGATTGGCAGGTTAATACACCTTCAACACACCCTTCTTCCTGCTCATCCTTGTGATGCATTCAAGGTGCAGTTGTGGTGGCAGTACTTCAGCATCTAGCTAGCACTACAGAAAAGCACCAAATGGAGTGATGCTTTTTAGGTAAAAAAAAAGAAACAAACAAACATGTCAATGTGCTACACTGACAGATAGATAAAAATGTAGGAAAGGGAGGAACTTTAGATTATTTTCAAAGGTAAGAACTGCTAAGCAAGTGAAATTTTAATAAACTGGGAATTTAAATCTTACTTGTCACATCCTAATCATCATCTTCATCATTTTAGAGTTTTTAAATGGGATATTAGATTCATACATGAAGTGTTGTTGAATCAAGTTTCTGTGAAACATCTTGGAAAACTAACTGAAGTGTAACAATTTGGTGCTCCTCAAAGGTTGAATAAAAACATGTAGCAGGCAGTTTAGTGCAGTGCAGTGCAGGCTAAACTGGTTAGTTTGCAGCACTGTTGTGCAGTTTACAGCGAGGCACAAATGGTCTAGCGCCAGCTGTGGTTCATGTTACAGTAGGTTCATCAAGGGTAGCAGAGATCAATTTAAATTCAAGGTGATGATGCTGATTAGATTCACAAACCAAATTACTGGCTTCATATTGTCTAGGAGGTTGGTAATCAGCTATATAACGCTCTGCCCTCCCTCCTGTTGAATTCAGTTGGCTAAATCCACAAAGAGCAGTAAATATCGAAGTAGCAGCACAGCTCAGGTGATGGACTAGTTCTATCACTTTTCTACTCTACTTAGCACTCAAAGCACTTTATACAACACATTTGCATTCACCCATTCACAAAAGCACTTTTTTTTTCTACATCAAAGTGCTTTTTATATCCAGCATATGCGCACACATTCACACTACAGTGAATATATCAGGAGCAACTCGGGGTTCAATAACTTGTTCAAGGATATTTTGGCACACAGACAGGAGGAGCCAGGGATTGAACCACCAACCTTCCAATTAGTAGATGACCCGTTCTACCTCGTGAGCCCCATTTTGTGGCTTTTGTGATCACAGCTGATCACAAAGAAAAATCCACTGGGGCTCACAAAACAAATTATCATGTGATTTATTTCTAAGTAATTCTTTTGTCCCACCTGTCAAATCCCACTTTAACCCCTGAGTACACCTCGTGATTCAATAGCTTGAAGAACCACCTTTAAAAGTAATAGTGGAGTAATTTTTGGACACATTTGACTTTAGAATACTTTGGGATACAGAGGAGTTCATGGTCGACTCAGTGGCTGCAAGATATCCAGACTGGCTGTAAAACAAGCCCAAATCCTCCCCTTCCACCACCTTGCTTAGCAGTTGGTATGAGGTGTTTGTGCTTTTATGCTGTATTATGCATTTAGGCCAGACATCTTCACTTTGGTCTTCTCTGCCCAACGGACAATGTTCCAGATGTCATGTAGTTTATTCAAATGCAATTTTGCTTGTTAAGTTAAGGTATCGCTTAACTTAACATGTTAAGTGATACCTGTAGCGTCTGAGATGGAGCTCCTGTTTGGTTTGGTTTGGTTTTGCAGTTACTCTGATCTAACTGTCTAACTGTGAAGTGAATTTTCTGAGATCTTCACTCCTGTGACACTTGTGGTATTGCATTAAACTACACCTGAATGCTCCAAACCAACAAACTGCCAAATCATGTTCTTTTATGCAGGTGGTCGCTTGGTGATGATCAATTAATCAAGCTTATTGGATTAGCAGTACCTGGTTGCTACTTAATGTCTCAATTCCTATGGAACCAATAAGGGTGTACTGATTAGAGTCCTCTGAAATCTTTCTTTAGCACATGACTTTATATAATATTAGACTTTTTCCAGTATAACTGAATCAGAATGGACTGTTGCTAATTAGCTCTAAAGGGACTTTCTGTGTAATATACCTGCATAAGACACCTGCGCGAAGACACATCAAGCTCTCAACAATCCTCTTTTCAAAGAAATCTGGAGGTTTTAAAGTTAAAGTGCTTTTGTTTTTAGATCTCTCACAATTTTGCACTGAACTTCAGTTTTCACTTTGGTTTGAACTCAGATGCACCTATATGAAAATGCAATTTCAAAAAATAGTTTCTTCTGTGATATTACGCAGTGTTCAGCCTGTGTTGGAGGAACATCAGATAAAGACACGCATCACCTGACAAGCGATCAGGTGATGTCATGACAGGGGGTGAATTTCCAGTAATGCATTGTTCCTTCAGTGTGCTGCATGATACCACCTTGTTGACCCTTTTACACGCAGTACAGGACATGGCTATTAAAAAATACTGGTTTGATTTACTGATTTACTTAAGGTCAGTCTTGCTATTTAATAGCCACTTTATTTTTATGGATGCGGTCATTTTTATGGTTAAGAGTATTGCGTGTGGGTACCATTTGAAATAACAGACACAAGTCTAATAAAAATACAGTCTGCAGCAAAACATTGGTTTCCTCACTTTCAGTCAGTTGGATACCTGCTGACAAGGTAAATTATTTACTGACACTTGTTAGTCCATGTATATTATGCCAGAGGTCTTACAAGAGAAGAAGAAACAGGCTTGGCTTGCTTAGTGAAACTGGGAAAAGCAAATCTGTGGATTAGATTAAAGGCATACAGAAAGACCAACAGAAAAAAAAAAAGAGTATGCTTGATGTTGATCTTAAATGTGATTAGTCTTGCTATCCTGTAATAGCTAATCGCACCTCCATCCTCTTTCAATTTACTTGGAGCCTTTGAAGATCAAAGAAGAGCAGAGTCTATGACATTTTCTATGTTTGTTTATTAGACACACTGAAAAGAAGATTACATAACTGTCAATATGACTGCAGCCTATAATGCTATAATGCAAAATTAAATATCACCCCCAGCAAGACCACTACGAAAATATAATTATTTTTGAGCGTTTGATGTGAAAATCAATATTCTTTCCTACTCTGTGCTATACTAAAATGGCTCATTGATGCTTGTGTACCAATATTGTATATTCACAGCAAGCCTGCTTTGCAAACATACATAGTACTGTTTATCCCTGCTTGTGATTGTGGTACTGTATCTCAGCTCTAACAAAAATGACATGCAGTGAAAACTGCTTCCAGGGACGTTCTGTTTGCTGCTAAGTAGAAACAAACTTCTGCAAATCTGCAAAAAGCCTTGAACTAGTTTAAAACTCTATTATTGCCAGATCCCGTGAATGAATAACAACTATTAAAAAGTATATTAATAAAATCAGTTAGATTCTGCAGCATATTCTCATCTAAATAAAAGCATAACTCCAGAGTTTGTTTCAACGTCTTTGGCAACAGCTTAAAATGAAGTAACAACATATATTTTGTCTAAACACCTGAAGTTTAAAAAAAGTATGTATAAATATATATATATATATATATATATATATATATATATATATATATATATATATATATATATATAAAGGCTCCAGTATATATTCAGATACATCTGCGTTCTTTTATAAATCCAAGAGTAGACTCAAAATCCAGACTTTGTGACTGTGTTCTTGCTGTGTTCTGAACGTATGTTGAATGTGCATGCAATTCGCCAGTGATTCTAAGCTATGGACTACACAATCTAGAATAGAAACCACAATGAGCAGCCCATTTTTTGTGCTTATCTGTTTATTTCTGTCACAACTTAAATTTGACAGTACATTTGGTATTGATTTTAACACTGACAAGGACTAAAAAGGACAACGCAGCCCCTGGAACATACACAGAGCAGCTGTGAACACTGAGTTTCAGCTATAAATGCAGAAGCAACAGCTGGGAGGGAGGGCAGTTATCCAATACATGTACTCCCTCTGTACAAGGACAAGGACACACCTGTCCTTATATAGACCTCTACTGGTGTATTTATTTTTGCTGGACCCAGTGACCCATTACAACTACATATAGACATGTTCAGTAAAGTGCAAGAGGATTTTTGTTTTGAGTATGCATTTCCATTATTAAAAACAGAAACATTATGTGAATCATGCTTCACCCTCCTGTTTCAAAAGCTTAATAAGTGCTGACAGAAGATTTAATCCACCTGCTAAAAGCTGGTTGGATTTATCTTTATTATTTCACAAGGTGTTTATTCCAGCAACAATGTGACAGAAACAGAAGTTTATAGTGTCCTGATTATTTGTGCTTGCATGTGTAAAGACACAATGTTCATTTTATCTTCTGAGCAGTTTACAGATTAAATTCATTCACCTTTGTATCAGTGAATAAACAAAGATCTGAACAAAAGATCAATCATCTATTTATGAAGATCAGTCAGGAATAAAACATTTTTACTTTTTGTCTCATTATTTAGCAGGTTAGTTACATTGTATATAGCTCACATATGAAAACAAATTTGAAATAGACACACACGGTGAATCTGAAGCGCAAGTGCAATGGAGAGAGAAATACAATGAAGTCATCTTGACCATCACATTCTGTTCTTTCTTTCAGACATGAAAAGCATTGAGTTTCATTAGCTCTGTGGCAGTATCACAAGGCCTTCATGTTAAGGCCACCACAGCCAGACCGTAATTAAAAGAGCAGAACATTATCCCAGGTGTTTAGCACGGCCTGGACCAAAAGTAAAACCTGTAGTGGAAAAGGTTAAGAGGAGAGGACGCCTAGATCTGGTTTGCTAACACACACACACACACAAGCTCACACACAGCGGTACACACATACACACTGGACAAGCTGTTCCCTCTCCTGAATCAGCAAGCTAAACACGGTCTGATCTGTGAAGGTGCACGCGCTCTTGTTATGCACATCTTCTTTACACTGTGCTCAGTTATTTTCCTCGTCCGGTCTCCCAATCAGAACGGCTGACACTCTCTCTCTCTCTCTCTCTCTCTCTCTCTCTCTCACTCTCTCTCTCTCACTCTCTCTCTCTCACACACACACACACACACACACACACACACACACACACACACGCACACACACACACACACGCA
Organism: Archocentrus centrarchus; assembly: GCF_007364275.1. Lineage (NCBI taxonomy): Eukaryota > Metazoa > Chordata > Actinopteri > Cichliformes > Cichlidae > Archocentrus > Archocentrus centrarchus. The sequence continues at coordinate 20,770,267 of NC_044353.1, read as the reverse complement.
CACACAAAGGACACATACTGTTCTTGTTTGCATTGAACAGAGACAGAATTGTTTTTTCCATTATTTAGACCAAAGGAAAATTGTCATCTTCCACTCACCATTCTGGACATCCATCTCCTTGGACCGCACACTCAGGACTCTTTTAATCTCCACCAGTGATATGCAACAGCAGGTAACAACTTGACATTCTGACTTGTCATTTCCAACAGGCAGAGCATGAAGCAGATGATAAACCATATGTCTATGTATGAGAACATGTTGCACTGGGTGATCATGTTGAAATGTAGATGAGCTAGTGGTGGGCGGCATTTAACAAGGAACCTGCTTATTTCAGATAAAATTTCAGATAATACACAGTTTTATTTATAGATAGATAGATAGATAGATAGATAGATAGATAGATAGATAGATAGATAGATAGATAGATAGATAGATAGATAGATAGATAGATAGATAGATAGATAGATAGATAGATAGATAGATAGATAGATAGAGATAGATAGATATAGATAGATAGATACAACAGCAATATAGTGACCCAGCAGCTTAGTAGGATGTAATTATGATGCCAGCTTAATGATTTTAAAATTGTAGCACAACTATTTTTTTCACATTTCCCTAGGAGAGCACCCCAAATCCATATGTCAAGATTGGAGTCGACGTAAACCCATTGTTGAGATGTGACCCTCACCTCAGTTACAGTTACAGACAAATGGTTCTGAAAGAAAAGAAAAAGAACTCTTTTTTAGATTTTTTGAGTATTTGTCTAAAGATTGTGATAAGACATGATAGTCTGATAACACGACAACCACATTTACAAGACCAGCTCTGACAGGGAAAACATGTTTTTGTTTTTTGCAATGCTTCTTAGTAACGGACAACCTCAGGAAGCGGGATCAAGCCAATACATCAAATTTGCTGGTATAACAGCTCACTTCCTGTTTGGTGGCTTCACCAGAGAAACATTTTGTGTCTCCTGGTGAGGGGCTGGACTCCGTACTACACTTGAGGTGAGCCTGAATACATCTAGCCAGTATCTCTCAACGTCATACATTAGCTAAGGCTCATTATCCAGAGAGGTGACACTCCATGTTTCTGTAGCCAGTTTAATAACCCACAGCGCTGTCAGTCTAGAGTCTCTAAAAACAATTATGTCAGTCAGTCCACTGTATGGCACTGAACAGTTTTCTGATGCCATAAAACTGTTTGTGACTTTTGCCATTTTGTCTAAATATTATTTTCCTTGAAAAGGCTTCTTAAAAACACATTTGATCAGTTTAGATGGTTCAGAGAAACACCTGTAACCTGAGCTGGCTGCAGGATCCTTTGCTGTGACAGCAGCAATACTTCGATATCAGTGTATTGAAAAACAAAGATTGTCAATAGTCAATTCAATTGGGACATTAAATGGGGAAAAAATTATTACTGTTTATTTATTTATTTATTTTTTGTAAAGAAGAGATAATGCATCACAGTCGTTAAACTCATTGCTGCCCGAGCTTTTTAAAAATCTGTTGTTGTTTTCAACAACAAGAGATTTTTGCTTTGGTTTAGTTTATAATAAGCAAGTATAGGGTTCCAGTTGCAATTTATTGAATTCTGTTTTATTTTATGTCTTAAAAAGGTCTCCATGGAAAAAGACAAGCACTCATTGTTTGTTTTTGTTTGTTTTTTTAAATCCTTGTTTTTTGTTAGCACTGTTGGACACACGTAACACTCTAGAAAATCTGCAGTTCTGAGAAATTCACTGATACATACTTAAGGTCCTCAGGCTCACTGAAAACACAAAATTTGCAAGGCATATAAGTGAATGTATCCTCTGTTGACACCTACATGCGCGCATGCCCAACCCTGCAGCATTTACAGAAATTATTAGGCAGTAGTAGCGCCTGTGAATCATCATCCCGGGGTGGAGGAAGACAAAAGCAAAGGACAGACCTTGTTACAGGCTTTGTGCTTCACATTGCTCACACACAGAGTAAAACAAACTGTCGAGCACATGAAAGCAACATTGTTACCAGCCTACTGAGTTGCTGACGTCGAATCTCTTGTCCAGCTCACACACAAAGACACGTGCCTGGATCACAAAGAGACACACTAAGAAATACACTCACACACACAGAGACTCACTCATTGTTTATACACACATATGCAATGGCAATTATTCATGTAGAGTAGCAGCAAAAGAATAGCGGCTTTATACCTTTTGGTTCCATTAATGATTTAAAAAGCATAGTTAAGACTGTCACAAATAAAACCCAGTTCATCAAATAAAGAAATTGTATTCAGCCAGTTATCATTAGTGACCAGAATAAATGTAAAATCATCTAGTCGGATGTTTCAAGATATTTTCAGCGGTGTTATGAATTGACTGTAAGTCAGGATGTGACTGCTTGTTATGAGGAAATAAAATACAATTCTGAGTTAAATATTACAGATATTTTCAGAGTTGTACTAAACGCATGTTTCTAGAAATCGAAAAGCAGACAGAAGTGATGTTTGATGAAGTTTGTTTTTACCAAGTGTTTAAAATGCTTGCAGCATAATGGTAACTCATAGAGGCAGCTTGAGTCATGACACTAATCACTGATTGCATAATTAGGCCTCGTTTGAGCAAAATGCACATAGAGTTAACTTCAATACCAATTTATCTGAGTGAGTTTATGACTGATGTGGTTGAATATTTGGCTCTAAAGCAGAAGTTTAGAGAGAATCACTGCATTATATGTGCAACAAGGTGACAGTGAGTATTGTGCACTGGCAAATCTTCTGTTTGCATGAATCTACATATATTTGTGAAGATGGGTACCAATAGGCCCGATATGCTCTGAGTCCTTCAGACACATCATAAAACTCAATTTTTTTGTGTCATGTTCAGCCTATGTGACATTTTTCTACCTATTCACACACAAACCGAAATAAATTTAAAGTTAATAACCAGAGTTTTGGAAGCTGTTATCTACTGTCTACTTATTAATCTCTGCCTCTGTTTACATCAGCTGTGGGAGGAAAAAAGGTTTATCCTTTTTTTTCTTCAAAGAGTAAGATAATTAGACATAATACTTCGTGCAGAAGCCTTTGAATTATCAGGGGGCATCTGATTGGAAACTAGTATCTCAGGGGTTCATGACTTAATCCTGATCTATGTGAGTAAGTCAAAAACATTAGTGCACAAAGTATCTCTTTAATTGACATCCCCAGGTCAACTTCTACTTGAGAAATGTGATTTTAATTAAATGTATAATTTAATTATGAATGTCTTCAGTCTTCATTTTTAAAAAACAACATTTCAGAGTGAGGCAGTCTTGGTAAGGACAATATTTTTAAGCCTGTTTCTAGATAGATGAATGGCTGCTCACGCTTCAAATCTCTACAGGGCCTTTTAACATAAAAAATATATATATATAAATTTTTAACCTTTCTGCAAAAAACATCAAAATTATTCTCCTTTAAAATTCAATTTAATGTATCCCTAACACTAGAGACACATTCAACTGTATCTCTTTTTTTTTTTTAATAATCAGCGGCCGTGCTCAGCATCTGTATGTGTATCTGTGAGAGTGTAACCTCTCCAGGGAACGGCTAATTACCAGGCCAGGAACAGACGAACAGATTTCGTGTACAAAAAACAGATCGCAAGAGTCCAGCTTGCTGTCATGGAACAAATTACTTCATGCACCTTCGTTTATCATTAACTTTTTATTAACTTTTACTTACTTATAATTTTCAGAAAGATGCTGAAAAAGAGTAAACTTCATTATGTAAATGAAGTTTGTAAGTTTGCACATCTTGCAGCTGTTATCAGTTTATATCTTAAAGAACAAACATGAAGATACAGATTTAGTGTTCAAGGTTTACTTTGGGTGCAAACCTCTTCTCAGCATCAAACTGATGCATGGGATTTACTAGTAAATAAAATCTATACCTAGTGAATAAAATATACCTTGACTGTACTAAACAGTATAAAGGGGAGAGAGCAAGGGCTGCAAATACCATAATGATGTTGGGCTTAATTAATTTATTTTTTCAAAATGCATTTAGAGAAAAATACAAGCTAAAAAAAAAAAATACAACCCTCTTTTTAAAAAAAGAAAATGTCCACAAGGGGACTCCAAATCACTCTAAACAAAAATCAGTGATTCTCTTTTCATCTGATCCCTTCTTCTCTAATTTCATCTAATCACATCTCGTCTCATTCATCTCAGATAAATCCCCAACAAAGAGCAAATACAGCTAACAGTCCCTTAGTTTTTTGTCTTGATGGTGTTAAGAGCTGATACAGAAACAGTTGACTGTGATGTGTCTCCCTGGACGATCGGCCACTTTAATCTTCTTTAATGAGAAAAGGCAGGGTTTAAAAGTTGTTGCAGATGCATCCAAAATATGCTTCTACAGGCTGAGCACTATAGTGGTGGTAAGTTGCAGTTTAAGTCTGTCTTTCTAAGTAATTTGATTTCTAAAGAGCTGCTCTTTGGTGCAGAGCGGTGGTGACTCTAAGGTAAGTGACAGTTGCCATAAAAAGCCAAAAAGGATTTTACTCAAGTCCATGGACCTCTTCTGTTTCTTGTTATTGTGATGAATTTTTTTTTTGAAATTTTTAAATGTATTTTATTTAATTATTATTATTATTATTTTTATTTTATTTTTTTTTTTTGTGAAACAACCTCAGTGTCTTTTTTTTTTTAAAAACTCTTGCAAACCTGGAATACCTGGTCCTGCTTCCACTATAAATAAATGGATGTGCATGCATGTGAAACAGTTATGTGAAATGCATTTTTAGTAATGTAACATATGCAGTTTTGTCTTTTTGTGCAAAAAAAAGCAACTTTACACTCACCAGCTCCTTCATCAGGTACACTTTGCAAGAACTGGGTTGGACCCTCTTTTGACTTCAGAACTGCCTTAATTCTTTCAACAAAGTGCTGGAAATCTTCCTCAGAGTTTTTGGGCCATGTTGACATGATCACACAGTCACTGCAGATTTGTAGGCTGGACATTCGTGATGCAAATCTCCTGTTTCACCACATTCCAAAGGTGCTCTATATTGGACTGAGATGTGGTGACTGTGGAGGCCATTTGAGTTCAGTGACTTCATTGTTATATTTAAAGGAACCAGTCTGAGATGATTTGAGCTTTGTGACATGGTGTATTATCCTTGCTGCAAGCAGCCATCAGAACATGGGCACACTATAGACATGGTCAGCAACAATACTCAGGTAGGCTGTGGTATTTAAAAGATGCTCAGTTGGTATTAAAGGGCCCAAAGTGTGCCAGGAAAATATCGTCGACACATTACACCACCAGCTAATTAAATACTTGTGTTAACACAGAGGTTTACAGGTATACTTAATGAAATGGCCAGTGAGTGTATGTTACATGTTGAAATGTCCTTGGCCCTTATAAACTTTTTGTTCAAACATTGTTAGCAGTTCTAAGTTACCTTTCATTTGCAAGGAACTGTCAGTCTGCTGAGATTGGTGAGCTAAATTCAAAAATCACTTTTGATCAAAGGCAGACTCAGAACTGTACATGCAGAAAACATCAGCAGGTGCATGCATGCACAAATGTCCGTACAGAGTGACACAAACATATAGTCAGACATACAACATGTGGAGAGAAGGAGATTGAGCCGGGGGGGTCACAAGTCACTAGCTCAGCCAGTCACTAAACAACAAGTACAGCTCTGCCACATGAGGAAACAGATAGGGCACGTGCAAAGCTGATAGTCATTTTGGGACAGAGGAACCTTAGGAGGTGTGTGTACATGTGGTAGTTAAACATGCGTGTAAAACCCTGTCACCCTCACATAATATAATTAATCAATTATTGTGTATCCAAACGTCACTAACAACATCTATTAAGTCCCACCTTAGCAGATGTTGCTAAGATGGCTTGTGTACTTCTAGGTTTACCTGCATTTGCTGAACACTGCACATCTGTGTATTACGCTACTAACAATGCGACAATAGACAAAAAAAAGTTAGTGGGCAAACCCTTCCCTTGGATTAACCTAATTAAAGTGCATAGTGAGTTTTAATAAGAATCTTCTTTAATAAAAGGCTTCAGATCAGTCGGATTTTAAAAAAGGAAGTTGCCTTTCTTGTGAATAAAAGCTCTCTGTGTCACCATCTCCTCACTGCAGAAGAGGAAAAAGAGATCAATGATGATGTGGAAGACAAATAATAAAAGTCTTAATCAGACTTGCACGTGCAAGGAAGGTGTTAATACATGTGCATAACATCTGAACAGGCATCACGTGCCAAACAGAGAACACTGAGGTTTACGAAGAAATTTATCACACTGCACATGGAAAAGCATTTAGATGTTCTGTATTTAACTATTCAGCTAATGCAAGGTTTTATTCAACTTTTGCATATATTAGAATATTACCCCTAAATTATGTTTTTTTTCTAAATACTTTAGGTTACACCAGCTCAACTCCTCTTGATTTCATAGGGGCATAAAACTGGAATATATTGTGCTCCTATTACACTGTATATTTGCTTATTCATAAATAAAGTTCTTCTTGGTTTGCTTTGAAAAAAACCAATATATTTTAGACACCCTATACCTCATATGAGAGTTCCTTTGCAGAAGCTCTTTTACAATGCTGTCACTGAACTCTCTAATACAAAATCATTGGGGAAAAAATACAGGGGAAAGAGTTCACCAAGTTGTAGGTGTAGGTGGTGAACAAAGTACCCAATCCAGTTTTATCCAGTCGAGCAGATCCAAAATGTGTGCTGCAGTAGGCTTGTATTTCATTTATTTCCACTTAATGTTAACACATGGGATCCTTACTGGTCAAGGCATAAAGCCACATTGTTTTCTCTGCCCTCCATTACGCACTTGAGACCATTAATATTTTTTTTCCCTACTTCTCTAACATCCTTCACACAGTGGTCCCACTGCCATCCACTGGCACATGTATGTGTCTGGCAGAACCCACTAATTCAAAACACCTCATCATGGTTGTTTTGCTGTGGCATTAAAAGGAAATGAATTTCTCTTCAGCACAGAAAATATGCTTCATTCCCTCAGGGTGTTTTGTGCTGAGGTTCCTTTTTTTCTTTTTGTTCCATTTGAGATCCATTAAGTGCACGACTGTAATACAACTGCTGAATGTGTCTGATTGATAAGAGGGCTGTCTGTGACCTTTTTTAAGACACAGTTGTCTTATAATGCATGTCTAAGAGGAGCACTCTGGTGGCTGAGAGTGCATTTGGACATGGTGAAATTGAAATAAAAAAAAAAATGTTAATAAGCACAGGAGAGCTTAAGGTCACTTTGATTGTGCTTATTCCTCTCTTAGTGACAACTGAACAACCATATTTCTATATTTTTATTTGCTTTTAGCTTGCAGCTACAGGCGCTGGGTCACAGGCTGAGCTCCCACAAGCCCTTCAGCCTGAACAGCCAACAATTTCTGACCCCAGTGCATCAAATACTGCCAGATATTGGTCATGGTTGAAGGGTGTGACCTTCAGTTTGAAATGAGAAGCAATTAATAAAAACTGTCCTGTTTTCTCAAATCATCAATCAGTGCATCACAATCCCTCTTTTTGGTGCCAACCACTGATATATATATATAAATATATATATATATATATATATATATATATAAATATATATATATATATATATATATATATATATATATATATATATATATATATATATATATATATATATATATATATATATATATATATATATATATATATATATCAACCAATACAATTATGCAATAAAAACTGTATTACATGTATCTCTTATTATAGAACACATTTCCACAACAAAATTACATCAGTCCATCCATTTTCTTCTGCTCATACAGCTTGGCATCATGGTTTGCCCTACTTCCAGTTATTTATGGCAGCAAAACATTCATGTTAGCATAATAATATTTTGAAATGTAATACTGGGCTGTGGAGATTGCCCCACATGACTTCCACTGAAGCATGTTAAAATGGCGTCTGATGGCCAGAACTAGTGGGAGGAATAACTGTAAGATAAGCCAAAATTGTTACGGGAGCTCAATGAAGCAACTTAGGTAGAATATGTAAATATGTCTTAAACATATCAAACTAATTTATTTTGTGCTGAGAAAGCATAAATAAAAGTTAGAGTCTGCTGGGTGAATAGTTATGCCTTTGGCACACCTCACATGTTCATTGCGGAGCGATAGTTTTTTTTTTGTTTCACTGATGGGTAATGTTTGAGCGTCAGTTAGTCCCTTAGTCACTGTGACTCATTTTGCTCTACGCTCAAAAAAGAAACCTGCTGAAACATGATCGTTCTTGTTCTTGGAATATCATTTTAAATTGACTCATTTCCCCATAACCTCCGTCTGAAAAGTGTAGAAAGGGAAGGGGTAAAAGGTTAAGATTTTAGTCGAGTTGTGTGAAAGGCAGGATGTTATAATCGTGACAAAAAAATAATATTAATGCTCACTGCTTGGAATTCATTCACCACTCTTTGTTTTTCAAAAGTGGTAAATCCACTTGTTGATTCTCACAGGAAAATCTTCTGCCTATGAACTGGCCATCTGAATAGAATAGAATAGAATGCCTTTCTTTGTCATTATACAGAATGTACAATGAAATTGGAGGGCCACTCCTGTTCAGTGCCATGCAGTAGAAAACTCAACATCAGCCATATACAAAGCAGGTATCACCAAGCAGCTGCTCAACCAATACATCCACTTTATCCTCAAAGCAAACTTTGAAGCTTTCTCTTTCTCTCTTGTTTATCTGTACATTCAAACAGTTTCCCAGAGCCTATGACGTTTGTTTCAACACTATTTGGAAGTGGCTTCTGAGCCTGGACAAAAAATTAAACTAAACTAAACTTGTGGTCGGCATCTACTGATTTTCTAAGGGTAACCTGCAGGTTTAAGGGTTTTTAAAGGTGCTTGAGGATTAACTAACTTGTGCAAGACATATGCAATTCTTAACACAGTTTAGATATAAAGTACAGTTCAAAACTACTGAGCCACCCTTTATTTTTTTTATTTTTTATCTCCAAGGATCCAGACTTTTTTATCATTTTAAGTGGTCTCCAGCAACAGTTCTCCAGGCCTGAAGGTGTTTCAAAGATGTTTGTAGATTAGCTTTTTCACTCATTTTCAGGTTGGTCCTTGACCATTTTAAAAGGAACATTTTACTTGTTTATTTATCTGTTTAAGCCAGTTAATACGGACCTATGAATCTTTCAAGAAAAAAGAAAAGACTCCTTACTCAAGCGATAAACCACTGTTGTGTCTACACACAACAGACAGCTTAGCAGCAAACCTGTTTTAAATGGTATCCTTAGGCACTTTGTTACTAGCAGCTTGTCACAAAAACACATCATTTATTCCTATTGCTGTAATTGAATCTATAAAAAAATGACAACGATAACAAAGTTTGAAAGGTGAAAAAAGTATTTTTGCACCAAAAAAAGTGATTCCCAAAGAGCTATTAGCCAAAAAAACCTGGCTAAGAAGATGTGGCATGCCTAAAAAAAAACATGTACAGCAAATGAAAGCCTTATCCTGAAGAAATGGGAAAAATCCAGCAAAGACCGGACACAGGACCTAAGAGATGCATCTGTTGATCCATCTACAGTTTGCTGAAGCCTCACCAAAAGTGTCTCAGTGGAATAGTGGCTATCAAGAAGCCATTTTTAAGGAAGACATGAGGAACAGGGCTGCATTTCAGCCAGTGGTGTCAGCGATCTTCTCAAAATTGATGGAATATGAATGCAGGAAAGTGCAGTCAGATTTTGATCCACCTCGCAATACCATCTAGAAAGTGTCTGATTGGCAAAGGAGTCATTTTTCAGCATGACAATAATCCTAAACACACTGCAATAAAATGCAGTAAAACCTGGATTGATAAAACACACAATGGAACACTGTCAGTCATGGATTGGCCTCCCCAGAGCCCAGACCTCAACATTATTGAAGCAGTGTGGAATCATCAGAACAAAAGGCAGTCAACATCCAATGAAGAGCTTTGAATGTCCTTTAAGAAGCCTGGAGAACTATTCCTGAAGGCTACTTAAAGAAGCTACAAGGAAGCTGCCTAAGAGAGTTCAGGCTGAGCTGCAGAATAAAGGTGGTCATATCAAAGACTTTCATGCTAATATGGATTGTAAGGCTCTGTTTGAAACTTTAACTTGGCACCACCCATTTTGTCTACAGCTCAATGATTTAAATTTCATTTTCATCCACTGGATAAAAATAGGATCATAGGAATTTCTTGAGCAATCTATGGAGTTTTGTAAATAGTGGACAAAGTTAATATAATATATGAAAGGTGCTGAGATTATCATTGTTTGGCATGAATCATTCTCACGCACAAAGACTAAAAGATTTTGGCCTGTTGCATAAACTCTGTTTGGCTTCATGACTTGAATTGTGTGTATGCACAAACACACAGTTCTTACGAAAATATTTACTTAGTAGTTACAGCAAGGTTTTGAATGGGGAACTGCGCTTTAATATGGGTTTGTAGACAGAATATGATGATGCTGGCTGTTTTGTGTTAGTTCAACATTTTCTCTATGCATGTGTCTGTGTGTCTGTGTGTGCGTACTCAATGGCACTTCTGTCAACTACACAGCAGGAGGCCACAGTCACATGTTGATTAACAGTTTCTTGACATCTTGGATCCTCTTTAGATTCATTTGTAGGTCAGTCATGTTTGTTCCTTCTTCATTCAAGAATCCTCTTACAAAAGCAGAGATGGGCAAATTGGGGATTCTTAGTCCAAGAGGCTATAAAAGTGAAGCAAAGAAAGCCCAAATGGCATTATCAGCCCATGTAACAAGACACCCAGTCACTGGTTAGAGCTGCTGCAGTGGAGAATCATTGTTTTTCTTGCAAATGGAGAATGTGTTGTTTTACACATTGAACTATGACATAACCATTTTTTTAGTGTGTTATTCCCTGCACCAATCACAACTCAAAGTGAAGGTAGGTCACACCTATTATAAGTGATTTGTGACTAACCGATATGCTTTAGTTGAATCTATGAAAAATGCCAACGATAACACAGTTTGACAGGCATAAAATAGTATTTTTACACTGACAAAGTGATTCCCAAAGAGCTATTAGCCAAAAAAAAAGAAATGGCTAAGAACAAGTGGCATGCCTAAAAAAACTATATACAACAAATGAACAGTATCTGAAAGTCATGTTCTTAAGAAATAGGAAAAAAATCCAGCAAAGACCTGACACAGGACCAAAGAGATAAAACTGTTGATCCATCTACTGTTAGCTAACTGTTGCTAGTAACCAAATACTGTGAATTCATCATGTTTCAGGTTTGTTTAAGCTTTCAGCTTCACAGTAGCAAACATTAGCTGCATTTGCCCAGTGTTTGCTACTTCTTGTGTGTGTGTTCCTCAAGCTTGGGTCCTCTACCAGAGGCCTGTGAGTGTGAGAGTTCTGCGCAATGTCTTAGGACTGCACTCTTCTGGACAAAGATCTCTGATGTTGTACCTGGAATCTGCTGGAGCCACTCTACCAGCTTGAAGGTTACAGCTCCTACCGCTCCTATTATCACTGGGACCACTTTGGATTTTGCCTTCCACATCTGCTCCAGTTGTTCCTTCAGCCCCTGGTACTTCTCTGTTTTTTCATGCTCCTTCTTTCTGATGTTGCTGTTCACTGGGATTGCCACATCTATCACAACTGTGGTCTTTTGCTCCTTGTCAACCACTGTATTGTCTGGTTGGTCGGCCAGCAGCTGCTTGCCTGTCTGGAACTTGAAGTCCCACAGGACCTCAGCCCTGTTGTTCTCAACCACCTTTAGCCCCATCGGCAACTGGGGACTTCTAGTCCATATGTGGCACAGATGTTCCTGTACAGTATCCCAGCCACTTCTTTGTGCCTCTCAGTACATTGTTCCAGCTCACATCTTACATCCTGATACTATGCGCTGGATAAACCCCAGGGCACCGTTGCACAGCCTGCAACTTGGGTCCTATTGGCTGTGGTTGACACCTACCTCTGTGTATCTGGTGCTCCCATGAAGGAATGTGGTCTTCCATGACAGTGCCTCCTCTTGTTCCTCATCACCACCTGTTTTTTGCTGCCTGAGGTATTCTGCCTGAGATCATTCAGGGGGGCATCTTCCTGATATACTTATGAATGCTCTGTTTCCTTCTGGACTGTGGCTCATGGCGCCCGTCTGGACCTCAGTTAACTGACTAACATCCTTTCTGATTTTGGCTTCCAGCCTTCTTCTCCATGGGGATCTTTCTCTACACACATGCTTGATATTATACCCCAGTGTTTCTAGGATTATTTTGGCAGTTGCATATATGAGCTCACTGGTTTCACTGATAGTGGTAGTGGGGATAGTGAGTAGAGCTGTGTTCACATCTACAAGCATCTCATCTGATTGATGGGACTTCGTCAGTGAGCCAAGGTAGTCGTGCCCTCAGTTGTATTGCTACCTTGAGTCTGACCACAATCTTCATCTTCAGCTCACCAGATCCATCTGTTATTCCAGGTGATTGGGAATCATTTAGTTCAGTGACGCTGCTCTCTTTTACCAAGGTTAACTCACTATGTCCATGCTACTTACTATTGCACTGTTGCCTCTGGATCACCTCCTTCAACACTAGCTTTCTTCTATCGATGTTACAGCACTGAGCTATCCTCAGCTCAGTAGATGCATGTTATTCCAGGTGGTTGGGCATCATCTAGTTCAGTTGCACTGCTTTCTTTTAGACATCATGTGTTTGTCTCCATGTCAACACAGACAGATGTTGTTGCTAAGCATACTTTGGTATATGGGCTAATTAAAACCTTTTCTGTTTTTCTGTGCGCCATCTTTTTCTCTTGTCACTGAGCTCAGATAAACACAGAAGAGCTGACCTGCAGTTCTTTTAAACAAATAATAAAAAATAAAGTTGGGATATCAGCTTACTTACTTAAACTTACCCATCACCGTAATAGTATGCTATGTGATAAATCCCCCAATTTTTTGCAGTTGTACTTTAATTTTGTTAATCTTTTCCCATCTTGTATGTAAGCACATCAAGTACAAGTTAGAATATATACAGTAGCAGTCAAAAGTACTGTATAATCATTCACATGAATGGGTAAGTGTGTCCAAGCATTTGGCTGGTACTGTATTTTTTTTATTTATTTTTTTTTTATTTTAACATTTTTATGTTTTCTTTGTAATATTTTCAATTAAATATAGGGTTCAACTGATTTTCAAATCACTAGATTCTGTTTTTAGTTACACACTATTCAGAACTGCATGGACACAAGGAGGAACAGAGAGAGCGCAGTATCTTCAAACCCACTGCCCAAAGACTGCCAGAATTATACAAAACACTGCAAAATAAGAAAAATGCTGCATAATAAAAAAAAAAGTAAAATTCTGAACTTAAGTTTCAAAGATCTTCTCTCCAACCAACACAAGAACAGAGTACAGCTCTGCATCAGTCCATTATTATGAACATTTGTGATTGCACTCAACCCACACACAATAAGACTTCCTGTTACCCTCAGTGTTATTTACCAAAAATGAATGAGCCTCTCTTTGCCGCAATGTCATCAATGAAACATGCCCATGAATTTGGAAATTAAATCTCTTTACTGGCTAAAGGGCACATCTGATTGTTTTCTCTGACTTCATGTTGATACTTGAAAAAGTATAACGAAGAGCACAACAGCAGTATATATTTTTTCTCATCTGTTTTCTTTTTTATAAACCTAAATTCAACACATAAAGAAAAGCTTACAATCATTTTGAGATCCTGGATATCCAGTAGTTTTTTCATGGTCACACATCCTCCAGTTATATGTGTTCTTTGTCAGGATACCCAAAGAGATTGTGAGCATATTCTCCTCATTGCTGAATCACAGGCACTTCAATCACTGCCTCCTCCAAGGCCCAAAGCATTAATGCATGTGTTTTATCTATTTGCACGTGTTTTATTATACTGCAGTGCTTTGAGCAACTACAGAGACATTACTACAAATGAGAACTTTCACATAAATGAATGACGCGTGCGCATGCTTCTCTTCCTCGTGTCCTGGCTCCTTCAGTGACCCCTAAAAACACGATATTCAAAAAATCCACTTCAGTTTCTTCAAATTCAGTGTCCTGGAAACTAGAAGGGCTTTTATTGTTTAATTTGTCTTTAGCTATGCCTCTAAATGTATTTCAACATTATTGTCTCCTGGAAAGAAACATCCCATGTGTTGCTGGGGTAAGTGGTGATGTGCAAACATTGCAGGTTGCTAGGTTCCACAGCGGCTCATTATGAATGCAGTTTAGCAAGATAAAAGTTTAATGAGGCATCGTCTGACATCAGTGATGCCATTTACAGAGCCCAGGATATTTTTTTTCACAAGTGTAATAATAGAGTGAAGCACATTAGACTGTGTAAGATTTCTCTATTGAAATGCATTGATAGATTAGCATGATTTACAACTTTACTCATATTCTTTCCTCTATTTTTAAGGCACATCATGACTAATAGCCAGTTTCATTCGCAGGTGATGTATTTCCTTATACATATCAATCTTGGTAAATTGTTCAAATAGCACACAATATCCATGCTCTTCTAATGATCCTGACATACAGTCAATTTAATTTGCATGTTTCTACTAACATATATATATATATATATATATATATATATATATATATATATATTTTTTTTTTTTTTTTTTAATGCATTCCCCAAATAAATTGTTATGTAGCCAGTGTGCACAATTCTGATCATCATCTCTTCAGGTCTGAAACTCTATAGTAAACTTCTTCCAGAGAATTCTTGAGAATGAATTGAGAATTGATAAAGGAAGGCCCGTTCTTACTCATTTAGCTGGTAAGCACCACAAAGAGTCTTCACCTTTTTTTTCTCCTTTTTTTTTTTTTTTTTTTTGGGGGGGGGGGGGGTGCCTGCGATCCATATCTGTCCTGTAAGTAGAATCCAAAGCATCATTAACAAGTACAAGGTATTCCACACAGTCAAGAACCTGAAGGGATGCAGTAGAAACCCCAAGATAATAACCCATGCAGTGCAACCAAGGCTCTTCTACAAAATCTGAGCAACTCCAGAAGACAGATTTCAAGACAGACACTGCAGCGGCCATAACACAAAGGGGGGTCTTCATGGCCAAGGACTGTTGTTTTTCAGCAAACAGGGAACCTTGTAAAAGTTGGTGGAATCATGACCAGTATATCAAGATTCTTTGCAAAAACTTGAAGCAGTCTGCTGAAAAACTTGATCTCGGGCAGCAATTGAGCTTCCAACAAATAACACTCCAAAACATACCTTCAAACTGGTCAAGAAATGGCTGGTGGACAACAAAGTGAATAATTTGGAGTGGCCAATCTGGAGCCCTGACCTGAATCCTATTTAGAATTTTTGGAGAGAACTACAGACCATAGCAATGAGCCCATCAAACCTTAAAGATCTGGAGAGGTTCACTAAAGAGGTGGTGGGACTCAGTCCTTGTGAAGATATGTAGAAACCTTGTGATCAGCTACAAGAAGCATTTGGGGGCATTGCAAATAAAGTCTTTTCCATTGATCACTAAGAAAGGGTATGGATAATTCTGAATTTTCTGAGTTTTTTTGTAAATCTGTCCAATAAAATAGTAAAAGTTATTAAATATATTGAAAATTGATGTGATTGTACTTCTTCACCTTCTTATGAGATTGTGCAAGAATGCATTTGAGGGCATTTGTGCTCTTGCAATATGTTCTTTTGAACACTTGGTGGAGCAACAGATCCCAGAATCAAAATAATTGATTTAAAGTGCTGCAGTGCCATCTTCTGGTGAACTTATTGCCCCTGTTTCAAAAGTCTGTCTTGGTGCAAGTCGTCTTTATGAAAATACATGTTTTACCTACAGCATACAACATGTTATGTATGTATGTTTTGTCAGTGTTAAGCCAAATATTAGCATGAACTGAAATGAACTGCAGCTTTGTCTTGCATACATAAGAGAGGGTCATATTACTCAGCTGTGACTGGTTTCTGTGGTAACTGGGCGAACAGGTGGAACTTAGTCTCTTCTTTGGGGAGAAATCTTCTCCAAAGCAGATCTGACCACCTGTGTGTCTTAAATTTTTAAGTGAAAGGCGAAGATGTCACAAAATCCCCATTTGCAGGTCTGTAAGTCGATCATTTCCTGCTCAAAGAGAGGTCTGAGGTGGGTCATGTGGTGCATGGGGTACAAGAGATAGAGTGAGTTTTAGCTGTTACACGAGACTCTGCATCTGCTTCCTTTTCAGGCTTGAAATCGGCTCGTGAGAAATACGGGACTGCAGGATGAAGGATAAACTACTTTAGATTGTGGTGGAATGAATATTTACAAATTAAATTTTCAGGTATGAAGCGCAGTCAAATAGAAGCAGCTATGAGGAGGCTCTGTGTGAGATTATGTTGGTTCTCGTGCTAGAAGTAAATAGATTGAGCCTCAGCTGTTGTTATGAACTAAAGACCTGGGTGAATGGACAGCTGCAAGAGCCAAAAAAGCAAAAGTTCTTACTGTGCAGCGCAGTTGTCCTCTGTTGGGCTGCTGAGTCTTATGATAGCACACAAAGAAAGTGAGAGGAGAGAGCTTTTGGTCCCTTGTGATCTCAATCATTTACAGATCTGCACATATCCATAAGAAACAGCCAACAAAGGAATAAGAATGCGGTTTGAGATCAAAATAAATCATGTCTCCTAATAATAAAAAAATGCTTATGAAACCTTGCTCAAATGCCACTTTACTGAAACAAGATTTGTAATAGTAAGATAAATGTATTAACTTTAGATATTTGATTAAAGCAGCATGTGATATGCATGCATCTTCCCCTCCATCAGATGCAGTTTGATGATATTATATGACTGGCTGGTGTGTGTTTTGACAGAGATGGACTGCAGAACACAAATTATGGGGAAATCCCCTCAACGTTCCAGCCAGGATGCGACTTGTTTGCTATCCAAATCAGGTGCTCTGGAGATCTTTCAGACACAAGCTGCGAGCAAGGGAGGGAGATGGGTAAAGCAATAGAAAATTTGGCATGAAAAGCAAGTGATACCTTAGTGATGACAGTGCCAGCGTACCTTGTGATGAAAGGTCATGAGTGATGTTTGGAAAGTCCCTGCAGGGCAAGCAATTTACACAGCAAAGACTATCTCTCTTTACCTTGGATGAAATCAGCATCATATTTTAATGATCATTTATTTATATTCATTTTGTTTTTTTGCTTTTTTTTTAAAGTTTGTGATGTCACTGGACCTGGGTCAGAGAGGGTGACAGGGCCTCAATTATGGGCATCTGAAAGCTTTTCTGGACTGGGTTCAAGAAGTGCTGACGAAGCAAGACTAAACAAGGCAAACCACAGTTGAAAGATCTGCACATGTGCTGGCTCCCCCTCCACTCCTGCCACCCTAGGATTAGTCCTGGAAGAGCAGCTACATTTACATGTGTGCAAACACACTAACTTACTCACTCATGCGCATGCATATGCACCCTGTAATTGGAAAGAAAGAAGCAAAGCTTAGAAAGAGAGGTGTCAAGTGTGATGGAAAAATGAGAAGAAAAAAAAAAAAAAAGCAGAGTCTTTACTGACCAACTAGTGCAGCAGCATATGCAGAGTAAGCAACCCATATGCAGTGGGATCAAGTATATGGGCCTAAGAATAAAGTGTAATAAAACCATAAAACACAATATTTTTATTGAAAAAGATTTGCATTGGTGAGATTAAAATCTCAAATGGGTTTATGAAAGTATTTAACCAAGAAGAAAGAAAACAATTACTCTAATTATTGGTGCTGCTTTGGAGAAAGTTTGATAAACAGATGCATTTACTTAAAGGATATTTAACAAAACTATTGACAGCTTCCACCTGCCTAATATATTTACCTACAGCTGTTGTCATTGTTGACTGTTGTCTTGCCATTGCAACAACAGCAAAAAAAAAAAAAAAAGTACAGCTACATTATACTGAACAGCTGGATATGATGTTTTCTGATTTTCAGATTTAAAACAAAACTGCTTTGTTATTCTGACATGGCATTTTCTGCTTATTCCAGTGATTTCATCTATTATTGTGTGGATTTCTAACCTCCAGTAACCTTCCCTGCAGCAATGAGAGCACCTCTTCTCAGGGATATCACGCAACAAACCAGGGAAAGGTTTGTTTTAATGAAAATAAAAAGTCATCCTCCCAAACTACAGATCGCGTTTCACATTCGAGCAAATAAACACCATCCTACCCCACTTCAACACTCCCAGACTGTGAAATGATCGCTACCTCTGCATTTCCTTTAAGCACAGGTAGTGAGAATCTTAACTTACAGGAAGAGTGATGATAAAATATGCTTAATATAAAGAGACGTGAGTCAAATTAGCAGGAGGATAAACAATATCTGTCCAAAGTCAGAGGAGAGGTGCTTTCTAGCCAGATAACTGAAAACAGTGGAGACATGAGCACTATCAGCTAATTTCACACTGTATGTCTGAAATATAGTTTCAGCAACACATACTCCGTTTTCATTAGAATCCTTTACTCTTCACTCCACCTTCCAAAAACCATAAAAAAATTTTAGGCAGCAACAGGGACAATGTACCACCAAGTCCCCAGTCTATATAAGGGGTCAGAGTTCAAGCTCATTAGCTGCTACAGTTAATAGTTCCTCTTGCTGGCAAAAGTTTCCCAGGTCACCTTTTCCTGCAGCCTGGTAGGACTTGGCTCAGTCTTGTCTTTTGTTCTTCTTTCTCATGTGTTTGTCTCAGACTTCTAAAATTTGACACAGGCATTACTTCATAGCCATGTGACATCAAGGCTCTGTCATTAAGACAAATGGCAAGTTTCTTTCTCTCTCTCTCTCTCTCTCTCTCCGCTCTCTCTCTCTCTCTCTCTCTCTCTCTCTCTCTCTCTCTCTCTCTTAATGAAGAGTGATGTAGATCGCTGGGTTGCGACATGTGACCATGAGTGGGATGTGAGATGGAGTACTGTGGAAAAAAGCAGGACATTTTCTTTTAACTTTTGGCTGAAGAACTGAGAAGACACTGAAGAAGGAGACTTTTATCTTTAGTCACGGGGGAATTTTAGCCTCCAGCTCCATCAGAAGTGAAATTTAAATGATTTTTTTAATCTTTTGGTGAGTCTTTTGCATAAATGCACAGCAAATGCCACTTAATGGCTGTTCAAATAGGCAGACATCTGATCCTTTTAGGTTCATGTTGGTTTTGAAAATCAAGCAGCCTATTATACAGGCTGGTGGTTCTGGCTGTGGATGTCCTAACTGAATGTTAACATAATGCTTATTCCCAGCATTCCTGTAAAGTCAACACGGTGCCGTCAAACGTCATTGTTGCTTCTCTATGAAATACCATGAATATAATTGTTGCTGAGCACTGACTGTTGTCATGCTGATTCTCAACGTGGGAGAAAAAGATGGAGGAGGACCAAGCCAAACATTTAGGAATATAGCAGTAGAGAATGGAGGACTGGAAACCACAGAGTCTAGTCTTATCCCTGTCTTCTATTACTGGCTGTTTGTGGTCAAGGTTGGCCTTCCCAGAACCAAATTCCACCTTTTACCATTTACATACAGTGAGTCATTCCTTCCTCCTTGTACAACTCACACTGCAAAGCACCAAGTTTGGAGTGTCACACTAGTAACAAGCTAAAGTGTGTATATCTTCTACCCTATAATATCTTAGCCTCAAACAGCAAACACACTGATCTCATTTTCATTCATTCAAATCACCCTCAGCCTCTGCTGCTCCAAATATAACGCATTTGCATTGAGCAACATGTAGCTGTCGCAGTTAAATCAAACCGATGGTCTCCACCACAGGGATGACAATAGATGTGATGCAATTAGAGCACCTTGAAGTCACAGTTCAGGGTCTTTGCATCCCTTCTTGTCTGTGAGAGCAACCGTCGGTCAGGGACCCAGTGTCGGGTTGGAGGCGCCAGAGCATTGCGCAGCGGGTGACCTCTGCAACCACGGAGGTTTGCTGCTTTCACCATAGCTCAACCATAATGAACTCTGCAGACCGCTAAAAGGTTAAGGCACTCGCTCACTATACACGCTCAGTCTCACCCTTGCTGAAGCTACAGTAACAGGAAAAGGGTATCAAACCACAGAAAGTGTTGCTTTAACTCTGTGTTTGTTGCAGTCTTGCTGTGTTTGCCTATTGACCAAATGTAACTGATCAAGTTCTTTGGTTTGGTTTTGAATCTAAACTTTGACAATTTTCCATAACAAGAAGCCCCACAGCGAGGAGATAAGTAGGTTCACATATATTAGAAAGATTCTTTTTGATGCTACCCATTTGTAGCTCTTGCAAGTGGATAATAATCTCCATAATTTATATCAGGCTTTGTACTTATTCTTTGCAGGTGTGTTAAAGGGGAAAAATAGCAAACAGGGGAAAAAAAAAAGGTTGAATGAATCCTGGAAAGATTTGTCGCTAAATACTTAACATATTTCACTATATATTAATGTGAGAAACCTGTCTGGACACAATTGCTGTTAATACAGTTTGCAGTTCACTTCAAAGCCAAGCCAGGGAGTGCTGCTCACAGTGTGAGGACTGTGATAAGGTGAGAAAAAGCGGCGTATATACCCTTTTCAGCCGCTTGCTTTTTTAGGTCCTCACACAACACACCTCTGGTCTCATATTGTTTTATTCTTTGACAATAGATTCAGTTACATAATGAACACCATCCATAACAAAGGCTGAACCAAGGGTAGACTGGCGTGGCTCCAAGCCCACTCAGAACAGGCCCAAACCACATGGGAGAACAAACTCTTCCCTATCCCCCCACCCCCTGGTCTTTGTCATACCACAAATGCTATCAAGTGTGAGAGGACAGACATGTGTTGCTGATCATATGCATATTAAATAAATATCGCAATGGTCACCTAATATGTTGCGGTGTACTTCCTATTTTACTGTAGGCCCATAAAGCAGAAAAAGTGTGGCAACCCAGACCTGATTTCAAAATGCATTCCTCATGGCACTGCATTATAGCCATGCGAACACTGCAGGCTTATGGGGAATATATGCGCTACCCGGGTAAATGGGCTTTGATGGGCGCTGCTGGTTGTGTGCGAATCGCCATGTTTTGCTGGGCGTCAAGATTTGGTGCTCCCACAGAGAGCACTCACACACAGCTCTGCCAACACTGAGCAACATTTAAAACTCTGGTCCTGCTGTCCCTGCCGCACCTTCTGCCAAGCAGCTCTGCAAATAACAAGAGAATTTTTTTCCCCTTTTCTTTCTACCTGAGACTTTCCATCCTTCTGTCTGTTTCCTCTGAATTCTTGTTTTTTTTTCCCTCTCTTTTCACAGTCCGCTGATCTCGTCTTCCCTTTTCATTCTCTTGCTTTGTCTGCACCTCGACTACCTCTCCGAATCAGTAGTGTTAAAATTTTATGGCAAATGTTCCTCCCACACCCGACATTCCAGGATCTTGCTTGTGGCTCAGTCTCTCTCTCTCTCTCTCTCTCTCTCTCTCTCTCTCTCTCTCTCTCTCTCCTCTGTGTCACTGGTAACAGAAAAGTGCAACTTGTGTGGGTGTTGGGGGCTGTGGGACTGGGCAACAATGTAAATTGGGAGGGGGAGGTGGGGGATAATTCATCATCCTTAATTGCATCAGCCAGAAAATAATTCCCTAGTTGGCACTACTAATTTTGTATTATGTACTATTGATAACCATCAGGTTCCTGCATATGTGACTTTAAATCATTACAAGCTCGTAGACTAACATTTTAATGGTATTTTATATACAAGGACCATAATGCAATAAATAATGAAATCTACAAAATAATCTGCACGCAGAAGCAGAATAATTGCCTTAAATCAAACTTTACTTCTTTACATTTTAAAAATGTATTATGTTAACAGCTATCAGTTGAAAGACTTCACTGAGACTGAAATATGTTACAGTAAACTCACTCACAAAAAGGGACACAGGAAAAAAGGTTTAGATGAGATAACTTCAAGTAAAGATGGAGAAAGTACATGATGATGGAATGATTCCACAGTTCAACAAAAGCAGAAAGCTGTGACAATGAAAACACAGCCTCAGTTACTAATCAACAAGTCTTAAAGCTGTGGAAACAAGATGAGCAGCTATGCTGCCACCCCATTCACAATTGCGATGTGCCAAGAAAAGTGAAAAGGAGAGAACAAATGAAAAAAGAAAGTGAAAGACTGTGGACAACTGTTCAGGGAACAGAACATGACCAGATGTCAAACTGTTGCTGTATTTTTTCAAATTTCTTTATTTCTTAAAAAAAAAAAAAAAAAGCGAGAGCGAGAGTGAGAGTGAGAGCGAGAGAGAGAGAGAGAATGTTCCACCTGTGGTAAGCGATATCACTAACAGCATTTTAGAGGGCTGATAAAGCCCAGTTTTAATAATATTTTTTTATTAATCTCAGTAATATCTAACCTTTGTTATACCTTTATCAGAATTAAAATGTGCTTTTGCCAAATGTGAAATTCATAATAAGAGAAAGTTTCATTAATCAGAAAAGTAGTAAAAGTAACCTGACATTCTCTGACTTTCCCTGGTGCAGTAATCCCTCCCATCTGGCACTCCGAGCAGGTTGAAACAGACACAGAATTATTTGCAAATACTTTTAGACCCAGGTCTGATTATCTTTTCAGTAAACAACCATAATCAGACACTCCACTGAGACATGTTTTACTTCTGAGTGTTTTTTTCTTTTAATGCCTGACTGAAGAACAGATTTAAAATTTTGTGATTACAAAGTTTTCAAAGAGCTTAATTTACTGATCCTTCCTAATTTACCAAGAAATATTTCGGTACCTAATAAACTGCAACTTTATGGACATTTAAAAAAAAAAAAAACATTTTGAATTTCAAACTTCAGTTCTTTGTTCTGTACTTATTTTGCTCTTGCTTGAACAGTTTAAGCAGCTGCAGCATCAAAAAGGAAGGTTGATGTGAGCATTGCAGGCCACACTTAGGTGACCTTGGTGGAGCCAGCATCAATTTAGTTGCATTAAGAAAGCCTTAGTGTTGGCACTGGATCTCTCTCACTTCTCTGTATGGGCCCATCTGTGAGGAATCGGGGAAGTTAATGTTGGTGCTGTCTGGCACTCTGTTTTGCTTGGCCTGGTGATCCTCGCAAACACAGGACACACCAATAATAAAATAGATTCCTTTATTTAGTGAGAAAAACAGGGAGACAAGACAGAATAAGCCACAGGGAATCATTTACTTGGGTGGGGCAGCTAAAGTTTAGTTGAATTTGTTTGCTTTGGAAGCAGCGTGTGATACTGTCGTAAACAACAGAGCCCGAGAGTTTTTCTGTAAGAACACGTCATGTGCCATCCTGACTTAAACTAGTTAGATGCAAATACTCAGCTGATGCAAATTTCACAGGAAAATAAGCAGCACGGCTCTGTTTCAAGTCTGTAAGATAATAACTTATTTTATGACAATAATAAATAAATTTTTGTGAAAGCAAAATGTAATAAAGGGATTAAAAATACATATCTTAATCTGCCCCATAACTCAATTAATTTTATCATTTTGTGTCAGCAGTATATTTTCTTTGTTTGCAGGCAAGAGAAAAAAAAAGAACCATCAGTGATGAGATATAAGCTAAATGCAGGATGGAGAGTTGGAGAACTTAAAAGAAACTCCGTAGATCAAGTGGAATGAGGCTAGGCAGATTCAGCAGCAGGCAATAACCATGCTTTATGTCCACTCCATTTCCCTTGCAAATCAGCCTCACATTCTTAGGGTTTTCACAGTTCCCAGCTCCCTTTTTTTCCCCCGAAACATGCCCTGAGTCAGCCAGGCTCATTAGGCAGGATGAGACTATTACCAGGCGCGTTATCCCAGCCTTAACAATTGATGTGGTCAGGTGGTAGAAGCACCAGTTTCACTGGTTTCATCTTGCTTTCCCTTCGTGTCCTCTGGGTCTGAGACCACGACTTCGACTTAGGCAAATAACGCCCTTCCTCCACCAACAATTAAATTGACAGCTGGAATGTAGCACAGCCTCAACACTGCAAAATGAATGCGCTTTATATTTTAATTTTCATTTCCAGTTCCTGCATGTATGTAAATGTGGAGCAATAGTGTTTATGTCCATGTGAGCATCAGGATACCTAAATGCTGCCGAGCTATTTTTTGTGCATCATGTAGGTCGAGCACATACCCATGAGCTACTTTACTTAAAGCTGGAATGCAATGCAAAACTCCTCCACACGATCTTCTTTTTTCAGTTCATTTATTCATTCAGTATATTGTGCTAATGTAGCTCACAGTAAAGTTCCCTGCTGCACTTCACTTTTTAGTTATTTACAGTAGGGCTTTCAAGAGGCCCAATCAGAAACTGTGGACAAGTTCCAGGGAAACAGGACCCAAGCACCCTGAAGAGCCTTTTTGCCTCACTTTTATTCACTCCTGTTCTTTCTCAAGAGTTCCTCCTGAAAGTATTTGGCAAACACTTGTGAAAAAAAAAAGAGTTTCAGGGAAGAAAAACAACAAGTCGTTCTTGAGCCACCCACACCCCATCTGCTGTGGTATTATCTTCTTTTATTATCTACAGATTATGTGTGCTGATATTATTTCTGCAGTTTGGTCTGCTGGTCATTGTGGTTGTTGTTCTTGTTGTTTTTTGTTTGTGGAGCACTGTGATATGAGACAGCGAGGGGGGGTGGGGTGGGGGTGGGGGGTCCTCCACCATGTGCATCTAATCGTCCATTCAGGACGCTCTTAATGGCTTGTCAGTTCCCCTTGCCCTTCCATTTTCTGTCCAATTAATTCCTTTCTAGCTGTCCGGATAAAAGGACACAATGGGGCCCCTCCACAGCATAATGAATCATTAAAATTCAGCAGCGCGGCCCTGGCACTTGGCTTCTCCCTGAGCTGGTTAGGGACGGCTGCTTGGCATGCATGCCAGGGCCAACTCGAGCATTCTACCCGCTGGACCAGAGCAGATAGGATCTCTCCTCATTCCTCTCCCATTTGTGGTTTAATGAAAAAATATATGCACTGTATATGAACATAGATACTTTGAAATATGTATGTGTGTGTATATATATATATATATATATATATATATATATATATATACACACACACACACACACATACGACTAGAGACATTTGAAATGTCAACTAAATGTCCAGTATGGACAGTTCTGAAAGTGACAGCAAAAAATATTTTAAGTTGCTTTTTGGACATTGTATAAATTTCAGAAAAGACATACCAATACATTATCTGTGCATAATCCAATTAGATTTACTGTGAAGACATAACAGGGAAAATAATAACTGCATGAAAGTCCTTTTACAGTTATAGCTAACAGTACAGTTGTTAGACAAGGAGTCCAACAGCTGGTGTTCAGCACAAAGGCGAACCCAACAACACGGCATACTTCTGTTCAGTTAATTCTATTTATTTCTTTAGTTTTTTTAATTCGTTTTTTGGTTTTTGTTCAGGACAAAAAACAGCTGAAGCCATGTGTGGATCCAAATAAGAATGACGAATACAAGTATCAACAAAAAGTACCTTTTATTTAAAAAAAAAAAAAAAGTCAGCGAATGAGTTAGCTGTGCATGTGCGAGTGAAACTCTAGTTAATAGAACAACAATTCTTTTCACAGCCTCTCTCAAAAATGATACACCAATAATGATACAAAACACAGTTCTGCGGACAAAACTCGGAGCATGGCGCTCTGTACGGTTTACATACAGCATGTCACACAACATTACAAACCAAGGCTGTAAGGAATGATATCAAATTAAGGACATAGTCAGAAGCAAGGTAACTGTTGGAGTCTCTGGAGTTGATTACGGATTGTGTGCTGCCCGAAGTTTGTTAATAATTTCATGTCATATAAAAATACTGACAATAAGCATTAGAAGGCACAAAAATGTTTTATGCGACTGCAGCAGTGAGTTGGCACTTAATGGCTGATGATAAACTGGCAAATACTCGCACACTTAATTTCACTTTTAAACCCTAAATACTCTTCTTTGAGTAATAGTTGAAAGATAAATTTCAGTAAAAAAAAAAAAAGTTTTACTTATTATTTATGTCACGGGTTATGTATGCAGCTCTTTCCCAGGGAACTGGCTCACACATGCATGTGCATGTTTGACACCGCGTTATCTCCCTGACACACGAGCGCGGATGCATGCACGTAGACATAATCTCGTGTTGTCCATCGACGTATACACAAAATCCAGCTGACATGTCACTCAGAGTGTGTGGTGTTATTTTACCCCATTTCCTTTAACCCTAGATCATGACTAATCGCAATTTGCCAAGCGTAGATTTCAGACACCTGTTCTGTCCTGGGTAAGTCTGTTGGTCCCGTCTGTTTGAGTGCAACTTGGAATGGAGATGTTTCTGGAAAAATTGGTCATTAACTGAATAATATCAAACACGGCACTTGTACTGTCCTTCACCTTATTTACCTAGTTTTCATTGAAAGCCAAACAGTACTCTAAATAACCAAACCCACATTATAAGTGTTCATCTACTTAAGAACAAAACCAATAATGCATGAACATAAATAGATATAAGACTTTTATGCCAAAATGACACTAGATTCATAGGAGCCAGTTATTTAAGACTGATCCACTGATGCAAACAGTGTGTGGCAACATGGCTCTGGCCGTTAAATTTTACTGAAAATGCACATAATTGGTCGTGTGTACATTCACAGAGTTTGGCCAAATCATTTCAGTTCTGCACAAGTCAGTGTCAGGCCTTTTCTTTACCTCAAGTGTGCGCACGCACACATGCAATCTTTAACTGGAAAGAAGGGTGTACAGGATGTAGGCGTAGGTGATATGTCCTCATGGAGGAGTCTGGCTCACCAACAACACAATTGCTCTTTGTGTAAAAAGTCTGTACAAGTGTGTTTTTGTCGCAACAATATAACTCTGTATAAAATCAGCAGGCACTTTTTCTTTTGTCTGTCTCAGGTTCAAATGGTCACATTTAGCCTACTAGCCCCTACACACACTTCTCCATCTCCTCCTTCTTACTTCCTCCGTTAGTAGTGCATCAATCTGAATGAGTCTCTGGTGCGAACAGGCTGTTTCTGGCCTCTTAAGGTCGAGACAGTGTGGTGTAGACTGGCTGGTCCCAGCTGGAGGCAGTGGGGCTGTGAGCAGGAGCCATGGAGAGACTGTTGAGAATCGGGCTGCTGTAGGGTCGCCTGGATGAATGGAAGTAGGGGTACTGGTAGAGGCTAGAAGGATAGCTAGAGTAAGGGTTGTAATAGTTAGAGCTCTGAAGGTCAGTATAGTCACACTGGGAAGTGGAGAAAGAGGCTGCAGCCGAGGCAGCTGATGTGGCTGATGTGACACAAGCCTGGCTACTGTAGGAGCCATAATCAGAGTGTGAAGGTGACCCGTGAGAGTGCTCGTTGTAGTGGCTGGGGCTCAGTTGCTCTGTTTTAATATGGAGACGGTGCTGGCCCACCTCGCTGGTGGAGGCAGAGGAAGAGGACATGGAGCTCTTTCGGCTCCACGTTGACCCATTGCTGCTTGCGTGGCTGTACGAGGAAGTGTAAGAGCTGCCAGGCAGTGGAGCCTGGCTGTGGCTGTGGTCTGAGGAGCCTGAGGCATGGCCATTGAGCGGGAGGTACTGGTCAAACTCATGAACGTCAAAGGTCTCCATATTGCTGATGACATCAGTGCTGAGCTCAGAGATGTCTACATTGCTGAAGTCAATGTTCTGCCTGCCGCTATCAACAAGACGACGGCCTTCGTGTTTCAAATCCTGTTTTACCCCATGGTGCAGGTCTGTTTTAGGAGTAGTGGGTGGTGTAGGTGGGCCATGGGGCTGCCCTGAAAAATATACAAATCAGAAATAAAATGTGAAGGTTTGTCAAATACAAAATTAATGAAATAATTAAAAAAAAATCAGCCTGAAACTACTTAGCTTTTAAAATAAAGCATAGAAGTTGCTTTCAGCATTTAATGTAAATAATTTCACTACATACCTCCATGTTCAGGATGGTGGTGTCCATCGGTCATCCCTCCCAGTCCTCCCATCCCTGGTTCAGCTTTATACATGTGATGAGCCAGTTCTGCTCCTGAGTCTGAGTCGCTCTGGCCTGGTTTCACATTCTTTCGTCTCCGAGGCTGGTACTTGTAGTCTGGATGATCTTTCTTGTGTTGAACCCGAAGCCTCTCTGCTTCATCTACAAATGGCCTCTTTTCACTCTCTGAAAGCAAGCTATGTTGAAAAATAAAATAAAATAAAGTACGGAAAAATTATTGAGCTGAACTAAACACAGACACAATCCTTAAATCTGAAGTTACTTTAGAACTTTTGTTTCCTGAGAACAAAATCGAATAAAACGTGTATTCTTTCCTGATTTGGTCAAAAACTATTTAAATCCAATCCTAAACCATTTTGACATATTTTCATATCAGTACAAAAAAAGAATATTTATAATATTATAATGTGTCCGCGTTCAAAACTGCACTCACAGTGTCTCAGTGTCCTTAGTGTTCTACTTTTATGTTAACATTTACATAACATCTTAATGAATTATATATATATATATATATATATATATATATATATATATATATATATATATATATATATATATATTTTTTATTTTTTTTTTCTTTTTTTTTTTTTTTTCTTACCGCCAAAGTTTCCCCAGCGTCTTGCTGAGTTCTGCATTGTGCAGGTGTGGATACTGATCCGCGAGCTTTCTGCGGGCCGCTTGCGCCCACACCATGAACGCATTCATGGGTCTCTTGACATGAGGTTTACTCTTCAGAGATCCGTTTCCTCTCACGGGCATCGGTACCAAGGACCAGTCATACCCCTTTAGAACCTGAGAGACAGCATCTCGTATGCAGGCAGGGAACCTTTCATCATCTTCGGAGTCCAGTTTCTTGCCCATACCGGCGAGCAGGGATCCTTGACCATCGGAGCCTGTCGGTGAAGACGGAGCATCGGAGTCGGACTCGTCCTGGGACATGGAACTGTTTGTACCCGATGGACTGCATGGCTGGTCGCCGACACACTTGTCATGCTCCTCCGTCATTTTTAACATTATTTGTTCAGTCCTTTGGAAATCGAAATTCAGAAGTTGCCACTGAGCTCAAGCGTTCACCAAACTGGCCAGTGCGCTTTTACGCGCGTTGCGCCAAAGTAAATTCCTTTAGCTGTTTCAGTCAGTGCGAGTCTGTTGTTTTTCCCCCGCTTTCCTGTTTGTTTGCCTTATTGTCCTGGGCTGTCGTGGAGGGGTGTGCGGTCGTGAAACTTGCGGTTCACACTGTGAGCTGAGGAGCTGCATGTTACAGCAACTTGAGTTGGCGTTTTAAAATCGTCACTCTACCTTCGGCCTCTGATTGGCTGGAACAAATCGCTACTTTCTCCTCATTGGTTCAGGATCTACGTGGGCTTCATTATGATAATGATTTTTTAATCGGTGGCACAGCTCTGTTTTTGTAAAGTTCCTCACGCTGTGTGACAAGCAGATATTTCAGAAATTACGCATCTCCACATTTATTTCTGAAATCAGTATAAGAAGCACAACTCGACAAATGATTGTTGTCATGTGTGCTATGTTGGTATATTTTATGAATATTTACTTTGAAAAAAGTAATGAATATTCATGTTTATATGACATTTAATTAAAATTGATCATCAGAAGAAGTTGTGACATGCAAAGAGTAAAATTAAGATTGATATATATTTGCATAAAAATACTCAATAGGGTGAAGTGTCCAAAAAAATGTTTTGAAGCATTGAATAGCTTTTAACATTAATTTACAGCACAGTGATAGTCACAGCAATAGTTAGACACCCTTCTACAATAGACAACTGATGAGTGTTTTCTTTCTTTCTTTTAGCACAAAACGTGCACTTGTTGCTTCTACAGTAAAACTCATGCAACAATGTTTAGCCAGGATCACCACGTGATATTAAGCCATTCAGAACTTTTATTTAAATTGCTGCATGTGAGTATATTGGAAGAACTAAATTTGAATCTAAACAAATCATCATGGCTCTGAAGCTCAAGTTTCATCCCAGAAGAGACCAGAAAAATAGTTTGTAGGTTTGATAACAAACTTCAGAGACCTGTTCCAACTCAAATGCAACTTTGACAAATGGTCCAACTTTACACACGGAAGTTAACATGTTCTGTTTGTTTGTGATCCATAATTCACTTCTCACCTCCAGTGAAGCATGCTTTTTATGACACAGAAGATACTGAGAGCAGGGAAGATACGAGGTTAGATTGAATCACAGCCTTTGTTAAAGGTGTCTTTGTTCATTGTGGGATGATTTTTATCACTGGCCTTCCCATGAAAAGACAAGGTATGTTTGTGCTGGACGGCAGTTTGCTTTGCTCAATGCACACTGCAGGTGGCTGAGGGAAGCAGAGAGTTTGTGGAAATAATAGAAACTGTGGTCTGGTTATACAGACAGTGTTTTTCAGTGTGAAATGCGATGGCTTGCACTGAAAGGTAAGGGGTTTTTATTGTTTGTTCTTTTATTATTAGCAAACTAAATGGTAAAATAGCCTAATCAGTGACTTTGTATTAACCTTAATGTTTGAAGAACAATGACTGTATGGTCCATGTAACTCAAAATGAGTCTATTTTTCTTGAAAATGCCATTCACAGTAGATACTGACATGCTCAGGCTTAAGCTGTCTTTCTTTCTAGCACCTGGTTTTAAACACTTAGCTGGGTTGAGTTCTCTATGTGTGTGTGTGTGTGTGTGGTGTGTGTGTGTGTGTGTGTGTGTTCAGACAGACAGGACAGCATCTAGCTGTCAGATGTGAGTGGCAGTAGCCTCTCTCTCTCGTAGCGTGCAGAGAAAAGTATTAAATATCCACAAGCATTTATGAATAAGACTCACATAGATAGAATTTTATTGCTTTATCCTTATTCACCTGTTGCTTGTCCTGGTGTAAAGTTGCTGTTATTGTTGCCAAGTAGAAAGCTCCACTAGTTCAGTCACAGTTTGTCAATTCTCATGAGGTTTAATTCTCATCACTTTTTACCGTTTGTACATTCCCTCTGGATTTCCAATCAAATGATCTTATTTGGGTCGCATAAAATGGTGTAAATTTGTGCTCTAATTCACCTTTGAAACTGAATCAAGTGTTCCTGGCTCAAGTCCCGCCCTCCCACTAAATTTCATGGAAATTCATTTTTCCGGATTGAGGTGTCCTGCTGAAAGACAAACAAACAAGCAAATAGATTTCATTGAGTATGATGTAGTTCCAAAAAAAAAAAAGAGTATCTCATTTGTTGTTTATTTCTGGGGAAAATTAGGGGATGCAATGTGTTGTAATAACATTTTAATAGCTCTAAGTTGACGCAAGTGTGACGCTAAACATATTAAAACTCACTTTAACATTTAATGAAAAGGCAGAAGAAAAATAAATCCCGAGCAACTCAGAAGCTTCAATCATCCGTTCACAGGCATGACGGTCAGTACACATCAGTAGGAGTCCAGCATGAGTGACAGCTGCCGTCACCTTCCACTTTGCAGTGGGATCGTATTAGTTTTTTGGGCAGACAGAAAGAAGGAGACAGACTTAAACAGACTCCAGCCTTCCCTCTTAATGTCTCCCTGTATTGTGGCGAAAACTCTGGTCAGAGTTTGTGGGCTTTGGGCTCTTGATTAGAAAAGGAAGGAACAACAGAGGAGAGGCAACCGCGCATGAACCTTAAGTGTCCTAAAGAATGAAGGAAGGTTTTCATTTTCCTATTTTTTGCAAGATTCATCTCAAAGGAAAGACTCGGGTAAAGATTTTCAGACTTTTGCAGAGCATGTTGGCCCATTTCTCCTGGGCCCTAGTCACTTCTACCCCACATGTAAATTATACTCTCTGGCTTCTAATGTGCATACAAAATTAAATTACACAGTCACCCACAGGAATCTTGCTTCCTTTGGTCTCTGCTTCTGTGTTTTAATACAGTTAGGCACATTTCTTCATTCAAGCCAAGTTATAATGCTGAGCAGTTAAATTGGCATAAATTGTCACAGCATTGTATCATTTAGGAAAGAGTTTTAGATGTGTAACTATGATATGAATCTGAAGTTCATTAGGTCATTGAGTTCATAAATACTTTATATAAAACATTTAAATCCAAATTTTTGTGCATGGTATATAAATCCTGCAGTACTCGAATCCTGGAAGAACTTCTTTACAATTTCCTACATGATGATCAGTTCTCTCTGCAGCCACCACAGCACCCTAAGCCTAACCCAAACAGCAGGCCTTGATTTTGTTTAATAATCTCCCTGATAACACACTGAGTCAGTGTAAACTTGGTGAACTGTGGAGACTGGCATGCCCTCCCTCTCACCCAGACAATCCCAACCACTCCATAACCACATGTGGAGCAAGCTCCTGGGCTGCTAACAAACCGTATTTCACCCCTGCACCGCATCAACCAGACCACTTTTCTTTGGTTTCACACTCCGAAAGAAGGTTATTTAGGGCAAAATTTACGGTTACAGCAAATGCCAGAGGAAAGCTGAGATGCAGGTTTCAAATATGATTTATTCAGTTAGAAAATCCAACATTTAACAGTTTTGAGGAAATTATAGGATAAAATATTTTTACATCTTCAAGTGAAGACATGCAGATTTTCCAGTTCGGTTCACACACACACAGTAAAGCAAACTCTCAGTGATGGATGTGCACACTCCTGTTTTCAGATCCATCTCTACTCATCCCACCCCCCCAGAACCTAATGACAGTGGATGTTTTCCATTTTGGTCAGTGGCCAAATGTATTTTCCAGGTTGTCTACTTAGCGAGGTCGAGGACCCGGGGATGCTTGACTCCACTGGTTCCAATCACAGTCCAACCCCCAAGACAGCTGCTGTGCGTTAGGACCTCCCATTGACCTCTGACCTCACGCTATCCTAAATTCATTCCATTAAAACACCATAATGAGGGGTTTACTGGACCAATTGCAGGTTTTATTTAAACCCATTAGTAGATGCAAAAAAGGTGCAGGCAAGGGGTTGCATAGAATGGAGTTTTGAAGAGATTTAAGGGGGAGTGTTTGAAACTGAAGGAAACAATTAGTCCAAAACATCTCTGGGTGTGTTTGGCCCACAGCCACTCTCAGATTTTAATGTCAGGAGTATAAAAAGAGCTCAAGTGTTTCCAGATTATTTCGTGTGTTTTCTCCCTGACACATAACTGCTTAGTGAGACAGTGGTTTTGCTTGTGATAGTTGTATATGTTCATATGAATTAGGGATTATGAACAGGGAGCTTTTGGAAGTGGTTGTAGTAGCCGGTTGGGAAGAATTATGTTAAGACAGTTCCTTGGTTTTTAGTCACCCCCAGGCCTTTCTAGAAATCTTTGATCTAAAAACTGTCTGTAGGTATCCTGGTTGTGCACATTTTGAGAAGTACAGAAAAGTTATCACTGTCAGCATAATAGTTTCTTGAAACTGAGTAAAGGTAAAGCTCTGGGTGGATTCCTGGAGAACAGATCAGCAAACCTCTCACACATGCACAGTAGAAATGACAGCCTAACTGCTCAGATGTTCAGATTGGACAACATTTCACATCCCAGCATATCTTGTCCCAGCATTTTCCCAGGAGTGAGGCGGTATGTGGGTTCCTTTTTTTATACTTTGTGATCTATACCCTCATGATTCTTTCTTTTTTCTTCCCTGACTTTAAGGCATATGTTCTGAGTAAAACTTGTGGTGTGCTCAGTTTTCCACATTGTCTACTTTTTTGATCCTTGATTCTCATAAATCATCTCTCTAATTTGCCTGAGAATTAGATGGTACGGGACATGTAGACATTAAGAACAGGGCTCAGGGGCGGCGAAAGAACAGAAAGCCCACCCCTTGACTTTACGGGAAATGAGAGCCTGTTCCACAATACCAAGTCTATTTAAAGGACTTCTCTGGCTTTGGGGACTTTGCTTCATAGTGTTAAGATAACTGTGGTGCATTGTTTATTATTTACAGATAATTAAAACAAGAATAAAAAGCCATTTACACGGTTCATTTATATGTCCCTGAGCTCATGTTTGCATGGGTTCGTATGCTTACACATGCAAGTGCACTAAAACAGTGTGCAGTGGGAAAACGCAGTGCGCACACTAACCAGAATGAAACCTAAATCTCTTGTGTACAGTTCATATATTACAGCATAATTTATAAGCTATTAAAATGATTGTTGGTGAAGTGGCTCAAATTCTCCAATTAGGCTTTTAGTGCACCAGCCAAGACTTTCAGTGTTTATGAGCAGCAGTTAGTCTGCGTGTCTCCAGCCTGTCTGCAACCTGATTTTGCAAAAACTAAGAAAAAGGCACATAAGTACACCTGTTGCTAACAACATGAAGAAGAATAACCGTGCTTTGATCATCTTGATGAGCTTTGTAGTGTATGGTGTTACAGCTCTGAAGTTGTTTCCATGGCTTGATGTGGGTTCTTTTAAAGTGAAAACTGGTTAGTGCTGCAGCATTTGCTCATCGGCGATTCCCCCACAGGGCTCATGTTAGAGAATATTGCATCACTTTTGTACATATTGCATTTGTAGCAGCAGACTTGCAAATTATTAACTTCTCTCTTACAGATTAACTGTTAATGATTTAGTTGCCGAGCAGCATGAAGAATAAGAATGAATATTTAAAGCTGCAAAAACACACTGGATACTTCAGATCTGTTGTCAGAAAGACTCATATTGTGTGAGGGCCATAGCATGTGACGTTCAGCTCATCAGGGTAGCAACTCATCTAGTAAAATCTGAGCTTTGTTAAGGATTGTCTGAATAGACCAGAGAGTCGGTATTGTGACAAGTAAATGGCCAACGCTGGATACATCATCAATTAGCCACAAACAGCAGAGAATAAACAATTAGCTTCAGCTGCTTCCTTATCCACAAAGGGTTGCCACAGCTGGCAGCACCACATGTTTGATTTGGCAGATTCTCACACTGGTTTAGTTTTGGTTTGTTTTTTTGTTTGTTTGTTTTTTTTTTCTTTTGCTCATTATTTTGTGTGATTTCATATTTCATGTTCCAAGTGAAGGTGAATATATCACATGCTGTATAGCTTCCCTACTGACGGTTACACAGACATCACTTGCCTCAGGCCAGGAAAGAAGGAAGCAATTGCTAACCGTTTCCACTGGTTGTAGATGCAGAGTATTTCCTGGTTACCACTTCACTATTTCTAACTGTTTGCCTGTCTGTTGCACACATGCAAAGCAACAAAGAGAGGTGAAGTCATGTGTAATATTCAGAATCACTCTCACAGTAAACTTAAACTTAAACATGGATGTGACGCCCAATAAAGTTCTTTTTGGTCCAGAGCTGGTGGTGTCCAGCTTCATAGTGTGGGAATCCAAGATCACTTCCTGTTCTCTCTGAAGAGCTGCACAGGTGTAGCTGGGGACAAAAGATTCAGTGGAAATACTTGTGTAGCAGAATGTTTAGAGTCTTTCAGATGAAAAGTCTGATATTTCCATTCCCAGAAGAATTTGACTTTCTTTAGAAGTATTATAATATTTCATGCTTCTCCACCTATCGCAGTTATTTATTCTAAATATGACTATTTGCTCTTCTCCAATAAGTTATCTATGTTTTGCCAACCTAATAACTAACCCTTTAGGAGTTTTGTATGACTCAGATCACTTGAGGCCACAATATCACATTTGGTGAGTGTTTACCCTCATCTCCCTGGTGACGCTGTTCCGCTCTTATCAGTGTGGAGATGAAATTACATATTAGCTAAAAATGGTCAAATCACCAACATTTGATTCCACTCAACACACTCACCTTGGATTACCTCTGTGTTAATGTGTCTCAGTCCTCTTTTCCTGTTCATTCAGTCACTTTTAACTTCAAAGATAATTATTTCTATTATATATATATATATATATATATATATATATATATATATATATATATATATATATATATATATATATATATATATATATATATATATATATATATATATATATATATATATAACAATATGATTTTCAAGCCAAATATTTTCAACTTTTTACTAGTTGACTGCCTACAGTATTTAAGCCAAGTTAAGAGGACATTACAAGACCCCATTTTTACCTTACCTTGTTGGTCAACTAATGACCACCCTGGGACAGCTTTGGCTACATTTAATGCAGAGTATAAATCTACTCAACTACAGGGTCCTTATGGTGATGTGCAAAAATCAGCTTCCTTGTGTGGATTATATGAAGAATATGTCATTGCTGGTTAGCTTGATTGATGACTGCATTTTTTCTTTGGATGCCTGTTTTATTGGGAATTTGTCATTATAATTTGACAAAGGTATGACACTTTGAATCCAGGCAAAAACCTAAGAGTAAAACAGCTTAATCTTCTTTCTTGTAGAAAGTTGAAATTATTAAAATAATTTTATGTGTACAGTATATTTGAATATGCATGTTTGTGATGGCATCTTTGCAGCTCTAACTGATTTTGTAGAGAGTGATTCATCCACAAATAACTCCATACTTTTGGATAAATTGGAACCAAATTTAAAAACAGTCAAGAACCTTGTCTCCCCTAACCAATTGCCCAGTTTCAGCTCCATTGGTTCCTTTATAGCCTGAAACTCAGGTACATATATTTATGATGGCTGTAAAGTATGCTGCTGTAGTTAATCTACTAATGACGTCTCTGTTCCACTGCTACCAGTAAGTCTGGGTTCAGACTTCAGGGACCAGTTGCTGGAGACAGGATGGGGGGGGGGGGGGGGGGGGGGGGGGGGGGGCATGGTCTTGATTTGGGGGATGCAAACATGGGGGGCTAGGGGCTAAAACTGAACTGCGTTTGTGGTTAAGAAAGTGGAAGAGACCAGGCCTTGCTCCATTTTTTTTTTTTTGCAGTGTGAAGTGCAAAATGACATGCATGTGACATGGCATATTTCAGAGACATGAGATCTATTAAAAGTGAGAGTTCCAGGAAGAAATTTTGCTAATGGGACACAAATGGGCCACACTTCTGAGCTCTTGTCACTTTCTATTTGGGAGGCAGTTTGTTGCTTTCTTTTTTCTTTTTTGCAGACATTCATTTGCAAAGATGCTTTGCATACACCTCATCATAATATCCATTCATCAAAGCGTGCAATCTACTTTTGCATACATGCCTGTGCACAGGTGAGTGTACGCTCATGTCATTTATGTGGATATGAGTTGGGGTTTTTTTTGTTTGTTTGTTTATTTGTTTGTTTGTTTGTGCTTGGTTGTTGCTGGTAGTGGTAAAGTACCTGCCCCTGCGTGTAACTTTGCTTGAAGATATAGGATGATGCCCCAGTGACACTAGTATACACAGAGCAGAACAGTCACTGCCTCTTCCCTCTTTCTGTCTCCACTGTCCATCTTCCCTCCTCCTTCCTCTCTCCTCTCCTGGTTGCAGTTGTATTTATGCGCCTTGGGAAGATTACAAAGAGGTGCTTTGTGAGGGGATGCAGCTGCTGAAATCCGACTAGATCCAGCTGAAGAGAGAAGGGAGCAGGTGGGTCAACAACGCCACCCTGCTGTTCCCAGAATATCAGGCTGCAGAGCTGTGCCTCCCTCCCCCACACAGACACTCTCACACACACAAACACACACACATCTTCAGTGCACCCCTACCCCGACCCATCGCACACAAACATTATAACATGTCAAAATAAAAACATAGTAACACCCACAAAACAGCAATACAGCAACATGCACATGTCAAAGGACTCTGTGGAAATACAGCCCACTCAAACAAGTGTGTTTAACAAGAATCATTCATACAGTGGGAGAATTTTGGCAGAAGTTAGAAAGCTACACAAATTATTTATTCACACATACTTAGTACTGTGCACTAAGGCCCTATGCTAATTCTAGGTCGCACCCCATGATTTAATTAGCAGTAGCAATGACATAGGCAGTCCAAGTGCTGTAGAAACCAGAGGAAGATCCTGTCAGCTTTGTGAAGCTAAGATGTTAACAGGTCAGGATGCTGCCAAAATGTTGGATTTCTGCATCACAATGGGGACATTGGTAAGATGACCCTCATCCGGCTTTGTGCAGCTCAAAAAGCGGTGCTAGGAGATGGAGAGAGGAAAGGAATGAAAGAGAGGAGAGGAAGTCATGTAGGCGAGCGTTCTCGCTCCTGGTGAAGGGGATCAGATGTCCCACCACCAACCTCACTGCAGGGGACACGATGTTGGACCAAGGTGACATAAAAGGCACAAAATTTGCTTTGTTTTTACTTCTTTTTTTGTTTTTGTCTGCACAAAAACTGGCGATACCCCAGTGTAGACACAATGAATCTTGCTGACCTTGAAAAATCCAAATGTAGATGATGTTTCCACTTTGCTTTATCATCTCCATCTACACCCTTAATCAGCTCCAGATCCAGACAAACTGCATTTTTTTTTTCACATGAGCATTCTTTATAGAAACACCAGCCAAATTATGGATGAATTTTTGTATTAACTTTGCATATGTGCTCGCTCTGCCGTCATGTCCCATAAGCAAGCTTTTTGATAATCATAAAAGAAATATGCTAATGGGATGCAAAGCAGTTGTGCTGCACTGAAAGCTGTGGGCTTTGTGAACTATTCTTCAGCTTTTTGTTTCTCCTACTGAAGTTTCTCTGTATATTTAATGAGAGTTTTGACGCACATGCCTCCCTCCCCATTGCCTCAGAGTGCCTGGCCCCCCTTCATGTGTGCAATAATTCAGCCACATTGATAAGAAGCTCTTCTGTGTCTCCCTGAAAATGCTTGAATGTCATTTCATACACCAGGCTGTACTCTGAAAGAGGCCGCTGTCCCACACACTTAATATTCTCAGCTGTCGCCGTATTCTGCATGGTTTTCCTTAAGTGAAAACCGTGCACCTCAAAAAATAAATAAATAAACATAGACATTTTTTCCCTCCAGCTGATTCTTCCACTTCTCAAAACAAAAACAAAATAAACATAAGCAGGCAATATGTCACCAAAATTATCTGTATTTCTTCCCTCTAGTGTGTCTAAATGACTTCATTTTTTTTTATGGGTCAGTTATCTTCCACCATTCATGTTGTTATATCTTCCTGTAGACTTGAGTTCAGTGACATGATATCAGCTCCATCACAATGCTGTCACATACACCCTGCAGACCTCTCACTGCCTCTTGCATCAGCGAGCAAAGAAAAAACGCGGCTCCCACTGTTCATGCAGTGCTTCAGGTTGTTATTCTTTTTTCTAATATGTCACCCTGGTTCATGTGATATCGAAGAAACAACACATTCTGGGTCATTGTGGATTTCTTTCTTGCTCAGATAACAGTTTGTGTGGGAGAGTGATCGTCATTAGAAGGTGGATCTCTGCAAATGCAGACTTTCAGCCATCTGGAGTTCCATCTCTACACATGTTTTAGAGTGTGGGAAGCTGCAAGAACGTGTCACTGGTTTATATCAAATCACTAAATATTTCATCAACTCCGAGCTCGATCGTGGGTGTGTGGAAGTTATTCTTTGAGTGGTTTTCCTTTTTTTTTTTTTCTTGTGGCCAATTACTCTCCCATCGCTGTCATTTACCTTCATTTACATCAATTCATTTGTCATATTAAATTTGTTTAAGCCGTGCAATCTGCGTCCAACCCACGTTTCTGGAGTTTGACAAAATGAAGCCATATGCTGCTGATATGGCACTAATCAGATGCGTTTAGCTTAGCACTGTCTAATGTTAACCAACTCGAGGCAGCGGCAGAAGATGAGCCAGCTCCTACCTCTCTCCCATATCTATGCTATAAGTGTAATAGTCTACACATTTCCTAGTGAAGCATCAGGCCTGATTGCCGTCATTCTCACATCTGCTTCCTGGAATAGCAGTGGGGAAGTCTCCAAAGAGCTCCCAGTGGAGTGTGGGGCATGTGTGTTCACATATGAGGCAAGAGCTTTGAGACGGGGGCTTGCCGGTGTGGTTTATTTTCAAAGGGTTGTGCTGAGGATGTGTTGAGAGGGTGAGGAGTAGAGAGAGTTCTCTGCACTCTGGTTTGGGTTTCACCTCCCCGGGACACAGCTGGGGAGTTTAGGTTAGGAACCGGGGGATGGGGTCCGCAAGGATTTCATATTTAGACAAAAGCACAAACAATACAGGATTTTATTTTATGTGCGTATTTTGGAGAGTGAGGGGTGCAACCAGTAAAGTGCACAAATTTGTTCATAATGTTATAATCTTATTGTGAAATGATTACTTAATTCTTGTTGATGCTTTTATGACCTGATACACATGGTCTTGTGTGAAATGAGAAAAATAAAAAATAACATGCAAACAACCAAACTGAACTTCAGCAGAACAGGGAAGTAAATCATCCACACCAGTGCTGGTTAACTGTCATATTTGCACCATTCATTTCCCTATTTTTCAGCAGCCACAGCAACATAGGCAGCGATAGGCATCGCTCCAAGTGGACCACTTTGCATTAAAAAAAAAGCTCTGGCAATGTGGAAAATGCACAGAGGTAAACTGAACTTATTTGGTTATTCAAAGCTGGCACTCTCTCTTTTCTGGTCTACATCACCATACATGTGTATTCTCCAGCTGTCACAGTAGACTGGGAAGTTTTGAATGCAAAATAAGATGCAAAACTAAAAATTTGCATCACTGCACAGTTTCAGTACAGAGCCGCCAGGCCTCACAAGTTAAACATGGATATTATTTAAGATGGGGTATTTAAGTATTTGGTGTTAAATGTCTAACTAACTGCTCAGTGCAATTTTGAGCAAGTGGAGCATGTGCTCCTTCATGCAGATACGCTGAGTTAAGCTTTAAGAGGAATGTGTGTATGTCAGTTTAAAAGATTCTTAGAAGAGATGATAGGAAGTAAAGCAACTTGTTGACTATAGTGTTTGACCGTATTAGTTTAAATTTAGTGGGTGGTTATTGACTGGCATTTTGTTTTGACCAACTTTTGTTGTCATCATCTGCTTGTCAGCATTCCTCCTTCCCTATGGTTGCAATTATGATTCTTTTTCCACGCTTTCATTTCTAAACCATTTTAAACATCCTATTTTACACCCACCTCCCCGGGTTACTATTGCCATGCTGTACTTTATGTTAAGAATGCATATAGGAAAGCAGACAGACAGCGTGTCTGGATATTTTTTTTCTTCCCCCTTTTTAATGATTCTTACAGTTTCTCTGCATTTGCTGCATGGTGTTGCCTGCCAAACACTGAGAGTGCCACAGTGTGCTGCTGGTGTTTTTTCAATCAGGCTGGTGCGGGCCTGGGAAGTATTGTCCGTGCCTTGTTGAAATGCAGGTGCCAAGAATATAATTTTCCTTAAGTGCTTACAACTGTAAAAACCAATGCTAAGACTGAAAGTAATTACAGATCATTTAAATTGGACAAAAAGGTGAAGCAGCGAGCTTTTTTTAGGTTTTTCGCAGAACTTGAGAAACATTCTGTGGTCTGTCTAATATATGTTTCATTTGAATGGTTTAATTTTTGACTTGGTAATTTATATTGGCTGTGTGTAATTCCTCTGGGGGAAATGCCACTGGCTGTGGTTAACCCGAGTACTACAATTAGTGGAAGATGTACTGGGCTTTCATATCGATGCTAATTTAAAAAGCAAAATGTTGAATGAAAAGGACAGGAACATCTAGTCTTTAACATCTCTTGCTGGCTGTCATTATAACTGATTGCCTCTGTTTAAACTCATCTGTTTGACTGTCTAGAGGTTGGTTTGTCTTTGCTAAGAGATGAACTTGAGACTATGTTGTTTTGGCTCAGCAGGTGGGGCTTCACCCAGCTTGTGAGAGCATGACGTTGCACCTGTCAGAGAGGAAGGCTTGTCTGTAGGCTGTGGCTAGGGAGACCCCCAGGTCAAAGTCATCTTCTGGTCTCTGGCACGCCTGAATTAAATTGTTTTATTTAAAAAGTAGGTTGAAGATGGAGAATTTCCCATCTGATTCCCCCGCCTTCTCGCTGCTCTCACTGCTCCTTGGATCTTCCCTTTTCCATCACCCTTCAAACAATTTCAGACATTAGAACATTTCTGTTTTCCCTCTTAACTCATCCGACTATTGGCAGGGTGATTACAACCTGATTCATATTTTCTGACTCATCTCTGCTGTGAAATCCGCCTTCTTGGGACTAGCTTGCCATTGGCTCCCTCAGGTCCGAAAGAGTAGAAACTGTTTCTCTGGTCTCTTTCTCTCTCCCCCTTCCACTGAATGTTGAGTCATTCTCTGGGAAAAGCAAATCAGCACTCAGCAGAGATTCCAGAGAATACACTCTCCAGTTCTGTTGACGAAGGGTGAGGTTCTTCTTCTTCTTCTTCTTCTTCTCACCTCTTGAGGCAGGACCACACAGCATGTGAAAATCTGCTCCGCAGACACACCTCGGTTTCCATGTGCAATAAAACATACATGCATGTTTTCCCACAACGAATGACTTCACATGACAAATGAGAGATACAGAATCCCCCCCCCCCCCCCCCCCCCCCCCCCCCCCCCCCCCCCCCCCCCCCCCCCCCGCTTTGTTGTAGGAATAACTCAGGATTGATTCAGTTTGTGCATATCTCTGGAAACAGGTAGTGAATGAAAGTGACCAGTACTGGCGCAATCTAAACAACTGTAAGCAAATAAAAGATTTGCCTGGAGTTGCAAAAAAAAAAAATTAAAATCTATTAAAATCAGATGTGGATGTCAAAAATGTACCTCATTTTCACTCC
Organism: Archocentrus centrarchus; assembly: GCF_007364275.1. Taxonomy (NCBI): domain Eukaryota; kingdom Metazoa; phylum Chordata; class Actinopteri; order Cichliformes; family Cichlidae; genus Archocentrus; species Archocentrus centrarchus. The sequence continues at coordinate 20,727,591 of NC_044353.1, read as the reverse complement.
TCATGAACACAAGTTTACTTCAGCTGTACTTGCTTTTGTTGTCAGTTCCAGGAAGACTCCAAATTTATATCACATTAAATTTGGAAGTCAGACTCAGATAGAATTTTGTAACGTCATTTGTGTTTGCGTGTGTCTGGTGTAACTAATTGCATTTGGTTGGTATATTCAGCCACTTCATGTTTGTCAGAAATGATTTGAATTGACCACCATGGCATTTCTTGAAAAGTCAAACCCTCGATTTCATTGAACTAATCTCTTTATACCTTCCGTATTGTTCATTTTCCTTAAACGACTGTAACCACTGAAGCAGCCCAACCATTGCAGCCTGCAATACAAGATCTTAAAACACTAAAGAAATCTGAGAAACCAACTTTCTAAGAAGCAAAAAAAAAAAAAAAGCAAAGGCTTCAAAATATAATAAAGTCACAGCTTAATGAATTCCCCATGACACAATTAGAGAGAAGTAAGTGTCTTAGCCACTGTTACACAACTTTCTCCTAAAGTGGGCAGTGTAATGGAGGTGGTAGAATGGTAAATAAGCATTAAAAAAAATATCACAAATACCATGTAATGTAATATATACTGAGCCACTGTGGCTGTGGTGGTGAGGCAGTGTTTAACACTTGACTTGAAAATCCAAAGAACGTGATGTTTAATTGTGACTAAAGTCATCAAATGGAGTTTTAGGTCCCAGGTGAATAATCACAAAGCAGTCATTTCAACAGATCTCTACTAAACAGTGGACTAGGCATCAAGCATGCAGAGGAGTGCCTGCCGTCATCAGTGTGCTTCCATTTATAGTCCTCCTGTTTTCACTTTTGTCTTTCGCTCCTTTCTTTCTTTTTGGTCTTTTCACCCTGTCTTTCACCCAAGGGATGAGGTTGAAGTGGCGCTTCTTGAGTTTTATTTCCAAAATGTGCTTGTTTTGTTGTGTCTAGTGTCTGGGCTTTTGCAGAGCCTTGATGCTGAGCTGAAACATAATATAATCCTGCACTGGGCACATGGCAAGAGGTGGTTTTTGGGATCTTTTTAGTGGCTGGTGGCTTGTTTATTCTGGACACTACAGACTTCCTATTATGGGTAAAAGTTTCAAAAGTCTTCTATTATGGTTTTCTGCGTCTCACTACTGACTTTTGTCTAAATTTTCCTTAAATACAGCTTACTAAGTGTTTTAAGTTTTAGATGGAGGGATAGAAAACTTGTTGGAATTGTAATAACAAAGAAGAGAAACTGACTGCATCAATAAATATTCTACTACTGTTGGCTTTAAACCTAAAAATCTATCTGATTTTCTAACTATAGAGCCAAGGCCTCATCTCAAAGCACTTATCTCCTAACATCCTAACATCCACATAAATTCAGTGGATGGGGATGGAAATGCACAATAACTTTTTACTCTTTTTTTTTTTTGCATATTTTCTTAAAATTCAGTTAAAAATTGTGCTATATCTGGATTGAAACTTGATAATGGACCTTTTGTGAAGCCTGTTTTAGGGACAGGCCACATGATTGCAAGACACCTAAATAAAATTCAGTTCATTCATTTAATCATTCATTCAATAAAGGTGGCGGTTAAGAGTCTGTCACTTTGTTTTTCATGAAGAAACAGTATAATCTGCTTGGATCATACTGTTTGGGGTTACATTGTGTTCCAGTTAGGAGAAGTTTCCTTGACAAAAAAAAAAAAAAAATCAAAGCATTAATAAAAACTATCTGTATTTTGAATCTATTATTTTACCAAAATACAGATAAAGGCACAGCTTAGCATCAGTGGTTCAACAAAGACTACATTGTGGACCAGGAAGATTAGCAATGTGATTAGCCAAACTCATGATGGATATTTTGATCTTTTCAGTGGCAGTTAGGTGGCTGGAAATGGTTGATGGTAGGGTAAGACAAAACAAGGCAAAGGCAACAGTAACTCAAAGAACCATTTGTTAAAACCAAGGTATGAAAAAGAGCATTGCTGAATGCACAACACATCAAAACTTAAAGCAGATGGGCTACACTGGAAGAAGGCCACACCAGGTGCAGCTCCTGTCAGCAAAGAACAGGAAACTGAATATACAGTGCACACAGGATTACCAAAATTGGACAACAGAAGATTGTTAAAAACACTGCCTGGACTGATGAGTCTCAATTTATGCTGCAACATTTGGATGGTAGGATTAGAATTTGGCATAAACAACATGAAAGCATGGATCCATTCTGCCTCGTATCGACAGTTCAGGCTGCTGGTGGTGGTGTAATGGTGTGGAGGATATTTTCTTGGCACACTTTGGGCCCCTTAGCACCAATGGAGCATTGTTTAAAATTCAGCCTGAGTATAGTTTCTGACCATGTCCATCTCTTTATGACCAGCCTATCCATCTTCTGATGGCTACTTCCAGCGGGATAAAACGCCACGTCACAAAGCTCAGATAATCTCAAACTGGTTTTTTGAACATATCGATGAGTTTGTTGTCCACAAATAGCCTCCACAGTCACCAGATCTTGATCTGAAAAAGCATCTTTGGGATGTAGTAGAATGAGAGATTCATCAGATGTGCAGATGACAAATCTGCAGCAACTGTGTGATACTATCATGTCAATAGGGACCAAAGTCTCTGAAGAGCAGCACAGTTCTAGGAAAGTGATCGATGACTGTCTTTCATTGCATCAAGCATTGCTGAATCACTATTTCACAACAGTATGATATCACAATGGATCACAAATTGTAATTCCTCCCTATGAGTGTTTCTTATGACAAATTTCTGTGGCTCTGTTGATTCTGGAATAACATAAGTCAAGTTGACCATATAAAGAAATGTATACAACCACCTTTCAGCTGGATATATAATTGGTAATCCAAAGATACATTTTGGGATGGCACTTTAACAGCAGCTTCTTCTGACAGACTGCACCGCAGCTTTCTCCGTCTACCTGTTAGGCCTCAACACACACATGCAGTCACACAAAATACTGTGGGTCCCCTGGCCTGGATGGGCTGTGGGTAGCTTGTAACCCAAGTGTTTTATTAGTAACTGGTCCAACACAGCTAATTGCTTCCTGAGGGAACCGCCTCCCTTCGCTCAGTCAATGATGAACAGCCCACATTATGTGTCTCGACAACCTTGACAATTTTTTTTTTCTTCTTGGTCACAAAACTTTTTATTGCGCTGCACTGCCACAAATCTCCAGTTTTAACGTTCCCTCAAACCAGGTTTTAATTGTGAAGCAGTTAAAACATTCAAAAACGATTTTGTTGCTCTAATTTATGTTTATCAGTTTGAGTTAATGTTTTTGGTAAGTGTGTGTGTGTGTGTGTGTGTGTGTGTGTGTGTGGTGTGTGTGTGTGTGTGTGTGTGTGTGTGTGTGTGTGTGTGTGTGTGTTGTGTGTGTGTGTGCAAGACTTTTAAAAAATTATTTTTCCAAAAATACAGGATATTCAGATTTGAATATTCTGTTTCTTCATAGCTTTGCTTGATTAGCTTTTCTGTCACCTATAAATATTAGCTCAGTGTGTATGTTTCTTATTTCCAAACTGGGTCATTCAGATTCAATAGAAGTTGTTTTCTGGTTGTAATCATATTTGTCACTTACTTCTTCAAAAGCCTTTTTTATCTTCCCTTTCTGGATTGAATAAGTTTCTTATTTTATAATCATTTGCTTAGACTATTAGCTTGAACAGATATCTCCTTTTCCGTGTGTGTGGGTTGATTCACGTCACATGCAACACACATGATGTAAGCTTGCAATATTGGGCTAAAACCATGTATCATCTGGTTTTTGACCTGTTACTCCCAAAAAGAAAGTCCCCAATATATGTTTGATCATTTAATGTCTGTGTGGGTTGACATCAGATTTGTGAGGGCTGAGAACTTTGCTTCTTTATTTACTTTGTGTGTGTGTGAGAGAGCACATGTGTGTGCTGGTATTTATTTGAAATATGTCTTTTCATCCTCTCTAAAGCTTTGTTCTTGCAAATCTTAATTACAAATGCTGAATTTCTGATCATAAAAAAAGTCACTGGTTTCCGGACTCTTCTTGCTGTATGCTCGTCTCATATGTGTCTTTGATGATGCCATTGGGAGCTATGAGATGGGTTTCAAAAGGCTACTTTCCCAAACAGGATATAGATGATGTGTAGGCTCATGATCTCTGGAGCAAGGATCAAATGATGTTCTTCCACCCCCCACTGCTCCCTCCATCTCTGTAGGGTGGGGTCCGGATGGATGGCCTGAGGAAGAGGAGTGTGCTTTAAGGTCAAATTGTCATAGTTGCATCACCTTTATTTCCTCTGGCTTTCATTAAATATACAGTCATGTGAAAAAGAAAGTAGTACAGGGAAAACAAAGTTACACCCTTATTGCTTCATTAGGAATTCAAATGTAAATAGCAGCTAGGTGCTGTTATTCAAATGTGCTTGGTTAAGTGGTCATCAGCAAGTATGACCACCTCTATAAAAGCAGAAGTTTTTGCTGTTTGCTAGTCTGGAGCAATCAGGTATATATTAACACAATGTCACAATCTACTCAAGAGTGGACATCCCAGCAAATTCACCATAAGTTCAGACTGTGTAATGCTCAGAGAAATTGCAAAAAAACCCAAGATCTACATCTCAGACTCAACAGACTACATGGCTTGTTTGGAAGGGTTGCCAAGAGAAAGCCTCTTCTCTCTAAAATGAACATGGCAGCACCACTTTGGTTTGCAAAGTTCCATCTGAACAAAGACTTCTGGAACAATGTCCTTTGGACATATGAGACCAATGTGAAGATGTTTGGTCACAATCCACATTCCAGAGTCAAATATTTGGGCATCTGTCTGACAGCTACGGCTTGGCTAGAATTGGGTCATGCAACAAGACGATGATCCCAAGCACAATAGCAAATCTACAACACGATGGCTAAAAAAGGAAAGAACCAAGGTGCTGCAGTGGCCCAGTCAAAATCTAGATCTCAATCCTTGGAGAGATGTGTGTAAACAAATGCCCACAAACCTCAATTAACTGAAATAATCTGAAGAAGAGTGATACAAAATTCATCCACAACACTGTGAGAGACTAACAAAGTCAAGGTAGTTCTACAAACTATTGAATGATGAGAATTAAGTACACCCCATACTTAGTTCTCACAGGACTGCATAGAGTCCTGTGAGAACTTTCTATTTTCACATGACTATAAAATCCACATTGTCTCATTCTTGGTGTTATTTTAAAGGGAGTGTTCGGAGCAAAATCAAATTTAAATGCTTTTCCTCTGGCCTATAGCACTGTTTATCTAGACTGCTTAGGTTACCCAGTACTGGATATACTGGCTGCAGAGATTTCTGCCTTCTCTTACATATAACAGAGTTAAATGGCACTTGGATGTCAAAGTGCAAAATAAATAAACACACATCTTGAAAATCTTCTCATGACCAGGACACACACACACACACACACACACACACACACACACACACACACACACACACACACACACACACACACACACACACACAAATCCACAAAACTTGACAAGTTTCAACCAAACTACATCCACCAACCAAAAGAAGAGCACAGCATGCTGACAGTGCAATACAGCTGAGGAAGCTGTTAATATTTACATCCAGCTATGCTGTCACGAGAATGGATGCATACTTCCTTCTGCGGTGAAATAGTTGGCAAGTCTTCAGTAGAAAAATCTGAAATCCAAAGATTAATCTCTAACCTACTCGTGATTTTTGGAAAAACACAGTTTTCAAATGTGTTAATTTGCAGGTTTGACAACTGCAAGACAAGCTGCATTATATTAAAGAGAAAGAAGACATCTCTACAGCATATATCTCAAGACTAGGGAACTCCAAAACAATCTAGTTTGACCAGATGAAAAAAGTAAAATTGATTTTGGGGTGAACTAGCTTTAAAACCAAATCATATCATCTTTCTTCGGCACCTCATTTTGACCCCTAGATGCAGAACTCTTTAATTATTGTCATAGTTGCATATATAATGGTAAATCATGGCTCTGAAGCCATGTTCAGTCAAACTGTGGTAACAAATGCATATTTCTGGTTTGGATTTGTCAGGACCCCTCCTGTGCTTTTTCTCTGAAGTTCAGAACCGACATCAAATACAGAAATACGTTATTGACATGGATTTCTTTTGTGCCATTTTTTTCAGCATTTTTCTTCCTTAAACATGACAGAATCTGAGACGTCTGTCTCAATATGGACTCATCTGATGGATCTGCCCTCTGGAGTGCACTCAACATATGTTTTAGCATTTGTGCAGCTATTGTTTTATGGAGGACAGAACTGGTACTGACATGGGGAGCAACACAGTGAAGGCGAAGACTCATTTAACACAGACAGATTTCTCTGCCTAGTGTTTTGGCAACATTTTGGGCAAAGCAACTGGATGTGGTTAATAGGAGGAACACGGGAGGAGGAGAAGTCACTTTTGCATTAGTAGAATCACATTTTGAGATAGATGCAGCATTCCAGGACCTCTTTATTTGATTACTATAATGTTATAAATGCAAGAATGTACTCTGATAAATGGCAAAAGTAGCTGATGAATTAGTTATTCCCGTCAGCAAATACCCACGCTAGCTTGCCCTCCCTGTCCTCGTCCCACGGGCCACATTGCCTCCTCAATCTGCAATATGGAGCATAATTATACTAATTTCTCTCTATTGCATTAGCAAGGGCCTGGAGAAAAGAAAGGCTGTCTTTCTAAGCAGGAGTCTTGACTATGCAGTCAGACTCCTTGCATGCACCTCAGAGAGCAAGTACAGGGGGAGGCTACATGACCCCTGGTCACCCTCCCCACACACACCCACCCCTTCATTTGCCTGTACTTCCCTCTCTTGCTCCATTCCCTACATCTCTTGTCTCTTGTCCCACTTTTTTTCTCATTCTGTGCTTTCTTCCCACACTGACCCATTCATCTGATGTGAAATGAATCTTAGATACTCAAAAAAGGGCTTCTGGTACTTTTTAAACCTAAAAATTTACTTACTCTTAGTGTGTGTATGTGTGTGTGTGTGTGTGTGTGTGTGTGTGTGTGTGTGTGTGTGTGTGTGTGTGTGTGTGTGTGTGTGTGTGTGTGTGTGTGTGTTCAGCTTGTGCTGAAACAGTCCCAAAGTTCACTCCACTGCTGGAGCAAGGCATCGTTCTAAACACAGCATAAATTCATACCTATAACCCCTAAATCCAACTAAATGAATATGATTTCCTATTTCTGTGTTTCCTTCTTAAGAAGAACCAGTCCACCATGACCAGGTCACATCAGATCGGCCTGGTGGATGAGGGACTCTGGGGGACAGCGGGGTGCTGGTAGTGGGAACACTGCCTCAGTTATGAAAGACGCCATTGTCCTATCTGGCTCGCCAACATAGAAAATGAATAAATCAAAGTGGAGAGATCAAGAGTGGAGAAGAAGAGGGAACAGAGAAAAGGGGGGGCTATCTGACATCTGCATTTTTAAACTGGGCACTGAGCTCTAGAAGAATGTTGTTATCATCCACCCGCAATTGTTACAATGGTGAAGAATTGTGCATTACATTATAGCATGATCGGACATCTGAAAGGCTCTAAACCCCCTCTTTGCCTCACACTCTCTACACTCATGAGGGCTCTACTTATCACTGAGTTGATATCAGTCCAATCCCTGTTTTGGTCATGCCTATGGTTTTAGACTTTTTGCCTAAAACCATATATACATATATATATATATATTTTTTTTTTTTTTGTTTTGTTTTGTTTTGTTTTGTTTTGTTTTTTTTGTTTTTTTTGTTTTTGGTGCGAAATAAGTTTGTTACTCCAAAGTCTGTTAGGGTAAATAGGTTAAAGCTTTGATGATTTCTCTCCACAAGTCTGTAATGATCAATCAGATAGGCCAGCCAGGACGGTTACAACAGATACTATTTTTGCCTTCATATCAAGCCATTGCAGTGATGTATGCAGGCACAGTTCTATTTCTGTTGATTTGATTGGGGGGATTAGATTTTAAATCAAACATCGGTTTTCACTGACAATATTTGATGTTAGTGCTGTTGGTACCATAAATAGATAGCCTTTTCAGTGGAAAAAGCTAACAAGACTTGGATTCAGCCACTGAGAATCGTGCTAATTTAATCATCAGAACTCAATATAAATGAAAAAAATGTGACTTTCTGGTCAAAGGATTAAAGAATAAACATAGTAGCGAAGACAGTTTCTTTTTTAAACTCAAGGTAGCCATGACTGAAATTTTTTTTCCATGTATTCTTTTTCTTTTTTCTTTTTCATGTCCTACTCAGAACAGTATTTGGATGTCTGTTGTGTGGATTTCCAAATGTAGCTGACTTCAAACAGCATGAGCGGCTGCTGCTGATCCTCGGGTTTGCAGAGTGTATGAAGTCCTTCCAAGTTAAAAGACCAAGTCTTGGCCATTAGACATTTGTGTTGAATTCAAGGTCAAGTTCAAAGTCTTTCTTTATTTTTTTTTTATTTTTATTTATCTTTTTAGTGTGAAGTCCCTTATTCATTGCATAAGTCTACATCTGTGATACAGTCAAATATAAATACAGTCTATCTGTAGAGCTGCATAAAAAGATGTGTAGTATTTTTTGAGATATTTTTAAGATTTGTTAACCCCCCTTCATTTAAAGGTCATTTTTTGGAAGCCATTATAGACCACAAATGGTGGCATGTCAGTGAACTATCACCTTCTGGCTACTCTACATATGAGGGGCACACAGGGCAGCCTGTCACCCAGCCTCTGCCTGACCTCTGCAGTTGCACAGCCAGTCCACACCAGTATACTAGTAGATCCCTTTAACAGCAAGACAGCAGCTGGCTTGCTGATTCAATTCAACATTTAACACAGTGGGACTTTGCTACTGCCTTCAGTCCCAGGTGTGTGTGTGTGTGTGTGTGTGTGTGTGTGTGTGTGTGTGTGTGTGTGTGTGTGTGTGTGTGTGTGTGTGTGTGTGTGTGTGTGTGTGTGTGTGTGTGTGTGTGTGTGTGTGCATAAATGATGACCACACAATGGTCGCCCTGTGTGACCCTGTGCATCTGTGTCAGCCTGGACAAGCTCTACTGTCCTGCCTGCCGCTGGGGTCTCTCTTCAGTGTTGACGGCACGCTACAGGTGCCCTGCACATCTGGTGCTTCACACGGCCAAACATATCTGCTGAGGCACTGATAAGTTAAATTAAGATGGCCCTCAAAGGTATACACTATCAAAATTAGCAGAAAGGCAACAAAATGCCTTCAGTTGCTACTCTAAGAAGTGAGAGAAGTTAAGTGACTTTTTTTTTCAGGACCACAAATGCATTCATTATTTGACCAGGCCACAAGTTCATGACCAGACTTCTGGTCATTAATGAAAGACTGTGTTTGGGGCAGGATTCTGAACAGTCATCACACTGTTATTTCATCTAACACCCCCCCACCATCTTTCAGTACCAAACACATTCTGCACATAATCAATGCTCTGTCTAACAGCAACCTCTGTTTGCTAACTGTGGATGGGTAGAAAAGTTTGGTTGAAAGGAGCCATTTATAGATGTTTTTGTACGCTAAAAGAATATTTGTGAATCATTTGGCTGCTTCTGAAACACAGTGGCACCCTACAGTTGTAGCTGCTCATTTGTGCTTCACTCTGCATACTGCTGTTCAACCCTGCTTGGCCACAAATTGGAATATAAACTGCTCACTGGTCACAAAATGAAAAAAAAAAAAAAAAAGACATTTGAGCCTAGCCCAGCCCAGTTATGCAGTAAGCTATGCAAATAAATCATCTAAGTTTGTTGCATATTTCTGGCAAAAGAAATTGCAACGGATAGCACATCAGGGTTGGTTTGTCATACTGAAATGCAGAGGCACAGCGCGCAAATGCAGACTAAAGGTTAAGCAGTTCACAGGTGCGCTTCCTCCTTCACCTGTGTGAATATTTGCATGAACATTCAATGAGGAACCATCATCTGTGTTTAGTCTCTTCCTCATTAACCTGTAGAACAGGTTTCTTTTTTTTTTTATAGCAGAACTGTTCCAAGAGAAACTCATGGCATAACGTTTCAATGATTTATCCAAACTCAGAATACTTTAAAGGACGTTTTTGCAGCTTTATTAACAAAATCTGTGCACGTGTGTGTGTGTGTGTGTGGGAGGGGGGGGGTGGGGGGGGGGTGCCTGCGTGTGCATGTGTTTCAGGTATTTATTCATGTTGTGGAAGCCTAAATATTGTGACACAGTTACATAATGAGGGAATAACATTTTAAGCAGAAGATATGTTAGGTCAAGGTTCAGGTTAAGGATGGATAAAGGTTAGGGCTGGACAAGTAGAGTTTATGGTTAAGGTTAGCGTAAGTGTACAAGAAATTAATGAAAGTCCTGTGAAATCATGAATACAAGGCTGTGTACGTGTATGTTTCTATGCTATTATAAGTTCCAGGTTTGGTAGGTCAGGTCACAGGACATGACAGTTGGCTGGTGTAAAGCAGCCTCTAGGCTACTGCAAGCCCCCTCTCACTCTGGGTGGCCTGTGTTTACGAGTTCCAGGAGCAGATCATCACTGTGCTGAGAACATGGTCCATGCAAAGGGACTGTGATTGGGTCAGCCCCGGAGGAGCAACCAGGAATTTTTTCCTCACTGTGCACATCTTAATGTGTGTGTGCATGCTAACCGATGTGTATTTGTGTGTTGATTCAGACTTCCTGTGTGCAACAGTGCGGGGGAACTGGAGGTGGGGGTGAGCTGATCCTTGACCCTGACCACATGTCTTGGTCTGTTGGTTGATCACCCACACTTCCGCTTTGCAGAGCCTCTTTGGACTAAAGAAACCTCCAAACTCATCAGCACCACTGCTGTGATAATGACGATCATCAGCAGTGTTGTGCAAGTTCACACTTTGCAAGAACTAGCTAAATGTTTAGTCACGCTGAATAAAACTAACTTTTTATGTTCATGTTTTATAATTTAGTACTTAAGTTCACAGTCAAAAAGCAAACTAGTTCATGTTTATGTTTATCAACTGTTCTTTTTTGGTATTTCTCCACATATCCATCAGTACTATCATTCCCACTTGCCAAACTATTATACAATCAAGACAGATTACATTTAAAAACCACAAAAACTATGTAAGTATATGTTTTTCTCGTTTAAACAATGTGTCATAAATCAGAGCAATGCAAAAGGTGCTGGTGTACAAATGTAATGGAGCTCTACAGGAACTGCAGCTGTTGGATCATGGTCTTGTCTTTCAGTAATTATTTCGTGCTGTCATCAGTCAGTGATTGATGACACCAAGAAATAATGGATATTTCACAAGATTGTTCAGATGCTTCCACTCATGGAGTTGTTTGAAACTCATTGTTGATGTTGCTGATGCAAACACAATTTGCACAAAAGTTTTATTACAAAAATTTTCTCAGAACGTTTTAGCAGTGGTATCAACATAAACAGCATGTTGGGTTATGGATTTTCCAAACTAGCTCTTGAGAGGCGTCATGCAGCCATGTTGAAAATGAAGTGTTTACAGTCTGAAAGGTCACGCTGTACAGCAAACAAAAAGGCCCAATGTTATAGAGTGTGGAACATGAGCTATTGTCACTACCTTTACTCTATCATCTCTCCACAGCTGGTGTGAATCAGGTGTGAATTTGACTGCTGGTTTCCAAAAGTTTGGCTGCATATAATAAAGCAGCACAGATGTTGGAACGGTGGGGGGTGGTGGGGTGTTCCGGCACTATATGACAATCTGACATGCAATTTGGACAGTCCATAAATCCCGCTTATGTTTCAGGTCTCTGGCAGCTCCCATGGCAGTGGCTGACTGACAGTTCTGTGTCAGTGCTGTTAGAGGGTATGCTGTCAATTTCCATAGTGAGTTACACACAATGTAGCTTATAGCACAGCATATTTTGCCACTTTTTGTTTTGTTTTGTTTTTTCTACCACAGAGGGCTATTCCTCTCTAACATTATTTGTTTTTATTTTTGTTTTTGTTCTGCTTTTTACTTTTTCAGGTATTTGTAGCTCAACTTTAAACTTTCAGTATTTACCGGGCAGATAGCATAGCAAAGTCATTTAGTGGGTACTTGGTGTAGCAGCTGTGCAGATGTTGTCAGCACACCTGTATTAAACCTGTGAAACAAACAGTTGCTAAATTTTTATGGATGTGTAGTTAGGATCAAAACGAAGCCCAAATTTGGTGATTGATGTGGTCCGAGGAACAATTAGAGTAGCAGCAGTAGCAGAGTTAGCAGGTACTGTATAATCCCATCGCAGGATCAACCTAAGACAAAGTGGTGGTGATAATAATAAGAGTATATTTTTAGACTGTTTTGTAAAATACAGAGAAAGGTTGTACAAAAAATATCAAAAATATACAGACACTTACTATTACACTCAAAGTACAAGGTAGTAAGTTAGCATAAGTTCCCTCACTTTGAGTTTAGCTAGTTTAATCTGATTCTTTTTGGATGGATAAGGTGGCAGCAATAAATAATGTTGGTAAAATTTACAGTAAATGTGGTCAAATAATATGTAGTAAGCCTACATGCTTATTTATTCAGAAGATTGAATTCATTTCAGAATTCTATCTGTTTTAGACATTTTTCTTACCTTGTGTTGCCTTTTCAAATATGAAAACCTTGATAATCTGCCATGTTGCTTGATCACTGGTGACCTTTTAACCCCTGGTTTCCCTGAGAACTTGGTCATTCCTGTGCTCTCACTCACACAGCAGTAGTCACTGGCTCAGGTCAAACCAACCACAAGGCTTTCTTTGACTGGGCCTAATGAGTAGACTATGGTACAGGATTGCAACCAACATAGAGAGGTTTGC